>NC_133824.1:1931250-2572500 GCF_047830755.1 Zonotrichia albicollis
ACAGTCAGCAACAGCAAATTTCTTTGCTCACAGAAGCACACACAGCTTTGAAGCTCGCTACTGCAAGTCATAACAAAAGCATGAGAAATCTAGCTTCCTTTAAGTCAAACTGTTTTTGATTCATTATTAATAACAATAATGTCCATCTCTAGAAGATGCAGAGAGGTTTCTTACAGCAGAGGCCTTGGGGAAAAAAAAAAGATCATCTAGCTGCAGCATTTGGAAATTAATTCCTTACATCTCCGCTTTTTAACTCCTCTCCAAAATAGAGGATTCAGACCTAGCAGGAATAATCATTAAGCAGTTCTCTGACTCTTTACTACACAATTTATTTCCTATGTACATGGTTAATCTGGGCCCTGGTCTTTTGTATCTGCTGTGAACATACATGGGACTATCAAATCAGGCTGATGATCACAAATGTACTTGTATCACCTACATGGTCAAACCTTAAACATGCTGCAGTTACCACCACTCTAGTTCAGGCAAAAAAGCAGATCTAACACCACTCCCTTAAATTAAAGGCTAGGGCAGAGCTGTGTGTCTAAACAGCTATTGCCATGATCTCATGGGGAAAGCAGCCAAAGACCATGGAAACCACTTCACAGCTGGGCACAGCTCCCACTGCCTCCATCCATGCTGCCTGCTGACCTTAGCCCTGGACATCAGCAACACTTTCAAGTTGTCCATTCTGCTGAGAGGACTTAACTAATGACATGGACGCTGACCTGGTGAGCAAACCTATTTCACAGCTAGGAGAAGCTCCTGCAATTGGTCCCACTCCTGCAAGCGATGATGCCCATTTCCCTGCAAGCAGCCTCCACCCCTGGACACTCAGGCCTGCAGCAGTTATTCAGAGGTTAGTCATCAGATTCAGGATTACCCAGTCCCATCAGGCTGTGGCAGCTTTGAAAAAACAAAAAATTAAGATCAGCCTAGGATTTAACCATGTGCTGAGAACAGAGGACCACAAAGCAGCTTATCTCATCAAGTACCTCAACTCAGGTAGCAACAGATGGGAATAGGGATTGTGACTGTCTTGAAATCTACTCAGTTCAAGGCTCTACCTGGCTTTCTGATAACTTAAGGCTTTAGACATGAGAGCTAATAGCTATTTTTAGCATTAACTAGCTGAGCTGTGGACACTTTTATGCATATCCATCTCCAAGCTATAGAATTAACCAAGCTCCTTGCTTCATACATTTCACAGACTGATGATTTTCTGCTTACAGGCAACATACACCCAAAAGCTGCAAGTTCAACAGCATAAAGACTGAACTGAGTGTTTCCCATTCACTCCCCTGGATCTCTTTATCCTCAGCCCCTCACCTCCTCCCATTTCTAAGCAGCTCTAATTGTTCACATTGTTTTGCTAAACCTCTTCCCTGAAAGCTTGCATTCCCTCTGCCTCTTTTCCACCCGGGCCCTGGGAACCGATCCTTCTAAAGGCTTTTGTCAGCCCAGACCTTGCTTTAATTAGTCAATGCAAATTCCTAAATACCTACAGGCTTAGCAAAACAGCTCTTTCCCTAAAGCCTCTTTCTGCTGCCACTAAGCAAGCCCACTCCCCTTAAGAACACTACAGCTCCTCTTTTCACTAATCATTTCAAATTGCTGCCAGTCCTCCCAGCAGCCCAAGAGAAACAGTGCATGTGTGCAGCTGAGGACAAGGTGAATTTGTCACCTCGCAGATGAGAAAGGGATCCACTGATCATTCTGCTCACGTGACAGAGATGCTTTTGGGAGAGCCAGGGACTGATTTAATGCTCAGGCTCTTTCCACAGGCTTCAGTCCAATCCAGCAAAATATTTCAAACAAAAAGTCCTGATTTCCTCTATAGTTCAGTGGGGTTAGCAGCACTTCACAGATTTTTTTAGCTCTGCCCATCAGTCCCACTGCATGTGACATACTTCAGTGCTGGTCCCCAGCAAGAACACAGAGCCCGTTTTGCCTCAGACCTCTGGTCTGTGCCCACTGAAAATGACAAAATCAAAATGCAGGTCTGCAAATCACAGGCCAGAAAAACGGGTCACCTTGCTGAAGAGTCACTCCACGTCCTGGCTTTGAAGGTGTTCCAAATATCCACTGCTTATGCTATGTAGGTTAAAATCAATGAGAGTGTATTTTGGAAGGTAGCAAGAATAAAAAACGGAGTGGTCGTGGAACCAGGCAGTGGCAAACACAAAGTGGTTCCAGTTCCTCAAAGCTTTCCAACAGCCTCCTGTCCCTTGAAAGGCAGTGGAGAGCTCTTCCCCCGGTGGGGTTCACCTCTTCTCACCCTCCCCAGTGTCACATCTCATCATCCACAGTTCCATCCCTTTACATTCACACTTGTCAGGCTCGGTCCCAAACACAGCCACAGCCAAAGCAACACAAAGAAAGGTTTTCTGGTGCAGAAAATGGGAGTGCTTCCCACACAGCTGGAGGCAGCAAGGAGATCAGGGAGGAACATTTCACTGTTCTAGTGCACTGTGCCAGCTTAGGGGGATTTTCATAAGGACAATACATGGGAGATTATGGTCAGTCAGCCCATTCCTATTAGTTACCATGAAGCATTAACAGATTTACCCAAAGCTGTATACTTTTCTAGAAAGCTGCCATACCTGTCTCTAGGCAGACTCACCCAAGATGTTTACCTCACTCTTTTGCTTGCCATCCCCTTCCCTCCATTCTCCTCCCTGATTCTTCCTCCAACAGCGTGGGCAACTCCCCCTGCTAAACCCTAAAGCCTTCCAATTGCTCTGCCATCCTGAAGCCACAAGACCACCACCGGTAGTCATGTCATCAATATGCTTAAAAACCTTATTTCTTCCTCCCATGCACCAGGCAAGCTCCAGAAAACCATGAACTGATACCTGACCAGAACTGGGCAGAGAGACCTGTCAGGACAGCACACATAGGAGGCAGGAATTTGGGTGAAATGGGTGAGACAAAGCTGCTGGGAAGGTCCTGGCAAACCATAATGGGGAACACAGAGGAACCAAATTTGACAAAGGATCTTTAAAGGCAGGCAGCAGTTGTTAACAAAATGGAGGACAGAAGGAATTTCTCAAATAGAAAAGGTTTGAAGTTGGGGAACAGCAAACCTGAAGCAAACATCTACCAGGTTGGCAGTCAGCTTCAATCCCAGACGTTGGCACGTTAGGAAATACAGCCATTTAAAACCATTCAGGCTTTGTGAAAGAAATGGCTTGCTGCTTCTTTGCCTGCCAGCACCATGCCACAGCAGCTATACATTTTCTACTCTGAGTCACCCTCTGTTCAAACACCAGCTCACGATTAGGAAATTAAAAATAGACCAGACAGGTGCCAGAGAACTTACCAAACCTGCTCTGCCCACAGGTTTTCCAGAACACACACAGCGACAAGGCATGTAGGAGCCATCACACCAGCTGAATTTTTTTTGAGACTGAATCTCCAAAAACCCAGAGTCTGGAATAATCCAGGAGTTTAGAAAGATGATCCTTCCAGAACTGCTCCCAAATGCAACCCACAAGACTCTACTGTCAGAATCATAACCCAGCACAGGGCTCAAGCTGCACTTTGCTCAGAATCCAGACGAACTGGTTCCCAAGCAGGTACCTGTAATTGCTTTCCTCTCTCCTTTCTCCAGCTTGGCTTGTGGGGACTCTGTGTAGACGCTGTGCTCCATGGGCTGCTCCGCCCTCTTCATGGCCGTGCCCTTGTAGTTCATCTGCAGCTGGCTGGTGTACTTCTCATGCTGCAGAGGCACAAACAGCACTGAAAACCTCTGCCCCACCAACAGACCACCCAAATCTCCACTGCAGCTGTGCCCTTCAACAAAAAGCATGCACACCTGGGAAGAAGCTACAGAACACAAGTACTCCCATTCAGAAGCCATTAAGTGAGAATTCTAGTACACAAGAAGGTCACTGTGACTTAGCTCTGCAAAACAACTAATTAGCAAAATCCTTTAAAAAAATAGACTGAGAAGAATCAGAGCACAGGCCATTCTCCACTCAGGATTCAAATCCTGAAATCTCTTTTGTTCTTAAAGGAATATTATAAATTATTTCAGGGCACCCATCTGCATTATCTCAGTTTTTCAGCAAAGGCAATTGGAATCTATTTTAATTATTTTTCCAAACCCTCTCCCCAGCTAGGAAAGTGAGTCTACCTTAAAACAGGCTCCATATTAACACAGTAAATCAGCTATTTAGAAGCTGGTTGATTACAAGTAAATTAAAAAAAGGGTGAACCCATCCAGATTATCCCTGAGTATGTTCAATGAATCATTTGCCCGATTCTAGCTGTTAAATTTCCTATTCTTGCCAAGTCCTAAACATGGAACCAGGGCTAGGAAGGCAGCATCTGCTCGCCATGAGCTGATGCATGGCACTGATAGCCCAGTCCCACAGCTGAACGTTACAGCTTCCTTGCCCAGAGGGGGTTGCTTTTCTGCCTTAGATAAAGGCTTATTCTGTCTTGAATATTTCTTACCTGCTACTGAACAATGTTTCAAAAACACCTCACTCCTAAGAGGACTGACTGCTCAGTAAGTAAAAATTGGGAGCTTGAAGGCAAAAATGAGATGATACCCATGAATAAATTAAGCAAACTTCAGCCTGATTGAGGAGGTGTGGTGGAGCTGGCATAAGTCACCGTGCTCAGAAAAAGACATCTGTGCTCCACTTCTGGGAAGAAAAAAAGTTCTGCTGTGCTTCACCCACAAGTTCATGTGCTGGTTATTCTTTAACATGTTGCAGCTTTAAGTAACCTTTTCTTTCTTGGCAGTCACAAACATACAGAACTTGGTCTACATGTTAGCACAGGGATAGGAGATCAGAGTTAAGATAACTGGGAAATGTATCTCTCCTCAAAGGAGGGTTTCATTAAGTCCAAATCCAAGGAGAGCCTCACATTTTGAAACATTTCACTGCCATAAAGAGTATTTTAATATTTCACTCTGATTGACTATTACTAGAGTACTTAAAGTTTTTTTTTAAGTGCACTGCACCCACCCACTCTTACCTTTAATGCTTCTTCTGGGACTTTGTGTTGAATTTGTTCCAGGACATACATATTGGAATGTACAGAAAATTCATTAAGGAAAATACAAAGGACTTGAATGGATAAAGAAATTTAGCATTTAGTCTCAGAAACAGGATCATAAAACCAGAAAGTCTTAAAATACACAGGGTAGTAAAAGTTGTCTGTGCTGCAGCCCAGCATGGTCTTTGCTGTGCACAATCACATTTGCTGTGCAGACCCAGGACAGCTGAGGGGCAGCAGACAGGGGGATCTGAGCAGGAGAAACCTGGAGGACCATCAGAAAGTCTGTGCAGGACCTGGGGGAGCAGCCAGAGCCCCAGCTCAGCTCACACCCTGATCCTCTCCACCTGGCTGGTGGCATCAGACAGACCACTGAGCATCCTGGCCAAGATGGGTGAGGGAGCAGCAGAGTTCAGCTCCTGGCTCAAACCCTTGGGACTATGGTGCTCTCTTGCCCTGGCAAGGCCTTTCAGTCACTGCAGTTTTCTAGATGAAAAGTAAATCAGGTCATGAGCTGCTGGGACCTCTTAGGGAGGGAGGCATTCGCATGGTTGAGCCCAGGCAATAATCCTCAGCAATGCTGCATTAAAAAAAAAAAAAAAAAAAAGAAAAAAGCTGGCATCTGGAATGTCATCATGAACAACCCAATCAGCACAGCAGAAAGCAAAGAGGAGGAAAAAGGAAAGATGGAAAATGTTAGACTAAAAATAAACCCTGTGATACTGGCCTAGCAGGGAAACTCTGCATAGGCTGTGAGTGAAACTGTAAATGGAAAAGAGAAATGCTCTCATGCAATGGGACACAGGGATTCCAGGACCTCAGGAGGTGCTGCCATCCACACCAGGCTGACTGCAGTGGGCACAGAAACCTCTGCTAAACAGAGTGGCACCAAAACAGCAAAGCAGAGGAAGACCTTATAGCTGCCATAGGCACAGTACATCTCATGAAGTTTACTCTAAAACCTACATTCTTTAAAATTTTCTGTTGAGGGCAATAAATTCTACAGCTCATAAGTATAATAATTCATTTCACTTGAATATCCATGAAAGGCTGCAGGACTAAATACTTAAACTCAGCTGCTCATTGCTGAGAGTTGTTTTCTGTAAAAAGTTTAAACTGGTATTGCAGCCACTAAAACCCACCCATGCTCCAGGCACTGATTTTTGCCTTCCTAGGACTGGAGTTCACAGCAAGTCTTCTCTGCATTTCTTTACACACCAAGAGACCAGAACATATACAAGCAGCTATAATAATAAAAAAAAAATTTTTGCAAAGTCAAAAAAGCTTCAACTGAGGTTGCCTGTAACAGATTTCATCACATGTGCAGCAAGAGACCACCTTTAATGACAGGATCCCAAAGGAGAGTGACCAAGATCCAAATTATGATCCATGGCCCAGAAAAATCTCTTTTCCCGCAGATCCAGAATGGCACACACAAGTTTAAGCAATCCTGGTGGCAACAGTGAGGGGTCCTGCACTGTCACTGCTGAGAGCTGAAGTACCAGATCCCTGGGAGACCAGCAAATCTAAAGGTTTGGAGTATTTCAAGAGCCAAAGCATGGCCAAGCACAAATGGATTATCATGGGGACAAAAAAAGGCAGAAGAATGTGGCCTTGGGGTCAAGGATGCACAAGAGTTTTCCAGCCAAACATTTTCCCCCACCAAATGGTAAAACTTAGTCTCTGCCTCTATTCTCAGAAATGTCTGGACTGTTTTAACTGACATCTCCCCAGAAAAGAAAAAAAAAAAAAAACCTGGAGAAGACACTTGCTACTTCTAAATTCAGCTTGAGTGGGCAAAGTTTGGCAGATAGAAGCAACTGAAAAAAAAAAGTGAAAAAAGTATTAGATTACATGAAAAGACAGCAATAGGAACCTGTACTTAGCACTATTGCTCTTCAGGCTCAGAAAGGTATGTCAACATCTATTCTTATAGCCAGCCATACTGTCACATCAGGATAAAAAAGCAAAGGGATGAAAGCAAAGGTGTTTTAGCAGACACTGGCAGGATTTGTGGTCTGTAAATAAAGCAATAACTGCAACCTAGCTTCCCTTGCCAGAGGTGAAATGTGCAATTGCTAAAGATTTACTCCTGCATTTTATGGCAGAACCAATTTGCATGGGCACACTTTAATCAGTACACAGTCAAGGTCTGGCCATAAGCTCCACAGCTAGATGTTGAAGGCTGAAGGCCTGAAAATTGTCTGAAAGAAAGCATCTGGGTGAAATGACAAATAAAACAAGGCAAATTGAATGAAAAAAATAGGAAGATGTTAGTTCATACAAAAATATATGATCTATGTTTGCTCCCAGCTGGTACCACCCAAATAAAAAGAAAAAACCACAACCCTTCCTTAGGATGAGACTGAAGAGGCATTTCCACAGTCAGCACTGCCAGTGCAGAGCCTGATCCAAAGTCCAGGCATCTGAAAAAGCAGGCATCATGATTAATGTGCGCTGAATCAGGTGGATGGTGGAGAAACACGAGCTCATGAGCCATCCAAAGGCTCCAAAGGCAAAACAAACACCTTACTCAGTAGACACAATTAGCCCTGGTACCTCTCCATGCAGCCAGCAGCACAAAGCCCAAGCAGAGCCTGGGTCCCCATCCTCTGCAGAAAGGATATCGTAGCCGAAGCGAATGACATCGTTCAGTTTCAGGGTGATGTACTTCTGGTCAGGAATCCTCACATCATTGACAAACGTCTGCAGGACAGAAACACAGGAATGGGCTTGGACTGAGGGTACCAGGGTGGTGGATCTCAGAGGGATGGTGCTCCTGGAGGGCACCCATGTCCACACTCTTACTCAGAGTGTGCCAGCACCAAGGCAGGAGCTAGGAGCTAAGTTCCCTGGAAAAACCAACACCAGCAAGTAGCTCCCATGGGCAAGTCAGAGCACCCCAATTATGCTTCAAAGCAAGGTGCTGTCAAGGGACCTTTAGGGAGATTTCCTTTGCACCAACTGCAAATGCAATTTCAGTCCCTGACTTGAGCAGGTAAATGAGGTGCCTGAAGTTAGGAATTTCAAATGCTCTTGGTTCTCCTACATCTGTCTCAACCAGCAAACGGTTGCAACTCATGCCCTTAATTACTGAGCTAGAAATCAGCTTTCTGCTGGCAAACAAGACTGGTGTCAGCCCCAAGGCCTGATAATTTAACAAGCAAAGCCTATCACAGAGGAAGGGGAAATGAAAATGCACAGAGAAACAGGAAAAAAATTTGAAGCAGCATCACCATGACACCTGAGGCCACGCTGTCCAAGATAACCAAACGCCTTGTGCTAAAATTTCACCAACCCCATTTTCCCATGCTCCAGGCAGTTAACTGAGGCTGAAAGGAACCAACATCCTTCTAAAGGTGCAAGACATGTATTTCACAGCTGTGAATAAATGTCTTTGATGTCTGAGCTTCCTGAGGGGACCCACTATGAACAAAATCCTCCCAGACCAACTGAGGATCAAATCAAGCATGCATGGACATCTTTCACAAATAAACCCAGGTACTTTTGCAATCAGTTGGGCCAAATAAAAATCGGAAGGGGCTGAAGAAACCCCAGAGAGCTGATGGGGATTAGCCGCTCCAATAGCTGGATTTGAGGCAGTCAGACACCAGGAGTTACCCTGCTTGGCAAGGTGGGATTCACCCAGCCTCTCAGCCCCAGCAGCAGGTTCCTGGTCTTTGTGCCATTAATGCAAATGCAGCTGAGGAAACAAAATTAAACTACAAAATGAATTTACATGTTTTCATGACTGCAGCACAGTCTTTTCCTTCTGTCTTCTCACCTCAGCCAAGCCAAACATGCATGATAAGACCTAGTATTAACCACAGAGGAAAAATAAATGGTAGACCAGGAAACTAAAATCTCAGCAGACAACAGCCCCCAGTTTCCTGGCAATTTACAGAAGAGCTGGGAAACAGGCCTGTAATTTCAGAATAAAAACAGTGAAGCTACTTAAAAGGCACAGAATTCCAATCTGCATTAAAGTTTTTAATATTTAAAAAACCCACAACAGTCGCATATGGAACAGGAATAATTGTTTGCTGAATTTTCTTCAAAAAAGTCTGCAAGAACCCATTTTGATAGTTAACTATTTGTCCATGTTTACTTGAGATAAAGTAACTTCAGTAAAATTCTTAATCTGGATAAAAATGCTACCCTTAAAAACAAAAACCTCTGAATAGAGACAGCAGAATTACCTGAACATTATAATAAAAACAATATAAAACACTTTGACAATTAATATAAATCAGATTATCCAGCAAAGCCATATAATGCATTGCTGACTACTCAAATACAAAATAAAAGGAAATTCAGAAAATGGATTTAAAATCAAGCTGCTCAAAAGTGATTTCTTTAATTTCAGGGGGGAAAACAAGGTTTTGTGACAATTTTCAAATAAAGGTATGTTTCTTGCATGCAAAATTTTGTTTGGCCACAACAGATTTTTTCAAGAGAAGTGTTTGATCAGCTGCAGAAGACAGGCACTGCTGTAACTCCTTTTTACTCCACTGCCTCTCTAAGCATAAGTTTAATAGTAAAATGCTGTAAATTCTTATGCTTAAGCATGTGAAGATAGAAAATAATTAGTGGTACAAGTCCTCCCTCCCTAGCTAGCAGAATCTTTAGCTGCTGTTTTGTCACCATGAGTTAAATACCACAGCTTTTGAACCAGGGCTCCAGCTAGAGTCCAGACCAGTTACTGGAAATATTCCCATTTCAGCAGGGCTCCATGCCTTCAGCTATTAGGCTGAGAAGGATTAGCACTCATTCCTGCTGTGTTCAGATGCCAGAGGAGGCAGAATGGTTGAGGGCTGCTTTAGCCACTGTTTTTGTACAAGTTTCTGGGCTCATCTTGTGGTTTTGTGGCTGTGATGGTGGAGGGTTTCTATGTCCAAAACAATGAAACAATGGCTGCAGTAAAACCCCCACTGGGAGACAATTATGTGAATCTGGCTTAGGCCTGCTCCAGCAGAGGAACAGCTCCCCTTGTATGAAGAAACCACCAAAACAGAGGCATGCTATGACATCTGGTCATTTTTAACAACAATGGTGTGTTTAAATATTACAGAATTCAGGTGTCTAACACCTGAATAAGTTGAAGCACAGCAAGGGTTAAGATTCAGCCAGGCTCAGTTCCTGCTTCTGTGCTCACAGTATTCCTCAGTCTTCATGCAAACCAGGCTCAAGGTAGGCAAAAATGCAATGTTTTTTATTATTAAAAAAAAAAAAAGAGGTGGTTTTAAGTAGTTTCTCCCCAATGAAATTAAATGTCTCATCACCCCATAAATCACTCCATGCACTGACAATGAAACCACCAAAAGGTCACCCTGCTCATGCTGAACAGCTGCTCCAGAATCTCCACCAGTTTAAAGTTAACACCCCCAACACAAAACTGAATTTATTTCCTCCCCTTTTGCAAGAGGCTTTATAATTCTGTGAGCCCTGAAGCATTCTGCAAGGACACCAGCAGAGAGGGAAAAAGCAATACAACATTCACCAAAGCTTTCCCCTCCAAGATGAGATGCTACACGACCTCCACCTCAGGCCTTGCAAATAATGATGCACGTTTGGCTTAACTCGTGCCAACAGCTGCAGTGACCCAAAAGGGTCTGAGAGCAGGATTGAGCGAGCACATGAGAGCCTGCAGACTCAGCACAGCACCAGGCCACCCCTGCCAGCTGGCAGCTTTGGTACTTACCCCGTTTAAGCTGCCGAGATCCTTCACCCAGTGCTCATCCTTGTCCTTGTCATAGTTGATGACGGCGTGCTGCTTATCCACGCTGCGGGACTGGCAATGGGAGCACAAAACGAGACACTGGTCACCAGAGCGACACTGAGACAGCAAACTGCCCTCATGGGGGTAGGGGGACAGCAGGGAAAGCAGGGAGGATTAAATACTATTTACTGCTATAAGTAATGGAAGGATAAGCTGTGAATGCTTCCATGGTTGTTTGCAGAGTTTGAAGACAATACGCTGTTTTCACGGAGAAGGGAAAAGAAAAAGTATTTTAAAAAATTGCTGAAGGCTGTCAAGACTATGTCACAATTCCAATAAATTATATCAATACACACTGAACAAAATCAGTCAAACTGAAAGCCTGGGGGCCAGGATCTGAGCCAGCATGAGCTAGAAGATCTCAATTTTTCAACTGCTGAGGCCAATGGCCTCAACACTAGGGATGCTCCTACTTGGGATCATTTCTTCCTACTTTTCAAAGAGAAAAAAAATCATTCTCTTCAGTTACAAACCAAACTTGTTCCCAAAAATTTATACTGTTCCCAGGATTATGTCCTGGAATTGATTTAAATTTTAGAATGTGTTCCAAGTTAGAGAGAGGTTAGTAAACCTGGAATGAGAAAGAAAGCAACTCCAAGAAAATTTAAATTGTAAACTGGGTTTGAATACACTGAACTTAACAGTAATCTGGTGCCACTGGCTTTGTCACAATGCACAAGTAATGCACCTTATCTTCAAAACAGAGTGTGACACTTGAGCAGGCATCATGTCAGACTTCTGAAAGAAGTGCTAGGACGAGATCTATGAATAATTTTGAAATATGGTGTGTTACAGCTATAAAGACACCAGACTGACTGTTTTTAGACCTGCTGCCTCTCGTAACTTGAATCCTTGCTGCAGTTGACCTCAAGCAGACACTGGAAGCAGTCACTCCATCAGCACGTACACACAGCACTGAGACCTCCCTGGTACCTCAGGCCAGGGGACGGGAGAGCAGGGAGACCAGCCAGGCTCCAAGTCAGCTAATCCTCATCCTCCTGGGCACCAACCAACAAGTTCTTGCTGGAAGTTCTTTCCTTTTGCCAAAAATAGACACATAGACACACTGGTTTCCACAGCACCGCTCCCAGCAAGCCATTATCTGGCTTCTTGCAAGCATGCAGAGGCAAAGATTGTTTCAGGCAATTCCTTGGTGAAAACAAAAGAGGCTTTTTTCACACAAACTGCTACTATTTGCAGGAATTTCTTCTGGCCCTGCCAATATCAAGCACAAGGGAAGTACCACAACACCTGAGAAATGGCATCTCCTTCCCCTGGAGAGCATCCATCAGCCCAGGAGACACATCCTCCAGAATAACCCTCAAGTACCAATATGAAGCAGGCACATACCTGGCCAGAAGACTATCCTTCCACCCTGCAACGTCCCTCAGACTACTCATGACATGTCACCCCAAGCAGAGGCAGTGAGGACAGGGGCAAGTGACTCCAGCTCCCTCACTAATATAGCTCTCCACATGCTGTTGGACTTCCAAGGAAGCACTTCATGCTTTGCTGCCCAACTGATGCTGCTCATGCAGCAATCACCCCCCAAAGACACAAACAGAGGTGGGACAGGCAGAGACAACGTGGTTGGGGACACCCTACCTGTGCCTCTGCTGTGCTGAGCACTAAACAGGAGAAGCAACACAGAGCAGGGACACACACAAACCCCTCACCCCAATGCCATCCCCACACCTGATGCTTGAGCCCTGACCTCAAGGCAGAGCAGATTTTAAGCATTTGCAGTGAAGACACTGCTTCTCTCTCCTGTTGTCCACAGCAGATGCAGCTCCTCAGTCCATTTTCAGTGACCCACGGCTGTGGCAGGTGTGTGCAGTGCAAGGTAAGGATGGTCCACGTGAGCACAGCTGAGGGACACTGCCCAGGCCCTGCACCTCAGCACATGGCCCTGAGGACAGCAGTGTCTCCATCCTCAGGTACCACAGCAGCTGATGCTCCACAAGCTGGGGTTGTTCCTGATCTGTCACATGATCCTTCAAAACCTTTGGAGAGATGTGAGCCCAGAGTCTGTCCCACAGCAGTCTGGCTGTTTGAGCACTGTATGGACAGGGCTCCTGAAGGGATCACCACACCTCACCTACACAGCAGAGTGTCACAGACATCTTTTAATTAAAATCCTTTCATTAGGATTTTTCCTGCTGAAGCTGAGAAGTTTCAGCAACAAAGTGTAAACAATGGTTATCTGATGCCGTGGAATGCAACAGGTGGATCCGTGATTGGTCGCCTGTGGATGTTTGGATTTATTGACCACTCAAAGCAGAGCTGGGTCTTGCTCTCTGCTGAGACACAGACCTTTGTTATTCATTCTTTTCTATTCTTAGCTTAGCTAGCCTTCTGACAATTTTTCTTTCTATTTTTTTTTAGTATAGTCATAATGTAATATATATATATATATATAATAAAATAATAAATCAAGCCTTCTGAATCTCGTCTCTCTCTCACCCTGAAGACCCTTGTGACCACTGTCACAGCACAGGGGGATGACCATCCCCTGTCCCTATCCACGGGCATTTATGTGCTGTGCTTCAAAGACAACCATGCACAGGCAACCATGCAAAGCCTGCCCAGCACAGACGTGGTCTGTCACCCCTGTGATCCCTCTGCTGCTCAAAATTGTGGATGCACTGTTCCCAATGAGATACAAGGGAATGCTGATAAACTGGTGCAGCAGTGTTTGCTTTAGCTTTTTACAGCACATCATGGAGGCTCATTTAAAGATTAACAGATTCTAAAGGCAGAACAAACCATTCAGCTCCCTTCCAAGGGCAGAAAGGTTTCCAGCCCAAAAAGTTAACCCAGACAAAAATTGGGGCAGATCTGGTATCTGACTTTAAATGGATCACAGGTCACTTAAAAAGAAGTTTATTTCTGGGAACCAGCTGTCTCCAAAAAATTCAATTTGCCCTGCATCTGACCCTGGTGTAACTGAGCACAGCCCTTGGTCTGCTCTTCTACAACAGCTGACTTCAGCCACTCAGGGGTCCCCAATCAGATGGGGGTCATCTCGGGGGAGCAGACATGTATTCCTGCAACATGATATTCCCCTCCATAAACGCAGAAAGAGGTCACCAAAGGAACCAATTTATGCCACCCTGTTTTCCAAGGAAGTTTCAGCTGTGTTCAAGAAAGCCTAGGGCAAAGAGAGTCAAAACAACATGCAAAATCTGACCCACAGTCTTCATCCAACCTCTCAGCATCTCTTTAAGAGCACATCAGGAACAAGGCAAACTGTTATGCATATTGCACTTCTGTGAAATTTCATGCTTTTATGGAGAAGAGAGGAATTTTCTTAGTTTTGTTTACGTTAAGCCAGCAAACATCACAGGAACTGGCCGCAGGAGTTCCTAGGGGCCTGTCTCCAAGGAAACTCAAAGTAACTAAAATCACACCTTATTTATTTTGATGCAGACTTGCCAAAGGTCACTCTTACTTGAGAACTGAGGTGTGGTTTATTTCAACATCAGTCACATTTAACATAAACTGCTCTTGTGTGCAGTGCCAGCAGCAACTCGGCGGCTGCCGGTGCTCAGAGAAGAGCAGGCTCCCTCAATCCCACTTTCCAAGAGGAGACTAACCAGTTCCCATGCTGGCAACAACTGAGAGCCCAGGGACAGTCACTTCAGCCCAGCAGGCCAGTGGTTTCTAAGGAGTGACCTGCTGAATCACAGAAAGTGATTTAAGAAGCCTGAGTCAACACATTACGGAGCTGCCCATGGGTGCAGAGCTCCCAGCCATCTGCAACTTCGCTGGAAAGATTTTAGACATCTATAAATTGAAAGACTGCAATTAAGTTCACTGAGTCACTAACATAAGAGGACTTCTAGCCTAAATGCACACGTGCACCAAATACTGAGTCTTGCTTAATGATCAGCCATGACCTCCACAACCAAAGGCAAGACTGGTCCGTCAGGAGTAGACGCAGGGGTCCAAAAAAAACCAAAACAAAACAACAGAATTTCCAATAAAGTGTTAATAAGAAACCTCAATTACTTATATCCAGATGTCAAAAGCAGAAAATAACCAGTATCTCCTTGCAGGTAATCTGTTTCACCAGAAAAGCACTTGTGATGGGGTGAGCAGCAGTCCTGAGCTATAGGTAAGAGATCCAAACCAGAGCTGGAGCACCTCAGGGGAGGTTGAGAAGGGGAAAAGAGGTATCATTCTCTTAAGCAGTGGTGATCTTCAAGCAAGAAACAAGGCTACACTCCAAGAGGCTGGACATGAAGGAAGCACATAGCATTCTCACCGTGTCCCAACACTGGACCTGCTATCAAATGAAAACAACTTTCAGGAAAACACGTGTGCTTTTCTGATTAGGAATATTTACACTTCTCTGCAGGGAGAACATGGGCACTGATTTGTTACTACACTCAGCCCTCATCCAGGGCTGGAATTTCCAGACATTCAAATCACTTCCTAATATAAGGTTTTGTTGCTTTTCTGTCATACTACCTACCATGCATCATGTTTTAAATACCTAGTAGACAAAATGCACACACAGCATATAACTGAGGATGGAGGTACTTTATATTTAGCTCTTCCTTCTTCCATGATCATGTTAAGCAGATGGTACAAAACACAGGAATGGTACCTGGGGGTCTGCCAGTCCCACAGTGGTACCAACACCTTGGATCATCAGTTTCCAATCAGCCATAAAAGCAGGCAGCTCACTTGTGATTCTCAAAACTGCACACATCATCAAATCAGTGAAATCAGCTTCAAAAGCTTGCAGGAATCTCCACAGAGGCACAAATCACACTGTGGCTACGTGTGCTGCACACACCCTACAGCTCTGTGTTTGGGGAAGGGTCTGATGTGGAGAACAGGGATCTCAGCATGAAAGCATGAGCTGCAGAGATGCCAAACAAAATCCACAAGGCAAAAAGACCTGCTCAGGAAGGCAGGAGGAGAAATAGAGCCAGACAGCCTGTGCTTCCCCACAGGGCCAGGGAGCAGACTCAGCTCAGCTGTCTGTGCACATACAGATGCTACTTTTTTCTCAGGAGAATTACCATGGGTGAAAATCTACCGGTTGGGGTTGAGATTTGGACCTCAGCCCTGCCAGTGCCGCGAGGCATCGTGGCACTGGAGATAAAATAAACAAACATGAGCAGTTTCCCTGTTCCTCACTGCAGTCTGCTGTGCACTTCTGGCACAAAGTAACTGCAGCGTTCTGGTGGCAGCATGCAATAAAACAGTTGCTCAAATACTTTCCATAGTGAACAGGTTACATTTCTGCCAGTACTGTGCTCTGCACAAGTGTCCCAGTAAGGAAATATAAACCTCTGCTGGTGTCCCGCTTTAGAATGGAGACAGACAAAACCAAATAAAAAAAACCCAACAAAACCCCCAAACAAACAAAAAACCTAACAGCAACAACAAAAAACCAAACGACCCAACAAAACAACAACAAAAGTCAGTTTCCAGGCACGCTGGCCTGAAATGTGAATTTTGCTCCTCACAAGTAAACATATGCTGGATAACATTTAATGACAGATGTGAACACCTCTTTCAGGAGGGGTGCTGGGTCAAAGATGGGTCCTTCTCTTTCACCACAAAGCATTTCACAGCGTTGTGTGCACTGGCCCCTCCAGTACTTTTCCAGAATATCAGCGAATGCTCCATCCTGCCCCAGGCTGGTTGCAAGTGTGTCACCCCTGTGGCAGCCTGATGGCTCCCAGGGGCAGGTGCTGCCAGCTCCTAATGACTCTGCCTAAGCAGACAAATCTCTTCAGCAAGTGCAGCCACCTCATCCTGGGGCTGGACTCTTTACAGCTCCCAGGCTGCAGAGGCTCCTGCCCTCAGCTCTGCTGCAGCCAAAATCATGGGCTTTGCAGATCTGTGGCTGAAGCAGGGCCTGAGTATTCAAGCAAAAAATAAGGCACTGAACAAAAGAGAGAAATCCCCCAGGAAAATGAAACTGTAATCCCCACAGCTTGGCAAAGGGATTTGGAAGCTGGCACAGTTCCCATAAAAACTTAACCCGTTATTTTGGGATAAAATGGGTTTTTGCTCGCTGGTTCCCCATCCCCAAAGTGAAGTGGTTCAAGTGACCCAGGGTCAGATCCTGACCACAGGCAGGGAGCATGCTGCCCACAGATGCACTGGCTTTCCCTTTGTTTTACATGGCCACCCAGGAGGAATGGAAAAGCATCATTTTAGGTGGGACACAAGCCTGAATTTTTATAGTGCATCTGAGCTGCTACTGCCTGGATCAGGATCTCATATAAGGAACATACATCTCCCTTTTTTCCCTGCCCACTCCAGAGTGGGACAAACCCTCTCTTGACAGTCCAGGCTTCCAGCACCTTGCCAGCTGCATGAAGCCCTCTGAACCCTAATAACCTCCTGCCTTCATTGCCACCATCACCTCTCTCCCTACCCTGCCTCCAGCAATGATCTCCCCTCCCAGGTCTGCCAGTCTGGATATGCCTCCAGCCTCCTACACCCAAGTGCCACCAGGCATCATAACCTCTTCCCATCAACTGCACATTAACAGAACACAATGGGACAAGGAAGAGCCAAAACAACAACTCTAGGCCTGGAAATACAGGATGTGCATCCTTCCTCCCACAGCTGCTGTCCCAGTGCCTGGAAACACTACCTGTCAAAAAGCAGCACCTTCCCAAGGCTAGATCCATTCCCTTCTGAAAGACACTTACTTCCTTTGTAACACCTAATGAATTACTCTTGGCAATTCCCAACACCCAGGGACTAACTTAGGTGCTTGTTCACACCCTCTAGATAACTACAGCAAAACAGCACAGGTAGGGCATCTCCCTATCCCGACTAGAGCCTCCCACTTCCACCCTACACTGCCATGGGGAAGGAGGTCCACACACAAAAACCAGCAGAGAATCCTCATGGCTTCTTCTGGGAGCTCCCAGTGCTGGAAATACATGAGCAATGGAGGGATACAACTTCTGTACTGTGGTGAATCCACCTAGAAGGACCAGGAAAAAGATCACCTACCAAGTTCTCACCATCTGCCTCTTCCCAGCATAACACTGTAGACAACCACACCTATTCACCCTTGTTTATGTATGCACTTCCTAAACTACACAGGACAGACATGGTATTATCAAGTATGGCCCAGGGAAGGCAGGATACATCAGGTCAATGAAACCTTAATTTGCCCAGATGTCACACACAGGCAGGGTTCATCTTTGCACTCTGTTATTTGTGGAGCACGCCGTGCACCCTGCATACCAGACACAGAACAGATCCTGCGGGGAAAAATACCCGGGAACGGCACAATAACAGATTGCATCTTCATGCCTGTGTACACAGGGGCAGAGCAGGATTACACAGCCAGCCTTCACACTAGTGTGTTGTAACTGCTCTGCAGTTATAAACACTTGACTTAGCAGCCATAAGAACGCTCCTTCAGTGCCTAGAATGCTTGAAATTCCCTGTCTTTTTAACAAAGATGGAAACGCAGTATTGTTACCTTTGTGTGATTCACCACAATGAACTTGTGTGTCCAGCTCACAAGGTCCTAGCACCTGAACTGACTAATTGGTATCATAAGCAGCACTGGTCCCATCTGGAGCAGTGACAGATGCTTGGCTAGGAGCTTTCACAGCTCTCTTCTGACACCAGAATAATAAATAGCAAGTCTTGACCCATCTCAGGCCTAAGGGCGATGCTGCTCAGCAGCCACATCCTGTAATGCCCGTTTTGCCCTCACTGAGAGGCTTCTGCCCTATGTGCACCACCCTCTCCTCTTCTCCAGGCCCTGCTGCTCCTCCTCTCACTCTGCACAGAATCCTCACTTGTACTCGTTGTACTTCCTCACTTGGCCAAATCTTCACCACTTGGTGTAGCTCTATAGAATAGAAATCCAACCACTACATGCAAAGATCTGACCTGTGGCCTCCTGAAACCCAGGTGAAGAGGTTGAACAAGTGTTCTGGAAGTATCATTGCACTCTTGGCTTGTTCTTGCCCTTTCCTCGACAGCTGCTTTGACCACTGTGCCAGGTTAGGTGTACCCTGATTTAATCCAGCACAGCCTTGTGGATACCTGCATCCAGTTCCTCTTTGCTCCACCTGTGACACTTCTACACCCCATCCTTGCCAACCTCACTCCCAGATGAAATTACTTAAGGGAATACTATCAAATAAGTCCCTGCTGACCCCATTCAAACTCCAGATTTTATTCAAAGGTTTGGAACTTGGTCAAAGCCGCTTGATGTGGGCAAAAAAACAACAAACCCACCACCTCCAACCTAGTCATTCACTCTTGAAAATCTTCACTGACCCAGCTCTACTACAATGCCAGAACTTCAAAGAACAGCCTAAATATACTTTTAAATAATTGACCTGAAGAAAACAGCATTTTTCTTAGAGTTGCTCAAAGCAAAGACCAAAGAAGGGAGATAAATTATTGCATCCAGAACATACTGCATAAAACAGATGCCTGGAAAATAAACTCTCATCCCAAATAGCTACAAAGTTTAGCAGAGTTATAAGCAATTGCAAACAGTGTCTCCTGATAGGAAATGTCAGGCTGTCTCAAAAGGCATATACGATAAAGGATAAAACAGAAAGCACCATGCTGCCTGCACCTACTCACACTCATGAACAAACTCACATGCCCAGAGCATCACTCTAAAGGGAGGGAAATAATCAGGGGAACACTGGTTAAACATTTCTATTTCCCAAATTTTCCAGTAAACATCACTCTCAAACAAAACCAGGGAAATCATGACACTGCTTTCCATTCTGTAAATATTTACATTTAGCAAAAATGCAAAAAAATGGTTTTGTTTAGGAGCAGCAGGGAATGTTTTAATGGTTAAGTGACATTTTTGAGTTAGCAAAATGTTTGTCCCCTGAGTACCCATCACATTAAGCAAGTTATCAAAGCTGATAAAAAAGGCAGCTTCATTTTCCAAAAGGATGTGGGGGAGGGGAAAATTATTTTCTTCAGGATGGTCCCAAAATTATTTTATTTTTGATTTTTAAAAAAAAAGCAGATCTTTTTAGAACATTACTTCCTACCACCCCTAAGTTTCACATTAAAAACCCACAGCACTGCAAGTTACTGAAGGCCCAGATTTCCACACTCCTGCAGTTTGTTGACCTTTACCTGAAGGAAGCAGCAAGGCTGTTGAAGAAATCAAGCACTTTTCTTAGAAAAAGGGCAGAATTTTGCTCTTGGCTCAGGCAGCAACACTGCATGCCAAGCTACAGCTCCACTTCATGGCATTTTCACCCATGCATTAACATTCAAACCCAATGTAAATCTCGCATTTACTTGTACTAGAAGCCTTAGAGAGCTGCAAAAACATTTAAAATATTTTTAATCCTCTTAGTAGGTATAGAAGATATCAAGGTAGATTATGTTTCCCCACTATCAGACCTACTTTAAGATTAAAGACTTTGGGTTTCTTCACCTCTTTGTTAATGAGAAAGCAAATCCACTACTTGTATTATGTAATAAGAAAACCAGACATAACTAAAGCTTAATTGCTTGGTGACAAATCCTTCCTTTTTTGCTGTTTAGAGATCTGATACCTTGAGACAGCACATTCTAAGAAAATATCAATATACAAGACACTTCTAAAATAGTAAAATGAGAAAGGAAGGACTGCAGGTCTCCAGGACAAGGATTATCTCTGTTTTGTGTGTTTGAGCACCATGCTACACGTGGTCTCAACAGGGAACCACAAACCATATCACTATGAAATCAATGAGCAGTAACAGCCTAAGAGATGAAAAAACACTGACCAGGTCACCCAGTCACTGCCAGTCTGTCCCCAGCTGTGCACTTTAAAGGATTAAATGCCAGTATCTTGAAATATATATGGAAAATAACCATGCAGTGAATATACAGTTTCAGGGTCAGTACCATAGAAATACTACAAGGCGCAAACAACTGCCACAAGAGCTCTGTCCATCTGCTCTGATAACTGCCCTGCTTCTTAAGCTGCCCCCAAGACAAATGACTGTGCCAGTCTGCACAATCATTTTGTGACATGGACAGTCACAGTAGGGAAAAAGGCTATTTTTAGATCTCATCCTCCATCTGCTCACATACAATTCTGCTTGGATATGAAGTCTCTCTGCTCAGCTTCTCTTCTGCACTTACTTCTCTTCAGTCTTACTACAAACATCTCATTTGGAGCCCCAGGTAGCTCTGGAAAACATCTTCATAAACAAATGGCTAGGAAAAGAATGTGCTGTGCTGTTCAAAACAAGACCTTACATGTGAGCCTAGAAAAAGCTTTATTACAGGAGATAGCAGACCAGTATGTTTATAAAGGGTCACATGTAGCTCACCCCATGAACACAAGCTGCTGGCTTTTACAGACAATCCAGAGCCTTCACTCTGGTGAAATAATGAAAACCTCTTTTAATACCACCACCACCTAGGAACCCCTAGATCCAACCATTTCACAGATATTCCTGGCTCCTCCAGGAATCTCGATTCATTTGGTAATGTTTGCACTTGTAGAAAAGTGCATGGCACAGAAGAGCCTCACAAGGTTGGGTACTCCACAAGCAACACTGACAAGCCAGCTCAGACTTGCAAAGAAGCATGAAATAGTCTGGTTGGTATGGAGTGGCTCACAATCCATGACATCCAGTTAACCCCACAAGCAACCAGACAAACAAGCTGAGCATTTTTAGCATAACAGGTATTTGGGCACTTTTATTTTAGAGTGCACTGCTTGAGATGCGACTGTCAGAGCACTGAAAGCTGACAGTAAGAAAAATGCACAACAACCCTCAAGTTTCTTCGTAAGATAGTCAGATGGGCAGCCTAAAACTCAGATAATTTCTGGAAACCAGGGCCACTGTGTGTTTTCTCCCTCCAAGTCATGAGAGAAGATGCCAATCAGGTTCCTGAGCAGCTAAATGCACATGTACAGCAAATATCAGGACAGTTTAAATGTCTCACCTTTACATGTCTCAGCAGCCAGACATGTAGAAACATGAAATAAGAGATAGTGTGATTCATGGGAGAACCCAAACAAATGATGTGCTGTGGAACAGGAGTCCCAGCTCTACCACTGCACAGCTGTGCACTCTCTGCCAGCATGCAGAGCAGGACAAACACTGCAAGCTCTCCTCTTGTGGACACTGACACTTTATTACAGCTAGACAGCACCTTGTCCTTCAACTACACCTTGTACAAGAACTTCTACCTCTCTAAACAGGCCTCCTACTGACATATCATACAAAATCCCCGCAGCAACTACAAACACAGCCTCCTACATCAGCACAGCACTTAGGGCATACCTGTGATCAGGTCAGCAGTGGAAATTATGAGGAGGGAGTCTCCATTGTGCAGGCAGCTTCCTAATTTTGCCACCTTCACAAAGGGGCAAAAGGGGGATGGGCAGGTGCAAGAGAACATTTTTTGTACACTTAAGTACTCATAGCATGGGTTTAGCAGAATCACTAATTTAATTCTGAGCTTCTACAAATTTCTGAGCTAAACTGCTCCTGTCAAAAGCTCTTTGCAAGACTGCAGCCCCATTCGTCTGGAGTGACATCTACTACATTATGCTGTCAAACACCAGACCACAGTCAACACTTCAGACATGCTGGATTAGGTCCAGCACAGACACATGCTGGTATGGAAAGTACTAACAGAAGCTGAAAGTTTGCCCAAGTAACACAATTACTTCGGGAAGAGGTCAACAGCCTACTCAGCCTACCAAAACATCAGTGTTTTCTACCATGATAAAAACACCCAAGAAATACCAGCATAAATAATTTAATCAAACCTAAAGGGAAAAACAGGTAAACAAAAAACCCCGCCTGCATTCAAATCACATGTAAACAGCACATGTGTTAAAAGCCAAAAAAAAACCAGCAGCATAATCACAGATCAGGACAGAATGGAATGTCTTTGTTTACTGCTTCTAGTAGCATCAAGACAGTTAATCTATTTGATTAATCTCCCACCACTACAGATCCTATCCCTCTGATGACATGGCAATTTGAAAACCTCATTCGTGCTGTCACAAACATGAAGTCTTCAGGGGAAACACAGACTCAGGATAAAAAGAGGAGGCTCCTTTTAAAAGGTGTCACTTGAAAGCATCAAATATCTCTACAGATCCCCAGCATTACATACACATCTACTGCATCTTCAGAAGAAATAATTACAAAAAAAATAAAGCCATGTTACCTGGAGCATCAGTTCACAGTCATCTCTCCCAACAAATATCATCTCCCGAGGGAGCCGATGGCGAATGCCAGTGCTGCTCACCAAGAACCACGAAGTCACGCTCATTTTGACGCTTGGCACTTAACCTTTATACATCCTAAACACAAAAAAAAGCCACAAGACACAGTTAGCTATTAGTGAAGTGTGCAAGTACAAGAGAGTGTAGCTGCCATTTCCAAATTGCCGTATACCATGGGACCCAACGCTGCCTCATGCACTTGTGTTCCTGTCTTAAATCTCTGGGACAACAAGCAGTTGTGAAGCGTCTGCCAGGACCTGCTGCCCATGTGCAGGAGCTCTGCAGCCCTGGGAATATTCCCATGGCAAAGTAAGACTAAGGATCTGCAGAAAGGATTGTTTAAAAAATTGAAGTATCCAGCTTGAATCCAACGAATGAAATTATGAAATATGGTGGAGGGGAAAAAAGAGAAAACAACAAAGATCTCCTTTCCAGAACATTTCCAGAACCGCTACCACAGTGCTACACAGCCTGAGCCTCCCCCATCACCAAAGACGTGGACCAGCACATCAGTGAGGTGACATAACGTGGCTCCTCTAACCTTTCTCAGCGCATTCCCAGGAGCGCTTACACCAGCGCTAGGAGGGAGGAGACCAACCTCTCCATTGCTCATCCCACTTCCACACTGATGTAAGTTGGGAGCCACAAATCCTTCCTTCCTTCCTCCCCCGCTGCACGGCCGGTCCAAACACCGACCCGCTCTGCGGCCCCAGGTCGGGGAGCCCAGGCTGCGATGGGTTCCCAGCGGGGCTCGGAGGGGCGGCACTGCTGAGCGGCGTGCGGCACTCACCGGCCGCTCTCCCGGCCACACCTGTTTGTTGTCGCTGCTCCTGCGGCCTCCCTGCCTGCCTCTCCCACACCATCCCATTTTCCCCTGCCTGGCTGAAGGAAGGAGCATTCACGGCACACGCCAGGCTCTCGCCTTCCCCTCACCCACCTCCCGGGCTCCCAGCTGCATTCCTAAGCGCACCGGGGGAAGGAGATCTCCATTTTCCCCGGGCTGCGCGGCGCTGCCCGGCCCGACCGCCGCCTGAGCAGCCTCAGCGGCCTCGGGCGCTCAGGTGGGGATGGGTGCCCTCCACGGGGAACGGGCACAGCCCGCACGGCCCCCGCCGCCTCCCCGCCGCTCCGGGAGCCGCCGCTCCGCGCTGCCGCGCCCGTGTCACAACACACGAGCGGCCCCACACACCGCGGCCCCGACAAAGCGCCCGGGAAGGGGAGCCGGGAGCCGCCGGCACAGCCCTTTGTGTGCCGGCCCCGCGGCCCCCCGGCCCCTGCCCGCCCGTCCTACCTGCTGCGGCCCTCGGCGCGGTGGCAGCCGGGCACCGCGCCCCGCCAGCCGGCTCTGCCTGCCCCGCGGGCCGCTCCCGGCGCCCGCCCCGCTCCGCCCCCGCGCCGCAGGTTCCCGACGTCAGGAGGCGGCTCCAGCCCTGCCGGGCCCCGGCCGGGGGAGGCGGCGGTGCCGCCGCGGGTCCCGCTCCCGGCCCGAGGGGCACCTGGGCGGAAGGTGCTGGCCTGGCTTTGGGTCCTGTCATCGCTGCAGGGACACAACCGTGGCTTGGGTAGGGTTGGAAGGGGCCGTAAAGGTCATTTATCTTAAAGGTCATCTACCTTAAAGGTCATTACCTTGCCACCGTGAGCAGGGATGCCAACCACCCGACCAGGTTGTTCAAAGGTGTATCCAGCTTGGCATTGAACGTCTCCAGGGATGGGGCATCCACAGCTTCTCCAGGAAGCCTGTGCCAGTGCCGTGCCCTGGTTCAGGGCTCTCCCAGGGGCTCAGTGAATGCCAGCAGAGCCTCTGGCACCTCGCTGACCAGGGCAGCCATCCCCGACCTGGGAAGGTCCAATATGCAGGTTTGATGCCATGGGACTGGAGATGCTGCCTCTGTGAGACACCAGGACCAGACCCAACACCAGCCTCTTCTCCCACACAAGTCCCAGCACCAGCTGCTTCTCCAGCCCAAATCCCAGCACAGCCTCTCCAGCCACCCAAGTGAGCCTCAGCACCAGTCTCTCTCACTCTCCAGCAGGCTGCAGGTTGGCATCCATCTCCACATACCCTCCTAACTCTTGCAGGGCAGTACCTAAATGCAGTTGGCAGGACTGAGTTAATCTAGAGCATCTAACCATGGAATAAGAGCTCAAAATGGGTGCTGGGAAAGGACACGCCATTTTATGAGTTCTTTTCAGTTGTAGGTAACTAGAAAATTCTGAACAACTGTAAGTGCTGCAAGTGATGACAAATTTTTCTCCCATTGTGAGGAGCATTGAGTATCATGGTAAAGCTTTCTCAAGAAAGCCCCAGCTGCTGCAGATGTCAGTGGAGCTGCAAAGAGCAGCAGCTGAACACTGGTTCTCTGCCTCCAGCCGACACAGGCTGCCAGAGGAGGACTATAGGAAGACCCCAAGTTCATAGTGATGTTTCCCCAGGCTGACATTCCAGCTGGAAAGACAGCTTTGCTTTTATACACTGTACAGTTGGGTTTGAGTATTGTTTCTCAGTCACCTGCAAGAACTTTTCTTGGTCTATTCAGTGTTGTGTACGTTGGAATTTTGGCTCAGGATGTAATCTCAATGAAGTCTGATGGCATGGAAACCACAGGTCTGGCACACCACTTGCAGGGGGTGGCCCTTTAGCCACATCACCTCGTGGGCTCACTCCTGATTTATGCTTTTGCTGCAAGGCTGAGGACCAGGAAGGGCAAAGTGAACTGCAGCAGTACTGTAAGGATGGAAGGAAAACAGCATTTCTTCTGTTTCCTCCTCTTTCTGAAGAGCAGCAGGACTTTGTTATTATTTAATTAATGGTATTATTGCCTTCCTTAAATCAACATTTGACTTCTTTCTTGGCAGATACATCATGCCCCAGAGTGATTTCAGGGTATCATTATCTTCAAAGTCTTGGAAGCTGGCTGAGCTGCAGCATCTGTGTTTTATTGAAGTGCTCTTGGTCTCTGCTTGGAGCAGAGCACCACACCCTTGCAGCATGCCATGTCCCTCAGACACCAGGCAGGAGGATGGAGGGAGCAGCTGCCACTGCCAGGGCACTTTGAAGACTCTTATACTGAGTGCTGCTATGAAGTAATAGAAATCCTTTGTAAATAAAAATGAATTTCTGCCCTATTTTGCCAGCTCATCCCGTCATTGAATCATATTTTATTATTGGTTTAACTGACCTATGGCTTAAGTTTTTATGTATATTACTCACTTCTTTATGAACTACGTCTGTTTACTGGAGAGGCTGCTCTATGAACTGATCTGTAGAGCATCTCTAAACTCCTCAAAGGAAGTAGGATAATTTACTTCTTTATACAAGCCTGCCATCTAGGCAAATCTTTGTTATAAGTTGCTATTAAAAGGTTAGTGTTTGCTTTAGTCTCTTTTTAAGCCCAGTTTTACCATTCATTTATCCATGTGTATTTATTTGAGCAGTCAGTCAGAACTTCAGTGTTTATAGGGAAGGAAAAAAGTCCCTGTTCCCACCAGGTGTCTTCTGACCTGGCTGAAGATGAACTTTGGGCCAATAGCCCGGGCTGAATGCTGCATTGCAGCCTCTTTATTTTACTCCAGTGATCTAAAGGGAATAAAAAAGATAATAAGTGATGTCTTTCCTTGTCCTCACACCTCACCCCTCCAAAAAGAGTGTGTGGGCAGCATATCCTGGTGCTGCACTATCTTTAAATCACACTCGGAGCATGTGTCCATGGGGAAAACAAGCTGTTGCACTGCTGTACTTTGAGTTTTACATTTTTTTCATATTGAAACAAGCCCTTTTGGCAGGCAGTTTGGCCCTTGGGCTGCTCAAGCCCCCAGGCTAGCCAAACACACAACTGTCTTGGAAAATACAACCCCATAAAAATGACATAAAAGCACTTCTTCCTGCTGAGAGGAGGAAAGGCCAGGGAAAGACTTTACAAAGTTGGGTGTAGCAGCAGCACCATGTGCTCACACTAAATTTGGGGCATATGTTTATCATGTAATTCTCTCTACATTCATCTACAGCATTGTCACCTTCAGCTACAGGGGACATGCTCACAGCTGCATGGCCCAGGTAGCAGGAGGTTCACTGCTCTGTACATTGTGCAGGAGCAGAGTAATGACCAGTCCCTGTCCCAGAGCATTCATATTCCCCCTAAACAAGGAAATTGAGGGCAAGGTAAAATGTCCAAGCAGAAGAATAACAGGTCACAGGGCAATCTGTATCCAGAGCTGTTGAATCAGGTCCTCAGCTCCACTGAAATACTTTGTCTGACATCCTGAACCCACAGCTTGGAGCAGAACCACTTCAGATCCCTGCTTCAAACAAAGATCCCATAATCCCCAAAGGAGCTGAGCTAAATCAAGTTCTTGCTGGCAGGCTCTGATGTGAAGGAGATTTTTGACAGAGTTGCCAAACAAGGGCTGCATCTTGCTGCAGAGGAGGCTTCTGTTCCATAGCCTGATCCAGATGTCCTGTTTGGCCTCCCCTCTGAAGGGCAGTTTCCCTGTCCATGAGCCAGATATAAATATGGTGAGCACCTTGTAAATGAAGGTGAGCAGGACTGCTAAATGAACGTGGCCTGATTAACTCTTTGCAGGCTGGCTGAAATCCACTGTGCACAGCTGTATGCACACACATTCACGAGCACATGTGCAACTCGTGAATTCCCGACTGCTTTGCATCCAAGGGCTGTAGAAGCAATTGTCAGTCACTGTTCCCTGAGATTATTTCATTTGTTCTTTGTTAACTCACTTTGAGAAGCATCAGGAGAGGTTCACAAGTAGGTCATGCAGGGTTTCTTAACCACTTCTTCATTCAAATGGATTCCGCTCCTCAGTGATTACTTTCTTTCCCAGAAAACCAAAATTGGACACCTGCCAGCTCTTTGAGCCCCGCTGCAGGGAGATGTGTGCCTGCAGCATTCTCACTTCAGGTCAGGATTTCTGCTGGATTTTTGCTGTAACCAGGAAAGATCTGTGGGCTGTCACAAGAGAATGCTGCAGGTCTGGACCTGTGTACTTCACACAGCTAATGGTGCTGTTGGCTGCCAGCAGAAAGGGCAGCACTGAGCCCTTTCCTATGGAGCCTGAAACCAAAGCTTTTCATCACTCTTTCTGGGTATCAGCATGAGCTGGATCAGCATAAAATGCAAATAATCCCCCTTCTGAATATGCACCTTCCAAGTGTCATTTTAAAAATATTTCCCTTGATTTTTGTTTGGTTTTTTTTTTTTTTTTTTTTGTTTGTTCATTTCTTGCTGATTGATGATTTTTAAGTGACTAAAAATAATTATTTTCAAATGGATGTTTATCTTAATTTTAGTTAGCTTGGTGTAGGAACCTTGCTTGTTGAGTTTGCAGCAACAAAAGCAATCTGCCCCTCCTCTCTGTCTAAGCACCAATCCTTCACTCTGCCCAGTACCTCAGCTGTGCTGGTTGCCAACATTCCCCTCTCCTGTATAGCCAGGAACAGGCCCCAACCCTGCCCAGTCAACTGGAAAACAATAAGACCATTCATGTGCATGGTTATTCCCTGGCATAAATGTTTGCAGAGATACAGTCTGACTGGGACAGGCTTCTGTCGTTTGCATGGTTCTACAAGATGGCTTTTTGCAATATTTGTGTTTTTAACCTGTTTATTAACCAGCTATAGGGACAGATTCTTAGCTGGAATGTGGTAGCATTGCCCAAAACAGCTTTAGTTTGGCATCTTTGTTTTACACCAGCTGGAAAATTTTACTTGTATTTTTTTTTACCCACAGCACAGTCCCACATACCAAGATTAAATTTAATTTTACTACTATGGAATTTACTAAAATAAAACCCCCATTTGTGTTAACACTTCTTTTCAGAATGTGCAGTATGGCCTTCTCCAGTGATCCTCTTTTATTCCCCAGCTAACCCACAAAAAATATCCTATTTTTATTATGGAGAGGAATTTGTACAACTATTTTTAATTTATGGCCCTCATAACTTGTGGCAGGGGAGCAGGAAGAATTATCAGTGCAATAAAAGAATGGAGCTGGTTTAGTGTGAGCATTGTCAGAATGTCTCATCTAGGATCTGTGTGGTATAAAACTTCACTGAAAGAATTAAAACATACGCTTAAGTGAGCTCGTTTTAGGGGGGTTTAATTAGTAAAAGCTCAGCAATGCTGATGTCGTGCTGTCTGATGAGATTAGGTCAGATTATACAGAGTTGTGTGGTGTGGCATCTTAAATGGGAATCACCTTATGGCAAGTCAGAGCCATTTCAATATCACATTTAAAGAAATAGCTTCTCAGGGAAAGTTGATTGGTTTCATAAGAGAAGCAGCAGGGTTTTGAGGCCTCCTGTGTGGGAGAATGGGAACAACAGGCAGCTTGAGATTGTCTCTATTTCAGGGGTTTTTTCTCTCTTATTCGTTCAATTAATTTTCATATATGTGTGTATTTCTTAAGAGAAAGGTTGCAAGCCTACTTGAACAGAAAAATGATTTCACATGGCCTGAAGAACCCAACACAACACACATGGCCAGAGGGCTGTACTTTGCCCTCCCAACCATGAACAAATTCTTTCTCCTCTTCCTCTGTGGTTGTTATTACAATGCTAAGGCAGGAATATTTGGTTGAATGCCAGAAATGCAGGATTTCCTTAAGCAGTTTTGCTACAGTAACCTCCTCTATTTATTTTCCTTCCTCTTCCTAGTACTCCAGTCATGCACTTGCACATTTTCAGACCTGGCCCAAGCTTTATTTTGCAAGTACATTCATTGCAGACTCTGTTCCATGCAGGGGATCCTCTGCTACCCTTTCCCAAGGGTCCACTTAGTCAGGAGATTCTTAATAAAATTTCTCCCATTGGTTCAATTTTCTGCATTTTTAGGAAAATCCTCCTCATATTTAGTTCAGTGGGGCTGTTTGATTAAAATTCATGAGGATTATAAAAATCCTAGTTCAAAATGAAACATAGGTTTACACCAAAGGAAACCAACATTGTTATTCAACAGGATCTCACTGATTTATGAACTATTGAAGGTTGCTCCTTGCCTAAGAGACTTGTTAAGACAAGACTTGGAGACTCAGCAATGGGTAAATGAGAACTTCTGGAAAAGAAGTAATTTCTGTATGATTTGAGCAAATTCATGCATTTTACTGGAAATCCAAGACCAATAAACTTATTTTGCTGATGTTATAAAGAACATTTTAGGTAACAGTAAAGTTTCATCTCTAAAGCAATCATTATTATTGCCACTGTAAACAAGTGTTTGCTCTGCTGACTGACACTAGATCATCTGGTTTAATGAAAATGTCAGTTCTGCTTGAAACTATCTTCTTGGTTTCTTGCATTATCATTTTTGCCTGCAAGATGAAAAGCTTTGAGGAAATATTTAATAGGTACATGTAAAAAAATATAGTTCTTTAAATTGAAGAATATGTCTGAAGAATATCCAATGTAGTGGCAAAGGCCTTTCAGGAAGAGAAGGTTCATAATTTGCTGCCCTACAGGGAATAATTTATTGAATCACTTGGAGATTCACATATTTTCTGCCCTGTGAAGTTAAAACCATACTGCACTGTGTTGATCTTTAGAGATGCTCTTTCTTCACTTGAGAATGGTGGAAGAATGCTGTGAATGTGGAAGAAAAGGTGCCAGGAGGAGCCAGCCCACTTTGATGGGGTCAACTGTAGGGGCAGCTTTGGCAATTTATAGCACACAAGCCATCAGCTGGAGATTTATATGCTTGTTAGGCATTTTATGAGAGCTCATCAGAATAATATTTATTTCTTTGGGGAAAACAGTTGTATTACCAGCACCACTGGAGAATGAAAGCCACGAGCAGGAGACCAACAGAGCAGTATTTTTGAGATGTAGTAGTGGCTTCATTACATGCTGGTTCTTAAAAGCTTCAGGATACTTTACAATAATCTTCTTTAGTCAGCAGGTGCATGAACTGCCATGTGTTCCACATTCATTAAACCATCTTAAAACCCTGAAAAGAAATGCACATTTTCTGACTGCACACACACAGCTCATGGCTGTCCTTACTGCAGGGTCTGTGAGTAGAAGCTCCATTCATTTCAGGTAAACAGAGTGATCATGACTGAAACAAGCTCTCAGGTAAGCTAGGCACAGATCTCTGTGTCATTGCAACACTCCTGGCAAAGCTCAGGTTCCTGGGTATTTCCATGCTGGTGGAATTAATTCCCAAAAATGAGTTGTGGGAGGTTGAGAGAGTTGATTGAGGAAGGCTAAGTGACATTTGAACAAAAAAGAGAGGTACCACAGTCTTGATTATCTGCCAAATATGAAGCAACTGTTCACTTCCTAAACACACAGGCTGCTTTGTTTTAATTGTCCAGAAGAGACTCAGAATGCCTCTCACCTCTACTAAGTTTCACCACCTTGCACAATTTTTTTGAGATTAATAAAATTCTGGGCTCTTTCAATACCTCTGCCTATAGGATGGTGCTTGCTGGGAGATAATGGCACCATACAACTCCCTTTGTTAATAATCAGCTTCAGTGTTTGGGGTTGAATTGCATGTTCTGTAGGAAAAGATTTAGCAGAAACACTTCTGAACTGACCACATCTAGCCACTGCAGGCAGAAGGACCATGTTGTAGCTTTCTGGCCAAATCGAATATCAGGGGTGCAGGAGCTCTCAGAGGAGGGTCCAGTCACCAGCTTTGACTGATGCCTCTCCTTTCCCTGTGGCAGAGCAGATTTGTGAAGGTTCCTCATTTTTTCAAAGACCCTTGCAGTGGTTCCAGAGAGAAAAGGAGGTAGATAACACCAGCAAGCAAGGATTTTCTCCAGGAAAAAACAGTGACTGCCACACCAGTCAGTGCTGGTCACACCTGCCCACAGGCTGGGTACTTAGGGACGAGAACAGATTATACTGCTAAATCTCACTAAAGGATTTTAGCCATCTTTTTTTTTTTTTGTCCTAGGACATGCAGAATAGGTTCTGCATCACATCAGTGGGCACAACACAGCACATCCCCATCTCAGTCATGCCTACCCTCATCCTGCCTTTGCCACTAGCTGCTACAGATCAGATTTCTGCTCTTGGGATCTTGAGGAAACATCCTAGAGCTTTCCCCACACACACCATGAGTTAACTTTGAATGCAGAAACATCCATTAGCACTGTATTTTATGTTAATTTCTCATTCATTCCTGAGGGTTACTTTCTCCACTCTACAAGAGGCATTTCTCAGTAGCTGGGCCTGCATATGCATCAGCTCAAACACATGATGGAGAACAGAGGAGCCAGCACAGCAGAGAGATGCCATGAAGAGGTTCTCCAAGTGGTGTGGTTAGGACAGGGTGGTCAGCAAAACTCAAGTGCAAAAGAAAATGCAAGGAGAACAAGAAAAATCCTGTGACAGTACGCACAGGTCTTGTAGGAGACTGAGAGGCAGCAACAATACGTGGGAAATAAGAATTGTCCCACTTTACAGCTTTGCCTCTGGTCTTTGGTTTCCAAGTAGACTTCAACCATTTTTAATCAGGGACTGTCTTAAATAATGTTTTTGTACTATGCACTGAGCTTCTCAGCACTCCTCCAGTATAAATAATCATTCAACAGAAGCTGGTGTATACCTGGCAAGGCTGTTAATCATATCTCTTTAAGAGCCAAGGTAAATCAGAGATAATGTCTTACAGGAGTTTATCTAAGATAATAAACTCAGGAGGGGAGAGAATTGGTGAAAATAGTTAAGGCTGATGACATGGTCTATAATTTCATTAAGGCTGATGACATGGTCTATAATTTCTTTCTTTGTTGGACTGGTAATAGCTGAGAAAAATGATCACATTTATAACAAGTTGTCTTATTAGTGCAAGGAGAAGATGAAAAGGAAATCCTGCAGTGTGTGGTTTGACTGGTCCTGTGATGTGCTGTTGAGCCATAAGCTGATTGCTGGGGACACGTCTGGACAAGGAGAGGAGCTGAGGTTAACACACTCTGCAGAGAGCTCTGACAGTGCCCTCTGACAGTGAGCTCAGCAAACCCTATGCAAATGTCTTTTGCAAGTCTTTCAAGGGAGGGAAATAAGCAATACAATACTGTACTGTGACACAAAAGGACTTTCGAAACTTCCAGTTAATACTTGAAAGCATTTTGAACTCTGCCTAGAGCGTTGGCCAATAATTTGCCAGGTTACTTTGTTCCACCCTGCAGGATAAAGGATCATGCACAAGTATGGCTTGGACTTCCTTGCCCCTACGGATCTGCCTTTGCAAACAGAAATGGACACAAGGAATGGCATTTCCTGCTTTAAGTAAAAAAAAGAAAACAAAAAAAACCCCTTCCAAACCAACCAACCATCCATCCAAAAAAAAAGAAACCTCACCAAAATACCCAGACCCCAACCAACCCCCCCAAATAGCTATAGTTTAAAACATTTTATATTTCCTTACAGAAAACAGGGGTGCAGTTGGAGGACCAGAGGGACTGTATCAGTCCTAGTGCCCACCTTTGCACAGGGAATAGCAGGAGAGGTTTTGTGCTGGTGGGGAGCTCCCACAGCAGCAGGAGCCTGAGCTCAGGAGTGCCCAGGAGGAGAGAAGTGTCCCTGATGTAACAGAACCCACAGGAAGGTGTTTCAATCCCTGCACAACCCCAGCCACAGGTTAGTCACAGACTTGGATGACAATAGTGATGTCACTGGCCATTGGGCACTTCTGACAGTGCACTTTTGTGGCTCTCTGCCATTTCTGTGCTTTCAGTTAAGCAATTTTTTCCCTCTCTGAGCTACAGCTGGTTAATTCTTTAACATTAGAAACAGAAAGGATTGCACAGAGAGGCCAGCTTTTAAAAACATTATATGAAAGGTGCTTGCTGTGGGAAAATAAATTTGAGAATGCCATTGGATTAATAAAAGTACCGTGCTGCCTTTCAGACTAATTTAAAACTTGAATTGTAGCCATTTTTAGCTTTAACAAAATCAATAAGGCCAATTGGTATGCTGTGTCAGTCATTGCCTGTTTTAATCTTTTAAGTAATTTTGGCAGCCAATAGCATCTGGGGGGTTGAGTTCACCCCTGAAGATCCTCTAGGATTTTAGTGGGATTTTCATATTGCTGCAGTCTTGAACAATCAAGTCCTAAATCGGTCACAAGTGCATTAAATAGAACAGGGCAATAAGCTGGTTTACATTTAAGATGATGCTCACTTCAAAAACACTTGAACCGCGTGGTGGAAATGGTAAAATTGTTGATGATGATGTGAAAAGGACTGAGGTGTTCAATAAATATTTTTGTTCTGAATTTGGAAACAAGAAGAATCATGCACAAATGTCATGAGGACAATGCACTTTCCATCCCATTAGTAACCAAGGAGGCTATTAAACAGCATTACTAGAGATAAACATTATTACCTTAACAGGTCCAGGCAACTGTCATCTTCAGAACTGAAATGAATTGGCTCAAAGGATCTTTGACCCACTCCCACTTAATCTTGGAGGACTGCAAATGTTTTAGAGGACTGGTGAAATGCTGCATTTTGGATAAATTATTTTAAAAATCACTAGGCCAATGTAAGTAATTCTAAGCCATCCAGCCAGCCATTCTGGGCAAAGTAAGGAAATATTAGTGTAGAAGTCAGCAATAAAGAATGTCAGTGGATATAGTAGGGGTCAGCACAATTTACAGGAAAAAGGCTTGTGAAAGAAACTTCATTTTGTCTTTTCCATAAATTATTTGCCTGGTTGATAACAGCTTCTAAACTGATATAAGATAGTTGCCTTTTGCAAATTGCTTTATTGTTTGCAATAATTATCACAGTAAGTGATAGCATTAAGGCAGGTGAATTAAGAAGTGACAAATTGGCAAGTCTTAAGTGAAATACAGGCCTCACTAAAGACTTGGCAAGAAGCAGAATGAACCAGGTTTGGATACTGCAGCCAGCATCACCCTGCTGGTTGTTCTAAGGTGTGTGGTTTGTGTAAAACTGACTCCTGCTAAAAACAGGGGATGTCTTGGTTTGTAGGGGTGCCAGTTGAAGCCAGTTTTGTACCACTGCCTTCCCTGCTACTGGTTATTAAAAAATATCATTGTATAATTGGGCTGCAGCTGTTCCCTCGGGGTTTAGGAAATCCAGAGTGGTGCAGGACAGGAGCTCAGCCCTGGGGACTCTCTCTGGGCTGTGGCAGAAGGGATGAGAGCTGGTCAGACAGAGAAGCAAGCTGATCTGAACTGCTCCACTCTTGAGCCCATGCAGAGCCCCCAGGTATCCCTGCAACCCTCTCAGCTCAGGAAATCCCTCTCTGGCTGGGTTTGGGTCATGTCCTCCTGTGCATTGCACCTGGAAAGTTCCCAGCCCCCTGTGCCTCTCCATGGACCCACCAGAGTGCAGGAGGCTCGGCACCTGGGATTCTGGTTTTCAGTCATTCAGCACATCTGGGTGTGTGGCATTCACATTCTCTGAACGTGATTCCTTCGCCCAGGGTTTTTCTCCTGGGAAGCTGAGAAGCCTCAAAGAAAAGAAAAACAATTTTTATCTCATTTGCTTCTCCTGTGTTGTGCTCATGTGGAATGTGTTTGGAGATTGCTTACCCACAGGTGATTGTTCCATTGGACTCCAGTGTGAGTTGTTTTGACTCTTTGGCCAATTGGGGCCAAGCTGTATCAGAACTCTGGAAAGTCATGAGTTTTCATTATTATTTTTTAGCATTCAGTATCTTTTCTGTTTTCTTTAGTATAGTATGGTATAGTATTCTTTAATATAATATAGTATAATAAAGTAATAAATGAGCCTTCTGATAACATGGAGTCTTCCTCATCATTCCTTTCTTCATCAGTGGCTGTGCATTTACAATATGAATATTTACAATTCAGGACATATTCATCTGTGCCCTAAATGCTTTTCTTAATGTAAGATTAAAAAGCCGAGAAGTAAACCTGAAGATTCTGACAGCTTTACACAGCACAATTTCACATCCTTGAGAGCACACACTCCAAATTCCTCTTCTGAGGAGGAAGAAGGGCAGGAATATCTTTGAATACCCTCATCTAGTAGGAACAGATCCCTCAAAATCTCTTTACGTTAGCTGAGGCTGTGACCACGTCCATTTATTCAGCTCTGTGTAATTATTGCTCTTGCCTTTTGGTGATTATTTTACTCTCCACGAAGAATTATAAAGTCATTAACCTGAAAGAGAAAAAGACAAAAGCCTGGGCATGTGAGAAAGACTTTGAACACCAAATTCATTCACCAGCTAGAAACAAAAGTGCGTGTTCAGAAAGTCAATTAACAAAAAGTCTGTCTCAAGGCAACTTCTGCTTACTACTAATGGATATCATGAAAATTCATAAACTCACTGCTCCCAATGGGAGGATTTGCTGACTGGAGACTGCTGTGTGGGACCACATCTCTCTATTCCTTTGTGATGGGAAGGTGGGGGATGGCCAGAAAAGCCCCTCATCCACATGCAGGGGTAAATTCCTGATGAATTCAGCAAGGGAAGCTTTCAGATGTTGTTGTCTGTCAGGAACACATATCACTCTCTACTCAGGAAAAGGTTTGAACTGCAGCCTTTGCTGTTTGAAGAACAACTGGAAGTTCTTGACCCAGAATCAGCACTGCCAGCTGCAGTTGAGGCAGCACTTTCACTTTGCTGCAGATGTGAAGCAGGAAGGTCCAGACTGCAGGAGCTCAGGGACCTGTTCCCACTGAGGGCAGCCATGGGCAGGCAGAGCCTGTGTGTGATGAGAGCTCACAGGTGCTCTGCAAAGTGATGGCTTTCCTGTTAATGGCTGTATCCTGTGCCTCCCTGGCCACAAAGTGAATTCCTGGAGGAAAATGCAAAAATCCCTACTTGCCCTGGGTGCAGCCTGGCTGCCAGAGCCTCCCTGAGGTGTGTGTGGTTTCCCTCTTCTAAACAGCTTTTTGTGGGTCTGCCCAGCCTCTCCTTAAACTCACAATCGTTTTTATCACTGCAATATCAATTGTACCAAAGGGATATAAGGCACATGGGGCCATGTCCTGCCTTCCTTCACCAGGGCACAGCAGGCTCCCTGATACCAGCAGAGGCAGAGGGGATTTAGGACATTGTATTGGAAGGGCTCAGTGCATTTTGAAGCTGCACAGAGTTATAGATCAGCTGGCACAGGCATTTTCTTCAGGCCCCTCTGCAATTACTGTGATTTCTTGGCTCTGAGCTTTAGTGATTCACCTGAGTGGAGTCATGCACAAGGTAGTGACTCTGGAGGGCTTCCCACCACAATTGGTGTGCTCAGCAAGTCCATCAGCTGAATACAAGGGATCTTGCAACTGCTAAGCCTTCTGGGTTAGGGGGGAGACTTAAAAGAGATTCAGTAATTGCCTGCACTAATCAGAACCATAGATTTTACAAGTCAGTCTTGGCTCAGTTGCTGGAGAAAAGCAGCTTCTGGACTCGGAGGGAGATGGCATAGCTAGAATGCTGGTTTTGGGAGACAGGACTGGGTGTTGGGAGGGTAGGATGGATTTCCTAAAAATGACAGAAGCCAAAGAGCCAAAAAGCAACACAGAATTGGCTCCAGAGCCTATCTTCCTGCAGCAGGCTTGGGGCAAATTGTATAGGCTGGGTGAATGAGTAAAACCTGGTTAGAAAGACAGAAGAGAAGGCAGAGAGATACCATGAGGCACCAAGGGCAGCATCACTGGGGTCTAGGGAGTAACCTAGCAGTCAGTCAGGAACCACAGCATTCCTCAGCACCCAATCCAGTGCTCATTCCAACCAGGAGCTACACTGCTGCTCTTTTCAGCAGGGCATGATGAACAGGGAACGGGGGTGCAAGGCTTTGCATAATTTCAGCAACACCTCCCCTCATCACTGCCATGCAGCAGTTCTGCTATCCAGAGGATTATTAAGAGGGTTTTTATTCACCAAATGACACACCTTGTGGCCCCACCTGTGTCTGTTCATGCTCTCTGTTTGTTGCAGTGCTTGTACTGTCCATACCATCCCTCTGAGGCCACTGCCAGCACAAACTGGATGTTGCTGGTGTGCTGTCAAGGTGGGATTGCAGCAGGTTACTCAGAGGACACAGGAGCAAGGCAGGGCAGGAAGTGAGCAATCAGCCCTGCAAGCCCATGGGCAGATGTCCACACAGGCATTCCAACCACCCCAGCTGCAGAAGGGAGGGCATCAGTCAACAAAACTTGTCAACCTGCAATTCAGCACCAGGAATGGGCAAAATCCTTGGTGGCATTAACATTTATGGTTTGATTTTCAAGATCTGTGCTGCTTCAACTTGTTTATCTTGTGTTTAGCTCTATGATCTGATTAAATCACAAGTCAGCAAAAGAAGTAAGCTCAAAATTTTGGGGTATGCCCAGCAGCTCTATTTAAGGTGTTAGAATAGAATAGGATAGTTCCAGTAGGAAGGGATCTGCAATGATCATCCTGTCCAGCATAAATATTTACCTGTGAAAAGCTGTGCCTCTTCTCCCCAAAGCCACCTGCCCTGTCTGGTAGATATGCCCAGTACCTCCCACAGAGGACCAGACTGAGCAGAACATCCCAGGAGAAGTCTCACCCACCTCTGTTCTATGGCCTTTGTCCTGCCTTCTGTCTGCTGGAAATCCATCCCACCTGTTCCATGCTAGGAGTGAACACACCCCTGTCAAGGCCATGGCAGCTGTTGGATCCCAGTCCTGCTCTCAGTGGAGGCACTGATGTGTTCTCCTTCCCAGTCATTCCCAGATGGCAGAAACTCTGTTGTTACTCCATGACCTCATGCTCACAGCAACTGAATTTCCTTCCTTTCTCCTACTTTTTCCATCTGTGCTCTACTGGGACACCCCATCTCCCCTGGGAATGATTTTCCAGTCTTGTTGTGGAATGGCTCCAGCAGCTTCCCCCAAGGCTTTCCCTGCTACTCACATTGCCCTGACCGGTTTCTTACCTCACCACAACATTTCTACCACTTCCCATCTGAGGGCATAATTTCCCAAACTGTACTTATCAATTGCTTTGAGAGGCCAGGCAAGTAGTGGATGGATGAAGTAGATCTTATCTGGGAAATCAGTTCTTTTATCAAAGGAAGCTAACAGGTTAGGCTGGCATGGTGGACTTTGGGTAAGCTCTCTTGGATCTTATCTCATTTTCTGTTTGCTCCCATGTTGGATAAGTACAATTCCCTTATCCCTTCAAAGCCTCTTCCAAAGCCTTTCATCCCACTGAGGTGAGATTACTCCATCCTGTGTCTGTCCTGATCTCACCCTTCCTCTCTGCTTCTTCCAAATTTGTGCACAGATGGAGTGTGTGACATGTCCTACTATGTGAGCTTCTCCAGGTCAGAGCGTGTGTGCTGCCTTCCTTCCTGCACAAAGTTTCACTGCAAGCTTTTGGCAAACAGCAAGAACCAAAAACAGCCCAAGCATCCTATAGCAGGATGGTTCCAGCACTTCAATAAGGAGAGGAAAGATGAGGGATCAGGGAGTGTAGGGACACCACAAGGGCTAGCAGTGTGAAACTGAAGGAGAGGTCGATTTAGATTAAATATCAGCAAGAAATTCTTTGCTGTGAGGGTGGTGAGGCCCTGGCACAGGTTGCTGAGAAAGGTTGTGAGTTCTCCATCCCTGGGACTGTTCAAAGCCAGGCTGAGCATCTTGGTCTGGTGGATGTGTCCCTGCCCATGGCAAGGGTTTGGAACTGGATGATCTTTAAGGTCATTCCAACCCAAACCAATCTGTGATTCTGTGATTCCAAGGTGCAGCGAGGTGGGGAAGGGAAGCGTGCCCTCATTTCTCCTGTTCAGGCTTTGGAAGGTAACATTCTGTCATTGGCCATGTGTCCACCCAGCTGCAATAATTATACAGCTCCCCATCATCTTGTAGATGCACACTCAGCATAATTAGTTTATCCCCTCCTGAGGCAGTGAAATTAAACTTGTTTTTTCCATTTTACAGAACAAAAAATAAGGCACCGGGGGACTAGATCTGTGTCATATAATACCATAATAGCATAAATACACATAATAGCCATGTAATGATTATTTTAAAATCTTTAGTCACACTCTTCATTATTTACCCACGCTTCTATCTACTGGAGATGCATCCCCTGACACCCTAGGAGTGGACCATGGCAGCTGCTGGATCTCAGTCCTCCTGCTGTCAATGGAAGAACACTTTTTACAGTGCACTGAAAATCAAAATGTGGTTTTGGTTGCTCAGTGCACAAAAATTGCTTACTGTTACCAAAAAATATAAAGTAGATTTTCACAGAAAAAGAAAAAAAACCCAAAACCCAGAACCTCAAAGGTGGTTTCACTTATCTTTTTTAGCAAAATACATTTATACTCAAAACACACCCTTACAGAAACCACTGTAATTTTTAAGTGCATAATACACATTTTAAATTATTTGAAGGCGTCTGCCTACAGCAAGTCTTTCATTTTTTATATACTTGGCCACATTTAACATGACGAAATGGTTGGCACTTGGTTTCACAGGCTCAGCCCACGGGGTTTTGGTGCTGTCAGCTCCTGCTGCAGTGGGGCCAAGCATCCCTGTCTGTGTTTGCATTCCGTCCCTCCTGCTGCCTTTCCCCACCACCTTGGAGCTGCTTTTTTCCCTGCTCAGCTCCCTGTTCAGTGCAGTTTTTGGAGGCGAGGTGTGAGTATTCCCTTCCATCCACACTAGAGGATGCTCTTGGGTCAGCAGTGAGAGGCGAGCGCCTCTCTCCCTCCTCAATCCGCGCAGCTCCGAGGCTCACAGACTATTCCGAGGCTTAGCCAAGGCTTAGGCGGCGTTTCAGGGCTTAAAAAGATAAGAAGAAAACGTTCACACGTACATAAGTGTAATGCAAGTGACAAAGTAGTGACAAAAGCTACTTACCCTGCTTTTGCAATGCTATTACTGCTCAATATACGTTTAAAACCAGCTTGGAGGCAGGCAAGGACTTTGATAAGGCCAATAGTTCTTTGCTGGTTGTTGTTGGTTTTTTTTCAGTCACCTATTTGTGATACATTACGTGGGACATAAGAGAAGGCTCCAGGGAGACCCTCCAGTACCTAAAGGAGAATTCAGGGCAGCTGGAGAGCAGGAAGTAGTGACTGGACAAGGGGAATGGCTTTAGACTGAAGGAGGGCAGGTGTAGATGAGATATTAGGAAGAAAATTGTCACTGTGGGAGTGGTGAGGCCCTGGCACAGGTTGGCCAGAGCAGGTGTGGCTGCTCCATCCCTGGGAGTGCTCCAGGCCAGGCTGGATGGGGCTCTGAGCAGCCTGGGATGGTGGAAGTGTCCCTGCCCATGGAGAGGGTTTGGAAATGGATGATCTTTAAAGTCCCTTCCAACCCAAACCATTCTGTGATTCTGTGATTTTTACAGCAAATTAAACGACACTTATAAATCCTCATGTCCCTTTATCATAGAAAACAAGGAAGGAAATGAAGAAATTTGTGTTGTTATGCATTTCCCCAGCACTGTGCAGATGCACCCACCCCACCACAGCACCCATCTCCCAACAGGCTCAGTGAATATTCTGAATTTCAGTCCCTCCCACTGGAACAAGGGAATTTCTGCAGATGTTGGTGTTTGTACCAAACACTTGTTTATAATGGCAATAGTCTCTTGCTTTGCCATGGTTTTATTTTTCTGGTTTGATAGATTTCCTCTAAAATCCCCCTTTTCTGCAAACTGCCTCATTTTGCAGGATGAAACTCATGGTGGCACACAGGAACAAATCCGGCCTAACAAAACACCTGGGTGCATGTTGAGACTGTCCAGTGAGATCCAAACTAATAATAAAAATGGATTTTAAATGAAGGGCTTGATATTTCAGGGGAAGTGGGAAAACCCAGGGGGGACTTTTTTGGTTTTCAAAAATGGTCCTGGCATTCTCAAAACAAAAGTGAAAGAAAACCCAACCATTCAAAAGCACATTAATTTCAACACAGTGTGACTACAGGAGGCTGTGCCCATCAGAACTATACTGAAACTCCAGCTCAGGTGGCTCTTCAGGGCCCAGCACCTGCAAGGCTGCAGCCAGGAGAAACCTTTCCCAGGAAGAAGGATTCCTCCAGCCTTCCAGCCCATCCAGAGAGTTTATTTCATACACAAAACTTCCTGTGGTTTGCTCCTGTCAGAAGGGAAGGAGCATTTTGACCTCTCCCACAGCACAAAGTCACCCATCAGCTGGAGGGATGAGGAAAGCCACTAATGCCTTTGCTGCCCACATATGAAATCATCCAGCCCCAAAGTGCTGGTGTGGCCCCAAGGAGGAAGGTAACAAACTGTACCACTGCTGAAACTCCTCTGGTGGGGAAGTTTGGGCTGCTGGGGGAGCTGGTGGTGGGTGGGAGAAGCGATTATGAAAGCAGGTTAGCAGCATAACTGGTAATTGTGATGCTCACTTGGGGCTGACTGCAGGTTGCAATTCAAGACCTTGCTGCAGTCCAGAGAGCATCTTAATCACTCAAACTGAAGCTAAAACTCCTGCTCCGAACTTCAGACCCCTCATTCAAATTTGAACCTTTTTCCTTGGAAAATCTGCTTTCCATATAAATCCCCAGACACCCTTTCCTCCCACCAAAGACATGTGAAATGTTTTGCCTAAGCAGCTCCATGTGGTAACAAATCCCAAAGGCTAATTGTGTGGAAAAGCATTTCCTTTCATCAGATTTAAATTTTCTGCCTTTTAGCATCGACTGCACCCTTTTTCTTGCATCATGGGAAAGCAATGTTTAATGCACAGGCCTGGAAAGAGCCCAAGACCACCGAGTCGATGCGTGAAGGCCAGTGGGCTGCCAGCAGCTTTGAACAACTGCTGATCATCACCACCACCACCAAATTCCAAACAGATTACCCAAAAAAGGCCAAGGCCAAATCCCTATTTCTAGGCTAGAAAAACAGATTCTTCCAACTGTTGTTATGGTGAGGAATTCAGCTCATTTGCAGATGACAGGCAGAGCGGAGCTGTCACTCAGGCAGGGGAGAACACCCAGGGCTTGGGAAGTTGTACCTTTCTCCTCTGTTTTGCCTGGCTAGTTGCTAACATTGCAAGCAGCTTTTGAGAAGAAAATGCCAAATCAATCCTCTATTATTTTGAAACAAAGCAGTAGTTATTCTGACTTGCCTGAGCAGCATCTCCGGGGAGGCAGATGCTCATTTCAGAGTAAGTTTTATGAAGAGCTGCTGAGAGAGCTGGGAGTGTTTAGCCTGGATGAAAAGATGCTCAGGGGAGAACTTATCACTCTCTACAACTTTCTGAAAGGATTCAGGTGCGGGTCAGCCTTTTCTCCCAGGCAGTCAGTGACAGGATGAGAAGAATTGGCCTGAGGCTGCACCAGGGGAGGTTCAGGTTGGACATCTGGAAGAAGCTTTTCACTGGAAGGGCGATTAAGCATTGCAATGGGCTGCCCAGGGAGGTGGGGAAGTCACCATCCCTGAAATGCCTGGATGTGGCACTCAGTGCCATGGTGATGTTGGGTTAAAGGCTGGATTCCATGGCCCTGGAGTTCTTTCCCACCCTTGATGGTTCTGTGGCTCTGGGATGTCTTGGTGACATCAAGATGTTTCCTCCTTCATCCCCAACTTCACCTTGTCCTCCTGAGCATCTGCAGGGCTCCTGGAAAGTCTCCTGCCTTTGCATGAGGGGTTCTGTATTCAGAGGCACTGAATTTGTCCCTGCTGGGAGAGGACCCAGGTTTGGCTGGAGCAGGCTGAGGATGCCCTGGCACCTCCCTTGCAGCCCTGCCACTCTCAACAGGGATGAAATAACTAGCAATTTCATTAGATAATCCTAATGAAATTGCAATTAAAAATTAAGCATCACCACCCAAATCCTTTGCTGTAACAATGTGTAGGGCAAGCTTGCAGCAGATCAGTTGGCAGCTCTCAGCTATCCCCTATTCATGTGCATAAACTCCACTTTTAAAACTCAGCTGTTCCTGTAACCTGCATCCTCCGGTAAATCAGCACTGCTTTGCTCCCTTCTCTGGGAAGATGTGGTGTGCAGGGGGCAAATGCTCATCAGAGGCAAGAAAGCTCTGGGTTAAATCACCTTTTATTGTCTGTAGATGTAGACAGAGGGCTGGAAAGAAGTCAGCTCAGAAAACAACCTAGCTCAGAAAGCACAGCTCATGAAAAAGTGGTGTTTGGGGACATTATCTGAAGGGCAGCAGCCTGCCTAAGGCTCAAATCTTCTTCCATTTAAATCAATAAACATGAATTTCAGCTAAACTGCTTAGCAGAGATTTCTTCATAGATCCTTCTTTCAAAATATTTGAGTGAAAGAAAGTGTGATAATTATTTTTGTAGTTTTGTGGCCAAGAAAATGTAACCAGGTTATTAGAGTGGAAATAGCATCACTTGTATCACCAAGGGGAAAATCTCAAAGTTGGGGTTGAGGCAGAGATATGAATATGCAATTTTGGGGAAAAGCTAGAAAATACACATTTGACTCTACAATATAGCCAAACATAGGAATAAGTAAATTTGGAAAGTCAGAGTTCTGAGGGTTTTTTTTAAGTTTCAGATGGGTTTTTTGCTATTCCTGTTTGAAAATTGCTTAATTACAGTTTTGAATACGATCTCCTTAATGACTGGTCTGATTTCATCAAACAAAATTAATCTAGGTTAAAAAAAACCCTCACCATTTACTTTATCCATCCTCACAGTCATCTCCGATTTTAAAAAGCTTCCACACTAAGTTCAGCATGAACATCTCTTCTGTGCACATCCTACACACAGTTGGATGGGCTGGTTTGTGTGTTCATCACCTCAGTAGTTAACATTTTGCTTAAAAACAATTTGTCTGAAGAACTCTGGAACAGCCACATTTATTGCCTGCTGTACCCAGGCCTCAGAGCAAGGTCTGTTTGCATTCACATGTCATTAAAGGCAATATTGACAAATTAATGAAAGGTACGAGTGGAAAAAGGCATCAAACACTTGACAATAATGCAGGGACAATTTTACATTGAAATAGAATTTAAAACTGAAAAGGAGCTGCTCTACTCCAGAGAAGCAGAGAAGGAAGTGGAAGCAGCAGCAAAAGTGCAGACAAATGCTAAGGCAGCCTCTGCATGCAGAGGGGGAGATGGGGGAAGAAACTGAGCTACAGGTTCTGTTTGTTGTCAGCTAAAACCAGCAGAAGACACACTGATAATTTTCCCATCTCAGTTTATTTCCCTTTCTTTATGCTTATGATGCACATACCGATTAACACAATTTTGAACAAATCCTGAACTCTCACAGATAGTTTGGTGGGAAAAAATAAAGATAAGTGTATGAAACCGAAATATTTATACAATTGGTTTCTTTAGGAGGGTGGAGGTGATTTTGCTGTGTTTCTCTCTAACAAACAGCCAGATTGATACAATTTTTTACCTCAAAGGGTAAAAGCTTGACTCAACAAAGCTTGAGGCAGGGGTAGAACCCATATTCTGACAGCATTTATCTCTGATGTACCTTCAAAATAATTTCCTTCTGCTTTTTTTGTTGTCTTCCCACTCCCTTTCCCCAGCTGCCTTCTATAAAGGGGTCTGTGCTCATGGCATCCCCCTTATGGAGGTGGAGGGGCTCACCTGGGCTTGCTAAAAACCCTCTGTCCCTTCTGTGCTGGACTGGGACAGTGCCTTTGATTTAGTTCAGTTTGTTACACAGTTTTGCGTGCTCAAATGATGGAAAATTGCACAACAGGCTGAGTTTGATTTTTTTTTTTAAAGACATTGAGAGGTAACATGGAAAACAACACGTCAAGAATCCTCTGTGACCCAGGTTTCCTCTCCCACATCCCACGCTGCAAATGTTTCATATCCTCGATTCGGTTTCTGGGTCGCTCTGGCGCCGCTCCCAGCCCCAGCCACGAGGAGCTCAGCAGGAACCAGACCCTGCTCCATCCATCACCCACCCTGCCGAGGCTCCCCAGCCCCACAGGGCTGGGCTGGGAAGGGCTTTCAGCTGGGTGTGCAGCACCAGGCACCAAGGGCACCCTGGGCTGGCCATAGCAGAGCTCTCCTCCATCTCACAGGACACAAGATCTCACCCCAAGCATCTTTGGCTGTTCTCTGTTCTAGGGAGAGATGGCAATGCTGCAGAAGTGACTCCAGCAATACTGGCTGTACCACAGCCAAGAGACAAACCCTTTGTGCTCTTTACCCCTCAAACTCTGGGTAATATTTACAGTGCTGCCCTCAATGCATTAGCGAAGACGTTCCCTCACATCCACTGCTTGCCAAAAAGCAAGTAAATTTAACTCAGTGATTCGATTCAAAGCAGTTTCAATCATCTCCATCCCTGGCTATGGGTGTCCAGACACTGCATCCAGCCACACATGCATTAATAAAGACTTAAAACTAGACCTGGAGTAACACATCTGGTCCCAGCTAAGCAGAGACCCAGCAGGGGCCACCTCAGCCAGGTGTGCAGTGCAGGTGGTTTCCTAATGCACCTCCAGGTGGTGGTGGCTGGGTCCTCCTGCTCTCCTGGAGCCTGTGGCTGGGAAGGAGCACTGGAGATGCTCTGGCAGTGCCAGTGCTCCTGCCCTGCCTGGGCTTAGGTGCTGACAAACAGAGGATCAATAATTCATCAACTAAAAGGCAGACTTCTATTACAGCAGATGTTTCTCTGAATGTTTGACACTGCCCATTAACTCACCCTTTAATTTTAATTGCTTAACTAATGGCTGTGTTCAAGGTTAAATGAGCTTAAATCTTTATTCTTCTCTTGTGCTTCTTTAATATAAAGATACTATGGGACTAACAGGGAAAAGGGAGGGAGAAGGAACTAAACCAAGTAACATCTTTGACCAGACACAAACAGGCAGCCAGCTTATCCTCCACAGGCCTGCCTAGGGATAGACACAGCACTTGGACATGGTTTTCTCTGAAGCAGAGAAATGATGGAAGGATCCCTCAGACTGAAGGAATCTGTGGGTTTGCAAAGCCAGGCTGAACCAGAGTCAGGAAGGAGGTGTCTTGGGGTGAGCATCCTTCCTGAAGCCAACAGAGAGAGGGAGGGGAGAAGTGTTTGAACATGCTGTTTAGGTACCCTCCAAAGCAAGAATTCAGCTTATCAAAGTAATTTAGGTTTGTCAGTCATGGAAGTGATGGCCTGGCATGGCCGGGCTCCTATGCTTCTTCCTTTAAATATTTATAGCCCATGGGAAGAGTGGAGTTTCCTGGCCATCAGGGCAGGAGCTCTGAGGAAAAGAAGAGGTTCACCTCAGTGCCTGGACAGCAAGGAGGGATCATCTCTCAGGGGATACAACCTCAAGGAACTGCTGGGCTGCAGGGCAGGGGCCATGGTCCTCCCCTCACTGTGGCCACAGCCTTGCCAAGTGCCAAGACAGGGTTTACCACAAGACAGGGTTTACCATGGATTTCAGCTCTACAGCTTGGATCCCTTTAGGAATGAGCAGTGTGGACACTGCTAATGCCACAAACTAAGCGTGCCCTGTCCCCCACCTGCTCCCCATCCCAGGCACAGGGATGTCCCCTCAGCAGTTCCTCCCTGCCAGAATCAGTCCCTTTGAGTCACACCAGAAGAAAACAAAAGGATGCATCCTGGAGAGGTCACATCACCAGGCAGGAGGCTTTTCCTCAGCTCAGCCAGGCTCAAAGATACCTTTGGCATCACATGTCTTGACCTAATTCAAGAAGGCGTGGCACCATTTTTCTAGCAAGGCCTGTGGATTTAGTTTGGATAGTTCAGATCTACCCCTAAAAAATAAATTACCAGTATTAGTAGGCTCTCAAGACCCAAGCCAGCACTCCTCAGCCCAGTGAGCAGCAGCACCACAGCACCTCCATGCCTAGAGAGGGACTTGATACACGTGGTTGAGAAAAACACTTTATTTTCTGTACCTTACACTGAGGACATGAGAGAAGGAAAGTGGAGGCAGGCAGAAGAGTAAGCTTTTTTCCCCAGCATAGAGGAGAAAAGGAAGCACACCTCTTTCCTTTCTGGCTTGCTGTCTTTCCTTTTGTCCCTCTCTCAAGAGGTGAAGGAGCAGAGATTAATGCATTCCATTTTCCAAGTTGCTCTTTTCCCTCAGGATATGTTGGTCCAGACAATTCTTGTCCATTTAGTGAACAATTTGGAGACTGAAAGGTGAGCTGACCCCATGCCAGGGGTAGGGCCTCATCTCTGCTTTGCTGGTGTAAATCTGGCCCAATTCAGCCATTATAGACAAACCAGGCTCTAACACTGTGTTTCTACTGTAATTTTGTAAAATTCTTTTGGTAACACCTCTCAGTCAGATTCAGGAAACCAAATCCCTTCTTTTTGTCTGGGAAACACTGAAGGTCATTTGGGATGGGGCTCTGATCAATCTTACCTAGTTGAAGAACAGATAAAAAGGCACACAGCCATAGGAAAAACAGGAAGTGTGGTTTTAGGCTGACAGAGGACAGGTTTAGATTAGATATTGGGGAGAAATTCTTTACTGTGAGGGCAGTGAGGCATTGGCACGGGCTGCCCAGAGAAATTGAGGCGGCCCCATCCCTGGGAGTGTTCAAGGATGAGTTCTGACTAACCTGGTCTGGCAGAAGGTGCCCCAGCCCATGACAGTGGGGTTGGAACTCAATGATTTTTAAGGTCCCTTCCAACCTCAACCATTCTCTCATGCTATGACAATGTCCCTGCTCATTGATGGAGGGTTGGACTGAATGATCTTTAAAGTTACCTTCCAATACAAACTATTCCGTGATTTCCCAAGGAGGTTATAACCAGCTGCTTCACTGTCATTGTGTATCAGCCACGATCATGCACTGGGGTGGTTGTCCATGTGGGAAGAGGGAAAACCATTAAAGGACATCAGCCCATCCCCTGTTGCCACCATCAACGTTACACCACACCTGTCAAGATTAGGGCTGGCCGTGGTTAAACATTCCTCTGTGCCCTATGGAGAGTTTAACATGAGATACTCCCTCCTTCCTGACAGTCTCTCCTGCTAAAAATCAGTACCAAGGAAGACAAAAACCTGTGGCCTTCCAATTCTGCATGCAGCAGGAACACTTCCCGGCCCTTCTTCTCAGCTAAGCTATCACAAAGTGGAACAACCCTCTTTAGCTCATTTTCTAAACTGAAAAGTTCTTAGTTTAACTTGCTTTTTTTTTTTTTTTCCTCTCTCCCCCAAGCAGGCTCACAAGGACATCCACTCATTTGATTTTGGCTCTGTCTCAGCAGCGTTCGGTAGTGACAACCATCAATCCTGCCAGACAGCCGATGGCACAGACTGCGGAGTGGGCGATCTCCGTTCCTGTGCAGCTCCTGTGCTGCAGCGTGCCTTGGGCAGGGCTGGGCTGGCGGGCAGCCAGGCGCTCGCCATCCTCCTCCTCCTCCTGCCACCCCCCAGGTGTCTGTGCAGAGCAAGGTGCCGGGGCTGCGCTGCCAATTCCGCGGCGCCAACCGTGCCAGTCCTGCAAATAGACGCAGCAGCGCGGAGCTGCTAATCCTACACGCTGCAGTGTTGCAAAGTTCAACACACAGAGGAGGCTTTTTTTTAATTCCTCCTCTCCCCACCACGCCACCAAGTTCAGCCTGAGTAGTACTAAGCTTAAGTTTAAGCTTAATACTTGGGTGCAGCCCAGTTTTTGGCAGGGAAGGGGAAGGTTGCACCAAGCCAAGGCGGCGATGTCGAGGGCTGGTTGCTGGCTGGCCCCTGCCCTCCGGTGAATATTGGGTTTCTGAGTGCAGAAGTGAGAGTTTCATTCTTTGTTCTTGAACTCATTCTTTCCATCCCAAGGGCCAGTGGAATGTAATCCCTCCAGATGCCAGCACCTCTGAGGAAATTGTAATATAGCAGCTATGCCTTGTAAGTGGCTTATTCATACATGGAGAAAATAATAGTAATATCCTTGGGGGACGGTTTTTAAACGGTGCACAGTGACACAATCCAAGGGACAGGTGGGATTTACTTCAGCTGAGGTCTGCCCCCAAAACCACACATTTTCAAGAGCACCAGCAGAACTGGCATTTTGTCTTTTAACTCCTATTTTGTTTAAAGGCTTTTCTTTCTGTTTAAAGCCATCAGTGCTTCCTTCCTGGGGAGGGAGTCAATGCTTTTAAGGTTACTGTAAATAATCAGTCAGCTGAGCAAATTACCCTGTCCACTGGCACGAACAGATTCCACGAGCTACCAGGAACTTGACAAGCTTTTTTTTCCCTCTCCCTATTGTTATAATAAAACAAAGATTTGCCAGAAGACCCTCTTTGCAGCAAAGTAAAAGAAATGCCTTGTGGATGGAGATTCCAGGGAGCATTTTCAGAACTCTCATTGACCAACTCTGAATTAAGAGGTTTGTCAAAAAGAAAAGGGACACAAGAGAACAAGGGGGCCCGAAGAGCCAACTGACAGATTACCACACGACAAAACTAAAAGGGAACTCCAAACCCTGCCAGTGTGGCTGCCCACAGAGTCTGCCAAGAGCCAGATGCTGCCACAGGGATAATATCCTCCAGGGCTGGGGAGCCAGGCACTTCCCAGCCTTCTGAGCTGAGAACAAGGGGATGGTGGGGCAGCTGTGCACCCCAAGCCCATCATTTCTACATGAAAAAGCCTCGAGAGGAATAGGCAGGTGGGAATTTTTCAGGGGAAAAAAAATAAAAATAAGAAATACAAAACTCACCAGGGTATCTGCTTCTTACCCAGAAACTCCATTGGGAAAAATAAATAAATAAAAGCTGGGGGGGAAAAAATTTGGAGTCCTTCTGGGTAGTACTTTTCCTCCTTACGCAAAGCAAACTGCCACTGGCAGCAGGGGCAGAGCAAACAGGTCAGGCAGGGGAAGAAATGACACATAGCAAAGGAATAAGCAGCACACTTTGCAGAATTAGGAACCAAAGGCACATATTCAGGGGGCCAGCACGCACCCTGCTCCAAGCAGACTTTTATTAGCAACCAACCCCGATGGTCTGCCGAGAGATTCTGCCGAGAAAAGGGCGAGCTAACACAGACGCGTCGGTGAAGTTAGCATTACCCTCGAATGGAAGTGGCACAAACACAAAATATTTGTTTCGCTGCTACTGTGCAGCATCTGCTGCCAGCACCTTACTCATCCCTCGGGGTTTCAAAGCACGGGGGAAGGAGGGAGAGGCTCGCAGGTACCAGCTCTGCTCAGACACCCGAGCCCTCTCAGCAGCCTCCGATTGCCAAAATTCTGCTCCACCGAGCCGGAGTTTGCCCCCAGCCCGGGCTAAGCCTCGCAGGATGCACCAGCACCCAGGCACTTTGTATTTCTGCAGTTCGGTACCTCACACGTGAGCCTGCAGGGATGGCAAACCTGCAGAGCTCTAACTGAGAGGCTGCCAATCTAATACTGTCCTTAGCAGATTTAAAAGAAGAAACAATTAAATTTAAAAAAATAAAAATCAGACTTGAACTCGTTTTTTGAGACTGACTGAATCAGTCAGCTTTTGCTGCAGTGCCAGGAGCCATGCAATAAGAACTCTCACTGCATCTATTTTCCTTCCACAGAACCCTCTAACACCACACAGTTGTAAAAGCTAAGGGAGTTTGTGCCAGGTCATGATGTGGAGACAGGCTCTCCCAGGGAAACTCCCAGCACTGACATTTTAGCAAAAGGGCTGTTAGATATGTCAGCTTGAGAGGAGAATTAAGAGATCCAGATATCATGACTGTGCATGAAATCATCCTGGGGGACAAATTCGGGTTTTGTAGTTACATTCCTGATACCTCCCCACACTCCCCTGTGCTCCATCAGCTGTGCACAGCCACACTGCATACCCTGAAGACCCAGTAAACAGAGAAAAACACACACAAAAAGGCATGTTTTGGAAAATAATTTCCAAGATAAATCTCCTAAGTGTCCATATTCCAAAAGCAGTTGACATTTTTTGTTGGGTTTGAAATAAGCAAAACAAAAATCCAGAATATCTGATTTGAAGGTGAACACAAAGCATTGCAAGAGCTTGCCAGAATGCTACTGGAGGCACAGTGAACACCACTGTGCTCATGCCTAACTTCAGAGCAGTGCTCAGTAAGTTTTGTCATCTTTTGATGTTTGAAAATACTGTAGAACAAAGTGTTGTCTGATCTTTTAAATTCTGGTTTTACAAGCAGCAAGGCTAAAAAAACCTGAGCCCAATAAAACAGGTGCCTTTTTTTGTTGGGAGTCATGGGTGACTTTTTAGCCTAATATCAGGGAAAAGAAGCTTTTCTGATTCTGCTGATGGTGAGAAGTTAAATGCAGCCTTTGGAAGTATTGCAGCTTCTCTGCCTTGCTGGAATCTGGGAGCCAGAGCCCCTCAGTCCTGTTACACCAGCAACAAGAAGCAGCAGCACTATCACCATGATTTCAGGGTCAGAGCCCTGTTCTTTGCTCTGAAAATGATCACATCTTTTGTGTTCAAGTCTGCAGCCTCAGACTGTGACCCCCCCAAAATTGTCCTCATCCAGTGGGTGCAGAGCCTGGCTCTCTTCTCTCTCTTTTTGGATAAGTCTTGCCCTTGAGGAGGGGATTTCTCCTGGGCAAGGGCTGCTATCCCAGGCTTATTGCACTGAATGGCATTGCTGAGTTCAGCAGCTTCTTTAAAAAGGTCCAGACAAGACCATATAAAGTGCTTGAGGCTGTACCACCTCTGGATACATGGAGCTGAAGGGAATTCAGTGTTCCACTTTCATGGCACTGAAACTGGGATTGGATTTCAGCTGAGTGGCTCGACAGAACTCCCTCAGACCTAAAGCAAAGCTCCATCCCCTGGCTAAACTTGAGCTTAAGGAAAATTCTCACACTCCCTGAGAGGCATGGAGCTGAAAGTTTTTCTGCCAGGTGTAGGAGAAGTACCAGGAGACAAAGTGCTGCCCAGAGCAGGGGATGGCTGAGCAGGACTGATCAATCCTGCTTCACCCTTCCAGCAGCCAGAGGCAGAGCAGAGATACGGGCACCTCCATGGACCAGGTGTTTCTCTGCACTCCCCAGCAGCCCCAGATCCTTTTCCATCCAGCAGTGAGTTTCTCCACCACACTCTTGCCAGCTGAAGCATTCAGATCTTACCAGGCCAAAGGCAGGAAGGACCCTCACATTCACTGCCTCATTCACCACCACAGGCTACAGTCCCACACTGGTGCAGCCCCAGCCCAAAAAGTCTCACAAGGTTAATAACCCCTGGTTATTAACCCTGTCCCCTTTTTCCTAGCATGCTCCCTCTGAATACCCTCGTTTTGAATTGATGCAAGAGAAATTACTTTCATTAGTAAGAGGCTAATGAGGTTATTCCTGAAGTCAGAACCAGATGATCAGTTTGAAGGCTGCAAGAAAGGGAAGGCAATCTCGCTTGGGGTTTCCCTTCTACACCTCTAAAAACTTAAATTGTGTTCATTAAAAAGAGATCAAAATTCTACCTTAAGCAACAGCCCAAGACAAGGCCCAGAAGAACTCAGCCTGCTGCTGGCCAAGCAGGGGTCAGTCCCTGAGAGTGTCCTGAAGAACAAATGCAGCCTTAATCTTGCATGTTTTACTGAAGGCTCTTGTGCAGGCACTAACCCAACAGCCTGCTTCTCATGCTGGCCACCTACAGACAGCAGCTCATGCCCTGGGGCCTCCTGGATCTTCCTGGCTGTGAAATAAAACACCCAGGGGCTTCAGAATAGGCTCGTTCTGCTGTTCAGCTACTTTGCCCAAGACTGCATCCAGGTCTAGCTTATAAACTGGGTCAGACCCCCACACGGACCATTTTTACATCTCAGGCATCACACTGACAGTAGAGCCTGCCTCTTTATCCACCAAAAAAGGTAAAACATCAGAGCATATGGCCTGCAATAGATATTAGGGTGATAAAAAAGGCTTTCTAAGCTAAGGGAGAGGTGAGCATCATGACAGACTGCCCAAGGAGGTTCCTACAAGCAGGTTGGACACATATTCCTCAGGTAAAACTAATGGCAAGTTGGCCCTCACCAGGAGCAGGGCAGACCAGATCCCAGACAAGGTCTTTTCTGCTCTTGTGCCAAAGATTTTGTGCATATCCTGTGACAGCAATATGATGAAAGGGTTTGCTTACAAAACATTTTCAGAAACAAAACTGTTAGATATATAAAAACTTCTCTGAGGAAATGATTAAAAGGAAGCTTCTTCTGACAGCGGATTAGACATCAGAGGGGTTGAAACCCCACTCAGTGTGACTACTCCTAGTCTACTAAAACTAAGATATTTTATTTAATTTACAGAGTGAGAAAGAGAGCAGCTTCTGCTTCTCCAAATGTCACTGTCCTCCATGAGCTAAAAACACCTTCCAGTACATGAGAAATGTAATGTTCCTAGTCCTCTTTCGGTGCCCATTGCCACAACCTATTGCACAGATGTGATGGATTTTTGAACACAAGATCTATTATGTTTCCTGCCAGAGGCTCAAACGCACACAGGCACTGAAAACACATTGCCAGGTAGTTACATTTTATACTGACTCAGTATTTGCTGGCAGTCCCTGCCAAGCATTTCTTGACTATTACCAATAGGTTGGAAAGTCAGCGCTGCTAATGAAATTCTTCGTGTTATCTGAAAGATCATCTAAGATCATCTTTCCCCCATCTCAGGGTAAAACTCGAGTGATTCTCACACTCAAAGAGAAGGCAAAAGGCAAGGCAAATTCTTACCCCAAGGAATTTGTGATACCCAAGGCAGAACTGGCATCACCCTTTCTGCACATCATTTGTTCTACAAAATCCTGCTGGACTGGAGCTGTCTTATGGCCCCACAGGGGAATTATTGCCCCCACCTTGGAGAGCTTTATCCTCCGATGCTTTTCAGCCCAGGCCCTCTCAGCACGACCTTGGGAACGAGAATGGCCCCGTCCCATTCCCATCCTGTGCCAGCCAGGAAGCCCAGCAGCGCCTGCCAAGCGCCAGCCAGACACCGCCGCACACCACAAAGTGCAAGGCAAGTTCTTCCCTCGCACAGCCAGAGCAGCCATTTGATAATTAACCACGGGGCCGAGGCAGCCGGGCCCGCAGGAGCGGGCGAGGCTCCGGCAGCGCCCCGGGGGCTGGGGCTGACCCCGGCCCCGCTCCCCGCGCAGACACCGCGGCAGATGTGCCGGGCTTCCCCCCGAGCCTGGCAGATGCCGGCCTCGCTGGGAAAGCGCTAAATGGATTCTGCTGAATCACTGCGGCAGATGGCTCGGAACACCACCTGGATAGCACAGAAGAGAGCGAGAGATAAAGGAGGTTGGGGAACAGAGAGTACCTAGAGAGAGCACCACCAGTGCGTGTGGGCTGAGCTGTCCCCAGGGAGAAGTAACCTGTGGGTGAGGTCGGCGTGTGAACTTTTGTTTTCCCAAATTCCTGCGTTATGAAGACTGAGGACATCAATTTCCTAGAAATTCTATCCTGACATGTACAACATACATTGTTTAAAGCCCCCTCCTTGGGAAAAGCCTTCAAAACCCACTGGGATGCCACAGCCCACTCTTTGCCACTGGGAAATGCTGCCTGGCCCAAGTTGCTTTGCTGGTGGGAGCATCAGCCTTCATCCATGCCTGAACCAAGCTCCTCCAGCTGGGGTAGGGTACAGACAAGACTGATGTGTTGGAGGCCAAAGAACATTAAGAAGGATTTAGGAGATGTTGTTGGGTTTGCGTTTGTGTTGTTTGAGGCTTTTTTAGAGCCAGGTTGGCAAATACTTCAGTTTTCTGCAACAGATCATTTTGAAAGGGCAGGGGAGCCAGCTGTGCACAGAAGCGAGCAGCTGTACAGAAGAGAACAACAAACAGGAAACAGGTAACAATAACCAATGTGTTTGCTCACTCTCCTCCTGTTAAACAGGATTTTTTTTTTTTTTTTTTTCATTGGGATGAAAAGAGCATGTCAGCAGAGAGCTACAGCACACACATGGAGGGTGCCGGCTTGGAAAGTAAGAACCTGGGATCCCTTGGTCTGATTGGCAGGAGACAATCAGACTGCACAACCTGCAGCACTTCCAGCTGGTCTCCCCGGCACATCACACCAGGTTTCTTGAGATAACATTGCTCTCCAGGCAGTTGGTCACAGCTCTGCCCACGATTCCTCCTCCTCCTCCCAGGACAAGGCATTTTCACACACCAACTCCATTTCACTTGAGCCCAGCTTTGTCCTGCATAGGCTGTTTTTGCTGGGTCACACCTGCCATTGATTCCCTCAGAAAACAGCTGCTGTTCATGTTCTGCTGTTCACCTTGCTCAGCACAAAGACACTTGTGGGCAAGCCAGGCTCGGGGTGGCACGAGCTGACCTCGAGCACAGCAGAAACTGGAAGGTGACAGCACTGCCAGCCAGCTGGGCAATAACACAAAGATCCCTCTACTTCTCATGAGGGAACCTCCCTCATTAAATTCATGCAATAATTTAATCAATTTAAGCAATAAATAAGATCCATCCTCACAGCGCTTCCCCACAATGTGGAATCCAGCAGCACCAGGGACACTTTTATGGGTCAGCATGAACTCTCCTCATGCTTTGGAGGCATTTGGTCCAAACCCAGACCCCATCACCCAAGCCAGGAAAAAAACCACTTCTCTGTGGTCTTCAGCTGCACAGCAGCATTTGGTGACACACGGTCAGATGCACCCAGAGAGCCACAGCCACCTCTGTGCCTACCAGACCACTTCCAGAAGGCACTTAAGACTTCAAAACAAAAGCTAAAAATAAACAAAACCATTTCCCAACACTCATCCCAAGGAGAACCAGGCTGTGCAAGGGCAGCACGAACCCCAGCTGCTGGCAGGGGCACAGCTGACCCCTGCCAACCCAAGGAGCCCATCACGTGCTGTAATCCTGGAAGATGACAGCCCTTGCAGCGTGGGATTAGGACAGCAGATGCTCCTGGGGGTCACCCCCTTTGCTGCAGGTTTCAGGATCATTCCCAACGTGGCAGGCAGGGAATCCTGCCCAGAGCAACCCCATTGCTTCTTTGGTACAGCCACAGCCTGCACACCCCCCTTCCCAGCTTCCACTTAGTGGCCTGGTTTCTTCTCAAAGCTTTTTATATTTCACATTCCTAAGATTTAATTATGTTATCAGAACAACAGGCATCGGGATTTGGAGTGCCAGAATTCACATTAGCAATTGCTATCAACAAAGAAAATGGGCACAGCATGCCCATGCCAGAGGAGATGTGGGCTGCTCTCCTCAATCTACTCACAGTTATTTATAGCCTGTTTGCAAGCCATCCACCTCCCAGGTTTAGCTTCAAGCTTGCTTCTTTCTGAGCACCCTCTCTCTCAAAGAAAAGCCTTTTGCCTCCTCCTTCCCCAGCACCACACTCAGATTTGGGCAAATTTATTTAATTTCTGGGGAGGGGGCAAGGGCAATATCAAACACCTTTGAATCCACAACAGCAGAAAAGACTGGAAACAAGAGTGCCACAAATAAGCAGCTGCAGGGACACCTAACTCTCAGTGGTAGAAATAAAAAAAATAAAACTAAAAAAAAATAGATATATTTATAGTTTTTAACACTTCACCACATTGCAGCAGATCACCACGCATCTTCAGCAGCTTTCAGCCCTCCCCACAGATGGGGATGCAGGCACAGGATCTCTAAGGAAGGACACATGCTTGAAGGCAAGAAATACCCACCTATTTTGAGACGATCGTGAAGAAGCTGCTCCGTGGTAGCAGGAGGGGAGCGAGGGCTGTGCCTCCACACCAGCATTAACCATAACCTGCTCATCCTTTAACCAGCACCACGCTGAGGCAGCCCCACTCTGCCAGCATCTTTTGCTTCCAGATAATTAAGAAACACAAGACACGGTGCTCATGGTGCAGGTGCAAACCTCCCCTGAGCAGCAGCCAGCACGGACAGCCTGTGTGCCTTCTCCCTCCAGTCCCAGCTCTGCTAAACCCAGCCCAAGGATTGAGGGAGGTGTTAGGAGTGGGTCAGAGCTCAGCTCTCCCAAGGCTGGGGGAGATTCTGCACTTGAGAGAACGCCCTCATGCCAGTCAGCCAGCACTGTGATGGGTCTGCAGGAGTGTGCTGGGCTGTCCTCACACCCCCGTGCTCACAGGTTTGTCACCTGGCCAGCACCAGCATCACTGGGGACAGCGCTGGCCCACAGCTCCCCTGGAGCATCCAGGCAGCACTGAGCCCCAAAACAGCCCCAAAACCCCTGGTCAAAATGCAGAAGTGGTGCTGGGTTAGGTCCAGCCCTGTCACTAAGGAAATGTTCAGTCAGGCTCTGACTGAGACACGGCAGCTCCTTACACGCCTAAAATTCCAGATGGCCCTGAAAAAGAAAGACATTATTAGAGTATATTGTAATAAATTTTTTTAAAGTGGCAAATTATCAAGTACTTGCAATTAATGTAATCATTATTAATACATCATAAAAAATGGCAAACACCACGCCCCTTCTGCTAAAGGGGGGAGGAAGCTCAAAGCTTACAATTCTAGCACGTTTTATTTCATGTAAATTTATAAAGACAACAATCCTAGTCACGATTGTCACATTGTACAGCACATACCAATACAGTTGCAAACAGAACTCCACGCAAAACTAAGCGCTAACAGTAGCCTGAATCACTCTTCCTGCGATTGTCGCGTCTAGACTAACAGTATTACACTAACACTGAAGGAAAAATAGTTCACTATAAAACAGTGATAGAACATTTTTATAAAATATATTCCATTCCAATAGCTTTTCTACATACTGTATACTATAAAACTCTCCCACAAAAATTAGTGTCTTTAAATATACATATTTAATCTGAACTGCACCAAGATTAAAAACAATTAAAAATATCAATGATTTTTTTTTTTACATTAACTTCACAGTATTTGTTTGTAGTAGAAGACAAATCCAGTGTTTAAAATGCAGAGCAGGACTGTTCCCTATGGAGACAGCAACTGCCCCACAGAGAAATAGTTTATGAAGAGACAAGCCTTAAGTGTGCCATGTTTCAGTACTTCTCCGCAGAGCCATGAACCATTTTGAAAACATGCTCCGAGCTATTGCAACTTAAAAATAAGAGACACACAGAGAAATAGCCAAAAAAAAGTCACCTTAAGAACAAAAATAAGTGCAAACATTTCTTTACTTTAGAAATTCAAGCTAAGAGGAGTGGGAACACAAATACCAGACTATGAGAACAGCGTGTTCATGATGTAGTCAAGGATGAGAAAGTCTTTTTTTTCTTATTTAAAAAAAAAACCAAAACAAAAACAACTTTTGCCCCATATTCACTGCAGCACAGAGCATGCTCATAGCATCAGTTTAATGAATTATTTCTATACTAAGATCAGACAAAAACTTGTTTCAACTTTTCCCTGCTCCATACACTAATGATGTTCTTATGGCACATCCTATTTTATGATCTTCTAAAAAAAAAAACAAACAAACAGTAATTGAAGACTGAAATGCAAACAAAAGTGTCACAAGAATGCAAAATTAAGATTACCAGCTTCAGTAATGCTGACTCTACATTAAACTCTTTACATGTTGCTCAACATGCAAAACCCATTGTTATAAAATTTAAAGTGTAAATTAACTAGTTTTGAAATAGATTAACAGTAATAATTCCACTTCAAAAACAAAACAAAAAAATCTAATAAATACTATATCAAGTATCTTCAGGAGAAAAAAATAACTTAATTTTAGTAGAAAGAAAAATAACTTAATTTAACTAGATTTTGTTCAGTGCTATTTCCAATCACAGCAAAAATAAAAAAAGAAAAAAAAAAAGAAAAAACTGATTAAGTAGAATAAGACCACAGTACCAAAGCCACTTATGTTCAAGATACAGTACTCTCCCACAACTTTCATATGTAACAGGTTCAGCAAAAATATTTTACAGTTGAGAAATTAAACTGAAAACAAACCTCAAAACTATAAATAAAAGCAAAATTTCACATTACATGTACATTCATAGTTTAAGAGATGAATAATAAGAGGCCGTAACAAGTATATCCTGATTTTCCTTAAAGAGGAAGTACTTATATAAAAAAAAAAAATTCAATCCCATATTATTTATGTAGGTAGTGCTCAGTTTTTGGACCAGAGGGGGAAAGGCATTGGGAAGGTTTTTCTTCATAAGATGCAATACAGTATTTTAAGCACAACTTTTAAAAATAATCTAAATCAGTGCTTCAAATTCATTTCAAAACACACGCTTAAGTTTCACCAAACAACTCCAGGAGTGTCAAGAAAGCTGGTGAAGCAATGCTAATGCAGCAGAAGGACATTCACACCCCTCAGATATTATTATTATTATTATATTTCAGTCCCATGTACATGTACCTTGAATGGGTAATTTGACTGGAAGGGAACAAAGTGATATCCACCGACATGCACAGACCAAATGATGATCTAATAGGCAAGAAACTGAATCATCTGGAGTAAAACTGGCTATAGTTACAGGCAGCCTCAGTTTACAAACAAACTAAAAAAAAAAAAATAAAATTACCCCCAACAGCTTCCCCTGAAAAGGTGGGACCTGGGGAAGAAGTCAGGCCACGCTTTTCCTCCAGCGGTTCAACTTCGTGCTGCCTCTTGGGAACACCAGCAATTGCACACAATTTGGCTCAGAGGGAATTGCCAACTTCATAAAAATAAATTAAAATAAAAAAAACAATTTCATGCTGCTGGTTTTAGCACGGCAGCAAACTTTTTGGGCAAGACAGCAGGGCGTCTCCTAATGCACAAGGCATGAGTTACTTTGAACTAGGAAACCCCAGAAACCTGGTACCAGGAGGGGTATTTGGCCACTTTGCAGCTGCTGTTCCCTCCAAGGGTGATGGGATCAGCCTCAGGATGTCGATATGGGAATGAAAATATTCACATATTATACACTCTTTTTGTATGTCCTAGCGTGCATCCTTCAACATTTCGGGAGTTAACAGGCTGCAGACAGAAAGTGTTTTTCCATCCACAATTTTATGCTCAAAAGCAGCTTTTCAGCAGGTCAGCTCAGTGAGGAGGATGGGTGGGAAGGGAAAATTTAAGTCAAGTCCCAAGGCAAAAACTTCTCATTTAGATTTTAGGACCAACTGCAGAACAGTATTAATGGAATAAAGAGAATAAAAAATGACCAGTACCAAAGATGCAGCCAGGAATCCTCAACCCCTTCAAAATTTGGGCCAATTCAATGTCTTATCTAGCTCTATAAAATAAAAGTACATCTGCCCACTCTGCAATGTGCGGACAGGTTTCTCTACACCAAAATGTATTTAAATCATAGCTCATCTCTTCAGATGTTCCTCTGCAACACAAAGAGGGCATTTGGGGAACTTAATGGAAGCCAAATTTTTCTCCAGAATGTGCTGATAATCTTTTTCAAAAAAAAAAAAAGGTTAAAAAAAAAGGAAAAGAAAACCCAAACCAACAAAACCCTGACCACAAAGCAAGTACGTCCAGTGAGAAAACTGATGCTAAATCATTGCAGAATTACTTAAGATCATTTCACATTAATAATGTAACATGGGTGCACAAGAGAAGACCTAAAGGACCGTGCTGGGGAAAGGGGGGGAGATGGAGGGGTGGAAGGATTGCATTAAAAGGCCTCTGGAGTGTATACCGCTGCATCTTTTAAAGATCATATACCTGAAGTGAATATCACCAAAATAAAATAAAGGGAGGAGAAAAACAAAATTAAAATTCAGACGCTGCCTTTTCTTTTTTCCTGTTTTGTTTCAAAAGAGTTGGAGGGGGGTTGTAGATATAAAAAAAAACAACCAAAAAAAAAACCAAAAAAAAAAACCAACAAATGAAACAAAACACAAGTCACACATCTCAAACAACCAAGGACTTTACAAGGCCACAATGAAATTTGCGGATGTGTCTGTAGAGATCCCCGGACTGCGTGAAGCGTCTCTCGCACCACTTGCACCCGTGGGGTTTCTCCCTGGTGTGCACCACCGCGTGCCGGCTGAGGTTGTGGGAATACTGGAAGCTCTTCCCGCACTGGCCGCAGGTGTAGGGCTTCTCCCCCGAGTGAGTCCTCTCGTGCCTCTTGAGCGTGTACATGCAGGAGAAAGTCTTTCCGCAGAGGGTGCAAGTGGGCACCGACCCGTCGGGGGACAGGCGGGTCCGCGAGCCGTCCTTGTCGCGGAAGTGAGAGCTCAGGTGCAGCTGGAGGATGTGCGGGCTCGGGAACACCTTGCTACAGAGGGGACAAATGCAGATATGCCCAGGAGGCACCAGGACACCCGAGGAGATGTCCGACGAATCCATGTCGTCCTCGCTCTCGTCTCGCTCTTGATCTATGTCCTCCTCTCGGGCATGAGAGCTGCCATTCCCCGCGAACATGTGTCCTAACCCTGTCACTAGGCTTTTGGCTGAATTCCCAAAATGCTGACTCTCTGGACTCCTGGCTTCGCTGTCCTCCTGATCTGACAGCAAGTCTTGTTCATCTTTAACAAGTGGCTCGGTACCCTGCTGCTGGCTGTCGGAAGCCAGCTGTCCAAAGACATAGGAGGGGTGTAAGGAATCTCTCCCCGGCACGGGCTTGAAAGACAAATCCAGCGCGCAGTCCACATCACTCGAAGCCAGGGGATGGTTAACAGACCTTTGGGACAAAGGTCCTGTGGAACTATTGACATTAGCCTTTGTTTTTCCAGCTGCTGCGGCGCACGGTTCTGCCTCTGTCGGCACAGAGCTGACACTTATATGATCAGAGGACCAGGCGGGGTGACTGCTGACCTTTTCTTTGCCTGCTGCTCTCTCGTATTCTGCAACGCTGAATTTTTGTTTGTTTCCTGGGTCAAACTCGTGGACCAGGGGCACTCCGGCGTCTAGAAAATGCTCCGCTTTCTCCAAACTAGCCGCCTCATCATTAATCTTCTCTTCGGAACATAATTCTTTATCTTTCAACTTGCCCTTGCAGACTTTCACAATGTCATACATGTGAAGGTAGCTCGCCGCAGCCAGCACATCTTCCACTGGGAGACTGTTGAATTCCAGCTTTCCCTCGTACATGAATTCAAGCAGCAGGCTGAAGGCAGGGGCTGTGACAATGTCACTGTTCAGATGCACAATATCCCTTTTGTCTAACTGGTCCCTGTAGAAAAGATGGAAGTACATACTGCAAGAGGCAAGAACGGCTCTGTGAGCTCTGAATTGAGCTTCTCCAACTAAAACAGTACAGTCACACAGGAAGCCCTGGTGACGCTGCTGACTCAGACACTGCAGCAACTGGCGGCTATGGTCTGGAAACTCCATTCTTCCTTCATAACCTGTTCAAAACAGGAAAAACTTGAATGCTACTGTAAACTAAAGCCTCCTAGCAGCTGTAACAAACAGATCGGCTTTTTGGTAACCCAAGCCAAAGAAACAGCCTTGGAGATAACATTTACTGTTAATTGTCTGTAATAGTTTTATTAAGGGGGGGAGGGAAAAAAAAAAACCACCAACACAACATGTTTCTCATCCTTTCGCACCTGCTCCGAACAGGAAAAACTTGATTGTAAGTAAACAAAAGCTAGTAAAGCAGCAGCCCCTCCAACCTTTGTTTCTCCCACTAAGCACTTTAATAAAATTATGCAGAGGAGAGCGCGCACACACACCCCCGAAAAGAAAAAAAAAAGCATCAACTCCCAGGCTGTCCTCCCAGCAACGCTAACTTGGGGCATCTTTTAATAAAGCATATTCCCCGCGTCACGCACGCACACACACACACACACACGCACATTTAAACTTTATCCTCAGTCGTTATGCACCGAATCACAACAAAACAGCGGCGGCTGGCGCTGGGGGAGCGGCGGCTCTGCGGGGAGGGGGGCGAGAGGCCCCGGCCCCCGCACGCCAAAAGGGCGGGGGGGATAAAGGGGGGGAGGGAAAAAAAAAAAGTTTCCCTTGAAGTTATTAAAAGGCAAGGAGGAAAATAAGCGGCGGAAGGCCGGCGGGAGGGCAGGACGGAGGCTGCAGCCGGCGGCGTGCCGCGGCCGGGCGCTTACCTTGCGCGGGGCGCGGCGGGGCCGGCCGCGGGCGCGGAGCCGGGCGGGCAGGAGGGAGCGCGGTGCGAGTGCGACCGAGGCGCGGCGGGAGGGAGGGAGGGAGGGGGAGAGAGAGAGAGAGAGAGGCAGGCGGGAGGGAGGAGGAGGGAGGGAAGGAGGAGTGCTCGGTTTGCTAATTACACCGCAAGCTGGAGAGTCAGCTGCTCTGACTTCACTGCGATGGAAATGCTACCTCCAGCTGTGCGCCTTTTAATGCCATATGTTACTCCAAATCTCGCTACCAGCCAACCACAGCTTGCTGCCTTTTAAAGTTCCAGCAGCCCCATTTATAGCCCGCGATTAAATCCCACAAACTTGCCCCGAGCCCGCCCCCCCCCTCTCCGACACTCTCGCCACCACCAGCCCCCAGCCCGGACCCCACCTCCCGCCGCAAAGTTGCTCCCCGCAGCCCGCCGCGGTGACCTTCGCCGGTGCCCGGCTCCGCGCAGCGCTCAGGGGGCCGCCGAGGGGAAGCACCGCGGAGCCGCTCCCGGGATCTCCCCCTCGCACAGCCGCGCTCCCCAACTTTGCGGGGAGCACTTTCCCCCGCCGGGGTGTGGCGTGGCGGCGAGTTCCCCCCGCGCTGCCCCGCTCCGCGGGTCCCCCCGCGTTACTCACCGGCGGGCGGCAGCGGCGGCGCTCGGCGTCCGCATGTGCGCGGCGGCGGCGGCGGCGCGGGCGCTCCGCGGGCGCGGCGCGGGGCTGTGGCGGAGCAGGTTGTTCGCCGGCCGCTCTCGCGATACTTTGGCCGCTGCGAGCCGCGGGTGCGGGCGAGGGTGCGGTGGCGAGCGGCCGTGTCCCCGTCTGGAGCACACAATGGCCCCGCCGCCCCGGCCAGCCCCGCCGCCGCCGGCCGGTGCGCGCTGCCGGCTGCGCCCTCCCCCTCGCCGCCTCCTCCTCCTCCTCCCGCTGCTGCCGCCGCTGCTGCTGCTGCTGCTGCTGCCGCCCGCCCCTCTCGGCCGCTGCATTGGCAGCGCCGCCGTCCCGCTCCCAACTCCGCTGCGCCGCCGCGGACAGGGCGCACCCGCCCCGCTGCAGCCCGACGTGCCGCGGAGCGCGGGGCCGGGGCTGCGCGGCCGCGGGAGATGCGCGGAGCCGGCCCTGCCGCGGGGCTGGGGCGAGGGGCGCGGCGCTGCCCCCCCGAGACACACACACAGACACACTTACACGCTCTCACACACACAGACACCCACATACACACAGCCCGGGTTTGTCTGTAGTTGCGCGCCAGCCGATAAATACCAAATGCCGACGGATTTCTCAAGATGACCTTTTCGATAGTTGATTTGAAATTTAAATTTTAATTAGCTGTAATCGCATCAGGAGCGAGCGCCCGGCGAGGAGGGGGCGCGGGGTTCCCGCCGGGGCTCCCGGCCCGCTCGCACCCGGCAGGCGCGGCCGAAAGCGCCGGGAGCTGCCGGAGCCCCGGTGCCGCTGCCCGGGATGCCGCGGCTCCGGCTGGTCCCGGAGCCTCGGGGCTGCAGGGGCCTGTGGATGGAGGCTCCGGGCCGAGGTGGATGTTGGCGTTTTTGAGGGATGGTGGGTGAGGGGGAGTGCAGGGGTAGCGGAGCACCGGCGGCACTTCAGAGCTCCCCTGCGAACGCCGTGCGTGGTGCCAGCTGGAGTCTCCAGACTGTGCTTTAGTCTCCAACAAGTACGGCAGGGAAACTCCTTTGCCTTTCCTTCCTCTAGGTTGCTTTGCCTAGATTGTAATATCTGCAAAATAGCAACTTTTTTTTTTTAATTAATCCATTTTTCCCCCACATTTTTCTACAACGGTAGTAGCATTAACACCTTAAAACATCAGGTTTAATTTGGATTTAATCTAATTTAATTTGGATCTCTGATACATCAAGGCTCTTTGTCACAGGAGCTGGGGTCTGCATCATCAACATCACTTTTCTTCCACAGACCTCAACTGTTTAACTCCATTGGCAGTGAATGCCAGGACATTTGGGTGGGTTTGAGCATTAATGATTGCATTGTCGCAAAGCCCTTCTCAGAGTAGCAGCATCTGTAATACTGTCAGCTGTAAGGTTCAAATTAGGAAACTCCAGCTCAGAATGTGGAGGTGCCCAGCTTCAGCAAAAGAGTTAAAGGTCCTGGGGTTAAATCTGTCACCATTCAGTAAAGCTGAGAGCTTTCTCTGTTCGTCCACCATGGCAGACAGGACTGGGGAACTCTGTCTGGTTAAAGACAGTGTCATCCTGCAGTCACAGCCTGCACAGGCTCCACCAAAACTGGAGCAATTTCTTCCCCAAAATGCAATCTCCATGAAGTTACTCCGTGGATTTGCTAACTTGTGGAGTTTTGTTGTCTTTGTACATTGGAAATGTTAGGCAGAATTTTGTACTCGTATTAATTCGGCTTCTTGGCAGAAATACCTTGTTTTGTGTAAGTAATAATTCAGGTTACCCTCACCCCATTAATGAATAATTTGGGAAAAGACAAGATTACAAAAAGAACCCAGGTATTAATTCCTATTTGGGTGCTGTAAGCTCGGTGTAATTGCCTACAATCCAGCAGTGTCTTATTTTTAGGAAGCCAATTACAATTTCACAGTAAGTCCGTGGTCATTATCGGGTTAGAAGTGTCAGAAAATACAACAGCATTCCCATTTCCTCTAAGTATCCATTTGGCACTTTGCTGGCTTGCTTTTTCAGAACCCAGGCACACTACACTCACCTTCACACCAAGGCAACGCTGGGTACAATGCAGGTGTTGTACTGATTTAGCCACGGCTGTATAAAATACTGGTAGTACAACTCACTAATGTAAACAAGCACAAAGTCATTACTGGAAGCAAGGCAACAGGAAGAACTGCCCCAGAAACTTAATTCTGAGAGCTCCTGCGCTTCTGACAGCCCTCGTGGGAGCACGACAGGGTGAGCAAAGGATCTGCTTTCCTCTGCCTGGCCCCTGAGCCCGTCTCAGGCTCAGGGCTCCCCTCCCACCGGCCCAGAGGAGGCTCTGTTTTCAGCCCTTCCCCAGTGGAGCAGAGCCAGGCAGAGCTGCTCGGCCAGCACTGGGCTTTGTGGCTGGTGCCTGTGCTCACAGGAGATCACAGCCACCAAGCAGCAGGGTGGCTGAATGGGGATGGGGGCTGATGGAAGCTTTGGGAGTGACTGTGTTCAGCATCCTTGTGCAGCTGCGTGCATTCCTGGGTCTGGCTAAAGCTCTCCTGGGCTCCAGCGAGCCTTTTGCTGCCTATGGAGCTTTCCAGAGTTGAGAGAAAGCCCAGCTTTAGGGCAGAGAGAGTAAAAATCAGTGGTGCTGGCAGGGCTTCCACTTGCCAGGCAAGGCTAGCCCTGCTCCTGGTTGTTTTTGCTGCCTGGACACCAGCCAAAGCCCACAGAAATTAGTAGAAAAACCAACTGGATCAGGTCCATAAAGCCTGAGGACTTGCTTCCATTCTTACCCCTTTGATCCAACAAGAGTAGGTATTTACTGAGTGGGGCCTCTCTAGCCCTCTTTGTTGGCCAGATGCAGAAGCAGTAGCAACAGGTTTTTCATGCCATTTAATCGTTTTCTCTCTCACCGCATTGGGCAGAAGCCTCTTTGTGTTTGTTCCTACATGATTTCAGTGCTTTTATGTTCCTTTTTATTTTTAATAGGACATCTTCTTTGTGATAGTCCAGTTGTATTTCAGAGGGAGAGTCAGGGCCTGAGACTGTCTAGTACTTGCAGGATTGAAGCTATTTTAAGTGCATTGGTCATAGTGAGGTTTATTTGCAGAAGTTCTTCCAAACTTTTTCAAAGGCTGTTTTATCCCTTGCAGACAGCAGCGAGCATTAGAAGGACCAAATGCTTCATTCTCTCCTGTGAAACAGGGAGGAATTTAACCCCAAAAGATGCAGACCTGCTGGTGGTAAGACAAGGAGCTGCCCTTGGCATCCACGGCACTTCCCCAATTAGCAATCTCCTCCAGCACCTACCCTGCAGTCAAACCCAAGGTCAGCATTTGGGGGTTGCTCAGTTTGCAGCCAAGTCATAAAAGTGGGCACGACTTTCCCAAAGATCTTTTCAAGCATGTCATTCAAGACTCCAGAAAGCATTAACTTGCACTGCTGCCATTCCAGACATTAATCAGAGCATATATTGCAGACAGTCTCCTCAGCAGTGTGCTTATGTGAGTCGTATTTGTTTTATGGCTGTCCTGCTGATTTCTCCCCGATAACGAGACCCTGCGTGTGCTGCAGTGTTTGTGAGAATATATTGGAGCAGCCAGGGCCATTGTCAAATCATCCTAGCAAATGGAGAGGCTGGTGGCACTAAGCTGCATGTATAAATTACATATTGTTCTATTTGCCATAACATGGCTGTCAATAAGGCTGCATCAATCTAGGAACAGGCATTAAAATCAAAAAGGACTCTGCAGAGGTGCCACTGGCACAGGTCACATTTGACTCTGCAGTGAGAGCTTGCAACATCCCTGTCCGAGCCAGCCAGGCATTTAATATCACACCTGTACCTTGGCTCCCCTGTCAGCTTTCACTCAGTTATTCATCTTCATAGTTTTATTCAGCTTGTCTAACCCTTGGCGTCTGGTTGTTTGGGTTTTTTACAGTCTGCTGTATTCTGTTTTTCTGGAAATGGTAAATGAAGGTACCTTTTCAGCCTTTATAAAGCCATTGCTTTTTCAGTAAAGAGAGCATGCTTCTTGCTTTGCAATGGTGAAGGAAATTTGCATGGCATTGACAAGGCACACTCCTCTTTTAGAGTTTCTTTCCTCTTTCACTCTTGTTCATCACCCTGGCAACTGTATTTTAACATTGCTTGGGTTTTCTTTGCCAAATTAATTTAAAAATTCAAACAAAATTAAGCAGGTTCCTTCCTTTTTTAATATTTGTTTTATTTATTTATCAATGCCCAAGAAGGAATCTGAGAACCCACATTATAAAATAACAGGTGTACAGAAGTTTTTAGCAGGATAAATAGAGAAGGACAGTGAAAGACCAGTGGAAAGTAAGAGACAAAATTGGTGTCTGTCAAAATTTATCAAACCCAGACAAAAGTCTTTAAAACAGAATCTGCTGTATCCTCAGTAAGGGTCCAGTGTAGAGTTACTAATTTCTTATTAAAGGAGAGAATTTAATTGGCGTTGCTCTATTTGTAAGCAAATAATGCACTGTGTTAACAATGCACTTTATTTTGGTAACTCCCAGAAGAGACCTTAATACTGCAGAAGTGTTTTGCTAGATTAGGACTGGGAAATCTCAGGATGAAAATACTTGCTAAGCAAAAAATATAACCTAGAATAAAGGGCTTCATTCTAAAAATGTTCTCACAACTTTTGCAGCAGTTCCTCGGAAAACACTTCATACCAGGACAAATCAGTGTTACCACAACTACTGCCCTGAGCTTTGTAAGGCAGAGATCTGGCATATTTATCCCACTATCTGCAAAAGGTCTCTTAAGCAGGATCCATTCCTCTCCTGGGACTTGTGGGGTTGGCAGAATGTGTTCTTGGAAAAAGCGTTGGCTTCCTCATTAGATAAATCAGCAATCTCAGGGCATAAAGGACTCTATCTTTTCTCACATGTGGGGTATATAGTATCGGTCTTCTCTTTTGCTTTTCCATGGAGTTTCCAAATCAGCCTAGCCTGAGTACAAATAAGCATCCCAGATGCCTGTTAAAATAAGGAAATCCCGAACATCTTGCTTTTCTCCATTGCCCACACTGAAACCTCCCTGTTACATAGGTCACGCTGTCCTTGCTACAATGTGATATCCCCTCCTGCCCTCCCAAACACATCCCCGTAGCTGCAGCAACTATCTTTACTATTCCTTTATCCCTTTATCAGGTACTGAATAAAAACCAAGCTGCCTCTTCCTACCTCCAAGACCCTCTGTACCTTGGGGTGCTTACACTGGTATCATCTGCTAACCCTATTCCTTACCCTCCTGGGATATTTTCCTCTTCCCTCACCCTTGTATCCTTTTTGTGCTGGCCCCTTCAGCAAAGGCAATTCCTGCTCTTTGCTGTGCCTCAGCCTTGGCTTGGTGTTGCTCACGATGTAGACAGAGGAGCTGGGATAAGGATTTTTGGTGATATTGGGTGACTCAGGGAGCTCTGTGCAGAGAGAAGCTGGGCTCAGTGGGCTGTCTCTGCTTGACTCCTTAGGGAGCCTGAATTCCAAACCTGTGCCTCTGAGAGCAGCCCAGCTCCAGAGAAATGGGAGGCTGGGCATGAGGAGAGCAAGACAGACCATTTTTCTAGTCAAAATGAGCTGCTTTTGTCTCAGGGCTGTACAGTAGCCATCACACTGGTTGCTCCACTTCCCTCTCATGTATTCCAGGTGGAGGGGAAGTCCAGGGAATGTCATGTAAGAAATGCAAATAAAAATGTCTTTCTAGACTTCCTTCTCTTACGTACTGTCTGCCAGAACCTTCGCTCCCCTCTCTTACTGTTTTGCCTATGGATGCATTTGATGCTTTTATGTTGCTCTTCTGGTAAAAGAAGAATTACTTGCTGTGAGTTTACATAACTTGCCTTTTACTGCTCTGGAAATGAATATGGGACTTCAGTCTTAATTAGACTTTCAGTGTAAGTCCTGCTTTAATGAATCGCTGAAAGATGTGAATAACATTAAGGTTCAGAATGTGGCTGCAGAGTTGGATAGCTGAGGCTGATCACCCCACTGGGTCTGTGGGAGGATGAGCACTTAGTACTGAGGTGAAGGTGCAGTGAGGGGGAACAGACTCCCTGAAACCTGAGTGAGTTTGAATTTAGATGCAGGTAGACCCCTGCCTGTGGAAGAGTTTTGATTTCAGAGCCTGCCCTCGTGTATTCAACACTTTGCTCCTGCATCATGGCTTCACAACAGAGCAACAGACTTCACTGCTGCAGGAAGTTCAGGCTGCAGGCTGAGATCCAGGCTATCACATTACCGAGTTCCTCTTGCAACACAGCCACCAGCCTGAGCTCCACCTGCACCCAGCGAGGAGAGGGATTTCAGCAGTTTGCTCTTGGAAATAAAGTGGGATGGTAGAGATGTCAGAAAATGTAAAAAGCCTTGAGAAAAATATACCGGCTCGTTAAGATATACTCCTGATGCTTTTGCAAAGTGTCTGTCTCACCTGGTGAACCTGGTGACACTTCCTAAAGAGCAAAAGACACTCAGCACCACACTCAAGCTGGAGGGCAGCCCATAGCAGTTAATAAGTGAAAGGAACAACCTGGAATAGTGATCACCTGCCGGGGACCTGCGGGTGTCGCTGGTAGGATGTCACCTGCTCACAGCACGGTGGGATGAACTGCCCTGGAAATGGTGCTGGTGACCATTTGTGACAAAAAGGGGTTTTGTAGAAGCTGCCATAGCAATGAAAGGCTCCTTTGCAGAAGACAAGGAAGGGGCCAAACTAAAAGTAAAACTGAATGGACTGGGAGAGTTGCAGAAGTAGCAGTGGGCAAAAACCCCGTGGTTTTTACATCTCCCTTTTTTGCCTGACCTTCATGACCCAGACTTGATGATGTGCCATGGGGGAATGGACCCCTAGGCTGGGGTGACTGTAGGACCCAAGGTTTCTGTAGCCAGCAGTGAACATGGTGTGAGGTGCTGCTGCTCTTGCCTGCCTTTAATTCCATAGTCCAAAAGGCTAAGTGCTTACTTTCAGCTGAGTGAAGCAGAGATGGCCTCCAGCTCTAGTCCAGAGCAACGTTCAAACTACACTTTTGTAATCAGGATACTCTCGGGCTCTCTGCTGCATCTCAGTGATGATTATGGGAGAGGATTTGTGACTGCATGAATTTAGACCAGACTCCTAAGAAGGCAGGGACAGAAAAGGAAAGCAGAGATCCTTTTAAGATCAGTTCTAACAAAAATATAGTTAAAGAGAAATTTTTTAAAATTTGGTTATTGCGATTTACTTGAATTTCCCCAGCTCTTCCAGCACTGCATTTGATGTGGAGTCAATACTGAGAAGATCAGCTCTGATGGAGAAGCTGAAATCCAAACAATTTCTCTCTCCTAATCTGGAGATCAGATTGCCCACTTGATTCATGTATACAGGTAAGGTGGGCAAAAGTAGTAAAAATTGTGTAAAGCAGAGATGAGAAAGAAAGGAATTGTAAGGTAAATGATGTTTGGAATCATAGGGAACTTTGGGGAAATAAGCAAGCACAAAGGAACAGTAAAATGATAAAAATGGCCAAAAAAGCAAGTTTTATTTACTGGAAAAATAAGATGGGTAAAGGCTAAATCCCACAATCCTTTACTGATGCAAGGATTCCTGTTGACTTAAATACTTGTGTAAAACTATTTCTCTGGGTAAAGGATTTGTTGGACTGTGTCCAAACCCGCGTTAAGGTTGATGTTTTTGCAGAGGCAGGAGCAGCCTTTCGAATGCCACCCTGGGCAGCAAACCACATCCATGGGACACCTCTTACAGGACACAGCACACAAGTGAGCAAACAACAACAAGAAGCAGCCTGTGCTGAGGTGCCTGGGGTGCTCGGGGTGGCAGGGCTGGCAGGAAGGTGACTCAGGGCTGCAGGAAGGGTCGGGGTGCCGGCTCCGCGGACCCTCGGCCGCAGCTCGCGGCTGCCAGCAGCACAAACTCACACAAGCTGTTCTGGCACCTGGCCCAGAACAACACGGGGCTGTTTTTTCCCTTTTGTGCTCAACTCTGTTGCACTGGGACAATGTGAGATTTTTAATTTTATACGCAGAAGGAAGAAAGAATTCGACCTTTTCCTTTTTTTTTTTTTTTAACTTTTCTGTTTCTCCACTGTACTTATCTTTATGTGTGGTGGTGTTACAAGGCCAGGTCAGCAAATACTTTGTTCCAGTGGCAAGTTTTTTGTGCAAAGGTCACAAGGGGTGGCTGTGAGTGATCAGGGCCCTTCTAATAGTCACAGACAGATGTGCTGCTCCCACCTTTAATTTTCTGCTTCTTCTGTGGGCTGCCAGGTACAGCTGTTGCAGAAAGAGGGAGAGAACAGCAAGTAGAGCAGTAGAAGGGAGGAGTTTGGTGCTTAAAGCCTGACAGACAAATGAGATAAAAAGTCCTGTGTCCCCTGTGCCCTGCTCTTGGCACCAGTGACTCAGGGAGCCACGTAGCAAACCTTGCACTTGTCCAGGTGTGCCTCGATGGAGATGCAGAACTCTGGCCAGCCACGGCTCTTCCCACACCTTCAGCAGAGCCATCAGAGTGAGCCTGCATGTACCTGCCCAGCAGCACCAGCCAAGGCTCCACTCTGCCAGCCTGAGCCCAGCCTGAGGGAGAGCTGCTCATCACCCTCATCCTCCTGCAGGACTTTGCATTAGGTGCCATCAACATGCACAGCCCTGGTGTCACTGAGGCTTCACTCCAGGCAGGTGCTCCCTGGATCAGGACCTAAATGGTTAATTTTCAAGTGGCTTCTTAGAGCAGATGTTCCCATGTGTATCCCCTCCTTCCTTCTTCTGACACATTTCCTACACAAACAGCAGATTGCATTGCTGCTGTCCTTTTGATCTGTGGGAGGGGGAGGAAAATCCCACACAAATGATATTAGTTCTCTTTTCAGGCAGACTGGTGATGGTGGGTATGGGCATGTGCCTCCCTCCCACCTCTCCCTGCCCAGATGCTTTTTCTGGGACTTTCTTCTTTGGTCCCTCCCCATTTCTGGAGCTGCTTTTGAGGTTGCTTACCTTAAAGTCTGGAAAGAAAGAGGAGGTAAGGGTGGGAAAATTGTGGAAAAATTTTGTTGTTGCAAAACACTGCTGTCTGTCAAAACACATCCAGAGCTGGGATACTGTCTGTTCCATCTGCTGCCACCCTGCTGGCTCTCGTGCTTGGGTACCTGCACTCTTTGTGGGCACTGATGAGTTCAGCCACACTGCCTGGGTGAAGCTTAAGTTCTCACCAGTCAGGAGATTCTCTTTGAGCCTGTGTCTAGATCATTCCCAACCCCAAACTTACTGTCCAGCCTAGTAGTCTCAGGCTGCTGAGGGACAGCTCTTGCAGCCTCAGTGAGAGGTGACTCAGGGTGGGGTGGCACAACACTGCAGGGTCAGATTATTATGGGGAGATCAGGCCTTCCCTCTTTCTTCCAGGGTAAGAACCAGGACCAGCAGAAAACTCTGCAAGATTGTGGGTTCAGGATGAATTAAAGGAGGTGATTCTCTATGGGATTGTAGTTCAGGTGTGCATCTCTTTGATACAGCACCTCTGGGGTGTCAAGGCTGCGTGGGTTTGGAGGACCATGAGAAAATTTCATGGTTAATGAATTCATCAAAAGGTGTTAAATGCAATGCAGAGATTTGGGTTTATAAAGCCATACAGTGCTGACAGCATGAAAATATTCTGGGGTAGCATCACTGATTGCTTACCCTGTTCTTACATTCATCTGACCACATCACTCCTCTTCTTTTTTGGAGAGAAGGCATCAGACTTGATGTTCCTCTGCTCTGTCCCAGGGTGACCTTTGTTTGTACATTATTATCCTGAGACAGAAGAAAGCTTCCTGTCACTCTGCTGTGGGTGGCACTTGCAGAAGCCCTCTAGATGTGTGATGGAGCTGATGGAGTCAAGGTGTGGTGGTCACTAATTTTTCTAGCATCACCCACCTGTGACTTGACTGGGGTGAACAAGACAAACAGTTCTGCCTGAGCTCCTTCCTAGAAAGACCAGGCATTGCTGTTCAGGAAGGAATTTTTAGGATATCTGGAGGGCTTAACACTGCAGTGTCCCTGTCCCTGCCACAGCAGCAATGTGGGTGCACTGACACAGAGCAGGATGCACATGTGAAGTAGCCTGGCACTGAGCTGCCTGCTGTTATGACATGTAGCCAGTGGAATTTCAGAAATCAGATATTTTTCTTTATTTAATTTTGTCTTTTTTTCCCTGCTTTAGCATCATCCTCATTTCTAACCCTCAGCAGTGGGCTTACAGCATCAGTGCTGTGTGCCATGGCCTTTGGAGGCTCCCACAACAAACACCTGATTATGATGAGGTTGATGATTCTTGAGGCAGGGGATGGGAGGGCTCAGACGTGACACTGTGACCAGCCAAAGCAGCAAGGCAGGGAGTGACTGATTGAAATGCTCTAAATAACAAATTCTTTTAAACCAAAACCAATTCCAAAGAGGCTCAGCATATTTGCAGATGTTATTCATATAGAAGGAGAATCAAATATCATCAAATAACCCACTAAGCCTGACTTGCTCACTGGCTTAGATGGGATAAGCCAAGCTTTGCATGTTATTTCGCTCGATTTCTTGAGCTTGTAACCAGAACCAGGCAGTTTGCAGCAGTCAGCCCTCACGTTCAATTCAGCTCCTTCTTCTGTTGCTAAATTTATTCAAGTTGCCCAAGAGTGTGCACTGGAGCCATCTCCATGTGGCTGCTCCCCAGCATTTCTGCAGAGACATGGAGTACACAGGGATCCTGGGTGTGTGTGTGTGAGGGGGAGGATGTGTGCACCATGAGCCTGGCTGGGCACTGCCTGCACCTCTGCCTTCCCAGAACATCTGGGAGAGAGCCAGAACAGCTGCCCCTGGCACAGGCCACCGGCCTCAAGCAGTGCTGCTCCTGCAATTGCTCCCACAGCAACAGGCAGCAGCGGGAAAGGAAAGAACAGGCTTGTTACACTCCTGCAAGGAAAAGTGCAGGTTGCTCTTCTTTCTTTTTGCTGTCTTCTTTTTGCTTTGCTTTCATGGTGTTTCAACACAGTGGTTTTTATGGTTGTGTTTGGGATGTTTCCTAGATGGTGATTTATGGATATCTTTGGATTTCACAAAGGTCTGATGTTTGGTGTTTCACCCTGTCTGCAGGGAAAAAAAAAATCAACTGCCCAGTTCTTTGTTTTCCTCATTTACATTTTTTCATTATTCCTCATTGCAACCCATCAAGTGAGCTCTCATTTCAAAAAGTACGGGGGTAGAAAAGCTACAGTTTGCTCTATTTTCATTTCCCTGAAACTTTTTTGAAATTCATGAAATGATGAGAAGTTAGAGACTGCAAAGAAAAAGCAGCCAGAAAAATGGGGACAGGAGAATCCCTCCCACTTGTTACCCTGGCATCACCCCAACATCTTTCATTTCATTTTGTTCAGCAATAACAATAATAGGAAACAGACTTTTTAATCAAGTTATCAAGTGTCCTTTGTGAATACTCAAAAAGGTAATTGTTTTTTTAGTTTACTACCATAAGCACCGGGCTTCATGGCTCAACAACTGGAAATGGAAAAGTTAAAAAGAAAAGCAGGTTATGGTAGGGACAGTCCCAGTCACAGGGAGCTCAGACTGGATATGGGAGACAAGGATTCCCCCACAAGCATCAGAACCCTGAGTCTCCACAGACCATGAGGGTACACTTAGACATTCAGTCCATCAGACCATCTTGGCTCTGCAATATCAGTAAAAGCTGAAAGCAATTCCTTTGTGCCTTTCCCAAAGTTGCCAGCATCCCCCGGTCCCACCCAGCATCTGTCCCGAGGTACAAGCTCTCCTTCCCTGATGCTTTCACAGGTTATCTCAGGGGCTTAGGTGATTATCTTTCCCATCAGGAGACTGTATGATGCATTCCAGCTCTTAAAAACATAAACTTACCAGTTTCATTGCCTTTTGTGTAATATGTTTATGAAGAGTGTGTCCATACAATTTATACCACAAAATTTTCAACCCTGTGGCAGCCCTTAGATGCGGCAAGAATCAAATTCTTTCCCTTTAACATCAAATTGTTCGTTATTGTGTGATTTATTCAAAGGCCGCAGCGTGGAAAGTAAGAAATGCCTGTTGTTGCCAATAATATAATCACATGTGGGGCTTAATCCTGTAAACATGCACAAGGAAGGTTGCTTACATATCTAAATCTTTGGTGCAAGCAGCCATTTGAATAAACTCCTCAGCCTGAACATGCATCTGTACAGTATTTAACATGTAGGGTTTGAGCCAGCCTGGGGTCTTTGTGCTAAATATATAATAATTATTATAATGAGGGTATTAGTGATTTGTTTGTGTGCTCTTCTTACATCTAGTGCCAAATATTATACAGAATGTGAATCTGGGAAGAATTTAGCCCTTCACATTTTATATCTGTAATAATCCATGACTGAATTGCTGGATTCCATCTCATTTGTATATGCCATATTTTTTTCCAGAACATCTGTTTAAACCCACACTGGATAGCTGCCAGATTAGTGGAAAGGATATGGTATAAAGAAGACTTTTGTTTCCTCTGAGCAAGGAGAAAAAATAAGTTACAAGTTGGTGCAGATTGCCGAGAAGAAGCAACTTTTTCTCTCCAGAAGCAGATGTCCTGTAGTGTTGAAAATGAAATGTTTTTGTGTCTTGCAGGCAAAGGTTCTGTGCTTCAACAATATTGATTGTCAGTTAGTGCAGGCTGTCAGCCTGCCGTGGTTAACCTACCAGTTGTTGGAGAGACAATCACGAGCAATTAAGAATCACATTTCGCACTTTCAAATGCATCCATATTGCCACTTCATTCAAAATCCTTTTTTTTTTCCATGTTGGAAAGTACATTGGTGAGAGAGAGAGAGAGAAGGAGTTTTCTTTTTTCCTCCTGCCAACCATATTTTCATTGCTGGCCAAATTAAGAGAGATATATAATGCTCATAAAGTTGCTGCAGTTTCTTGATTAAAATCTTACATCCAGCACTCCCTTCAACATCAATCTATATTAATAAGGAGGGAGCACATTGCATTGCATGTCTCTGTGTTGTGCCTTAGACACAAAGCACCAGGGAAGCAGCAAGGAAAGATTCAGCTGCAGAACAAGCAGTAGCACAAAGAGGAAAGGACTGTTCTTCATGAGGACAGATCTTTGTGATTTGAAACATGAAAATGGATAGGGAGATTAAAACCAAGAAGAGCCAAGGGCTTAGCAGGTGAAATTATACCAGTGCTGGCTATGGAGCAGCACTGGGAATGGCTGATAGATGCAAGGTAGCAAAGAGCTGAAATCAACCTGGTACACTGAGAAAAGCAGCCCAGGTGAGATGAAAATGGAGCACTACAGATTCCCAAAATCAGCAGTGCCTGGCAAGTCTTGCCACCCCTCTGCCAACCATCCTTCAAGGCTTCAGTAGCTGGTGGCCCTTTAAAGAGAAATATCAGAGACACTGGGTCTGGGCACTCTCTTGCCATAACTCAATTTGTCACAAAGCCTGTGCCAGGCACAATGCACGTTAATTTGTGACAAACTGTCACCTTAGTTGGTGGTTTCAGTCCAAACACCTGGGAACCATCTCAACATCATAAACCAGCATGACTTAGAAGGACTTTAGGCAAAGACAAATCCTGCCTCCTTTTCCAAAACTATTCAATAAAAAATAATTTCCTAAAACCAGCAAAAAAATCCATCAGTTCTTCCAAGACAGCACACCACTCACAGCCTCAAAAGAGGTTTCTGATCATCAGATGACTCCCACCATGGGGTTTCTCCATCACCCCAAACCTCAAAAGGATTAATACAGTGAAATCTTCAGAAGCCCTTCCTGTGCCTCTGTAACCCACCTCTCATGAAAGCCTTGTGTTGTCTGGGTCTATAATGCTCCGGGGAATGGGACTGGGAGCAGCACTTGCAGGTTTTGTTGGTGAGAATATGGCCCTTGCAGACACATGGGGTTCTGCCTTATACACAGGGAGAGCAAGAAAATGTCAAATCCTAAGCAAACCCATATACATCATTCAGAGATTGTCAGGAGCAACCAGCAGAAAATGTCAGCACACGCTTCACAGCTCAGAGGATCAGAAAAAGAAGTTGGCTGTGACCCTGTCCTTGGGCAGGGTTTTTCCCCCACCCTGCACTCCCTTCCAACAGCATTATAAGCCCAGAGCAGCATCCAAACACACTAAGCCAGCAATGGACTTGAGCTGAGTCCCACAGAGCTGCTGTGGCATTGCAGCACTGATGGGTTAATACAGCGAAATCTTCATGATTTAGGATCTCAGCAGAGGTATTTCAGAAAGGGTGGGCAATTTGGGTCAGCAGCACTGCAAATGAAAGATGCTCAAACTGGGGAATCCAAAGAAAAAAGGGAAATTATGCAGCTGAATAATATTGAAAAATCATTTCCTACATGCAAATGTACACAGGTTCTGATACCAGGGCTGATGTGAGTGTAGAAGTGAAGAGTTTCATGTTTAGTAAGACTTTGTCAATTCAAAACTTAGATTGAAGGGATTTCTGCGCAGTAGCTCTCTGACCATCTTCACCTCCTCTCTGTACAAAACACAAGTTTGTGGTTTTACAATCACATTTTCCTATTTTTAAAACATGTTTTCTCTGCTGTCTTGCTCTGTGAGAAAGACATTGAAAGTGCAAGAGAAACTGTCTCAACAGAGGAAACTGAAATGGTTTCGTGCTTGACATGTGAACAAGGGAACAAAGTAAACACCGACAAAAATAGAAAGCAGTGCTTTATTTTCTCTCTGATCTTTCATTTTTAGGGGATATTTGTGATTACAGAGAACTTCCAACATTTCAGGCAAATGGGAAATTTTTAAACAACTGATGTAATAGAGAGTTTCGGTGCTAGCATGCGATGAAACAATATCTTATTCTTACTGACAGCAGGATACAAAGATTGTTTGTGTTCAGGACTCTTCCTGAACTGAGCAAGACCAATGGTTAAATGGCTTTAAATGGACTGCAGACCTTTGCAGCACACTCCATAACTCTGATAGCTCTGTCTCTTTGATTCATCTAGCGTTAAGCATTCAAGAAAACTAAACATGATTTCCCCCCCCTTCTCCTATGTCTGTCTTTGAGCTGAGGAGGAGTTTTCTATCAAGCAAGTCAAGCTGTGGAAAGTACCCTGAGCACCTCACTGTTATTTATGATCCCCAAAATCTTGCTCCTGGTACCAGAGATGAGAAACTTGAGAAAATCACTTGGTCTTATGCTAATCTCGATCAAACTGTTGACACTGACATTAAGCAAACATACTGGGGTGTAATTACATTTCACACTGATCCATGAAATATTCATGTAATAATAACGAATACATACATGCAATCCTACAATATCATCATCATAAACTGTGGTCAAATACGTATGATATTTGCAATTCTTATACCTTGTTCATATAAATAAATATTCATTAGAACTGAAACTAATTACTGCATGGTTGATGACAGCTGAGAATATTAAGCACCACTACTGAATAATGCCTTCAAAGACAATGAAATGACATTCATTTTTAAGTTGGGTCAGTTTATTTGTCCAGCTATGATAATATTTTTTCCCCAATGGAAAGAATAATGTTTATACTAATTGTCATGAGAATGTTTAAGCAGTTTCTGTGACTAGTAATCAAATTAGGGAGCTGCAAGTGTCTGTAACTACACCAATGTTAGTCTATTTTCATATTTAAAATTGGCCTTTCCCACAGCTCATTCAAGTTTATGTTCTAGCCACATGTCCCACAGATAAATAAACAGATGCTCTATATAAAGAGTTAGATCATATTCTGAATGAGTGAGGAACATATGTCATCATTAAGGGAAGCTTCAGTGCCAACGCTGGCATTAAGGTAGAGGAAAGAAAACAAGGAGGAACTTGAAATAGAGCAACATAATCCCAAGGAAGTTGTCAAAACCAGAAGAGAGGTTATTTGTGCTAGAGTTGGCAAGAAAATGTTGTTCGGCAGTTTTTACTGAAAAACAAAAGAATAGCTAGAGGAAATTTTGATTTTTAATTAAAAAACATCCTCTGTTGTTGGTAGTTCTGGCCTGAAACCAGAGAATATGTTTTTTTACCTTAACATGCCAAATCCCTATGTTTTGTTTGCACTGAACTTTTTGTGCAGTGTTTGAGGTGCCCAGTTTTCCAGCGAAAACAAGAAAACAAATAAAACTGAAATTTCCCAAGAATATTTCTCTTTGTTGGAAATCTAATTTTTTTTTTCAAGTGAGAAATTTTCATGTAAGTTTTTTTTCACATGCTGCTGATGAAAGGAGAATATCCAGATATAGCTGATGATAGATCTTTGCTGTCTGAATGCAACCAGATGACATTGCCTTTATTGTTACTGTAGTGTTGTGTGCTTCATAAATAGAGACTGGAAAGACAGTTCATGCCCAAGAGATCATTGTAATCTAAATATAAGTCTAGAGGCTTTATTTATAAAATGTACAGAATCAGGGTTTTTTAATTGCATGCAGAAATATTGTTCAGAGAAAAGTACTATGCACCCATAAAAAGAATTTTAGTTCTGAAGTTTTGAGAAAATCACAAGTGAAAGCTCATGCTATAAGTGACAATAAAAAAAAAAAGAAGAAAAAAGATATTTGCAAATACCTTAAGGATTTAACTGCAATTCAATCATAGCAAATGAGCAGAGGACTGACACAGAAAACCTGGAAAAGACCAAAATCTCCCTGAAGAACCAAAAGAGGGAGGCGAAGTCTGTGATGGGCAGAGATCAGTGATGCAATCAGAGGGTTTATGCAGGATATTGATCCAGGTGATGGTTGATTTCCCTAAATAACAATCTTTCAAAGATACATCCAAAGTTGTGGTGAATAATAATGCGCAAGTTATTGGAAGGAGCAGCAGAGCTGCTGCTACTCCGATTTTTATCGCTAAATTCCATTAAAAAGCGTTAATTTTTTGGGTTTGGGGTATCCAAAGGTGGCAAGGGAGAGACTGTCTAGAGGAAGAGGAAAGACCCAGTTGACTGCTGTCATGGGGGGATGAGGATCAGGAAATGGGGGGCCATTTGGCTGATGGTACATGGAGAGGAGGGACACTCTGCATCTGCACAGCGTGCACCACCCCCGGAGGAGGCTTCTGCTTTTAGCAGCCACTTTTGGCTGCCAGTTGCATTGGTCAGTGGCAGTGTGTAAAGGTTTGGCAGTACACAGCCGGATCTCTGTGAGACTTGGCTGCCTGCACCATCTTTTTATGTACTTGATTTGAGAAATGAGTACACGACAGAAATTTCTCATGGCCTGACGCGACAGAAAACATCCAGTGCTTTGTAAGCTGAAAACCTCCCTTAAAGCCCCAGATCCAAGAAACACCCGCCTGGCACTCTGCTTTTGGAAAAGAAACTTTACAGGAAAGTTGTTGAAAGGCTGTTTGGGGCAGGATTGTTTATACCAAGAAGCTTTATGGTATTTCTTGTCCATGGTTGTGCAACTGCCCCTCTGTCCAGGTGCCCAGCGCTGCCACGAAATGAATCTACACCAACCAGTCTCTGGCAACGGGTCCTGACCTCCTGAAAAGGGAGTGAGGGAAAGGGCAGCCTAGACCAGGGTGGCCACTGTATTCTGAATATTCATTCAGAATACGATCTAGCCATGGTTGTGGCCATGACCATCTGCTCTGGGTCCCTTGGATGGGCCTTTCTTCTGAGGCTGACTGGGAGAAGAGCAGAGCCATAGGTTGCCAAGCCCAGTCAGCAGGCACTGGCAGGCAGTTGGCAATCAGGTGTGTTCCCACCTTGCTCCAGCTATTTCATTTATGGGACTGTTTGGGGGAAACATCTGGCACAACATCTGACTGACACATATCCAGCTACAGAAAGCTGATAAATACCAAAGCAGCCATCAGGGATAACATAAGCACAAAAAAATGAATTTTTGTGCACCTTAAGCCTCATTCTTTTCTCCCAGCCATCAGGAGTGAGCCAGGAGTAACTCAGATGAGGTCAGTGAAGGACAGGGCTAAAGATGATATGAATTTTGGTTAAAATGTTCCTGCCTGATGAGACATTCTCCTAACCAAGCCATCCAAATTTCCCCACTTGCACCATCACTGATTTTGTGTAGGACCTGGGATAGTAATTTTTCTTTCCCTCACCTCAGTTTCTCTCTCTAAATGAGGGAAACAAAAGGCTGCTTTGGTCACATGAGTTGATATCTGCCAGTGCATTCTAGAAGAGTTAAACATAATTACAGCCACTCTGGCTCCATTGATGATTGCATGTAACTTTTGGTGAACATTTAAAAGCAAAGGTAAAACAGGATCAGGAGCTGGAAAGTGAAACCCTTGCTGTTTAGCCTGATTGTAAAAAGCATGTTTTCAGGACAAATGATGAACATTTGTCATCATGAACAGAAGCTGTTCACCACTGCAACAGCTTCCCAGCAACCATGGTGGATTCTCCATGCAGAACATTTACAGGCTGCCTAGCTTCTTTTCTGACATTAAAGACAGAGGATCCAGAGGACTAGAAATGTGCTTTAACATTTAGCTTTCCTGTATCCAAGAGCTGCTGTCCTCACTAGTTTAAATTAAAGATAAGAGGATGATGTGAGGGAAGCCCAGGTCCCCGTGGGGCTCAGATCCAGCTACCACGAGCGAACAAGCCGCCTCATGTCAGCTGAGATGTGGTAACTCTATGGGTGCTTGCTCCTACAAGCAATAACAATAGCTCCCTACAGCAACTGCAGGCTGCTGCCTCAGCCCTGTTTCACCACAAGCCAGGGCCATTCTGCTGCCTTTACGGGAGGCAAAGCAGGGCCACGGCTGCAGCAGTCACCCCGCTCGGCTGGGCTGACAGGCAGCAGCTGGTCAGAGGGCAGGAGCTCCACTGAGACCTCTCCAGGGATGTGGTCATCCTTCAGACGTCTTAGAGGTGGATTGTGGCTGTGCAGTGGCAAAGTTCAAACAGGAAGCCCACAATCTTCTCCCCAGGTCTACGTGAAGTTCTACGGCTTCACAAGCAGTCGCTGCTGCTGCTGCTGCTATCCAAAAGAAAAGCTTAAAATACTTTCTGCTGTTGGAATATGCCAGAACAGCCCTCCTCCCACATCCAGCCCCCATATGGAACGATCTAAATGCAAAAGAAATGACTAAAAGGGTGTTTTTGGAAATAATTAGGTCAATTAGAATGTAACAAGGAGAGTGGTCTAGACATAGAGAGCATTTAAATTAGAAACAAACTACTCCATTTGGGTTCTTCAGTTCAATCAGCTATTTAATCATCAATTCATCTATGTGAATTCCTAGCAAATTAGGGAATTTGCTAATTTAATGTACCCTCAAGGTGGTGACTAAATTATGTATCAATGTCACTGATGCCTGCTCTGTCTAAAGCAGGAGAAACACAGTCAAGCTCTTCAGAGTGGGGCTTTGGTGTCACACTCTCCAGGGATCACACAAACTGATGTGTTTTAGAAAGGTCTGTAAGGGTAAAAAAGAGACTTTGGTTCTGCATTAGCCACTCTGAATTTTCTTTAATGTTTCCTTGCCCAAACCTGAAGCCCAAGCACAAAACTGCTAATAAATGAGAGGGAATTGAAATGAATTTGTTTCTCAGCATGTCCTGTACTCTAAAGTGGCAGGTGGCCATTTTTGAAGCCAAAGGTAATAAACAATAATCACTTTTATAACTGATACAGTATGAACAGATCTAGAAGTGGAAGGTGATACAGGAAACCATAGCATCCTCTTACATGGTATGTTAAGAAAGTAGTCCTGGGGCATGTACAGCATGTCTCCCAGGCAATAGGAAATGCTTTCAGCGTCTCAGAAAATGCCATCAGTGGAGCTAACCCTTACCTGGGCAAACCTGGCCCCTGTGCAAAGCCACACAAGAGTTATCCATCACTCAGGTCACTCCTCTAACTGTAACTGACACATTAAAAAAATCTGTTCTGACTCTATAATTGATGCCCTGCCAGAAGCCAAAGTGTCCCTCCTCTCGGGCTCAGATGTGATCATCTCACATCCTTTAGGACTGACACAGACTGAAGTCAAGCTCTGAAGAAAACAACTGTGTGGTGTGTCTCTGAAAGGGACCTTTGCAGAAAACATGGGTGGGGAGGAAATGGAAGATGAGAAAGTTGGGTAGAAAGGAAAACAAAGCTGGAATTTTTGAAAAATTTTATTTTGTGCAGCACAACCCACATGTTTTACCCTCTTTGCCATCCCTTTCATTTAGACTCACCAATCTGAGGAAGCCCCCACTGTGTAGTCAATAACAGGATTCAATCCTGGGTCCTGCCTGGAGCAAAATGGATGCTGTTATTTGTCACACAGTAGCTCTGCTTAAACACCCCATAGAAAAGGGTGTGCTCCTGCGTGATGAGAGCAGGCTGGCAGCCCCAGAGATCCTTTCTGGATGGAGTGGTACCTCTGCAGGCAAGAGGCAGCATCATTCCAGCACGAGGTGCTCTCTGTCAGACACTGTCATCTGCAGGGGTTCCTGAGAGGTGGCACGGTGACGGAGCCAGGCTGAACGTCACAGGGTTCAGATGTTTCTTGAGTGGTATTCAAATGCCTGGAGATAGAGGGATGGGTGCAGCCTTGGCAAGATCTTAAAAGCAAGATAAGGAGCAAGGAATAATTAGGCATCTGACTGGAGCTGAAAATTCACATCTCTCCTCAGGATTGGTGAACAGCTTTGGCTAAAATAAGATGCAATTTGAATCTCTGCCAGTTGCCTGTATTAAACTGAACCCTGCTTTTCTTTTCTTTTTTATTTTTTTTCTCCTCAAGATCAGAGATTGCTTTGTTCAATGTTGGAGCACGTCAGAAATTCTTCTGTGATCCTTGGAAGCCTAAGTGGGGGAGAAGAAGGAGTTGCCATATTGCTGCATTTCACACCTGGTGCAACCAAGTGAACGCTGCCTCCAGGTCTGGGTCTGGGATTCAGCAGGGATTTTGTGGAATTACAGAAGCTGCATGGATACAGTTACCCACTTTGCTGCCTCTCTGTGCCTGTTTTGAGGATATTTGTCTTGATTAAATATACACTCCAAAGAGAGGGACCCTCTGCTCATGCTGGGGCTGGCTGTTTTCAGAGATGTTTGCCCTTCAGCCCAGGACCTTGCACAGAGATCAGCTCCCTTCCATCGCTATTTGCTGGCTTTAAAATGACTTGCACCCTTCCCACATGGGCCTGAAATGGCAGAGAGCTGGCCTCCCCAGGTCCTTGGGATTCTGAAAGCTTGCAGGCATCATCACTGAAGCCCAGAGCAGACCCAGGAGAGGGGTTTCAAGAAAAATACCCTTTGACTTCAGCAGAAAGTGAGATTATTTGGGCAATACATGAATACACCAAGTATAGACTAATGTGGTCAGATCTGAAATGAAAATAAAGACAATTTTAGCATTCCTTTACAGTGCCTGATTGAAGAATTTGGTCACATGGCAGGAAAGAAGGTCACTGATGAGAGCTCTTTTAACAGAAGCTCATTCGTATTTTAAACTGGTCACATGCCTTTTCATTTGTGTCTTCTCTGATGTGAGTCCCCTCTTCCTTCATCTTTATTTACACTAATCTGTTTCCATAATTTGCTTTGAATTGCAAGCAGACTTTTCTCTGTCAGCCAGTTTGAAGGGGCAGCAGAGGCATCCCCCTCGACTCCTGCTTGCCCTGTGCCCAAGAGGAATCGTTTCTCCTAAGGAAAGAGCATCATGGCAACTGCTTTGACACGATGCATTTCATGCTGACTGGTCAAGATCAATTTTAGAAACAAACTGTAGCACGCAAATGTTGCTACTCTTCCATTTGTCCCTGCAGTCAGGCTCACATCACACTCACTCCACGTCACGTCGGGGACCCAAAGAAAAGGTTTGCAGCCAAAGCAGTGGGACTCACAGCTAACACTATCAGAAGTGCTCCATAGTGATGGCACTGTGGCAAAACACAGATTTCTATCACAGAAACATGGATCATGCTCAGGAGGACAGCAGTGTTTGCAAAAGCGTGCAGTACATAATGAGGAGAATTTCACCACGCACAGCAAGGAGATGAGGCAGCGGCTACAAAGCAATAGATTTAATTCATACCTGCGAATAATTTGATCTTCAATTTTCCTCCACGTTACTTTCAACACCCAAACAGCTTGTACAAGCTATCAACGGGCAGAAATTGTCAAGGAGTTATGGCTTTTTAAGATCTGACTTTCTCAGCAGTTGCAAAGGCAAGAGCAGAATGCTGATTAGCCCTAAGATGACATATGCATAAGAAAAAGGACCCCAGGAATATAATAATTCAAGGCTACTTCAAACGGATTGTGTTTTTGTAAACACAACACAAACAGTGATTGGGGGAATCTGAGCCCCGAGCTGAAAGCCAGGCTGAATGCATTTCCAGGGGATGTGCAGTTAGCACCTCGACTGTGCTAAGATTACAAGGAGCATTTTTGACTATTGCTAACTATACATTGGAGCTGTGTGGGTCAGCGTGGTGACTCAGCAATCAAAGTTACTTCATCCTGCTGCAGAGGACTGCAGTTTGGTTTCCAGCACCACATTTAGGATTTCCAGGGGGAGCAGGAGATGAGTCAGGGAATTAGAGCAACCTTGCATTACTTAACTAGTGCTTGTGGCTTGATCAATGGCACTGGGAAGGCTCTGCTGTAGGGAACCCTTGCAACAGTGTCGCAGTGTGCTCGCTGCTACAGAGCGCTGTGGAGGCTGCCAGTGCACTCAGAAACAGGGGGGGAAATAGAGAACACAAAAAAGATATATACTGTGAGCAAATAATGTGAAAAATTGCTGTAGCATCACATGGCAGGTATTATTTACCTTATTGTGCCTGAAGTGATGCAAACTGTATCACATCTGCGATGCAGGCAGACACAAAACTTCTAAATAATAATAAAATTACTAAAATAAAAAATACTGCTAAAAAGTACTGCTATTTTATGGGTATAGCCAATTCCTGGAATGCACACAAACCCCACAACATTCCTCAGAGCAGGAGTGTGTCCTCGCTGGTCAGCTGCAACATCGGGCAGGTAATTAACAAATGCCTGGATAAAACGAGCAAGGTCTTGTTTATCAATCAACATCCTATTAATTAGCTCACATGCCAATTTAAATTGAAGTGATTTGTATTAATAATGGTCATCTGTGCAAGTTGTGTGGCTTACCTGCAGGAATCTGTCCTTGCTCCTGGGCTTAAATTTTGGCATGTATTCCAGCCTAGGAAATACCTTCACAATTTCAGAACACTGATTTTTGAGAGCTAAACAGCTGTGTAACTGATAGCTACTTATTAATAGAACCTTTACATGGGAAACCATCACCTGATAACTACATCTGAAGTGCAAACAGAATAACACTGTTATGTAAGAAACTCTCTAACTGAAACCATGCCATAAAAAGCTCCAATGACACACATAAAGGGGTAACATTATTTGCAAATTATAATAATGGCTTTCCACATCTGTTCTCATGAAGAGGGAAAGCTGTGTGGCTGCTGGTATTTTATTTAAGGTTTGGATCCATCCCATATTGCTTTACATTTTGCAAAAAAAACCCCACAAAACTATTATTCTTATTCATTTTACCTTTTCTTATTTTGTTAAAGGCAGTGCTGTAGCTCGGGTTACTCAGAGGTTGTCATCATCCCAAGATCAGGTCAAGCCTCTTCTGGAACTGAATTATCCCAGGTGTGCTTTCAATTTAAAAATGACTCTGTGAGGACAAATATTAGGACAATCACAGCTGCTTCTGTGCTACTGCACGTGATTGTTATTTTATCATTTATAGACTTGTCAGGGCTCCCTGGTGCTGTCTGCTGTCCTCACACTTCACAAGAAGCAATGCCTGCCCCAAGGAACTTATAATCAAAAACCGCAGAGTGGGCTGAGAGAAGGGAATTAATCAATGATTGACTTTCTCTGCATTAAATACAGGAGTATCTGAGGCATGGAGATTCAATGACTTGGCTAGGTTATGCAGAGAGTCTATAAAAGAATTGGGAATTGAAAGTAGCCCTCTTCCATCTAAATCCAGACATGTTGAGTCATCAGTCAATAACAAGACTGATTTCCATGGCAGTGGTGTTTGGAGGCTTTAATCAGGTTTCATGTCCTATTATGCTGGGTACTGTGTAAATATAGAATAACAGATACTCTCTGCCAGCATGTCCTTAAACAGATCCCTGCTGATTTCAGTGGAACTCTACACGTCCAGAAGGATACCCTGGGGTAGATCTGATTTTCTAAATAGGGATGAGGCACAGTAGGTGGGAGTAAAACCTGCAGGATTTATGGGCAATATACCATTATAGGCAATGGATAGCAACTTCATTGATCCCTTGTTTTATTTTGGAAAAGGTTAAATGAACGAGGGAAAATCATTAACTTTTTCAGTAATAGTCTGGTACCTATACGCTTTGAAGTATCTCTGTAGTGATGTTTTACTGAAATGTAAAGTTTTCCGCCCAAGAATAAGTCAAAACCACTTAAAACAACTTTGGCAAAGCTCATCTCCAGTTTTGGACACAGTCTTTAGCAAAGAGCAACCTCATTTCTAGCTGGAAAGGTGGGACTGTGAAAGGCGGATGTAAAATAAAGATGCTATAATGGCAGAGCTGTGAGCACGTTTGGAGGACATCTGCTAAGATGTTATCGGTGGCAGAGAAGCCCTGCCCATTCGGTGACATCATTCCCCACAAGTGCCAGCCTGTCCTGGCAGGCTCCGGGGCTGCAGCGGGAAGGGAACGCTGTGTGAGAGCCAGGCTGGATGCGGCAGAGGAACACAGTGGGCTAGATTCCCTCCAGGCTGCCAGGAATAAATGGCTGGGGAGCACTCGCTCCTCCAGCTGAATGCAGATGACAGAGCTGAGGGCGGGGAGGACTGCAAGGCCAGTCAGCAGATTGATTTCTTTCACGGTTGCCTTAGTTATTTTAAAAGTTAGTGTGTTAGATGAGCACTAAGAAGCTCCTGCAGAGATGGTGCTCAGCACAGGACATGGACATGTGGAGAGGTGGGTTCTGTCCCACACTATCCTCTGTCCTGACTTACACAGGCTCCTCTTGGATCCAGCTAATGCATGAGCCCTTCTGCTCAAGGCTGGGAAGCTGAGCAGACAGGCAATGTCCAAGAAAACTGATGCTATGTGCCAAGTATGCTGAGGGGTGGGGTGGGCAACCAAACAGGTACTTGTTACATCAGCACGTGTGCAGGGGCTTTGACCCTGAATTTTGCAGTTCATGTGTCTGATTCTTGCTCCTAATATCTTCTTAAACTTCTCCCTAATATCTGCTTTTGGTTTCAATGTCTTACTCTACTAGCGTGCTTGAATCAGGACTCTGTTGTTGAGGCAGACCTCCAGATCACATTGATTTATTGCTGTTAGGTTTGTGTCCCAGACCAGTCTGGCAGTGCATGAACTGAGCGCCCTCCCAGTGAACCTAAAGCAGTGTGATCCTGCAGAGCAGTTCACATGAACTCTGGCCATCAGAGTTATCCCTTATACAGGGATCCCATATCCTATATACTTCTGGGTATATAGTCCATGGGACCCCATTAAAGCTACCCTGAAACACTCCCTCTTTTCTGAAACACCTTTGGTTTGGAGATGGAGTCCTCAGAAAACCACTCCTCAGAGCCACTACTGCTCACACACACCAAGTGCATTGCAGCTTGCTGCTCTCAGGGAACTTCAGGCTGAGGGTTTGGGCTTGGAGAGGAGCCCAGACCCCTCAGAGCAGGATGGACATAACTCACTCAGGCCACAGAGCACAGCAGCCACAAGCCTATCTGTAGGCACAGCTAACAAAACCAGTATATAAGTAGCCAAAGGCTAGAAAAAGCACTCAAAAGTTTTGTGACAAAAAGACATCTTACAGAAAAGGAGAACTCCGTGATTTCACTGAAGGCAAGTGATAGCATAAGCTTAGGCATCAAAGGAACATAGGGGAGAGATGCTCAAAGAAACAAACAAATATTTATAATATATAAATTATTACTGCACCTTTCCTTTCACAGGACTGCTTCTTGTATTACAAATAAAGCAGAATCCGAATATAGATTAATATAGATCAGTAAGCACAATTTTGTGGCTGCAGTAGCCAGAGTGTCAGACCAGATTGATGCTGAAAAAATCACTTCTCCCCTTAATTTTCCAAACTATATAATTTTGAGCAGGTGATTCAAAGCATAGGAGATTGTTGTGCACATACAGATGCCATTGAAAACACACTGAAGAAATTAGAAGCAATCCCCTCTCTTCTAGCATTATTATGAAAATGATAAAAACACGTGCCAGTCCCCCAGGTAAATGTCATAGGTATATACACTTTAAAGAATATGGGAAGCCCCTGTCACCATAATGGTCAAAACCTTAAAAAGTTGATTGCAACTCTTGCTCTTTAGGAAACTGCAAATATCATGAGGAAGACTGAGCTGCTCTGTGCTGGCTGTCACCTGGAGATCCATCCATGTGGCACAGAACCCACTGCTGTGCCTGTGCCCTCATCCAGCAGAGTGGCTGCTGCTCCTTTCACAGAGATCTGTATGTGGGGATCTGCAGGGGTAATCAAACACTGAAACAGCCCCCAGGTTAATATGCCCAGACTGTGCTTAGCTCTGTAATTTTGGGTGAAGAACATAATCAGAACTGGGTGTGTGAGGATTGGGAATGCAACAGGAACCTGAAAGTTTTTGCTTTTCTTTTAGTCTGTGTCTGTAATGTCAGTATTTCAGTCTCAGATTTGCCTATCTGACTATAGTTAAGATTGTGATGTTGTCTCCCACAGATCATTGAAGTTTAGCTTTTCTGGGTATCTTTCCTGATCTAAGAATTCATGACAAGTCACTTTACAAGGAAGGGGGAAAAACAGTGGTTTGAAGCAGACTTCAGTCCCTTCACATCAAAGCCCAAGTGTTCTGATGTGCCTGCAGTGCCTAACGGTGCCTAGTCCAGACTGAGACTTGTGGTTATTATTGTAACAACAAAAGCAACTGCAGTGGGGTATGGCACACAACTGAATATTTGCCATTTTTGTGTTTTATTCAGTGCATTTTCTATGCAAACCAATTGGGTTCCTGTTTATGTATCAAACTCCCCACAGCACGTTTGCCCCTTGTCATGGCTATCATACTCCTGGTGAAGAGGACTGCACTGCTCTCACTTTGGGGTTAACAACACTGACACCCCGCCATCCTAGGGCTGTCCAGCTTTAGCACCCCAGGAACAGCAGCAGCAAACCAAAGCTAGGTCTCCTGTCCAGCCTGTTCCAGGACTTCCAACAAGCCATGAGGAAGAGCAGCAAGGCCTCATTCAGTGCTGCTCTCCAGCAACCTTACCAGTTCAGCTGACAGCAGTTTTGTAGGAAATTCGTTGGAGAAGTACAGATGCACTCACACATCTATTTAGTCTCAAGATTAATGTCTAAAAAGCAAAAGCACAGCATGACTATATTTTTATTTTTTTTCCAGAGAGCCTGGTATTGTTTTGCTATTGAGAAATATACCTTCAAACATTGGATTAGCTCAGTTTTAGAAGCACAACTATGTTTATTATATTTGGCACTGTGAAAAGAACTTCTAATTTCTATTTTTATTGAGCTAGATTTTTCTCTAAATTGTTTGTTTAAAAGTTAATAACGCCTAGATTGAGATATCAGCTCTGTAATTCTAATAAGATGTCATATAGCTTTTTCCTCTGAGTATGTCTGAGTACAGCCCACCTTTTAAAAAGGGAGGAACAAATTCATTCTTGGCCCACAGAGGTGCTGTCATTACTTGAATCATGGAACAGAGCTTGCTCTACTGGGGGTTAACTCAGTAATTCCATTTCATCTTACCATGCTAATCTTTCTTCTTATGCCTGACTGGATAATTTTATCCAAATCTTCATAATTTAAAAATTTAGAAATAACTTTTAAAAGTGATGTTGAATTAATTGCTACCTATATATGTGTTAAAAATGGATGGGAACAGGAGTGCCTGCTCCTCTGGTGTGGTATCAATACACTGTCTGGAAATCATCCATTCTTTGCCACTAACTCCTACATTCAGTATTTTCAGGTAATGTAATACCAAGGCTCAGTTGATGCACCTTATCCTGAAGCACTTAATAAACCAAAGTTAACAGATGTGAAATCTGAGGAAGCGCTCAGGGAAATCTAGGGACTTCCCTGAAAATTAGGGTTTATAGACTATAATCCCACTGATGATAGCTGAGTGATAAAACCCACATTGTTTGTATTTATAACAATTCTTGAGTGATTTCATTGTTCTCAAAGAAAAAAAAAAAGCTGCTTTTGTTCATTGTTGATACAAAGTCACTCTTGTTGTTGCAGACCAGGCACTTCCTACTTTACCTGGGTATTTTTATCCACAGTACTTTGCTGTGTTTGAAAGATAAGCCCTTTCTCCAGACTCTGAATCACACTTCCCCCTCAGATTTGGGGAATGTCAGATCCAGATCAGGATCCAAACTTTCTAGTTTGGGCCTGTCTTTCATCATGGTAAATCAACAGTCGGCAAATCTAAACAATATGTTCATGTTGAAATCTGGAGGTTTTTTTTTAATTGTACTTCCTTTCTAGCAAACAACGGACGTTTATTTTCTTCTCTTCAGGACAGAAAACTGTTTACTCTATGATCTTATTTTTTAAACTGCTGCTTCATTTGCAGGGGGAAGTCCTAATGACCTTGCTCACCACGCAGCCTGGGAGCTTATCAATCAGGAGAGAGGTTGTCAGGAAGGTGAGAAAGCTCTCCTGAAATCAGATCTATTACCAGAGATCCCCCTGCCCCCACTATCTCACGGCCAGTGAACTCCTGTACTTACACACACTCTTTATTTCTAGATGTAACTACAGCCTGAAGGCTCAAAATTAGTTGATAAATTAATTTTGTCCTGGTTTTTCTTAAGTAAAATACATGTCCTTTGAGCTGCCTGCAAGTTTTGCACACTGATGATGAATTTAATTTTAAATATATCTTTAAGGACTACCTACATTTTAATACACACTAAGTATTTTGTAAGTAATGCATGGTACGTCAAAATGTGATGACAAAACCAGATTTTTCTTTTCCATTACCTTTACAACTTAGAGAGCTCCTACAGCCATCTCATTCTGCCCTGGGTAACTGGGCCAGTACCACAGGGCCTGCTTACTCTGCTGAAGTGCCTGAATGGTACACTTTTAAAACTGTGCTGAAATATGCCCCAGTAAACCTAAAGGTGACGCACAGAAAATCCCACACTGATGTAGCTGCTCTGCCAGCAGGAACTGCTCTGTATGTTGGTGAGAAAGGAGGCATTACTCTTTCTTCACCCTCCATGAAGAAAATGCAGATGCCATTTCTCCTCTGCCTCGTTGTTGGCTCCTGTAGCACACCAGTGTACCCAAAATCCAGGAATCCATTTGATGCTCAGGAACCCTGATGGCAGATATGATCAGTCAGACCTAGCTGATCAAAACGGAAGAAGAAAGTGAATTCCAGCAAACATTTACAATCATCAAAATGATGTAGTAAAAAAGCATCTTATTATATCCAATAGGTTGGTAAAGGCAGAGCTGTAGTTCCCAGCTTTACTGCTGTAAATGCGTTTTATGTACTTTTATGTTGCCAACAGTGCAAAGCTGTGGGAAGATGCGCTGTTTCCTAAATTCCAGGCAGCTTCCGATTGCAGAAATGTGATCAGCAGTGATCGTACGTTTCTGAAGAAATCCAATCAGTTCTTACAACCCTGTTAACGTTTATGGCACTGTCAGTTTGAGAATAAGCGAGATCTCTTAATGACCAAAGAAGACAAATTTTGATAGTGGGAGGGTGGAGAAATGTTAATCTGTCATTAGTGTTTCCACAACATTGTTTTTTAGAGCAGAATGGCTCTCAAGAACCTTACCAAAAATATTGCCATGCTGCAAGCAATAGTTGGAGCAATTTGTCATGCTTTGAGCCATCCCTACCATGAAAGCAGGATGGCCTTGAGTGCAGGATCCAGAATCACTACCCCAGCCCCTCCATGGGCAGTTCCTTAATTCAGCCTGTCGGATGTGGAAAGGGAGGGACATTGGAGCATCCTCCAATGTACTGTGGTACCTCATTAGTTAATCATCTGGTATTTTACAGGACTGTAAGGAAAAACTCTGAGGGCAGAGAAGCAGAAATGGCACCCCATGCTTTTGGGGGGAGCTTGCTGGAAGCACCCCAAGAGGTTTAAAGGAGCCTGGCCCTTCCTAGAGTCTGAAATCCTGGGGCTGCCCGAGCCTCTCATCTATGTGGGGCAGGGTCCCTCTTTTTTGGGGTTGCCCTTTGTCCAGAGAAGGGCACTAATCTGGTGAAGGGGCTGGAGAACAAGTCTTACAAGGAAGAGCTGAATGAGCTGAGGGTGATTAGCCTGGAAAAAAATAGAGGCTCAAGGGGATTTTATAATTCTTTAGAACTCCGTGACAGGAGGGTGTAGCCAGGTGGAGCTCGGTCTCTCTACCCAGGCAATCAGTGACAGGACCAGAGAACATAGTCTAATGCTGCACCGAGAAAGGTTTAGGCTGGACATAAGCAAGAAATTCTTCACAGGAAGGGTGTTTTGACATTGGAAATGGGCTGTCCATTTCAGTGAGAGGTGGTGGAGTCACTGCCCCTGGAGTTTAAGGAGGTGTTTAAGGAAAGACTGGATGTGGCACTTAGTGCCATACCTAGTTGACATGGTGGTGTTCGGTTATAGGTTGGACTCGATGACCTGTCCTTTCCAACCTGATTGATTCTGTGAAATTGTCCATGCTCCAGGCAGCCGTTCACAGCCCGAGTCAGGGCAGGCCACATCCCTCCACTCCCGGGGCACAGCCTCCCCAGCGCTCTGCTCCGGGGCCGGGCCGGTGCCGGGGGAAGGGGGAACACCGGGCCGCCCGGGGCCAGGAAACGCCGCCCCCGGGGCCTGGGGCCGGGCCGGCGGGTGGGCGGAGGGGGCCGGGCTGGCGGGCGCTGCTCCGCCGCGCTGTGGGAGCTCGGAGGGTGGCGAGGCCACGAACTCCGTCCGGGGAGCGGCGCGGAGCGGAGCGGGGCGGCCCCTCGGCACGGGCGGGAAGCGGCGGCGGGACCGGGCGGTCGCTCCGCGGAGGGTGCGAGCGAGCGCCGCGGAGACGCGTGCGGGACGAGCCCGGCGCGGGCGGCGGGAGCGCGGCCCGGGGCTGCGGGGGGAGGCGGCGGCGGCGGAGCGAGGCGAGGCGAGGGGCGGCCTCGCAGGGCGGAGCGGCGGGGAAGGCGAGCCGGCAGCCGGAGCGGGTGTGCGAGCCCCACGGGCCGAGCGCCTACGAGAGGGGGAGGAGGAGCCGCCCCGCCGCCCGGGGATGGTGAGGAGGAGGCGGCGGCTGCCGGGAGCCCAGTGAGGCCTTCGCTCGGCGCCCGCCGCAGAGCCCGCCCGCCTCGCCGGCCGCCCCCTTCCCCCGCTCGCTCGCTGGCTCGCTCCCCCCCTTCCCTCCCCTTCCCCTGACTCCCTCCCCGGCTCCCTTCCCCTGCCGCCGCCGCCGCCTCCTCCCCGGGCTCCAGCCATGTAAGTGACCCGCTCCCCGGCTGGGAAGGGCTGGGGGAAGGAAGCGCCGGGGCCGGGGCCTGCTCGGCGCGGCCGCATTGTGCGGGGCCGGGAGGGAAGGGAAGGGCCGGGAAAGGGGGCGGCCGCTCTCCCTTCGCCTTCCCCGGGCGTGGGCTGCCCCGCCGGCCCCCGGGCACGGCCAGGCGGGGTGGGGGGCGAGGAGGCCCGGGCGGTAGGCGGCCCCGGCCGTCGGTCCGTGCTGCCGGCGGGCCCGGAGCGGACAGGAAGCTGTTGGCTCCCCGGGGATGCGGTGGGTGAGAGGGCGGCGGGGCGGGGGTCTCCCCTCGGGCCTGCCCCCGCCCCGGTCCCTGCGCGAGCATCCCCCGGGGAAACGGCGGTGGGGGCGGCTGGGGGGTGCCTTGTGATATTTCTTGTGATATTCCTGAAACAGCGGCGAGCAAAGTAGCCGAGGGCCCCCCATTTTCCCACCTTCCCCGCCCCCATTTTCTCCCCTTGTCTTCTGCGGCCGCGTTGTTCAGCCCAGCTCCGCTTTGCGGACCACTGAGTGTTTGCCGACGGGGGTGTGATTCCCTCCGTGGGCATTTCGCGTGTGTAGGTGGCTGTGCAGCGCTTGTGGACTTGATTTTTTTTGTCTTTCTTTTTTTTTTTTTTTTTTTTTTTTTTTTTTTGCAGTCGTGTTTTGCAGAGGTGTAGGGAGCTGTCTGCAGAGTCCCCCCCGCCCCCCCAGGTGAAGCAGTTGCCGAAATGTTCTTAGAGACTTGTAGGACTTGTATCTGTTTCTTTGTAAAACACATAATCAAGCATATAAACGTTCTGGTACTTTCAATTCATTTTACTGACAGGACGCTGTATCTGATGCAGATACAGCTTGCACCTTATTGGTGGTGTGTGCCTCCCCCCCCGGCCACCCCGGTGGGAAATATTTAACTGTTTTGCTTTGTTTTCCTACCACCTCTATCATGTAAGAAGCAAATCCATGATTTTCACTTGTTTGTTTCATTTATACCGCAGGAGGGATGTACATTTCAAAATACAGTTATAAAAGGGAGTTACTAACACTTAATGCTCAAGAGTATTTGTTTGCAGGTAAATAAATTTGACATACTGCACGACTAGTAATTACTTTCATGTAGTAGTTAGTTTCATGGTGACAGCCACAACATTTGTCTGACTTAGCAGATTTAAAGACACTGTGGAACTACCTTTGATTTTTTTTTTTTTTAAATAGTAGGGTTTATGTTGTGTGTGGTGTTTATAGAACTGTTTTTGGTGTGCAGCAGTGGTAAATCAAATTTAAGAATTGATCCAGTGTCCACAAGTCACTTTCAGCTCCAGTATTCACTTACGGTCTTATAAAAATGTTCTGTAAGTGATTACATTAACAATGAAATAGTTTCACAACTATCTTGATTTCTTTGGGGACTGAACCAAACTTCAGTTACAAATACTTTAAAATGGAATTTGATTAAATATATCTCAGGTTGGTAGCAGAGGTCCAGGCAGCACAGTTCTTAAATTATATGAGCATAAACTGTAAAAAGACTTGTCCTTGTTTGGGAACATAAAGGAGATTTTGTCTGGGTTGCAGAGGGGCTTATGAAGAAGTCACTTTTCTGCCATCACTCAGTTTTGAAATAGGTAGCTTAGTTTGTCCTATCAAACTGTTGTTGTGTTTGCAGCACAGACAGTTGGATGTCGTAACTGTGGCCCCTCACCTGAACAGCATTAACCTCCTGTCTATTGATCAGAGACAGGAGAGCACAAATATTTCAAATTGCAGTTTTGTAAACCTAGATTAGGCTAATAGATTGGGGAAAAAAAAGAGGGGGGGATGTGGCTGTAGAGATTTTTGTTTTCCAGTTGCCATTTTCCCCATAACTTAGTATCTGAGAATCCTTTGTGAACCTTGTGATCTGCTGCACTTGCTGCCATGAAATTCCAGTATGGATGTGGTGTCTTGGACACACAGAGCACACAGTAGCAAATACTGGTGGCCACACCTCAGTCGTGGCCCACAATGCCTTTTTGTAAGGGAAGCTAAGATGGTGGCACAACCTGGTCCTTCTAAGCTTCCTTGAAAGCTGTCTGCCCAGATTTGGTAACTGGGTCATGGTGCGAAGCTGCTGCCGGCTCAGAGGGCCTTGAGCGCGTTGGAATCGCTGCAGCTCCCGTGAAACAGCCGGGGCAGGATTTGCGTAAGGCAGGAGATGTACTTCACTGGTCAAAGCCTGGTGGGAACATCTATCTGTACGCTCCACTTGGAACGCTGGCTGGAGCCCAACTTTGTTGTGTCTGTGCTGTTTTGGTGCAGTTGGCTGTCAGCTGGCAGCTTGCACTGGGGAGAGAGGGAAGGTTGCTTGTGGCATCCCATGTAACGGGCCTGGACGCACCAGTCCGGCTCCCCTGTACCTCGTCTGCTCTCATGACAGTGTCATGTGGCCACAGTAGGCAAACTTGGGCGGCTGGATCCTGTTTTGCCTGGTCCTGCTGCTGTGCATTATGAGAACATGTAAGGATGTGCAGCACGTTTGGGCTCGGAGTGTCCTGGCAGAGTCAGGACTGTGCCACACCAGGGCAGTGGGCAGTGGTAGCTGGTTGTGTGACAGGCAGTGTTAGCCCAGGGGAATGCTTTTTTGTAATCTGCTTTCTGATCTGGGCTAACGAGTGCAGCCCAGACACAGTGTGACGTGCCAGGACTGAGGCTGGTGGGTCAGTCTCCCTTTAGTCCCTTGCTTGCTCTCCCTCATGAAGATGAGGTGATTACCATAGGTGCTCCTGCATCCCATAAGCTTAAGCCTCAGCTTAATGGAAGACTTCCTTTTCTTCCTGATTTGCTCTAGGGTGTGAATGGAAACAAATACAAACCTTTGCATTGGAAAGCGGACAGGAAGTACAGATTAATATTTCTATTTTCTTAGAGAAAAAAGAAGGTGAGGACAATGTATAGAAGAGAACGAGAGAAGGAGCTCTAACACGACTCTCCCAAATACGGAAAAGGTGGTTCTGCTCCACCTTCTGTTGGATGCTTGGTTTGACTGACTCCTTAAAGCAGGTTTCGTTGCTGCAGTGCCTACAGAAGTGAGTTATCTCGTTATTTATGAAGAACTTAATAACCTTTAAGGCATTAATATGTACGCAGAACCGGTGTCACCATGATACAATGCTGATGTCATGCCATTCATGATTTACAGCACTTCAGCTGCGTGAGGACTATTGCAGTGTTAAAAAAAGTATTACAGAAATGCATGTTGAAAAACAGGCAAAGGGAAGACTAAGAGAAAGACCAAGTTGTTTAGCTTTTGACAGTATTCAGTCCTGTGCAGACACAGACTGGAGCAGCCAGGTCATACTTACCTCAGATGCCCTCTCTTCACTGGGAACCATTCCTAGATGGCCATAAATGAGGACTGTAATCATTCCTTTTCTTTTTTTTTTCTTTTTCCCCTGTAAGGATTTTATGGAAAAGGAACTTTTTCTGGTTTACACATCTTCAGTAGTACATTGACCTATAGTTAACTTGCTCTTCTATTCCGAGAAATCACTCTTGCTTGCTGCCACTGTCTTCAATAACGTCTCTTACTAAAATAGATGTATTAGGCACAGCTTGAATGTGTGATTTAAAATACAGCAGATAGAGCAGGTTTGCTGCTGCTGGAGCTGTGCCTATGGACATCTTGTTAGACAGTGAGAAGGGATCCTCAGCTCTTCACATTGCAAATTAAAAATAGCTTAAGTTTCTCCATGTGGATAAGTGCTCTGACATGGCTGACTGAAGGACTGAGGTGGGACCCATGATGCAGGTTGGTGTCAGGAAGTGTTCAATGTTTTTCCACTTTGTTGTGCCATGGCTTCTTTACAAAACTCTCCACCCCCTTCACCACCCCTCTCCCCTGAAAGGAGGTGGGCAGGTAAAGACACATCCCTGAGAGCACGGCTTCAGTAGCAAGTGGGAAATGTTTCTTGGGTAGAACTGGTAGGGAAAAGGCAGTCCAAGCTGCATGGACTCCACAGAGAGTAGAAAAAATAGTCCCTCTGAACTTTGTATTTCTTTGTTGATCTGCTTTTTTTGGCTCTGTTGTCATTCAAATTTGGATTATTAAATGACAGTTGAGCTGATGACAAGCAGGAGGCTGCCAAATTGTAATCCTGACAAGTGTTAAAGCAGGAAAACCTGGAGTAAGTTAGCTGCAGATTGGAGAGTTATGGTCCTTCAAGCTTTTTTATGTTTTTAATAATAGCATTGCCCTTTCTACAGCCTAGTTTGTCTTGTAGCTTCCATTTTCATGTATGGTTGTTGGAAAGGATATTGATTGCTCAGTGCCTCTAAATGGTTGAATTCAGGATGCAGAGGTAGGATTGCGCAGTCCCTGCACCCTGTGTGACACAGAGTTAAAGCGCTAACTTTCACACCTGGGTGTTGCATTTCCATACTCAAGCTGTGATAATCTTGAGGGTTTTGTTCAACACTTTGCAAATTGCTCAAGCCTCTGACTGAGGTTTAGTCTCCTCTTGCCATCAGCAAGCAAGTCTAGCTTGCATGGCTGTTGTGCATTGTGCATGGCCATTTTGAAAGGAAAAAGCCTGCTGTGCTTGTCAGGTTCTATCCTAATTGCTCTGGAGCTCAAGGAGTTTGTTCCAAGGTATCTCTGGCAGCTGTGGATTACTGGTCTCTATTCTGCAGCATACAATGTTCTCATATTTATTTATGAAATTAGGAATTATTACATGTCACTTGTTCCAGTGTAATTTTTTGTGTGTCTTCACTCCCTCAGGCAAACATCTGTTTCACGGAGTTGATAATTCTAACTAGTGAGGTCGGCAAATTTGTAATTTAGAAAAAAAAATCCAAACTCACCTTGTTTCTGAGAGAACTTCAACATAAACTGTTAACTGGAAAAGCTGAGGAACAGTAACAAACAGTGTAGGTTCATAGGCAGAGTGTCAGGGGAGTGACCTCCTTTCTCAATCCATTTCTGCTGGCAGTGATGGAACTTCGGGCTCTGTGCTTTGAACACTGCCTGTTTCAGATCACTGGGATGTAGTACAAAGCCCTCTGCCCCTGCTGGGGTTTCAGTTCTAGGTTGGATTCATTTTGACCACCTGTTTTCTTCCATCCAGTGTTGTGTCTTAGTGAGTTATGGGGAATTAGTTGCTTTTTAATCTAGTTTGTGATGGATGGCTATCACCTGCAATGCTCAGAGATAATTGATGCACACGTGCCAAGTGCATGCAGAGATGGTATATATTTGTCAGGTGGGAGTGGGATGTCTCTGTGGTAGGTGAGAGACTCCAGTAAAAGCTGGGTCTTTGGTGGCAGTTTACAAATCCTGCTGGGTTTTGTTTTATTAAACTTGATGGTTACTGCTGGGAATTTGTCACCAGTTAGGTTTTTTGATCATTCAAATAATACCAAATTGGATGGCAGCATGGACACTTCAGCGTGCATAGAAGAAATAAAGAAAAACAGGGAATATTTGTACCACAAGGAGAAAAATAATCAGATTCAATTTAGAAAAATAATAAAAGTTAATGCATTTGGGAAGAGATTACATTCAGTGAGGGAGAGAAATGCACAGAATGTTTCTGTGGTAGTCAGCCACGAGCAAGGCGCATTTTCAATAAGAAATGGTAATCTTGAGCTGTTTAGAGAGGGATTTTGTCTCATAAAACAGAGGGGTAAAAGTCCCAGGTTGTGCTTGGGTATATTTCATTGTGAGAAAGGCAGCAGCAAACTGCAGTGCAGTTAAGGAAGAGCAATAAAATTGATCAGGGTGCTGTAAGGGCTGGTTTGGGATAACAGTAAGGTACGTGAGCTTATTTGTGGCTGTTTGTATACCTGTAGGAGAGGTAGAAGTTAGAAATATCAAAGTTAGAGAAGATACTTTTTGGGGAGTCAAGGAGATCTGAGTGGGATTAAGGGGATGATGCTGAAGGTAGGAAAATTGTGAGCAGGATAGGAATATTTACAGTCAGAGGTTTATCTCTAAGACACACTGTGTGCTGGTTAATAGACTATTATCAGGCTGTAAAGAAACCTTCCAGGAGTTGTTCTGGAAGTCTTCCTTACCAGGAAACATTGCAAACTGGTTTTTGTGATATTTCAGAATTTTTATTGTTGCTAAGAACAAGGTGGTGTTGCAGAGATGGAGGACTACTAGGGAAGGTCTTGAATCCACCTGTAATTCAGACAGCACCTGGTAGTGTTGTGAGTCTGTCCATGATCAGCCTACTCAGTGAAGAAGCAGGACTTTAGCAAACTTGTATTTTGGCACCTCTACCCGCCAAGATAAATTCTTGTGGAGAGCTAAGCCCTTGCTTAAGTTGTGTAATAATAATAGAACAGAAAAATCCCAAACCAGCAATGCAGCAATGAAAACTACTCCCTGTTGTACACATTGTTGTACATCTGCGACGTGCTTTGAAATGATGGTGTATTCTTCTTTTGATCCGTTTAGAAATAGCTGGAAAGGAGGAAAACGGAGGAGAAACCGTCATCCCTCTTGTGGAGCCTTCTGCTGGAGTTCAAGAATTCAGCTGAGTGATCTTTTGCCATAAACTGGTTTTCAAGAGACATTCCTGCCATTATGAATGAAGTAGCGATAGTGAAGGAAGGCTGGCTTCACAAACGAGGTGAGTGACTCTTCCCTTCTGGACAGTGAAATGACTCCAATCCCTCTAATCTGGTGTTTAGCAGCATGTCCTCAAATAATCCATTATTTTCCTGTTCATCCTAGTGGGAAACAGCACATGGGGAGCATGCCTGACTTTTTTTCAAGTGTTAGAAAATGCATGCATAAGGGGTTTTCTTGTGTGTGTGTGTGTTCATGTGTTCACCAAAAATTGGTGTCAACTGCTTTGAAAATGATGATAAAGGTAGCAAGTGAAGGAGATATTACTTAGAGTGCTAGAGGTTAAACTGTAGTAAATAATTTTGGTTTGTATGTAGGTCTGTAGCTTTCCTTTTTATGCTAGAAGGGACAATTAAGATGAATATTTTTGAACAGTGAAAAATATGCCTGTATTTTGTGAGCAGTTCTGTACTCTTGCAGAGACTTGCTAGAAAATGTGCTATTCTGTGTGTGTCTGAACTGCTCTGGGTACCAGTGTCCTGGACAGGAAGAATAGCCTTGAGTTTCTGCACTCTGTGCATTTTGGTTGTACCATGAACAACATTTGATTTTTATATAAAGTCTTTATTCTTGACAGAATGGCAAAACTGAAAAGACAGTCACATGTATGGTTAGGCTTTTTGCCTTCTTTTCTTCCCAAAACAGTGTGTTTGGGTTTTTTGGGGAGGTGTTCATTTTCTAGTACCACAGCATTGATCCTGTAGGGTATTACCTGTTCCTTTGTACTCTACTATTGTTTCTTGGAAAGGAGAGAGCAGTGTTAGGTACTTTCCATGATAGTGTCTCTTTTTTGGACCAAAACCAGGATCTGTGTGCTCCAGCAGTAGGGAAACTCACATGGTTCTGCAGACTCAGGATATTTCTAGAGGGTTTGCAACAACTTGCCTGAAGGTGCAAAGGTATATCATAATTATTTATGGAAGAAATTTGAAATGCATTATCATAACCTTGGTAAAGGCTGGTGGTTCTTTGGCAACAATAAGAAATATCTAGGAATTTAGAAAGCATGTTGATAATGTGTATTTAACAGGGTGGAAGTGTACATTTCTAACAATAGGATATGCAGTATAGTTGAGCAGATTGATGCTTGATGTACAAATGTTTTGTTTGGGTTTTTTTAGAGGGGTGTGTGGGATTTTTTTTTTGTTCCGGTTTATTTCAGTTGGAAACACCTTTGCACTCATTAGCTTAAGTAGCTCATTCAGTAATTCTGGTGTGCCCAGGCTGCTTTGTTCTGACAAAGTATTTGAGAAATATTCTGTGTTTGGATTAAATAGAAGAAAGAAACACAGAATTATACTTCCCATTTATGAATCTAGAAGCTCTTCAAATCAGAGATTTTTTTTTTTTTCTTTTTTTAGTTTTAAACAGTGTTTTCAGGCTGAGGGTTTTTGGTCATCTGTTGTTGCAATTCTTCCTGTGCTTACCTGTAATTTAAAAAAAAATCTGTTATTTTGAGGAGCACTGCACAAAAATCTGAGGGAGAAACATTTATTTTAACCAGCATGGAAAAGGCATTGTCAGGATGATTCAGAGGCACATGTGTCTGAAACTTTTCAACAATCGTGTTGTATTTCAAGTTTGTCTGTGTTTAGTTTTGGGAACTGAATTTTTGTTGTTTCTAGGATTACAATAAAACTACTTTCGAGTAAGGAGACCTCTGGAGGAGGTCTTAGTAAAAGATGCCCAGATCTCCGGATTTTTTTTGTTATTTTAAAATTGCCTTAGAGAAACAGATTATTATCTGTGATGGATTGCTGATAATATTATGATGAGATTACGTGCTGAGCACATTCCAATTTTCAAAATGTTGCTCTGCATGTTCCGCATATTTGATGCTGCAAATTTGTGCCTAAACTCCTAAACTGTTAAACATACCTTGGCATTTTTTGGATGCCAGGTTTCCTAATCTTTTTAACCTGTTTCCCAGTGTCCTTTTGCCCTCTTGGTATGTGCAGGACACCTATTTCATTCCAGTCCATTGGCTTTGCAACTGTTAATTTGGTGTTGTCCTCGTGAGGAGGTTTTTAGAAAGCAATGCTCTATTTTCTCTTCAGCCTGCTGGTGTCAGCCCTGGGAATCTCTTGGTTTTTGTAGCTGTTCAGGGATGAGTTGACAAATTCAGTTCATTTGGCTCTGTCTTTGCTGGGGAGTAACTTATCCACTCTTTGTATGCATGTGTTTTGTTAAACATCTTTTTTTTTTTTTTAATAGTCTACATTTATTACCAGACACTATCAGTTTGCTGGCTCTGCTAGATTAAGTGCTTCAACCACAGGATGTTTCCAAAACTGATGTCTGATATGGTGAGCTTCTGAAGTCAAGGCATAAACAATAATTAGTGCAGGGAGGGACTGCTAAAGGGGGGATTTCAGATATAAGAAACATATATGTGTGTGTGTATATGTATATGTGTGTATGTAAATATATATATATATATAATATTTTAGATCATTTATAAAATCAAAATTTGCACTGCATGTGCACTTTCAAGATCCTAAGGTTTTCCACATGCAAATATATTAGGTAGTGACTGGCTAAAATCCAGATTGGGCAATGATGCTCTCTGAGCCTAACGTTCCCCATAGCTTTGGTTGGATTTGGTGTCTCTTACAGTTCCTGTCCTGAGCAGTCAAACAGCATGGCTGCGTGCAGTTCAACAGTTGCCACATCTCACCCCAGCAGTGGCTTAATTTTGGTGGTTTTAATGATTTGTGTATGTATAAATCAGGCTGCAAAGTGCTCTGGAGCCCTTCTGGATGGCAGGTGTAAGTCAGCATAAAGCCATCATTAGCAGGAGCAGGTGTTTCGGCCTGGCAGGGAAGTAGCAGGGCTTTCTAGAACTGCCTATTTGTTTTCTTCTGTCAGCATGCTTTACATTTATGTTTTTGTTTCCAAGATTAAAAATACAAATGGAGAAATGAAATTCAACATTGCTGCCTGACCGAGAGCTCTTGGCAGTTCTCTAAGTCAGTCACTGAAGGAAGCTCCACTTCCAGTTTGTGCAGGGGCCAGTTGTGTCCATGACATGTCTAACCTCAACCAGGCAGAAATAAAAGAATTCATGAATGAACTTTGCCCTCCCCATCCCTTTCCCCATTGGTGCTGTTACTCACATCCCAGCAAGGACAGGCTCCTGTGTGTATACCTGCATGGCTGGACTGTTCCAGCACACTGGTGGGAGCTGTGAAGGAGCTCAGGCTTGGCTTGGTGCATCCAGCCTGTGTGTGCAGCCCCTGCTTGTGTGACACTGAGCGTTTGTTTAGTGGGAAAGGATGGGGGAAATGGTTCGATGCAGAGGTGCTGTAATTGTGATTGAATATGAGGAGAGAAGGAGAAAATTATCTGCCCAAATTGCTGCTTGTTGAACTCTGAGATTATAGGTTTTCTGAATGTATGTCATGAGGATCCTTAATTTTGGTTGTGTGTGGGGAACTTTTTGGAGAACAGAGGTGTGCCCAAGTGTATTTTGCTTGCTTTACTGATCCATTTTAAAGATCTCATTGGATTTCTTGCATCTTGCTGCTCTTGTCCCTGTTTATAAAGGTCCTTCTATTGTTTTCAGTCTTCATCCTGTTTTTTTTTTTTTTTTAAAGTCTTTCTGCATGGCTAACAAAGAGGGGATTGTGTGTTTTGATACTCTGTCATCTCTGTCCTCCCTAGTATGTCCGGTTTTCTTATTAGGGCATAAACTTGTATGAAAAAAGGAGTCTTTTGGAGGCAGGGAAAGAGGAGGAGGGAAAAAGACACACTGACATTTGAAAAAGGAAATTGAAAAATCTCCATTTCTCAGTCTGAGAAATCAGAAGCAATTATAAGGAGCTGGAGAGACTTGTGTATTCATCCATTAATATTTAGCAGGAAATGCAGAGCTATTTTGTTTTTAAATAGCATATTAACACCACATAGTAATTTTAACCATGAAAACCATAACATGTCCTCCAAATGCCATTTTTTATGGACTTCAGGCGGGTAAAACTATTTGACTGATGGAGTCTGTAGCTTACAAACTGATCAAATCTAATAGAGGCCTTAAAAATGAGAAATAATACATAAGATGCCTACTGCACTTCTGGATATAATACCTTTTTTTTTAATTTTGGTTAAAGAATTATTTCTGTAATGAATGGAGTGATACAGACAACCTAATAAATAACAAGTGGCCCATTGTGATTTTGCTTGCTATAGCTTCATTGCATAAAGGGGATGCAAGATCCGTATGTAAAATACAAACCAGGACTAAAATGCTGATTGTTGCTCTTTTTAACTTTCCCTAGCAGAATAGCACAGATGGTGAACTTTACCTTTGTTATTTGGAGCACAGGTTCGTACTTCCAGTATTCTGTTAGTGTGAATCAAAAGAGGATTTTACAAGACATGACCAGATGTATTTTTAAGCCAGGGAGTCTGGTGTTGCTGTTGTTCTTCACCTCTTCTTCTCTCTTTTCTTATCTCACCATGTTCCCTACCTCTTTTTCTGTGTGTGTGTGTGTGTGTTTTATTTTGGGGTGTTTTTTTGTTCTTACCTTGGCTTCTGTCTGTCCCTGGGATGTAGTGATGCACTGTCTTGGTGACCTGTGTAGTCAGAACCTTTGAGGTTCAGGTTAGTTCAAGGATCGTCTGCCTTTCATGGCATTTCAAAGAATGGCTGTGGCACCTGATGCAAAGGATCCTCAGAGCCATCTGAAAAGATGCCAGCTACAGAGGGCACAGCTGCTTCAGGGGGGAATGGAAAGGTAAGAAACAAGATAGGGACTGAACAAAAAACTGAGTGGGGCTGAATGAAGAATGGAGTGGGGAAGTTGTGACAGAGGAAAAGCTGATGCTGTTTCTAGAACTGAAGGGCTGGGTTTATAGGGAAATCTGTTGCTCTTCTTGTTGGAAACAAAAGATAAGCTGTGTCAGTTTGTGGTTTTCCTTGTGTGTCTCTTTTTTTCAACACAAGGGGCAATAGTTTTGCAATTCTAGCTCTTGGTTGCTTTCATTTTGCTTGTCCTGTTCTGGGAAAAGGGGACTGGGGAGGAACCAGGAAATTGTCAACTAATAAATCTGACCTTGGTGGTAGGCAAGATGCTAGAGACATTAAGAAAGGATGAGATCACAAAACATCTGGAGAAATATGAGCTGATAATGGCTAGTCAGCTAGACTTTTGGAGGGTAATCTCATCTGATGGAATTATTTGTGGAGTGATCATAGGAAACAGGCTGGGTCCAGTGTACTGTAAAAAGTTTGCTCTGGATGACAGGGGAAGTCAGAAACTGAGAATCAGCTGGTGCAGTGTAACTGTACTGTGCTTCATCTTTGGAAGAGCTGGTGTAGCCTAGAAATGGCTCATCTTCCTTTCACAGAGCAGACTACTTGTCTTGGAGTGTTTCTGTTACTTTCCAGCAACCTTTCAGAAAACTGTCTTCCAGAACATTTTTGCATGAAACCCTTTCTTTATTCTGCAGCTTCACATTTTTGAAGGGTGACATCCAAATGTTTCTTTCTTCAGTAAAAATTATTTCCAAAAAGTCTTTATTCTAACATTTTCACAAAACACTTTCAGTTCTTTAGAGAAGTGATGCTGGGTTAGATGTGTTTTTCATTGATTGTAAACTGACTGGAGCTTACTTGGAAGTGAGACTGAGCACTCTGTCTTTGAATGGCAAAGAGGAAGAGCTGGGATGTTGATGCCCAGGTTATTTATGTCAATCCTGGAAGTTTACTTTCATATTCTGTTTTATTGCACATCAGAAGCGAAACAAACTAGGTCTCAATTTTATCTCCAAAAGCGGGGTAGCGTCATAGATTAATGTTACTTGTTATTAAAAGGGATTTGAGAATGAGGGATCTAGGACGTTGCAAGCCCTGTAAAAGCAAGCCTAGGAATGCATGATACAGTGGATCATACAGAAAGTGCCTGTATTGGCTTTGATTTTCTTTTTCATGGTTCCTTCCTTTTCAGAAAGGGAAAGGTAGGCCTCTGAAAAAGAAAAAAAAAGCTCTCCATGTTTTCTGTTCTTTTTTTCTCTCAGTAGGCATATTGAGAAGTCATCAGGTTTGGATGTAGGAAGAAAGAAGTACTGAGTATGCTATTTTGAGGTAAAGAGAAAGGAAGAGAGCAAGCTTGCTTATTCCTGCAGAGGTGGTTTCAGGCAAGGTGCTGTGCCATGCATTTAAGATTTGGCGCCTTGTCCTCACTTGGAAATGTCTTCCCCTACAGCCCCTGTGTGGATGCCAGAAGGTTCCTTCCCTTCCAGCTGGTGCTGCTGCCACTGTGTAAGCACTGTCAGCTGCACTCCTTGTCTTTGCCTGTGCCTTCCCCTGCCCAAACTTGCTCCTGGTTATCCCTTGTAGCCTGAGATTCTGCCATCTGGAAAAGTTGGTGAGGACTTTGATGCTCTAAGAGCAGTACATGGTGACATGAGGTCTCTCTCTTTTCATACACTTTCTGTGTCACTGATAATTCTCTTCAAATCTGGAGTCAGATTCATTTGGGAAACAGACCTTGATATCTGTTGGGGAAAAAGAAAAGGATTTGCTTAATAGCTCAACGTTTAATTTTAATGTATTTTAAAAGAGAGAGCATTGTAAAAACTAAATACTTGTCAGCTGTTTGGGGTTTTCCCCATTTTACATATTGGAGTAACTGATTTACAAAGAAAAAAATTAGTTAAGCCTTATTTAAAAGTCATCTCTCATGGGGGAAGACAGAGGAGGGATTATTATTTTCAGATGCATTATGTTGTAGGTACAATATGCTTCTTAAAGGGGGAACAAAAACCAGGAAACTATGTGAGGAAAGAGGAAGAAAAAGAATGGAGAAAGAAAAGCACCATATTAGGTGTGAAGTAGTGTGTTTTTGTGAGAAATATTTACTGCAGCTGAAAGGGGGAAATAATGAGGGCTGACTTTGAGTGCAGTTGGTAAGCATGCTACAGACCTCTGGGGTTATTCTCCCACCTCTTCAAGCTGAGCCAAAAATGTGAAAAAGATAGCTGGTCAAATAACATTGTGAAATTTGTCAGTTTATTCAAAAGTGCATGGTCATATTTGAGGACAGCTGAGGTAAACAATCATCACAGACTGTGGGCACTCAGTTACTGTTTCCCCTGAGCCTCTTGGGTAAGTTGGGAGAGCATGTTTTGAAGTGCTGTCCAAAACCCAGGCCTTTGGTGAACTGCATGTAGAAATAGACTTTGGAGTCAGTGGTTCTGTGCATGGTGCAGTGGTATTTCATGCTCTTAATGAGACTGAGGGCAGCATCTGAGTAATTTATGGGGCTGTCAAATGAGTCTCCTCTGCCTGGGCTTTACTAATGGTCTCCTAATGAGAACCACAGGATAAGCATGCCAGGAAAGTGGGCTTTGTGTTGGTGGTGAACCAGAGCCTTCACAGGAGATACCTGTTTTGGGAGGGAGCTCCAGCCTTGGAATGGCTGGGGTTGGAAGAGACCTTGGAAGATGATCTAGTCCAGCCCTTGTGTCAGAGGCAGGCACACCTTGCCCTAGCTAGACCATGTTGCTCAAAGCCCTCTCCAAGCTGGCCTTGGACAGTTTTGGGGATGGGACATTGACAGCTTCACTGGGCTGCCTGTGCCAGTGCCTCACCACCTTCAGAGTGAAGAATTTCTTTACTAAATATTACATAGTCTAAATCTACTCTCCTATATTTTAGAACCGTAACCTGTCACAATAGACCCTGATAGAAAGCCTCTCAGTCTTTCTGTCCTCAGTATGTATAAAAAGTGAGCAGTAAGGTCTCTCCAGAGCATCCTCTTTTCAGGCTGAACAGCCCCAAACTCTCTGAGCCTGTCTCCATAGGAGAAGTCTTCAAGACAAGCATTATTTGCTGATGGAGACTCAAGAGGTTGACACTGGTGTGCCCTGAAGTGAACTTCAGGTGCTGATGGAGGTCAGGCTGCTTACAGCAATTGCTACTAATTCTCAAATTTTAAGTGCAGCCCTTATGTTTATGTTGGCTTTATAAATCAGTTCCCACCTGTAGAAGTCCCAAGGTTTTGAAAGTTTTGCCTGGTTTTCTTCCTGAAGCAGAGAAGCTTGCTAGTCCTCATGAGATTGAGAAAAATTGGAGAAGATAAACAAAGTGCCTGCTTCATGGTTTAGACTAAGCAGAACAAAAAGGGCTGTTTAATGACTTGTCAGAAAAAAAGCTCAAAAAATAGAGGATTTGAAATAATTTGTAGTGTGTTCTTTTGTTTTTCTGGCCTCCCAGCCTTGCCCTGCTATTTCTGCAATTGTGTCAGAGGGTTTGGGGATCACAGAGCACATCCTGATTACACTTCAGAATGCAGGCAATATGAAAAAATAAATTTCTGATTACCTGCAAGATGCTTGACAGGTCTAATTGTTAATAGAAACATAGAAATGAAACTGTATTTGAACTGCTTTTTTTATGTATCAAATTCCTAAAATAAATCTTAAGATTCAAGAGAAAAAATACTGAGTTAAAATTTTGCTGTATCTTCCTGTACAAGCCTTTTTATGTGCCATATTACAAATGACAACATATTGCTGCTTTGTGCAGAGTGCTGGAGTTAAACTGGTGTGGAAAATATTTGCACTGAGTAGGGTTTATGCCCAGAATTACAAGACTGCACACAATTCTGTGTATTTTTGGTTTTATGCCTACATTGGAGCTTCTCAGTTGGAGTATCAGTAAATAGTTACACCCTTGAACAACCTGTTAAGCAGCTCAAAATCCATTGCCAGGCCTCTGCAGAGTGGGAATACAGCTTTTTATTTGCTGGTTGCTTTTCAGGGGCTTCCAGGCATGGATTGTCTGGGCTCATGTTTTTACATGTCATGTGTATCCCTGAGCCTGTCTGTGGTCAATAAACCATCTATAAATAGCAATCATTTAACTAACTGAAATGTAATGTAGATTTTTCTTTGTCTTGTTTTATTATTTTTAACTTTTGATCATCCAGTCTCTTTGCCTTCCTGTGCTCATTAAGCAGAATTTTGGGAAAATTGGGAACACCAAGGAATAATTCAGAACTCAAATGTGTAGTTGCATGGATTTAGCTGTATTAGATGTTTATTATTCTATTGGAAGTTTATGCATAGAGCAGTCTGGAATCCAGTTGTGATTATCTGTGGTGGCAATGCTGGTTGTAGGATTTGGAAGTAGTTTTCTCTAGGTGGACTTTGATTTCTGGGCAGAGGATATGACTCCTATGCCAGTATAAATTCACTGATGAAGTAATTTTATGGGAAGTGGTCTTCGTGCTTCTGGGGTAATGTATTGAGAAGACCACATTTCAAATCATCATGGGTTTTTTTCCATAATTTTTTTTAAAAGAAATCCTACCTTTTTACATGGTTGTTCCTTAAAAAATGGTTTATCTGCTTTAGTCATAGAGTGGATTGAGGTGAAATGGACCTTAGAGATCATATAATACAACCTCCCTGCCATGGACAGGAACATCTTCCACTAGATCAGGTTGCTCAAAGCCCCATCCAAACTGGTCTGGCACACTTCTAGGGATGGGATAGTCACAGCTTCTCTGGGCAGCTCATTCTGGTGCCTCACCACCCTCAGCCTAAGGAATTTCCAACCTCATCTTATCTAAATGTTTTCTCTTATTTTGAAACCGTTCTCTGTTGTCCTGTCACTGTCTGCCTGTGTAAGAAGTCACTCTCTTTAATCTCTCTTAAAAAATGAAATTGATTACTTTAATACTGTCTTTGGTGATATTTTTCAGACAGTGGAAGAGTAGTGTAATATTTGACCTTTTCTATTTGGAGTTTTCTTTGCATCAGGGATAGCTGTAAATCTGGTCTTCTTTTCTGATGTAGGTGTATTTTTACTCTAGCAGGAACATTTGAAAGGTATATAACTGATGTATCTCCTGATGTAGAAGTCAAAATTGCCTTATCACTTGCATGATAAGAAAAGCATTTATTCTAAATAAGAATTAGGTGAAAATTGCGTTTTCATTTGTGGAAAACCACTGCAAACTTCCTGGCAACAACCTCCAGCTGACTTGCAGTATCTCTGTATTGCCTATTGCACACTTGTGACAGTTTGTGTTGTTTCTGCTGAAGTTTAGCCTGTAAAGTCAAGATATCTTCATCTGAGAGATGGGAAGATGGTTAAATTACATCATCATGGAAGAATAGCAGCATACTTAGCTTTAAAGCCATTCACGACTACATTGGCACCCCTTTGTTATACAGTGTAGCTGAAAACGAACTGCAGCAATAATGAACCAATCCATCTAAATCACAGCAGCTGAACAACTGACTGTTCTATCTCAAAATGCAAATGCTTTGTGCAGAATGGATTTAATTGTAAATGTTTGCTTAGTAGGGAATATGAGCCTTTTAGTTTGTGACAATAATTGTGAATACAAAGACCCGCAGAATTTTAGGGTTTACATAGCTTGTCCCTGTTCTCATAACAATATTTCAAAGTCACTTTTTTAAAATGTACCAGTTGGCTTTTTTCTAGCCAGTGAATAGAACTCTAAATGCCCAATCTCCAAGTGGTGTTTTGGAAACTGAAGGATAAATTTAGCTCTATGTACTTTGATCAGGCAGAATTTTCTGTTATATTTCTTTCAAATCTATGCTAGAGCTTTTATGTAGCTTCAGATAATAAGAGGGAAAAAATGCTGACTTTCAGAGCTTGAATTTGTTTTGCTGTGCAGAAATGCCAAGTGTAACTTAGAGTATTAAGCATTTTCTTTGAGATTCTAGTAAGGTGCCTCTCAATCAATTAAAAGGTTACTGTGAGGAATTTCTTTTGTAGTCAAACTAACAAGCAAAACCCCTCTGTATTAAAATCTTCATTCTTTGTTAAATTCCTGAAGCCTGACCGCTTGAGTGCAGCTCAAGAGGGTGAATCTCTCTCACTGATTTGAATGAATTAAAATAAAAGCAGCATTGTCATTTTGGGAAAGGAAAAAGCTTACTGAGCTTCATCAAAAAAAGCAAGAAAGCAGGAATACCTGCCTCCAGGCTGTTCTTAGGTGTATCTTTGTAAGGAAAAACAGATATAACTTGGAAAACAGACACACAAAATGTGCCTGTTTATGCTTCTGTTGGCATTTTGTGTGTTCTTTAATAGCCTTCACATGTGGATTAGTCCTTGTGGAAAAAAAAAAGGCAACCAAGCCCCCTGAAGAATAGGCCTTTGTGACACTGGAGAAGTTTACTGTGCCAAAGTTATGGTAAGAATTTGTAAATTTTGGCTGCTGAAGTACTTCCTTCCCCTGCTATGTTTTTATGTTGGAAACTTGTAAGTGTGGAATAGAGGGTGTTTTTTGGTTTGAGTTGTTTTTTTTTTTTTTAATGACAATGCAAACATTCATTTCACAAACTAAACCGCCCGTTCACATGACACTGCTGCTGTATATAAACACCCTGTTGATCTTGTTCTGCAGAAGTGTTTGTTGGGCTTCCTGAGTCATACGGAAATGCTCCCCTGCTCCTCTTGCTGCTGTGCTGTGCACTTGGGCTCTGTCTGCTCAGATTTAGTTTCCAAATGTATGTCCCTGAAATGTATGTTTTTTCTTGGAACAGGGTCTTCAAAGTTGGGATGTTTTCCTGTTCCTCATTTCTCTCTAAAATTTTTCATTCTGCTATCTCAGGAACAGGTTTTGACTTAATTAAAGTGGAACCTATTGAGAAGACGTTTGGTGCTTCGTAGTTGCAAACCTCTCTTCCTCTTATACGTGATGTTGTTTCTTCACACAGATCTTAGTTTGTGGCAGGCAATAACTCAGGCTGAAAGAGCTGTGCAGAGCACACAGGCCCAAGAGGATGCTGCTGGCTGCACTGCCAGGTGAGCCTTCCTGGCAGCCTGGGATGCAGTGTGCAACACAGTTGACTTCACAGGGGTTCTCTGGAGCAACCAAGGGCAGAATTAGAGTCCAGGGCTAGACTGTCATGGTGACAAAATATTTAGAAAACATTTTCTTGCTTGAAACAAAAGCTTGGATTGTGCAACACAAAGTACTGTCCCAGTGTAATAAACGATGCTGTGTATTTTTAAAGGGTTCTGTGTGTTCCCTGACTGTCAGCTCTTGCCAGATTCAGCATGTTCAGGTAAAATGAGGCATTTTTAATCCAGACTCTTGCGTTTACAAGCTGGGTTAATTGTCACCCTTCATGCAGTGGGGTTGCAAAGATGTGGCAGCCAAATGTGACCTCACATTTTGAACACAGTGGGACATCCCTGTTAAAGACAGATGCAGTGGAGCAGTGTCCTCCCTTCAGCCATAGTGGCACAGCTGCATTAAGATCTGTTGCTTAAAACTTACACCTTGTAATTGGCCTAGACTGATTTGATTTCTTATGTGCTCTGTGACTAGACCTGGTGATTGCTTTTATTGGGTTAGAATGTGCTGCTCTTGCTGCAGTAGGAACTTTTTGTTCTGTAGGTGTTTCATCCTTCCGTAATAACTCATGTAACTTTCTTTTTGTTAATGCCTGAGGTTTTGTGCTGCCCCAGCCTTACCAATATCTACACTCTGACTTCACTCTGACAACAGAAGCCACAGGTCTAAAGTGTCTGTAAAAGATTTTTCATTGGGAATAATATAAAATGATTTTAAGATGAGCAAACCTATGAGAACAGAATGAAGACTGCTTGCCAGCCATGCACAGTTCAGTTCAGCACACTGCACCATTTGGCATTAATGCATATTTTTCCCAGTCTAGTCTGTGTTTCCTGGGTAATATCAGTTGTAATTTCAGAGAGAGCATGATTTTACATGTATCCCGCCTTCTCTGCCTAGAGCAGCAGGTGGCCAGATTTCTTTCTGAAAAATAGTGGCTTGTCTCAGCTCTAAGCAGATCAGCTGCAGAGACTTTTTTAATCTTCTAAGTTCCTGTAGTTGTTGGACTGTACTGTTATTCTTGAAAGTGGAAAACAGAAGCAAAACATGGAGGGGGGGAATATACTTTTCTAAGGTTTGCATCATCTTGCATCTTTGTATGCTTGTCATGTAACCATGTCCCATTCAGAGTGCTGCTCTGAACAGAGCAGAGCTCCTTCTTTAGGCTGCTGCTTTGTCCCTACCACTAGTTCCTCTGTTGCATTGAGCTACAAAACCAGCTGCTTTTGCTTTTCATACCTATTTGTACCATCTCTAATTTGCTATTAAGATGTTAACTTCTGCCTCCCCTTAGCCTAGCATGTGTCTATACTGTGACTGCAACGTAGAGGCAAGCAAGCAGTTTTTCCTGCTTTCTCTTGTGCTACCCTTTCACACTTGGGAATTGGTCCCTGTAAACAGCTGCAGTGCTGCTTTATTATCCTCTTCAAAAGCTCTGGCTCCTTGTGTTGCTTATAAAAGGCCCCAATGAACTTGTAATGTGTGTGTACTGAGACTGCTGTTCCCAGCAATGCCCAGTATCGGTCCCCTTTTTGTGTGTGTCTGTCTGGCTTTCCATTGTCCCTGTCCTGTGACAGTCAGCTCCCAGAACAGGGACTGTCTCCTTGTTCCATGTGTACAGCAGGTGGCTCAGATCCAGATGTGTATCTGAAGTTGCTATGTACTGCAGTAACACAAATCATTGTTACAGAAAAGCTGCATCTAAAATAGGGGAGAAAAATTCAGATACACTGTAATAAGTTTGAAGTACTTTTAAGGGTTGGGGTTTGGGTTTGTTTTTTTTATTAATCCTCTGACTTGTTACTGGTAGGATTATGCAAAAAATAGGTATGTATGAAGTTCTCTTCACATTTTAAGAAACCTTTCCTATGGCCAAGGGAAAGCTTTGTTCTTGGGAGCTGCTCCAGGCTACTAGGAATGGGCTACTTCATAACAGCTCTTGCTGGTTTCTTGGAGAGGTTTGTTTATTCCTGTGAATAGAGTGGGTGTGCTTATGGCAAAACCTCATGTTTCTGGAGACTTTGCTCTTTTCAGGCATTATTTTAGAAATGGAATGACACACAACAGGATGTGTGGTGGTAAATACATGTTCATGCTTCAGGGCCCATGCATACCTTTGTGACCATGTACAATCCTGTGCTTTTTCTCTCATCATTCATGTGGTGAAATAAACCAACGGAGGAACAGTGGATTCATTTCTCCTTTTTATGCCCAGAACACACAGAGAATGTATTGATACTCGTCTTTCTGTTGACTCATAGAATGCTCAGGCCAGTTATTGGAGGTAAGGAGATAAAAATGAGGACACTTGCCCATGCAGGCTTGAGATTTATTCCTCAAATTTGATTTGAAAATTTCAATTTGACAAAATTGCATCTGTTCTATTTCTTGTGTTTGTATGGTTTTTAATTCTGAGTTACCTACATGCAGTATTAGTGCTAGGAATTCTCTTACAGCATTCTCAGTGGTCCCACTTTGGGTAGGGGGATCAGACCAGATCACCTCAAATGGCTCTTTTTAACAAAGTATTCTGTGGTTCTTGACCAGTTTAATACTGGGATATTGGTGATCTCATGCAAAGCCCACCTTGATTTTGAAAGAGTATAACAACCTCATATATAGAGATGTTTGGCTTTATTTCTTCATATTCCTTGTGATGGCCATCAAAGAGAAAATTAATAGCAGCTCCTCAGCTGTCAACAGGCTTTTTAATGTTTCAGTGCTGGCATGTCTGTTCATATATAGAAGTTGGGATTTTTCAAGGGAAATGTTCAAAACTTGGAATAATAAACAAACTGTGCTTATTTACTACTTTTTGTAAGTGCTCTGGGTCTGAACCCAAAAGTTATTTTTTGCTTTAGTTGCTAGAATTTCTAGTTTACTAAGATTGCTATGTAGCTGTGAAGCTGCTGGAAGTTTTGCTTTCATTTGTTTATTTGGCTCTTGTTGCTGTGAGGCTTGCTGTCAGAAAGTAGTAATGTTTCTAACCTCATCCCAGCCTTTCTCCTTCACTTTTTTATACTCTTGGTATAAAAGAAAAGGGAGAAATTTGGGTGTAGCAGGATGTGTGGTGGAACTAGCTCTGTTCTTTCTGGGAACCTTGAAGTAGGGCTTCTGTTTTGTCACTGGCAGGAGTTGAATGAGGTGCCTGATGGTGCTGCCTTCAGAAGAAGCTGGTTGGCTCCAGCTCCTTCAGACTCTGTGGCAGGGGAGGTGTGCTTTAGATGCATGTTGTGTTGCTGGTGGCTGGAGTTTGCAGCAGCAGCCTGTGGTGAAAAGTTGAGGCCTGGGCCATGAGATCCAGCTTACCAGCAGCAATGGATAGAATAGTCCATGGATAGCAGAGGTGGCTATCCATGGTGGAAGTTCATCATGGCTGATCTGGTGTCCTCAGCCACCACCAACTCACAAATTTCTTCCTTTGACCAAATCAGTGCAGTGGCTGTGTCATTCATCAAGGCCTGTTCCTGATGGTTTAGTAACAGTCTTGTCATTTTTTGGCCACTGAGCTGAGCAGTCACCTTTTGAAGTCAGATTTGGTAAACCTGGTGATCCATGGTGTGATGGATCCCTGCTCTTTGTTCCAGGGTAATAGTCACCTCAAACAGCTGACATTAAATGCTGCTTTATGAATGCTCTTAAATTGTAGATTATTTCATAACGGGTTCCCTGGATGGTTGCAACTAGAGTCCCAGAGGACAGAGTAAATTTTGGACCCGATGTGCTGTTTCACTTAAAAAAGAGAGCCTTTGAGGGCAGGGTTGAAGCCTGGCTCAGCCAGGAATGGGAAACCTTGAGTAGTATGCAGCCTCTGGAATTTGTTTTATCTGAGACAGTATTGTGTGAAGTCTGGAGCCAAGGTCTCCCTATGAAACTACATTAGGCTGTGTTTGGATCTGTGTATAAAAGGAGATAGCTGTATTACCAAAGGGACTTCTTTTAATTTTTTATTGTTGTATAACCTAAACTATCTAGAGCAGGGAGATTCTTGAAGGATGCATGTCTAATACCAGCTTCCTGTTAAACTTTCACTAATTATTTTAAAATTATACTTAGAATTTGCAGTGGATGTTTTTAATTTTCTGCTTTGAAAACTTGATACGTCTTCCTTCCTTTTCCCACAATACCAGGATAGTGGTGGTTATTTTGGAAATTGTTTTCCTTGTTCAGGTTGGATTTTTGCGTGCAAACAGCCCTTATGTCTGATACCCTCTTCCATTTTTCTTGGGCTGGAAATGCTGTTGCTAAAAGACATATCCATTACCCATTCCTTGGGGCCCAGAGGAGCTTGGTAGGTCAGTCAGATTGAAGGCAGAGCATCCAGGAGCTGAAGAGGTGTCTGGAGCAGGAGGGTACCATCCTGGAACTGAGAATTGAACCCAGTCTTCCCCTGCTCTGCCACAAACTTCCTCCTTATACAATCACCTCGGACAGGGTTATTTTTCTCTCTGTGTGCCCCAGTTCCCTCTCTGTAAAGTGGTGATAACAGCACTTCCTTGCTTCATGGGGATGTTGTGAGGACAAATGCAGCTCAAGCTGTGGGGCTCTTGGATCCTGTGGTAACTGGGAGCACAGATGGAAAAAGGGAAATGTTCCACATAAAAGCTTTCTGTTCTTTGAGCCCAGTGATAGATTATGGCACTGATGTGAGTGTGGCTTCCACTGAAGTCATGGCTTGACTGGTGCCATGTCTTCCCTTCAAAGGTTTCCTTCCTTCTATGTGCCAACAGGGAAAGCCCTTGACGTCCTCCTGGTTGTGATTGTTTGGGTCCTTGGCTGCAGGCTCTGTGAGCCCAAGAGCCTGGGTGACTCTTGCTGTCTGTTTTCCAGCCTGGCCTGCTCACAGTTACTGAATGGAGTGTGTGCTTCTGGCAGCAGTCACCCAGGACATTTCACAGACTAACTCACACCCTGGAAGGAGTTAAAAATATGTATGAATGGATTTTCAGTTGTGAAATCCAGACTGCTGTAGCAGTTACTCTGAGCAAGCCCTGGACTGCAGTGTGACCAGAAGAAAGCAATTGTCCCTGACACAACTGGTTAAATTTCATAGAAACCACATCCTTTGTGTTGCCACTGACAACATAACATTCCTTAATGTTTGATTTCAAGCACAGCTTTATTACCCAGCTGTACATGCAAGCATACTTTCTTCTAAAGAATTTCTGTCCAGAGTCACCACAGAGTGAAGCTCTTTCCATTTTAATGTGGACTTTTAGTCTTGTTTATATATAGTACAACCAGGTAAGAGACAGGAAACCTATCTGCTTAATATGTACATTGTGACGTGTCTGAAGGGAAGGAGCCAGTGAGCTGAGTATTTGTTCAATTGAATCTTGTTCATGCAAATAAGTTTTGTTTTGGAAGCTTTTTGGGCCTTGAAGTAGATTTCATTTATTGCTTACTCCTTGGAACATGGGGCTCATGTCATCTTTCTTCTTCACCTGCCTTGATAAATTCTATATTTAGTCATCTCTGCCCATCCACTTGAACAGGACAAAAATAACTTCAGTGTAATCCATCCTCTCCTTTCCTCTCCACCCCTTCCCTCCCCTTTCCTGCTGCTAGGTTTAGGGCATTCAGTTGTTTGGGAAGTGGTGTTTGTTTTGCTTTGTTTCCTTACAAGTAGGGTTGGAGGGCAGGAGAAAACATTTATACTCTGGCATAAAGTTGTTGTGAAGAGTATGTAAACTGTCAGAAACACTTCCTCCTCTCTTACAACATTTGCTGAGGGGTCAGAGTGTGTGCAGAGTGTGTGGAGGGAGGTGGAGCAGAGAGGTTGGGAAATGACTTGCATGTGGCATACATCTGTCTGACAAAAAGCCAACCGTGCCAGGGGATAAATGGACAAACAAATAGTGTTTCAGTTCTGAACTCAGAGGTTCAGAACTTAAAGTTTGCACAGGAGCAACTCTTCAGATAAGTTTCCAATTGGACCTTGACTTGTGTTGTGCAAACACATAGTAGCTAGCACAGAGGAGTCTGTCCTCTAAAACCCTGCCTGGGAGAGGATCTGGGCACAGGCTGTCCTTTGCATGGCTGCTGCTGTGTCCTGCAATGGGAATATATATCTATAAAAATATATATATTTGTGTGTGCATATATACATGGCCTAACACAGACCAACACTGGCCAAACCCCCAGAAATATTTAAGCTGCAACCCCTTGCCTTTAGCATGAATTGAGGTGAAGTAGCATTTCTGTTAATCTGGCTGTGAACATGGGCTATTTTTGGATTGGATAAAGAATGTCCACTGACTTTACGAAAATGCTTGCTGTCTATGTTATCTGAAATATTATGGTCTTCCACTATTAAGCTGATAGGGATTTAAGGGAAAGGGTATTGTTTTGGTGAAACTGCTTTGAAATACAGCCTGCCAAGTTCTTGTATCTCGAGCTGAGTGTTGGGTATGTTGTTCCTGACAGACACGTTGTCTGGAGATGTAGGGGGACTGATTGTTCCAACAAAAAATGTTGCTTTTTGTAATTCAAGCATTTATTTATTAAAGGTGTTAAAGAGGGTGATGTGGAGCAGAAAGATTGAGGGAAAACGTTTTAATTGATGCTTAATAAAATTAAAGTTGTTTTTAATTAAATTTTTCTTTTCAGTATCTGCTTTTCAAAAGAAAGTGAGAAATTTTCCTTTTTTTTTTTTTTTTCTTATTTTTTCCTTCATGGAATTGCTGCAGGACAGAAGGAAGAAAGAGTTGGTTTTGAAAATTGGTCACAGATTTAAAGATTAAAATTCTTTGTTCCTCCTCCTCTTTTGCCTATGTGCCAATAAAAGCCTGAGCCATGTGGCGGGGTCAGAGTGGCAGTGCAGCCCCATTTTGAGTTGCACCCTGAGTGATGTGGGTGTGAAGGACAACTGATTGGAGGACACTGATCATGGAGGGTCTTCTGTGGTGTAGTGGGCAGTGCAGTGGAACCCCTCACCAGAGCTGGCTTGCACTCAGCAGCCAGAATCCTGGTTTGGGCCTCCACGCTGTGAATTTGTAACAGGGTTTGCTACCAGCGCCCACCTCGCCTCTGTGCGTGGTGTCCGATTGCCTCGGCCCCCTTGCTCAGCCCTGCTTTTAAAGCAAAGGGCACCACTTGAGTTTCTAGGAATGTTAATTCCTTACTTTGCAAGCACAAATACGTGCTCAGAGTGTTTGGAAAGGAGCAGGCCCTGAATTTAGAGCTTACACTCGCAGGCACGGGGTAATCCTGTTAGGAGTCTGGGCTGCTGCGAGGGTCCCGGGCAGGCTGTGCTGCCTCGCAGGCATCTGCTTCTCTCCTGATTGAGTCAAGTCAATATCCTCAAAACTGTAATTTACACTGGAATGGTGGATTACACTTGTCATGGTTTACAGAGTTTTGTGTTGTGTGTTTAATAAAAGAAAATGCTTTCTAATGCTTATTATTTCTGAAGTCCAACACGTCTGGACTAAGGCTCAGTGTATGCAAGGCAAACTATGCCTTAATTTTACAATTGTCTGATGGGACTTTGCGATTTATTTGTTGTTACTTCCTTAATGATGTTGCAGTCAGAGGCACTGTTTTGCTAAATGTTGTGTAAAAAGTAAATTGTAGCACAGCAGATGTTGGTATTTGGATGGATGTCGGTGCAATGGGGGGACAGCAACAGTCATCTCTGTCAGCTGTCTTCAGGCTCGGCAGGCCTGCTGCGTGGTTACTTTGGTGTGTAAAAACAGCTCGTTTTGCAACTGGGAAGTTTGGCATTACATTTGGCACTGAGCCATGTAGCTGGGTTAACACAAGTGTTTATCCAGTGATTTTCTCAAAATTGGTAACTTGGAGAGAATGTTATTAAACTTCAGTACAAAGAAAGGGGGAATATGGATGGATCTCTTTCTGAAAAAGGCATTGATGTTTAAAGTCCTAAATTCCATTAAAAAAAAAAATCCTTTTATTTCCCTCATCCCTCTTTCTTTGCTTTTTCGTCATCATCCTTTTTCCAGCTTGCTGTTTACAGTTTCCTTTTTAAGGATTAAGACATGGAAGTGTACCTAATGAAATGCCATAACCACCTTTTTCTCCATCCTGTGTGCTGTCATGAATTAGGTGCAAAGAATAGAGGACTGCAAATGAAGCTGTTTAATTGCCACCACCCAAAATTTGGTAGAAGTTCCAACTGCAGCATGAAATGAGAACCTGCTTGTATGCATATCTGCAGAACAGTTGATTTCTGTATGATAAACTACTGTAAATTTTACCTTTGGGTTAAGTACAACAGTCCTTGCAGGCCATCAACAATTTTTCATAGAACTCCTGTTTGTATTGGATGTATTTTTTTATGAAAGTAGCAATTTAGGCTGCATTTTCAGTGAGGACAGGTAGGAGCATGTAGGTGGTAGTTTTGCAGAGCAGCAGTTTCAATCAGATTTTATACCTGAAATTTGGAACCTGTTGATTTAATGCTCATTGGGAAACTTTATCATAAAGGATTAATTTTTCAAAACCATTTTAATCTTGTATTGCATCTGTGATTAAATATCTAGATTGCTTGGAAAGGCTTCCATTTCTTTTGAAATTGGGAAAATGATTACACTAGGAAATTTGGATTCTCTGATGACAGGAAGAAAAGTGTATAGAAAAACATTTTCTCAAACCAGTGATAGTGACCCAGTAGTGGACTTGTGCTTAGTTAATCTTGTAGTTGAGCTGCAATTTTACCACCAAATAAAATACCAGTACAGTAATTTTCATTTGAGTTCTTTGTTCTCTGTCTTTTTTTTCTTTTTGTCTCTTTTTTAAAGAAGAAGGTGTTACCTGTATTGTCCAATTTCTATAGCCGAATGTGTCTTCATTTAGAAAACTGTAATTTGCAGTAAGTCTGCCCACAACCAAGGTTCATTTAGTATACTGTGGATAAATGAAAATTTTAAGTGTTCAGTGACTGCTTTTTGGAAACATTTTTGTCTCTTAGTTTGATACTCAGGCTGTAATCCTGAAGTTAAAAAGGGGATGCGGAAATAAATGTACAACAACAGTGGACAGGAGAATAATCTAAACCTTACAGCTTCCCCAGCCCAGAGGGTGGTACGGGCTTTGTGGGCAGTGTGACACAGGAAGATTTTCCTGTGTGTTGGCTGTGCCTGTGAAGGAGCAGGGTCAGTGCAGGGACCCTGTGCTCCCAGCCAGGCTCCACATTAGCTCTGTGGAACATCTCTACGTGTCTTTGTGTATCTGAAGGATTCAGCTTTGAGATTCCAGCTTGCTGCATTTGGCTGCGTGTCAGCAAGGAGGTGCTGAGTGGGGAGCGTACTCTCCCCACAGACTGGGCACAACCTGTGCTTCAGCTGCCTGTGTTGGTGCTGGGACAGGAGCAGGAGAGGACTGGTGACGGCCACAGGCACAACTGGCACGGGGTGGGGGTCAGGCTGCAGCCTCTCCCTGCCCTGCCTGTGCTCTCAGCCCAGTCAGTGCCTTCCCTTCTGCCCACCAGAGACACAGCTTGTCCCTTTGTCAGCGCTGCTCCCATGCAGCTATTTCAGCCAGAATTGTAACCATGTCTTAACTCATGTCTAGCGCAGTTCTCAGTTCCCCTCCCACCTTACTGGCAGCTGCAGGGTTTGCAGGGTGGCCTTGCTTGGCTTGACCTTGCTTGGCTTGGCTGAAGTGGCAGAGGAGCCCCCAGCAGCTGCCACCTGAGCTGGAAGCATCAGCTCAGGGACCAGTGGCAGGCAGTGCTGTAAAACAGGGTGTGCTAAGCATCAAACAGTGCTTGCACGCAGGCTTTTCTGTACATGTGTCTGTACCTTCCTTGCCAGAAGTCCCTGAGGCACCTGGCTTTCAGGAATGTTACCCCAGGTGACCTGTAGGGCTCTTTCTCTCTCCTTTTTAAAAAAATGAAATTAATAAACAAGAAAATGGAAAATAAACAAGAAAAAGCAAAAAGCTGTCATTTAAAAGTTGAAAGCTTTATTTATGGTTTTCTGGCTCTTCTCAGAATGTGGGAATTTGACTTTCCTGGAGAGTTGTTGTACTTGTTGCAAGTTCTACACCTGATGGGTTGCTGTAATGTGATTGGGTGAGGGATGTGTTTTGGAGTTTCTTTGGCTTCTGTCCTTTGGGGACATCCTTGTGAGAGTGGAAAGATGGAACTACAGAGAATGGACTGTGTTCAGTTATGGGATGGGGCTTTCAGGATTTGGGTGGATGAAGGAATGTGAGTTGTGTGGTGTGTTGTGCATGGAAAACCTGGTGTGGAGGAAAGGTGGGGCTGATGTGGCAGTCCCTGACCTCAGAAGATCCAGTGAGGCAAGTACCAGATTTGATGCCCACAGAAACTGGTGTGAGTTCAGGCAGGCTGGGAGTGATGTTTATTTTAACACTGCTCATAGGAGCAGTTTGAGTAGAAAATGGAATTTTTGCCATGTCCTTCCAAAACAAAAGTAAGAGGCACTGCAGACTAAAATCTGTAATTCAGGCTCCCATCTTCTGTGTCCATCTGCTTCCCGCTTCTCTGTGGAATATACTGTTCATTTTTTATGCTATTTTCAAAATGAAAAGTGACTTTAGGCGTAGCAAGATGCTGTTGGCAACAAGAAAATTAATTTTTGGTAGCAGTGTCAAGGTAGGTAGGTCTTTATTGTTTCTTTTTTCAGGTTGATCTTTATTTCATTCATCCTTGTGTAAGAAACAGATCTTTGTGTGACTGAAATGCATTTTCCCCTAGAGCTTGGAGCTGTTACAGAGAAGTATAATGAGGTTAATATAATAGATAACTTCGAGGCTAAAAAATAGTTGTGATTATATGCATGTGTTTTTAGTTGTATTTTAGACATGTTTCAGTGTCACAGGGCTAAATTGTGGTACCACTGAAATCCAGCATGAATTTTGCTGTTCGATTATATTAAGACTAACCATTTTTACTGTCTTTTAAAAAAATAAATGAGATGGAATGGTGTGTCTGACTGAGCTTGTGACCCTGTTGAGGCAGCAGTGTGGATTGTGCTCTGCTTTAGAGTGACAACACACCTTAGTTCAAGGCACAGAAGTCCTTGGCAGCGTTTCTTATGCCTGGGTTACTCACTAAGCTTAGCACCACAGCTGCCGTGGCTTTTCTGCTCTTATGCTACTCAGTGGTGAAGTTGCTTTAATAAATTCTCAGCATGCAATTAAGTTACTTTGCAAAATTCCTCTGAAATGAGGCAGCACTACTGTTATCTGGAGGAGATTTTCATTGCTGAGTTTGGGGTAGTGACTCAGTAAAACTTATCTGTGGAATACTAAATTTGGAGGCGTAACCAGGAGGTTGCCATGATAACAAATATTAGGACTTGCTTTCTGGGAAGTGCTCCTAATTTTTCCATTGATGGCCATTAAATGCCTCAAGATAAATGAAACTTTTTATTAGAACTAACATGGTCTTCTTGTCCTCCTCCAGGACCTGCTAGTGACTAAATGAAGAAGGGAAATCCAAATTAGCCCCAGCCCTATAAAGACACTGCCTCTTATTTAATGCCATTTCTTATTTTTTCCATTGAAATGTTTATTTAACTTAGCTTTCATTCATCTTTGTACGAAATATTTATCAGTTTGTATAAACATTTTAAAATTCTACATTGATTTTATTTTCTTGGCACTTTTAAGAAATTTCCCGATGCACAGCATGATCACACAATTACTGGTAGAGCTTTTATTGTAAGCGACCGAAAACAACTCTGTGCATTTATGTTGAAAATTAGGACTCAAACCCAGAAGCTAAAGAGTAACAGTACAATGTGTTAATTTCTTACTCTCCATAAATTGCTTATTTATTAAAATCCGTGTTCTGCAGCTTAGTTTTTACTGAGAGAGCTTTTTCCCCCCTCTTCAGACTGCCTCTGTAGTTGGTTCATATCTATTTTAGAAATGCCACAGTTTCCATAAATCTCCCCTAATGTCCTTTAACCTTTTTTCCCCCTCCATTTCTTTACAATTCCCTGAGATTTTGATTCATTTTGTGAATGACACAACGATGTGGTAATGGGAGCCTAGAAGTGCAAGCCAGGGACTCAAGGAGTGGTGGATGAAAACATCCTCAATGTGGATGTTTTCTGTTTTCTTCGAGGCTGTGTCCTGCGTTTTCCCTCCCCTGCTCTTGCTTTCCCATGGGCTCCCACCCCCCCAAGCTACCAGGGTATCTCTCAGTCTCACCAACTTTGGGATTTTAATGAGGAACCTCTGCTGAGTACTTTCCAGGTTTAATGCTCATAAAACAAATAAATGCATTGTAAAAATCACTCTTGCCCGAGTCTTTGACTCACCTAATCTTTTTTTAATGGGGCAGAGTGAGAGAAGGGTCCTAAAATAATTTTTAATCAATTCATGATGCTTTTCCTGGACATCCCCTATGTTTAGGTCGCTTGAGGAATAAAAGTTAAAACCCTGTGATTTCACCTTAATTTGTTCAGGAAGAGCTTTGGTTTGTGTATGTTTTTGTCCCCTCAGACACTCTGCCAGTCTCTAGATGGGATTTACTGAAAAGCAAAACTGGATATGTCATACTCAAATCAGGCATGTGTTCAGATAAGCACAAGTGTCATGGCTAAGGATTCTTAGGCAAAAAGGTAAAATCATTGAATCAACTTCCAGAAGCTGTCTAGAAAAGCCCATCCTTGTTCAAATACACCAGGGTGTGGTGTGTTTGGTGTTTCTGCTTTAGCTTTTATTTTTCTTTGTATTTGTAGTAGACATAAAATCTTTGGAGCACCAAGTCATGCTGTTTGTGTAAGTACATGGGGTGTATTTAAGAGCCTGATTAGCAGAAACGGCTGACCATATTCAGACTGAGCTTGAGGAATAGTTGTAGCTACCTCCTTCCTCTAAGGGAAGATATTTAAAAACTTGCAGAGGCTCATTAGCTTAAGTGCCTTGTTAGCTGCTTGTGCTATTTTCCATCATAGTGTCAAGGTAAAAATTACTTGGGGAGAAATAATTGTTCTAAGTATGCTTAATTCAGTTCAGTGAATCTGACACCTCCTCTGTCATTTTTATTTATTTATAAAAATGGGAGAGAGTTGGGCACCTGTCAAAAGCAGGGAAACACATGATGGCACTTTCTGTTACAGGAATGTTTTATTTTGTTAAAATCCTGTAGCTGCTTGCAAGTTTATTTCTAAAGATTTCTCTAATCGTGTTGGACACCTCATGGTAGTTTTAAGTCCTTTTGTTCACACCATGAGGTAGTGAAGATGCAATTCACTCTGAGATTGTTTTCAGTATAACTTAAGAAATCATTTTATATTTTCCTGTAATTTATGTAGCTATCCTTAAAACTGCTGTTTTTAATGAAATTTCATTTACATCTTCTCCCACTGGAGACAGCTGTAGGTTAGGACTAGCCTGACTAAGCTGTGCCAAAGGTAGGAGTAAGGAGTTTTTTACATGCTGATTAATTCTCTTTTGCTCCTTTGGGAATATCTGGTATTGCTTAAATTGATTGCTGTAAGCAATATGGCAACATTTTTGACCTTCTAAACTGAAATTCAGCAAAAAAAGAAAAAAGAAAAATATAAACCTCCATGTTTCAGTTTTACATAACTATACAGTTGAAGCATAGTGGTAAAAAATACAGGGGTGTCATCTTCTGCAGTGGTGGTGTTGGCTGGTGATCTCAAACCCTTTGGGAGAGATAGAATCTGAGAACGTGGTAGTTGTCCATCCCCTGCACAGAGAAAGTATTGGGTGAGAATCTGTTTTTCTTTCTCTATAATCTGGCTTCTCATCTCTCCCATGGCCAGCTTTGTGAATCAGAGCACCCGATGCCTTCCTTAGGTGTTTCCCACCTGCGCTGTTGTGTAACTACAGACAGGGGCAGCTTCCAGTGCGTTTACTTTTCTATGGAGCTTTGTGGGAAGCCCGAAGCCAAGGCTGTGTGCTGCTTTCTGAAGTTAATTTACAGATGTGGGGTGCCAGGTGACCAGGAGTGTCCTCCCACAGCTCCCTTTGTCGCTCAGAGACCAGACGGCTCATCCATCACCCTTCACCCCACCTCCGGTGCCCACCTCCCTCCTCCCCATATTCCCCCAAGATACGATAATGAAGCAGGTGCCCTGGGCTGCAGCTCTCCCTGAGCTTGAGAAGCAGCAGGAGCTTTAGAAAAGCTGAAACCAAGAAGGAGGCAGCACTTCTCCTGAACCTGTTGGCAGTCACGTCAGTCACGGCCATGCACCCCACAGCCATCGCACTGCCTGCGGGGGAAGAAAGTGAGGAACTGATTTATCACACCCCAATCACCCCAGTGGGACCCCACAGTCGGGCATGGCAGGCACGGAGGAGCTGAGCCGTGCGGGGCTGGCCTGGTTGGTGGTGGCCATGCTCAGAGCTGTTCCCACAGTGGCCGAGGGCTGCGGTGACCGCCCCGCCGGCAGCCCCAGGCTCCTCATTGAGATTCCAGGCACAGGGAGCGCCTCTGCAGCTGTACGCTGGAGGCCGCGGCCGAGGAGGCATCCAGAGAGGGGCCCCAAAAAATCATCAAAGAAGCGGCCCCTTCGCTGCGCCTCTGAATAGGCAGGCAAACCAGAGGTCCTCCTCTCTCCGCCGGCGTGTTGGGAAAGACATTAACATAACCTCTTTTTCTTTCCTTTCTTTTTAATTTCCCCAAGCTACCGAAATGCTACTGTGTTTAAATATCTTGTTCTGACAGTTTGCATCGGGGAGCGAAGAGTGGTGCACCAGCCTGGTGGGTGTCTGTGCAGCTATTTTTATAAAAAACGAAACATACTTGAGCTGAGAGTTTTCATTCAGGTCACCCTAGACTTAATTGTTTGGTGTCAGGTCGTTAAGATCCAGAATTAGCTCCCTGCACTTGGAAAGGGCTTGCTTCCGAGTGCTTTAGAAATGCAAAGGCAAGTTTTCAAGCCCTGCTTTCTTTTTCCAAATCTGTTTTGATTTCAGCTGGTTTTGAAGCGAGTGGACACTTACTCAGTTTACTCAAGCAGCAAGAACTAACTGTAAATCCCCATCCCACTCCTCAGCACGAACGAGATGGCAGCTCCTGAAAGCTTCACATCTTTAAGGAAATTGGCGTCTGTTTTCGGAGCCCTTATTAGGCCGACAGGATGCAGACCACTTCTCATGGCCATTGAGGCTCAGAAATGAGTCACTGTGCTTTGATGGGTGGCACATTAGCGTTTCGATTGGCATAACTTTCATGTTCCCTCGGACAGGAACTGGGGCTGTACAAGCAGGGAGTGCCCTACATCATCAGAGCGTGTGGGAATGTACAAAAGGCTTGCATAACTCAAAAGCTCTAATTTTTTGAGTGTTACGCTTAAATGCAATTAAAGGTGCTACTTCTGATGCTCAGAGGAGAAAGTTTAATGCATTATTTATTGGTAGATTTGTGGTAGCCACCTGACTGCATTTCGTATAACTGAGACTTTGTTTTCAGTCAGTGCCCCTGGGCTTGTTACTTGGTTACTTTGGGCCATAAGAAAGTTAATAGTCGCTCTGGTGCTTTTGTAAATATCAAGGGTAGCATTGGATGCTGACTTGGTTAACCTAATGATTTTTTTTTTTCAAACCATCGGTATGTATGAGTTGATTAAAACAAAAGCAGAGGCTTCTTAAATATAGTCTGTTCTGAATTAAAGGGTGTGGTGTTGGCTTTGAATGAGCTTGATGCAGCAACAAGCATGCAGCAGTTGGTAAATAAAGATGGATTTTCTTTTGTTCTGCTGGTGCTTGCTGCTCATTATTCTCCACTTACCCCGTGAGCTTCCCAGGGAGTGGCAGCTGTTTCTGATGTTAGACACTCTATCAGTGGTAGACAGCTCCAGATTCGGTGAGATACTGTTGTGGGGAGGAGAGGAAAATAATCTAACCCTGCATTATTGTAAATCCTCAGTAGAATTAACTTTTCATGAGCCAAAGGAGTTTTGTGTTTAACTTTTTCTGAAATATTCAGGCATAAGAGTGCTTTGCAGTATGTGTTACCGTGAAAAAGCTATTCTGGCATGAGATGGATTTACATTCTGAGTGTGTGTTAAGTATTTTAATGTGCAGTGTGTGGGGGCAGGCACAAGGCAATAAAGGGAAATCAGTCTATAACAATCTTTGTGTATGTTTCCAGATATATACAGTTTGGGAATCTTTGCAATTTGGAAATTGCTCGGAGTAAACAGAATGATACATAAAGATTTTAAATAATAAAGCCAGCAAGCTACAGAGGAGTCTGTTTGGTTCCAGGATTTTATATGTAGGATTTATAACCCATGCTTTTGCTTTCCTGTCTCTGCAGTGTTAGCATTCTGTTACTGAAAACAAAGAAGGCTCTGCCAGGGCATTACACAAGCAATGAATCACAGAGGAAAAAATGTTTTGCTTTGTAAATTGTTCACTTTTCCATGGTGGATCATTATTTTTTTTTTTAGTGTTGTCTGATAGAATTTGCCACACATGCTTGCATTTACTGTACTCGGTATGATTCTTTCTAGTGTGACTACATAACTGCTAATATTAGTGACTTCAAGTAACTTCTTCTTGTGATTCTTAAAAACAAAACCGCAACAGGAACAAAGAATACAGGGCAAAAATTGAAACAGCTCAGTTCACTCTTGAGGCATGACAGCTTGCTGAGTATATTGGAGGAAGGAAAAGGTGTTGATGTTTTTCAGACAGCTTTGTCCCAGCAGTTCCACATAATTATTTTTTTGTCTGTATTGACAAACTCCTTTTCTGCCTCCAGTACTCAGATTTGCTGTCACCTTTTGATGTGGTCCTCGTGGGCTGTAGGCCATTTATAGTCTTTTAGCTAATCATAAAACTATAAGCTTGTTTCTTAAGAATATGCACTTTGTACATCTTTTTGATGACTGTTGGTGAGTCTGTGTTTCCGAGCTTCTGCAGAGGAATGATGGCTTGCTCAGGCTTGAATGTAAAATTATACTTGGAGATCATTTCCTTGGGAAGTCACACACCAGGCAGTGTCTTGCCACTTTTTTGCAGGATGCAGAAGTACAACCTCAGTGTGTTATATAATAAAAACTTGTACCACAGATGCTGCACTGTGCCTCATACTCTTCTTGGCAAGAACAATAATCAATAATATGTTGGATTGCCATATTACAGTATTCATTAAGCTCCAGACATGTGGAAAAAAATTTAAATAAAATCATGTTACTTATTTGCAAATTAAAAAGGTGAATCAGGAACCATAACCAGCTAAAGCAGAGCTTAAAGGAAGATCCAAGTAGAATGATCCCTGCAGAAAGGCTGGTGGTAATGAAATCCTTGATTTTTCACACAGAAGCAGTGAGTGTGGAGGAGGATGCTATATATGTATGGAATGCACAATTTTAAAGACTGTGTGATTAATCCTGTTAGAGGATGTGTTTCTAACAGAGAAGCAGATCGGTGGGATAAAGCTGTAAGGAAGTATGAGAGCCAAACATAAGCATCTAATCTTAGAGAAAGTCTCCTGTGACAGTACAGTGTTATTCTGTTTAAAATTATGTGTACTTTGCTGCATATAACCAGATAATAATTTCAGAATCTGCAAAAAATTATTGTCCCCTCTGTAAATGCCAGTGGGGAGGATGTGTAGCATAAATGAGGGAGTAAGGGAAGTAAAAATTCTCAATCTTGTCCCTGTTCAGATATTATTTGTCCCATCCAATCTGGGTTTAGTCCTAAGTGCAGATTTGGTAAGAGGTGTTGGTGGTCGTTAGGTCTCCTGGGTGTGCTTTATGAAAGAGAAGAAAATGCCAAGGAGTCAGGTATGTGACAGCCCGTTCCAAAATCCTGATGGTCTGGGCAGCCACCTTCCCAGCCTGCTTACCTGGCAGACCTCTAGTCAGGAGCTGGCCTGAGCATGCCAGTGTCTTCTCGCCCCTGTAGTCACATCTGTGGTGTAACAGTAATGAGATTGGAGTAATCTCGCTGATCTGGGCCGAGCTGGACTGATAATTTAAATGTGAAAGGCTTCATAATCTCCTGCTGATCCCAGAAAGTTTTTGGCATTTAATTAAGGTCAGAATTAAAAAGATGATGACAACAAAACCTTCTACATTTACCTCCTTGCCTATAAATGTTAAACCATGACAGGTGAGTTCTGAAATTCCTGGAGCGATGATGACACTTTCGTAAGCACCTTACAGGCTGGTGTAACACTTAGGGCAGTAACAGCCATCTCTAAAAGAAACAATGAGAAGGTTTGTGCTCCTTTTCCTCTCCTCTTTCTTGCCCCATACCTGTTTCATTAGTTCACATGGATGTTTTCTGCAGACATGGCCACTGCAAAGGTGGCTCTGAGTGACTTTCCCTAACAGCTCAGTAGCTCTTAGTTTTTTGTTTTAGATGAGGAAATTGAAATCCCAGTGAGGACTAAGGAGGTGAAAGCAGCTGGTGGGGGCTGTGCACACCCCTGTCTGTGTTGTGTGGGCGTCGGGGTTGCTTCTGCTTCTGTGTGCAGGAGGGAGAAGGATGAGTGTGAGCAGAGAAGTGACACAGCTGCTGCCCAGAGCAGGTTGAAACTGCACCACAGACGGAGAGGAGCTCTCTGGGGACAGGAAGGAGACAAAGCAGCTGCAAGAGAGTTCCTGGGGCAGGGTGCACTTTGCTGGGAGAGAAATCACCAGCAGAGGAAAGCTGAGCAATGGGAAAGCATGAAAAGAGCCTTGGAGAACAGCAGAGCAGCAGAAGGTTGCCAGAGCCAATGAATCTGGTGAGCCTTCTCTCATCTATTTTGGTTGTTTGAAGAGCTTGCCAGCAGGTGCACCTGTGGGCACTGAGCACCAGCCACTGCAGGGCAGCATTACAGGGTGCACAGGTGTGGTCCTGCTGTGGCAGTTCAGCTCTGAGTGTGCTCTGTCATCTTCTCAGTGTTAAACAGACCAGTGAGAAACCATACAGAAGGGAGGAGGGCATGGTTGATGTGTGGCTGTGGGCGCTTTGTAGTTGACCACTTGCTTTTAAAATTTTTAAATCAGTTTTTGGGGTGAGCAGAATTGGAAAAGTGTGGCCAGTACTGTGTTTAGAATAACACCTTGAATGAGATTTTTGTGATTCAGCTGAGTAGAAACAGGACCTTTTTAGGACCTAGAGGGGCAACTTGACACCGTGAAAAGCTATTTGAGATTCTTGAGACTGCCTCAGAAAACAATGATCTGGTAAATGAGCAGAAAACTCAGGCATACTGAGAGTCGTCCAGAAGAGCCATCAAAGGGATTTCTTCTTCCTTCCCTGAAGATTTATTATTACCTTAATAAATCTAGTAAATAACTGAGGTTTTGATTAACTCTTTTCTTCTTATTCTGCTGCTATTCACATTTTGAATGTGGCTGTAATGCAGTCATGCAAGTGTCACCTGTGCAGGTGAGCAGTAGCATCAGATGAGCTGATGAGCAGTAGCATGGTGTGAGCAATGGGTGTTTCCTCAGACAAAGAAAGGTGACATATCTTTCAGAATAGATGTTTGTTTTCGACTTTGTGGTGGCTATACATCATCCAGTGTTTTCTCCTTCATATTGTGATATATCATCTTGTGTTTCATGCTTGAGATGTTGTGAGAGAAGTGAGTGATGTTATGTAACATAAGCAGAGAATTATCTTCTTATGGTCTGAAAGTGACTGTTGGTTTGATAAAGCAGTTGACTAATTAGTAAATTACCCATTCTTGTTTAAAATACTTGCGCTGCAAAATGTAAATGAAAAAAATTTCTCCACTTGTCAGTATGAAAAATGACAATAGCAAAAATAATACATAGGACATCTGCTCTGATTTTTTTTAAAATTTAAAATGCATTTAAGGCAGATGTTGCAGAATTTGAATGGAAATCAAAGTAGATGGAAGAACAAAACATAGCTGTTTACCTTTTGTGAAGTCCCATTTTTATGGCTAACATCGCTATCAGTATGTGACTCAGTGCCTGTGTTTTTCCACTGTTTGTATCAGACTGAACTGAATGTTCTTACAACTGCTGCTGTCAGGATGACATACAGTTCCAATATTAACAGAAATTATTGGTGTGTCAGTATTTTGGGGTGTTTTCTGATGTTGTTTCCCTTTGCCCATCCTCTCTTTCCAGGAGAATACATCAAAACATGGAGGCCGCGGTATTTTCTGTTGAAGAATGATGGCACCTTCATTGGCTACAAGGAGCGGCCACAGGATGTGGACCAGCGGGAATCACCTTTAAATAACTTCTCAGTAGCTCGTAAGTGTTTCTAGCTGCTTCCTTGTCCACTTTGGGGCTGATGTCTTCTTGTAACATAGCTGGGAAGCTGCATCAGTAACATTCAGATCTGCCCAGAGCACTGTCTAAACACAAAGTGTGTTTATTTGAGCTGATAAATCCCACTGTGTTTCTCAGGAATGACTGTAATGTGGAGGTTTGATGCTCTGCTTATTTTTCTTGGTTTTTTTTAAGTTTTCTAGTAATTTAGCATTTCTGGTTATTGAATAAAACAGGTTTATTTGTTAATATTTTGTATGTATGTTAGTCAGCAAATTGCTTTAAAGGGAGAATTCACCCAGGTGCATGTACTTGGCAGGTTAGGTACAGCAGAAGCATTACTGCCACCAGATCTGGATTCCAGTGGCATTGACATTGGTCAGAGTTATTTAATTGTTAGCATAAGAGAATGCAGAATGAGCACATTTTAACGAAGCACCCTTGGATTTTCTTAATTTTGAACACAAACCCATAGTTCTTCTATCAAAGCCAACAAAAAGGTTTGGAAATAATAACATCTCCTAACCTCTGCACTCTGTACTATGCAAACATTTCCGACTTTGCTCAGGTGCTGCAGCACAGGATGTGATAGAAGACTCTGAAGATAATTTCCTTTTCTTGCTCATGTTTTTAACTTTTCACTGTATACTTCCAGCTTTTATTTTCTCCTGTTCTTAATCTTTCCTGTCTTGTGATCTGCCTGTGTCTCGTTCCACCACTTAAAAATAGATCATTGTGGCATTATTAACAATGATCTGTTCCATGTTCCTGGTGACTACTGGAAGCAAAGCTCTGCAGAGAGAAGGGTAGGGGCTTTCCCTCTTCATTACAAGGTAGCTCAAAATACAGCGGATTCATCTTTGTAGCTGATCATTAAGCAGGTATTTATTTTGAAACACCCTGCTCCTGGAAGAGGGCTGGGCAGCAGTAGGAATTAATGGAAATGTTCATTGTTTTTCCTCCAGTAGCAGCACATACCTGTAGTGAGTGATGAGGGAATACATAATGGACATGCTGTTTCCTGGTGCCTCTGTACAGGATTCCAAGAGTGCTTTGGGGCTTTTTGTGTCGTTTGAGAGGGAGAATTCTCAGAGTATTTTCATTTCAGTAATGACACGGTACTTTCCTCTTTAGATTGATATCTTCTTACAGATCAAGAAGGTAAAGCAAAGCAGCAGAAAGCCATTAATTTATAAATTAATTCAGTACTTGGTCTATAGCCAGAGGCTTTTAACAAATGCACTTTCTGGAGGGCACTTCCATCCTCTTGCTGCTGCTAACTGCATTACTTGGGCAGCTCAGTACTAAGGAGTAAAAATGTGTCCATCACCTTTCCTTTGTCTTAAGTTGCCTTTAAAATGGGTTAACTTAAGTCAGTTTTCTTAACAGCAACATGGTGCTTTTTTGGCAGGTTGAGCCCATCAGTCTCAGCATTTCTAGATAAACAGGTTTGTTACCATGGCATTGGAGCTTTGTCAAAGAAGACACAGCACGTGCCTGTAGATAGATGAGTTGTGAGAGTTGCCTGTAAGAGGCACTGTGGGCTGGTGGTGGGTGGGAGGATGTTCCTGGCAGTGGCTCTTGCCTGGTGGCATCTCAGGGAGGCCTTGAGGATTGGAGTGGGGCCTCCTTGCTAGAAGTCATTATTGTGGATTTGGGCCCACAGAAAGCAGCTGTTTCCCCACCAGGATTTGATTTCTCATGTAGGCAGTAGCAGGCAGTGCTGCCAGCACTTCTGTCCCTTCTGGGTGCCCTCCACGCTTCCACAGATTGACAGAATATTCTCAGTTGGATGGTTCCCACAGGATCATCGAGTCCAACTCTTCATGTAAATGGCCCATATGGGGATTGAACCCACAAACTTGGTGTTATTAGCACCAGGCTCTAACCAGCTGAGCCCATCTCAGGGATCGCTTTGGATGTACTTTGCACCACAGGCTTTCCCTTTGAACCTGCTTGCCTGATCCTTTCATTCAGGGTTAACGTGTTGTGTTAGTGTGAATGAATTTGAGCAGTCTCTGGAGGAAGGCTCAGGCCAGAGCACAGGCCTGCAGAAGCCTCCTGCCAGTGAAATTATTTTGTAAAAGAATGAATTAATTTAAATATCAATATTAAATATTTAATAAAAATTAATCTTTCTGTTTTCTTTTCGTCCAAGAGACCATGATAGCCCTGACTTTTTTGTTAATTAGTGAACCAGACTTTTTTTTTTTTAATGAGATGGCAGGCTGTCTCTGTCAGTCTGTTCTTTGGAAGTGGTCCCATGTTTCTGATTAAAATCTTTACCCTCTTCTGCTGTACAAAAAATGTAGGCTTTTTTGTCTTTGCAAGTAAAAGGAGGTTTTTTTTTTAAAGGGGGAATTTTATTTACTTGTAGTGTAAAATTCATATTGAGTGATTTTGTCAGCACATGAGAAGTGGGAAATAATTAATGAGAAAGCTATGACAGAAGATAACAACTAATGGTCACCTGTCTTTTCCTTTAATGGGTATGAAGAAAGTATAAGCAATAAATAGTGTGTGATTTCCATGTGCTTGACAGTCCTTTCTTTCTCCCACAGTGCTTTTTCCTTTTGGTCTGTGAGGGTTTTAATTTTTGAAAACTTGTTTCAAAGCCCCTGTAGCTAAAGAGAGGTGTACTATTTATTTAAAATAACCTTTTCTCCACCTAATTTTCCTTTTAAAATAACCATATACTGATGTTTGCTGTGTTTAAGGAGTTTATTTTCTCTGGAATTACAGATTGATTCTTAAAAAAAAAAAATGACAACAGACAAAAAACAAATACAGAAGAACCCAAAGTAACACTCGTGAAGCGTGGTGCCTGAGTGTTTGAATCTTATTTGTGTTTTTTGTTCTGTACTTTTCTACTAATAAGGTAGAAGGAATAAAAAAGTCTGTACCTAAAAGTTCTGCTCCAGAGCTCCAGCAGATGAATAACCAGTAGAGGCTGAGTTGTAAATCTGTGAGATAAGTAGCCTTCATACCAATTGTAATCTCGGATTATCATGTATGTCTCCCTATTAGGTTATAAGCCTTTAAAACCATATAGCTGAGAAAAGCAGTATATTGTGAAAAACCACATGGAGAGAGAGGCTGTTCCTGTTAGAAAGGGATTATTGCTCCCGGCTGTCAAAAAGGAAGATGGACTGTGGTGGTTTTGTTGTACTGCTGAAAACATAATTGCTCAACAATACGAGAGCTCCTTTTGGGACAGGACTGTGTGTCTGCAGTCAAGCAGTCTTCAGAGGGCACAGGATGGCCAGATTAGTGGTTGGATTTTTTGATATTTTTGTGTGCTGCTACTAAGAGCCACCTTTGTGCAGGTGTGTAACTTGGTGCTCCTGGCCCCTCACCTTTGCCATGCTGAACAGTTCAGAGTTGAATCTATACAGTTTTGTTAGCAGAAAACAGACACTTCAATGTAATATTTGTGTTTGTCTTCCAAAAGTTTTATTTCTTCATCATTCTATTTTCCTTATTTACCTTTTTCCTTTTTTTTTTCTGTTTTCTTTTTTCTGTTTCTCCATACCCTTCCTTAAAGAAACCAAAGTAGGAATAGGAAGGATTCTTCCTTGACATTATTGTTTTAAGTGTGATGTCATTATATAGGGAGCAGAGTTTGACACTTTCATCGAAAGTAATCTGCCTTTTAGCTTAAGTGCTGGGAAAGCAAATATTGTGACATTTTAGAAAGTCACTGGGATAATACTAAGTGTCTTTCAAATACAAAATGGTAATTTACATTTGAATGCCTTGGTGTCTATTCCTGTTAGGAACAATTTCTCTGTCCTACTTACTTTAAAAGACCAAGCTGGGAAAGAATCAAGAGGTTCTTTAGAGAAATTTAAATAATTTTCAACGGGCTGCTGTTTATAGTACCTACTCTGTTGCAAATTGGGAATACTTATGTTGGCCTGTTTCACAGGAAAAACTTCCTTCAAAGTGGATAACCCTCAGCCCCTATTTGAAATTGAATGTTTTTATAGCAGAATCCCCAAACATGCCATAAATCAGACCTAATACTACACACCATCTCTGTCTGTGCTGAAGTGCTGCACATTGCAGTAGTATATTAATGATTAAAGAAGGTGGATTTGGTGCTTCTCTAACTTCAGCTGGAGTGAAGAACACACAGTTGGGTTTAAAAGTAAGAAAAAAAATACTGTTCATTTGTTTCATTGATAAAATCCGTGTGATTATCATACATGGTGAGAAATAAGTGGTAGTTTCAAACTTTTTACAACCTATATGGTGTAGCACTTTGGTAAAGGAAAGCCTTCTGTATTTCTTGATATGTGCTGTTATGATTGAGCAGGGTAATTAGACAGCATATTGTTCACTAAACAAAACAATTCTGGGTGACATTCCTGAATTATAGTGGTTATTAACTGACAAATCTCTATTATTCATCTTGCTGTATGCCTTAAAGATTGCTGGATCAGCAAGCTTAACAAATATCAATGGACAGTGCTGATTTAGGGGAAGAGTGACATGTAATTGGTCCCTGTCTATAACAGGAAAAACCTTGTGTGGTTTATCATGCTGAAATTAAATGGTTAACTCTAGAGTTCATGGCTAGTTTAAATATCTATACAGCTACTTCAGAATATGAATCTAAAGTGTTTTTAAAATCTAAGCAAAACCTCTGTGTTAATTTCTTTATGATGGTGTACTTTGGGATAAGTATGGGAGAACAGCTCTGGGTTAGGAAATAGCCTGATGCTGTTCTTTGAGTCTGCAGCCACATTCGGTGTCTGAGGGCTGCATTGTGCAGGCTCCTGGAGGACAACCCCAGCCTTCCTCTAATCATGTTGAGCAGATAAAAACGGGAGGCAGAACAAACAAACAACAAAAAAAAGAAGGGCAGCTAAGGAGGTGGGAGGTCTGGAAGTAGGAGTGAGATCTTTGGGGTGGAATTTATCAGCCCCAGGCTCACCCGGGCAGTTGTGTTTGGCTCTCACAGAGGTGGCTGCATTGCTGCGTGGACGTTGTTTAATCTGAATGAAGGAGTGCCATTTATTGCACTAAAGCCTTTGCATGACTCATTAATACACTTTTTCTTATCTAATTGGAGTGCTTTAGGAGGATGCAGCATAACCTCAGCGTGCTATTAAAGAAAAATTATATTTTCTTGTAATGAAAAATGCAGAGTTACTAATTGAAAAGCTTATAATTCCAGCAGCAAATGAGGCATGAAATATATTGCCAAAAATACAGTGCTCAAAAACACTGGCAGTAAATATTTTATCTTGGTGCTAATTAAGAGCTTGAACTTAAAACTGAGCATTCTAAATTTACACAATAATGAAATTAACCTAATGGTACCAGTGTAACCTTAGTAATGTGTACTGTTATTCTGGTGGATTCTGTCCTCCGCTTGCACATTGCTGATGGTGGAGGAAGTTCATAGCTCTAGCAGTAAACAGAAATTTCTTCTTGTCTTCATAGTGCCTTTTTATTTATTTAGGAGTCTATTTAGAAACTGGAGACCATATAACAGCAAGCTTGTGGTTTCATTAACTGCAAGGAAAAGAGTTTAATGCAAGGAAAAAACTCCTACAATTATTTTTTTTCCCCTGCTGACTTGGTTTCTTAATTTGACTTTCCTCTAGCAGGATCTGTTTAATTAATTAGCTTTTCTATTAACGTTTATCCGAAAAATGTGGTGGTTTGGCTCCTGTTGTTATTTCATTGATTTTCTTCTGTTTTTAGATCTCTGTTAGTAGAGCTAAAGCTTACCCTTTATCCAGGAGCATTTTCTGGCCCAAATTTGAAGGATGAACACTTGTAACATTCTAAGAAGCTTAAAGTAAAATGTAAAAATTTTAAAAAAAATTAAATTGAAATTTATAAATATAAAAATTAAAAAAAAAAAAAATTTAAAAATTACACTCAGGTCTCGACAGAACATTTTTATGAAGGAAGTGGTGGCTTAGCATGTAGCTGTACTTCTGTAGCATTTTAGGCTGTGCTTAGACCCTGGCAGGGATTGGAAGCTGCTCACACCAGCTCTCCAGAAGGCTTTTGGAGCGGGGTCTTCTCAGGGGGTGCCTTTGCAGTTTGATGTTCCCTCTAGTGTTTGAGGATTGGAAATGCTGAGTCTGATCTTCATCAGGTTGCTGCAAAACGATCAGATGTTCTTCCTGCAGCTCCCTGGAACCCACAGACAGGGTTTTACATGGGAAAGTCAATAGGAGGGGATGTGGGGGCTTGATTTTAGTTTCAGTGTATGTAATTGCTGCATTATCAAATGGGTTTGGCCGTGTGCTGTGTTCTGCATGACCTTTAGAGTATGGGACCTGAGTCTGAATGGCTTCTGTGTTATCACATCACATTTCTGCTTACCTCTATGGGCAGACCCAATGTGGAGCCTTTCAAAGCAGAATTTGATTTCAGAGCTACTTAGATGGCTATCTCCCAAGCTATTTATTGGTTTCATCAACACAGTAAATTGTCTCAAGTCTCCTAAAGAAGTACTTACAGAGATTTCTATGGCTGATTAATTGCAGCAGTTTGCTAGATAAGAATAAAGACAAATGATTATTTAAACCTGCTTATGTACCATGACTCTTTCTTCCTTGATTGTGGTAGAGTGCCAGCTGATGAAGACAGAGCGACCTAAACCAAACACATTTATCATTAGATGCCTCCAGTGGACCACAGTAATTGAAAGAACATTTCATGTGGAGACTCCAGAGGAGCGGTATGTTTCATTCATATTTAATGCATAAACTCCTTGCAAAAGCAGATGCAAGTGTTCAGCATTAATAGTGAGTCCTCTGCTGAAGCTCTTATTTATCAGATGATGTACGTCTGGACTGAAAAGTGACAAAGAATTTTTGAGTGCCTTCAGTTTTAGTGCATTTTCCAGTATAAAAGCAACCCTGAAGGGAGGGTTTCAGAGAGTGGATTTTGAGCAGCGTTTGGAAGTGAATTCTTGCTAGGTTGGGTATCCAAAACGGACAGGTGCAGGTGTGTACCAGCACACAGGTAGTTATTTCTGGAATGTAAGGTTCATTTCTCACTGGAAATGTTGTGGTATGTAAAATGAAGGGTTTCTGACCTGGGAGTTTCTGGAAGGATGAGCACAAATGGAATAGAGATTCAGGCAGAGTTGAGTTGTACCAAAATAGTGACCTTTTAAAGTCTATTTAGACACCCTATTGCTAAAAGAAAAGTTAGTTGTATCATTGCTGATTGCTAATGTTTTATGCAAATTAGATAATAAAGGTGATAGTTATCTGCTGCAGGTGCAGATTTCTGTTTCATCTTTTAGGAAACAAAGCTAAGAGCTACATCCTGTGCTCTCATCATTGGAGAATTGATCTCTTACCTCCAGAGAGAACAGTTTTCCAGCACAGCTATAATACAGCAACTGAGTATTTAAATATTTACTTGCTCTCCAGAAACGGAACTGAAATTGTTCCAGTATCATTGCCCTAAGGGAGAAGGTATCTTAAAAGCCTGGTCTTCTCTAGATATGATCCTAGCACATGTTTATTTTGAAGATCAGTAAATTCTACCAAGAATTACTCACTTATTTCTTTCATAGGCTTTGCATGCACTTTGCATGCTCCTTATTATTGTTTTTGATTCTGTTACAATGATCAGAAGAAGGTTTAGTCAAATTAAAAGCAAAGAAAAAGAAACTTGTCCTTGTTTCTTTTAGGAACTTTGTGGTCACTGACCCTAAAGGGAGTGAATAGCAGTTTCCACTTGGGGGAAGATTGTATTTCAGTCTTGTTTTGTTCCCTCCTAGCCAATTAAGTCAGCTTTGTTACACTTCAGGGCTCAGAGTGTTAGTCACCTCTGTTGTGTACTCTTGAGACATAAAAGCTGAGGGTGAAATTCTGTTCTCCCAGAAATCAAATATACTCACTTCAGGAGGGCTGAGACCTCAACCAAGTCAGTAACAAAAGAGATACGAAGGTCAATATGCCTTTAGCTTTCTGTATGCCTTTAGAACCAATGTTCGCTTTTTTGAAAGAATTGGAGAGAGAAAAGTGTGGAAGAAGAAGTTCTTTTTGTAATAATTTTGAATGTAAAAATATGATTAGTAAATAAGGGAATTATTTCATGTTAGTGATGGTGAATAGAGCAGTCTGTTCTGGGAATATAGGAAGAATGTTCTGAGTATGACATTACCTTGCTGCCCCATACAGGGCTGGGTGATTTGTGCACGATTGAGGCAAAATCCAAAATAAAAATGCACCAAGGCAGGGAAGATCTTGTGTGGTGCAATTTTTATTAAAATCTTATGTTGGATACTTTTTCCCATGGACTTTGCTTCCTCTAGGGAATGATCTGCCTCTTGCATCCATTATAAATGTAAACTCACATGTTCAGATATGATTTAAAGAGAAAAAAAAACAGCTTCATAGTGACCAGTGAAAAATTGGACATTGATAAGGATGGCACAGCTGCACTGCAGATTGTGCACAGAGTTGTTCAGCATTGGCTGCTGCTGATCCTGCTGTAGTAGCAAAATATTTTACCTGAGATGTCCTTAGGAGTAGAATTTAACCAGTCCCTAGAAACACCAACTAAATCACCACATCCTGTTCCCTGCATATTCAAAAGACAGTAAACATGTAAGTTCAGGTAGTCCATGGATGTGTCTTCAGCCCCTGTGTGTGTCTTTAAAGACTGTCCTGAGACCCTGGAAGCCCTTATGAGTTGTATTCTTTATGTTCAACAAATTTGCAGTGAAATCGAGTGAAGGCCAAGAACTTTCACTTCAGTAGCTCCAAAGGTGTGAAATCTCCCCAAGGACACTGGAGTGGAAGTTGTCTCCATGGGAGTTAAGGGGTCACTCTTAGAGCACTGGATGCTGAAACAGCTGTGGAAACTTTATCGTAACCAAGACCTGTGCCTAAGATGAAATGTCACTGCTTTTGCTGACATTCTGCTAAAGTTTACACAGCAATTGCTGTACTAATGTCATCATCTTTACAACAGAAGAATAACCTAAGTGTCCTAAGCTTTAAGACCTTTTCCAAGAACATCTCTTGCCACTGCAGCCACTAAAATTCGGGATACGTGTTTGAAGAGGTGCTATAGTGTCCCAGGAGTTGGATGTGTGTTTCAGTGCACCACAGACATGTAGAAACTGTCTTTAATTGCTTTATATAAGCCTTTTGCTTTTTGGTTTTGGCAAGTCTGTTTTGGTTATGTAAATCTCTGTATGACCAGGTCATATCCTGAGCTGTTGACAGACTGCCCATTAGAAATTCTGTTATCCAAAAAGTCTTGTATTATGTCCAGACTGGGAGGACTTCAGTTGTCTCTTGTTTCTAGTATGATTAATAAAGATTTTAAAAATGCATTTTTACAGTGCTTGAAAATGCACATAATTCATCATATCTTCCATTGATTCATGGTTCTGTATTCCTTGGTGAACCTTGCCATGGCAGATGGTAATCTAAAGCCACAAGTAATTAATGCATTTGCCTATATTTTGCCAGGGAAGAATGGACAAAAGCCATCCAAACAGTAGCAGACAGCCTCAAGAAACAAGAGGAAGAGATGATGGATTTCAGATCTGGCTCTCCCAGTGATAATTCAGGTGCCGAAGAAATGGAAGTTTCTATGACAAAGCCAAAACACAAAGTGGTAAGTGGGTATAATACGAATGACTCTTTTTTAGGTCTTCTCAAATACAGACAAGAAGTAGCCATCAAGCTGTGTCTGTACCCCTGACAATTACATGACTGGCTGTAGATGCAGCTTCTGGAGGAAACAATTGTCTCAGCTGAGCAGAGCCTGCCAGAGTTCTGAGTTCACGTGTCGTTACTGGATGGCTTTCAAGGCCAGCTCAGGTCTGGCTTTGGTTTGCCCATTTTCCTGTGGTACAGAGCCTGAAACCAAAGCTCCTGCTGGACCTTGTGACTCTGTAAACTCCTTGCAGGCTGGTGCAGAAGTATTCTGATGGATTTGCAGGGTTTAGGGTGGGTCCATGGATTTAATTGCTCTGAACTAAGGGTTTAGGCTAACTCCAGCCAGCCACTGCAGTGTCTGTCCATAGTGCTCCTACAGTTTGGGATTTTGCACTAGGCACTACCTAGTCTGAATGCAGAGGGCCAGCTGAGGAATGGCCTTCCGTGACATGAGTATGTGCCAGAGGAGATCTTTGCCCTGTTGAGCCTTTTTAGGTATCTGTCTTCAACTTCCATATATTTCTTTCTACCCCATTGTGTTCTCTTCATATTTCTGTTTTCAAAAGTGTTCCCATCTGTTCCTGAAAGAGGGAATTGATAGAACCTTTCCCCATGCAAATCCATTGTCTGTGGATTTTAGGTGGGCACTTCCTCCTGTCTTCATCTCACCATTGTCATCCTCACCCTCTTCCATAAGTTTGTTTCAGTTTTGCGAAAACCAATGACGTTTTTGTATAAAAAGATATCCACCAGTGTCTTCACTAAGCTTGTGCGTTCCCCTTGTGTCATATCAGTGCTTTCAGAGTGATGTGATTGGCTACTTTAATGCTACCTGTGTCAGCTTGCCATCAGGCTTCTGGGTCTTTGGCTGAACAGATCCTGCTCTTGCTGAGCAGTTCTTAATGTAAGAACCACGTAATTCATTAGATAGTCTTCTGAAACAGTGACTGTCTTCCTGGACATGTTAGTGAGGATAACCAAAATTATTACTGGGGTCCTGACATTAACTGTGTTGAGCAATTTCACAGAAAATCTCCTCACCCAGCTCTAGGGAAGAATATGGAAGATTGCTGTTAGGGACATTTTAAATTTCTTCCCAAACTGAGGCTGCAGCAGCCTCTGGTTGTGTCAGTCCTGTTGTTGCCATGTTGGCAGTGGTCACTGATCCAATGGTACATTCTCTGCTCAGCCTCTGATTCCTCCAGTGCTTTTCCTCATGGTGAAACTAATCAGAGTAAATGGCTGATCTGGGAGGCAGTGCCAGAGACTGGAAAGATGTCTCAAGATATTTTGGGGTGCATGTGTGTGGGGTTAGGGGACAGTCAGGCCTTGCTCTGGGGAGACAGTGAAGTGCCCCACCCTCCCTTAAGCCTGTATCCCAGCCTGGCAGGGCTGCCAGTCACTGACACACCAGAGACAGTGCTCCATTCTCCCTAACCCAGCTCCTGAAAGGCCAAATGAACACGAGTCCCACCTGGGGGAAGGGCCAGTGAAGGCCAAGGGATATTTAGGGTCCAACACGAGGCCATCACCTTGTCTGGACCCTGCCTGTTCTTGGAGTTTCTGTCTGAACACAGCTGGAACCCAGGAGTTGGTAGCTGTATATGTGCTTTTCTAGATATTTTCTATCTTTTTCTCCTCATTCCCTCTTGTTAGAATATTTTGAGTTACTTACCATCGAATGGATTTAAAGTTTGCTAAGGTGAATGGACCAAGTTAATATTGTGAGAAATGTTTTATGTTGATTGGATATTGCAGTAAACCTTTAGCCAAAGTTGCCTGATTTTCTAAAGTTTGCCAGTAAGGGTTTTGTGTTGTTTTTGACCTCACGAGAATATCTGGTTGGTATTTCTTCCATATGTCCAGCTCAGAATAAGGAGAAGGTAGTTTTCAGTCAAAACCTGTGTTTTCTGGCAAAAAGGTCATTGAATCCCAGGTATGGAAGCTTGATCAGACGCAGACATGTGGTCTGAGAAAATCTGGCAGAAAACTCAGGTATATATTGAAGCTTTGTCAAAAGAAGGGAAAAAACTGCCTGGTAGGGTTCCACTTCGGAGTCCTAAATGGCTGTCCAGAAAGATGAAGCAGCACGTGTTGGAAGGGCCAGGGAAAGAGCTGATGAAGTTGCAAATTGCCTCGGAGGCTGAAACAATAGCTCGCCTCAGGGTGGAGTGAGAATTAACAGCCCAAAAGCAACTAGCCCGAAACCTGAGAAACCTGTTAAACAACTTTGTGCGGGAACCAAAGAGCTTTAGAGTTGCAAATTAACACCATTGAGGAAGCTGTGGAGGATGAACCAGGGAATCCAGCCTAGGGGAGGAGTTGTGCCTCCCTGACGGTGATTTCAACCCTCTCTGCTCTTCGGAGGAGTTTGATGCAACAAAGCCAAACCCCTCCCCAAACCATAAGCTCTGCCCATCGGTAAAAATGAGGTGGTGGGACTCTCTGGGCATGATGTCACTGATGTCACCTCCTTCCACTCCCTGGAGGAGGGGTTTGGCTCAGCAAAGCCAGTCCCCACTGCCCCTCACCCCAAGCCCTGCTATCCAAAGGCGGAGGTGATGGTGATGATATGACACTCTGCAACAGAATTGGCTAATTTGCAAGGGAAAATTAGCAGTCGCCCTAAAGAAAATAAAACTGAGAATGTTTTGAAAATTTCACTGATGGGGAGTGAAACAAAGCTTTCTGAGGAGGGAGTGACCTGTTGTGCGAAAAGTTTAAACCTGTTGGAGTGTATATTAATTTGTTGGAGGGGGAGGAAGTCATCCCTCTCCCCACTCCAACGTGTGGTAAATTGCTGGAAGAGCATGGCAGGCAGTGGGCTTCCAACCAGTGCATGGGAAACAGCCAGTGCCCTGTTGGCCTTCTCCAGTGTTATTGTTATTTATTGCAAAATTTAAGGATCAAGCCCAAGACAAAAAGCTCTCTGTGCCAGCTCCAAATAGTGGGAGAGGGCGTTGAATTCAGTTTCCTTGTATTTGCAATGAAGCTTTGCAAGCTCCTCCTGCCCTGCCTCCTCCTGGCAGCAAGGGGGTGTTGAGCCTTCCCACCACCAGAGGTGGGACTGCAGAATCCGTAACCTCTGGGGGAAAAATACTTTTGTCATGGTACAAATTTGTTGTTCTAGTCTTGGTAATAACTCTGCATGTTCAAGTACATCCTGACCAGACAGAAGCCTGGATGTATGTCTGGAAGTGGAATGAAGAGCTTCTTAAGCAGAAGTGGAAAGGACTTTAACTGTACACGCAGCTGTGAGATCTGCAGCTGGAGACATCTAAATTATGTGATTAAAGTCAGCTCTGGACAAAGAGGAGAACAGAGGGACTGTATTGAATAATATAGTAAAAAGCAAATCCATTGGAGAGAAAGCTGCAGTGAAATCTGAAATCTAAAATGAAATACATTAAATGGTTTATCATCTTTATTTTCAGAACAGTGTCCCCAGTATGCCAGCACTATTGTTAGCTCCTGGTTTAGTTGACCATCCTAGCAGGACATAGTTCCTAACAATTGTAGTAGCAAGTATGGTTTCAAGGTAGTGAGCAAGAAAGAAAAGAGAATGGTGTCCTTTTCCCTAAGGACCACTCTAACATCACACACATAGAACAAATATATGTTATTGGTTGGCTTTTGGACTGGAGTCCAAATGTGCAAAATTGGATGTAACAGAATATGTAGATCCAATGAAAACTGTTTTGTCTAAAGTGAAAAGGCCTCAAAAGTTTGGCTGGCTACTCTAATTCAAGTTGGTCTTCATGGCTCAGAATGCTCATCAGTGTTGTTAAGGTACTAGATAACTTAAATTTCATTGGTGATGGTTGCATTTTTTATATGTTCTAAGGTTATTTTCACAGTCTGTTAATTATTCAATTAAACTTTCTATAGCAGAGAACACAAAAGATTGCCAAGTAGATGCTTCCTCTTTTTGAAGTAGGTTGGAGTGGGACCAAGTTTTCTCCTTCTAGAAGTGTTCCATGAGAGGATGAAGTGATGATAGGACAGAGGAGTTGCTGTTCTTTGCTGCATCAAGCGTTTACATGTTTTTATCTTGAAGGGTTTTAAGATATTTATGTTCATATATGTTTGTATAAGTTTGTTGCTGCAATAATTTGAGATGTTCATATTTTCCCTCTGGTTGCCAGAGTGAGTGAAAGATTCCTCCCTCCTGTTTAGTTTTGGGGGCTCACACATAGGATTTCATATGATGATGGAAACAAGTTTATGTACCTCTTCCTGTCTTCTCAGTGCAGAGTATAAAATTACTGTATTGAGGAAAGTGTGTGTAGTAATGGTAAGCAATGTGTGAGGCATGATTGTACCGAAGCAGGGAATGTTGAACTGTTGGTGGCCCTGGAATGAAGGAGAAAAGGGGCTTCCCAGTGGAGCTGGGAAGTTCCAGCTGTAGATGAAGAAGGCATAAGTGATTAAGAGAAAAAAGATTTGGGGTGTGAGAACTGCTGAAGAGTCTGGTAAAGTTGGAAAGTATCTGGTCCAAACTCAGGAACTTGACTAAAACAATGTGCTGAGGAAGTTGGAATGACTGACTGAATATTGGTGTGTATTGGACCCCACCCCTGAGGCGATTCAGGCAATTAGTAGAATTTTACTGAATGTTGTTTCCCTCTTCCTCTTTCCCTGGGTACAGGTTCTGGTAATCCCCCTGAAACTTGTTTGGTGGGAGGGATAACAGTGGCAATTTGGGATGTGTATATTTGTTCAGGTGGTGCTGATACCTGGACCTATAAGATAATGGGCTCCAAAAGGCAAAACAACCTAACTATTGATCCTTACAGAGTTTGACAAGGAGGGCAATGTATTGCACTATCAATAAGTCATAGAGAATCCTAAATTGAACTTACCAAGCTATTTTGGAACCCAGTTTACAGGTCCAGCAAGTGCCAAAAATAATTGTATAAAATCATATAAAACCTCCCAGAAAAGGAGTGCTGTCTCAAGAAACACACAGGAAATCACCGACCAAACTGCTGGACTCTTCAGGCACTGCAGCTGAAAGAATGGTTCATGAACTCTTCCCCTGGATCCTGATTTGCATCTCACCTCACCTGCAGTGAGGAGGGAGTGGAGAGCACTGCATAGGAGGATATTAACTAGACTTAAGTTTTGGTTATTGGCAAAGCCCAACTAGCAATTGCCCATTATATGAGTTTTCGTGTGCTTCTCTTCTCTCCTTTCTGCTCTGTCTGCTAGATCAGACCACAAGAGGAAAGGTACCATTACTGTGGTCCTGTCTCGAGGCGTGGGATGGTTGTCAGAGACTGGAAAGATGTCTCAAGATATTTTGGGGTGCATGCGTGTGGGGTCAGGCCTTGCTCTGGGGAGACAGTGAAGTGCCCCACCCTCCCTTAAGCCTGTATCCCAGCCTGGCAGGGCTGCCAGTCACTGACACACCAGAGACAGTGCTCCACTCTCCCTAACCCTGCTCCTGAGAGGCCAAATGAACACGAGTCCCACCTGGGGGAAGGGCCAGTGAAGGCCAAGGGATATTTAGGGTCCAACACAAGGCCATCACCTTGTCTGGACCCTGCCTGTTCTTGGAGTTTCTGTCTGAACACAGCTGGAACCCAGGAGTTGGTAGCTGTATCTGTGCTTTTCTAGATTTTTCCTGTCTTTCTCTCCTCATTCCCTCTTGTTGGACTATTTTGAGTTACTTACCATCGAATGGATTTAAAGTTTGCTAAGGTGAATGGTCCAGGTTAATGCTGTGAGAAGTGTTTTATGTTGATTGGATATATATATATTATGTTGATTGGATATGCTAGAGCAGTAAACCTCTAGCCAAAGTTGCCTGATTTTCTAAAGTTTGCCAGTAAGTGTTTTGTGCTGTTTTTGACCTCATGAGAATATCTGGTTGGGATTTCCCCCATATGTTCAACTCAGAGTGCATGAACCACTGGAAAGCCCTTTCAAAAGTCCCATTGAGCAAGTAGATAGAGACCTTACAGGGTGTAATTTTGTCTCTGGTTTTTGGTACTGCTCAATGAAGCACAAGAAAACTGATCTCGTAGAGAGGTGGGGAACATCAGAGAAAAGGTGTGGGTTTAATCCCCGGAATTAGAGCAGCATGTGCCTTTTAATGAATGTCTGCACTGGCTAGGAGGTCAGAATGGCTATGGATTAATATGTTCAGTGTTACTTGTACAGTTCAGTGTTGAGTCATGCAACAGAGCGTTCAGTTAATTGAAAGCTTATGGTTTTCTGTAGATAGTTTGATTGATTATCTTTGGGAGTGCACTGGCACTCATTTTTGTCGAAGAATCATTTCTGCTCCTGAATTCTACTAAACAAAAGGATGAAAAATCCCACATGTGCGACATATGCGATGCATTCTCACGTGAATGAGAAATTCTGGTCTGAGAATAATACACTTCTTGTTAGATCATGTAATTCATTTCTTCTTTATCTGTATCGTTAACAGACCATGAATGAGTTTGAATACCTTAAGCTACTGGGAAAAGGCACTTTTGGAAAGGTCATTTTAGTTAAAGAAAAAGCAACTGGACGGTATTACGCTATGAAAATTCTGAAGAAGGAAGTTATTGTAGCAAAGGTGAGTAAATGGGAAACTTTGGGATGTGGTTTACCCTTGATACAGCCTGTGTCAAAGTCATGGGAAGGATTCTCAGCAGTTGTAAATAATTGCTCTGTTAGTGTTTGAAATGGACCCCTGATCTGGGGAATCACTTTGCTGATTTCCTTCTGCTTGCATTTCAGGATGAAGTAGCGCACACGCTGACAGAAAACCGGGTTTTACAGAACTCCCGGCACCCCTTCCTAACAGTAAGCATTTCTGCCTCTGCACAGTGTAACTTGATATCCCCACCACCAAGGCTTTCCTTATTTTTTGTCTCTTAATGCATCTGAGGTCTGTGTTTACAGAGTGGCTGAGTACTTTTGTAGCCTTCCATTTTAGGGGTGCATAAATGAAAATACTTTTTCAAGTTTTCTGATTCTTGCAGGGCAGGTCCTCAGCACCTCTTGAAGACAGTGTTTCAGGCTGTGGTTTGACATTAGGGCTCACCCATTTAATTGCTGTCTCAAGAGGAGTATCTGCTTTCCTTGCCCTTCAAATGTTTGGTCTCCCCTTTGTGGCAGAGGTCAGGGTGACTCTGCTTTTGTGACAAACAAATTCAGGAAGATACACTGGGCAGAAAAAAACTTTGATTTTGTCTTTGTTGGTTTTTTTTAAGCTCCCAGATACAGCTCACCAGTGGCATCAGAGCACTGGGAATGCCAGCCAAAGGATAGTGGTAGGAGCATGTGGAATGGGAACGAGAAGAGCAGGACTGTGCTTTATCTGCTGCTTTCTTTTTGAAATTGTAAAGTCAATCCATACTCTCATTTTAGACCTCCATTGCCAGCAGTCTCTCTGGGCTGAGTTCAGATATCTAAGTTCCATCTCAAGATTTTGTTTGTAATATCTACTACAAGTTGTCTCTGAATTTTTTACAACTGCTTAAAGGCTCTAAGAGACTGTGTAGGATCCTGGTTGTTTCATTTGGCCAGGTACAAGGGCTTAGCTGGAACTCAGACCTTTTAAGCATGACCTCTGGAAGTAAATATTGCTTGTATTGAGTAAACTCAATAGTGTTGACATGTCTAAAACCTGATTCTTCATTTTTCCAGAAAAAATATGACTGGTTTAGAAGTGCCACCCTTTGTAATGAAGACCACAATATCGTATTCAGTATTTTCTTTTCAATGCTTTTATAAACCAAAGTATCCAGAACAAGGGCTTGAGAGATTAGCTACAAGACTGGGTTTAGCTTGAGTGCTAGCAAAAGGTTCTTACCCAGAGAGTAGCTGGACCCTGGAATAGGCTCCCCAGGGAAGTGGTCACAGCACCAGCTTGACAGAGTCCAAGAAAAATTTGGACAACACTCCGAGGTCCCTTGTGGGATTCTTCATGTGGTCCTGTGCAGGGCCGAGAGTTGGGCTTGATGATCCTTTTGGGCCCCTTCCAGCTCAGCACATTCTGTGTTGAAAAACCTTAATACTATGGCAAACAAGTTGATGTTACTCCAGGAATCCCTGTGACAGGACTATACACGGGCACCTTGTGACTCTCCATCACAGCCTCCCTCTGTCTGTTTCTGTGCATTGCCCACAGATTGGTATTGCCAGTGTTGGCCAATCCCCTGGCAGGCTGTCAGCAGCAGCAGGGCAGGGGCCAGGGGGCTGGTGTGTGAAAATATGTGTGCTTCATATAAGAGGTCTTGTAGCCAGTGTGGTGAAACCTCGTGCTCCAGGGTTTGGTTGTGGCCTCTGTTCTGACAGTTGAACCTGTGGCCAGAGGAGGAAACTTCAGTCACTGTTGGAACACTTTGAGTCCCTGTTAATGGGCCAGAACTTTGTTTTGCAGCATTTTAGGTGATGATAACTTCTGCAAGGAATTTGTTTAATGTTTTATTAAATTTTTTTAGCGAAATAAGTTGGCAGTTTCCTCAGCTGCAGCAGGAAAATAAAAGTATTATATAAGATTTAAGGACAAAATGTTCACTAAAATAGAAAATTTCACATCTGCTTCTGGAAATCTATTAAAAATGCTTTTCTAATTGTCACTATGATCTGTCTTCTAAGTTTTGGTTTAAATCTGTTTCAGGCTTTAAAGTATTCCTTTCAGACACACGATCGCTTGTGTTTTGTTATGGAGTATGCTAATGGAGGGGAGGTAAGGGAAATACAATAATGTTTAATACTTTAGGATTTTCTTGTTCTACTGCTAATTTTGCTTGACATTATTTAGCTAAGGTCCATTTTTGCAATTCTAATTAATCCAAGTTGTCCCAATTAAACAGAGCTGTTCACAGGTTTAACTAATATGAAGAAATAAGACTTAATTTTTTCAACTCCATTTTTAGAACATAGAGGTTTTGGGCATAGGTTCATATTTTACATGACAGCTGTATATTGTAATCTGACATTCAGAATTTCAAGAAGGCAAGGTTGCTTTCTAGTTGCTCTAGCTGTCAGGCAAGTTTTAACACTTAATATTGTGAGTATACTTGGAGGGAGAACTAGCAGCTGCTGACTGCTATTAGAGTCAGGAAGGAAAAGTTGGAATATTAACATTTCTCTTAAATCATGCATTGGGCTTTAGTTTTAACATGTATTTGTAGTTCAGTCAAAAATAGTTTTATAATTTTCTGACCCTGTAAGACTGCAGTACATGTACTGGTTTTCAGTGTGTGTCTGTGAATATGAGACATAATTATCTAATAATTTAATTTATGATGCTTTTTAACACATTTGGGAACTCAGCTGGGTGAGGGTGGGAAGGGGTTTTCTCTTAGTTAATAGCATCTTCCAAGCAGGATGGCTTGTGAACTGCAAGGCATAATTCAGACACATTTAAAGTTAACAAATTACTGTTCTTGTAGTTGTTTTTCCATCTGTCAAGAGAGCGTGTCTTCTCTGAAGACCGCGCTCGGTTTTATGGGGCTGAGATTGTTTCAGCGCTGGATTACCTGCATTCAGAGAAGAATGTGGTTTATAGAGATTTGAAGGTACGTAGAAAAATCATTTTCAGGCTTTTGGGGTTTGGCTTTTTGTTTGTTGTTAAAAAAAGCAAAAATGATCCTGAACTATTAAGAAATCCTTTCCTGACTGAACTTTATCCAAACTGTTGTTGCAGCTGTTGGGCTGGACTTTACAGGATGTCTAAAGCCTTTGATAGTCCAAGAAGCTGCATAAGGCATTTATTGTGACTCTGGCAGCATTTCAGAGAACATCAAGGGTTACTGGGCTACAGGGGTTTCATTTTCACTTGCCTGCTTATGTTCTGAGAGAAACTTTGCTGGTGCTTCTGCACGGTGGAACATAATCCTGGTCCTAGCAGAGAGATGGAAGTTCACACTGCATGGATGTTGTGCTTCCTGGCAGTGTGCTCACATCATCTTCATAGTAGCTGCTTGCAGTTAGAAAACTGCCTATGCTTCAAGTTTCTCATTTGTTTGGGGAGCACAGAAGGGGAAAAGAAACCCCAACCACCAAGGTATCTCAGGGCAAACAGACTTGAGAAATTCTTGAGGAAAATGCAACAATAGCATTTTCTTTCTTCCTAAGCAGAGTTTTTAGGACAGGATGAAGGGATCCTGATAGTTCATTTAGGGGCAGTATAAAGGAAGCATGCTCTGTAATGTTCTCAGACTATGTCAGAGTAATTTTGGGATCTCTGTCTCCATATCACTGTGATTCCCCTGTAATGCACTTTCTTGATACACTGAGGAAACTGTCCTAATACCTGGGTGACTTTCTCAAAAATTAGAGGCTCAGGTGGGATGAATGCCATGTGCTGAGTAAATGTATATACTGATTCTCATTTAAAGAATCTCTTTGGAAGTGGTTCCTTAACCTTGCATATGATTTCTGTTTTATTTATTTTATGCTATTACTTACTGGTACAGATTATTTAACAAAATCATAGTAAAAGCAGAGATGAAGTTGTGTGAGGGGGAATACTTAATATACTTTCTAAAGAACTGGTGTTCTACTGATGATGATACTGTAGAAGCATAAATGCAATGTTCATGTTCTGCATTCTTTCTGTCTATATGTTTGGTTACCCCAAGACTACAAATTAGTTACTTCATGTTCCCTAAAGAACTGAGCAAAATGTTACCAATGTATATTTACATTTTACATGCTCTGGCTATGATCCCAGTGAGGATGAGGTTCAAAACTGATCTGCAAAATTCATGTCTTTGATTATCCTGCTCAGGATTAGTGTATGTTACAGGTAATCATGTCTTTTAATTTGGCTCTTCTTCACAGTTGGAAAATCTTATGCTGGATAAAGATGGACACATAAAAATAACAGACTTTGGACTATGTAAAGAAGGCATCAAGGATGGAGCAACAATGAAGACTTTCTGTGGCACTCCAGAGTATCTTGCACCAGAGGTATGTTTACGTTGGCTGTTGTGTTAAATTGCCTTCTTTCACGCCTTCCGTGGTAGCAGTAGGAGTACAGAATAATTCCTGTGCCATGATGTGCTCATGCACTAACTGCTGTTATATAATTACACATCCTGAGACTCCTTTATTCATCATGATCTGGAACACATCTTTAGCATAATGATACATGATGATTTTTTGGCGGCGTAGTTTCTTCCACTTGACAGAGTATGTACGTTTTACTGGAACAGTGCTTGTTTCTTGTATCAAATACATAATTTTTAAAAAAGCCCTTTTAATCACTTCAAATATTTCATGATAGATTATCTTTTTTGCAGCTTGCTATGTGTTTTCCTATTTGAAAGGTTATCAGTAGGATTTCACTTGAGAAGTAGAAGTATTGTCCGATTCTTTTACTATTTGAGGGCAGTCAAAGGTGACATGCTTTCAGAAACAGGACAGACCAAGCTGTTTCTGCATTATTTAGCATGGCATGCATTAAAAGTGCTGACTGTTTTATGACTATAAAAGCACAGGATATTTCTCAGTGTTGATTTGAGCATTCCAGTTGCAGAGGAAATAAATCCAGGCAGGGGATCTCAGTTCCCAAACAGTTTTGGGTAATTTTTTTTGTGGAGATTTTACTTTTTCCTTTTCAAGTGCAAAATTCAAACGCATGTTTGCAGGTGTGTTCCTGGAAGCCCTCTGAGTTGTGCACAGAGGTGGTGTTAGGGCTGGGGGTGAGTTGGGGTGGATGAGAAGTGAGGGCAGGTTGTAGGGGATGCGTGCACACTCGTTGCTCTGGGCATGTTCTGAGCTGTGTGGGAGCAAACTCCCGGACTCCTAGGGCAGGAAGCCCGAGCCAAGGTGGGGTGCCTTGTACAAGGGCTGCTTCCCTGCAGTGAGTGGGGCTTTGCTTCCCGTGGCATTTGCATTTCCATCCTGCTCAGAGCACACAGAGAAGTGAGCCTTGGGCTGCCAGCAGGTTATGGATTGTTGCCACAGCTTTCCCCTGAGTTGGGAGACTTGAGCATTGCAGACCTGCCTTGAATTGAACTGTGCAGAAGTAACAAAGATGGGAAACCAGTGTGGAGGAGGAATATTCCTGCTGTGAGCTGATGTCTTTGCTGATCAGTGCTTTTGTGCTCCCTGCTTTCATAGTGGTGGCAGCATGCTCTTGGGTTTTGTTTGGTTTTTGTTGTTTTGGTTTTTTTTAAACTCCCAGCTGCTTTCAAGGGCTTCCAGTCCTTTGTAATAATGAAGAACATGGGCACCTGTCGAAGTAGCTTGCAGCAAAGAGGTGGAGCCAGTCTCATGGTGACTGCCAGCTTTTCCATGGATCACCAGAAGTCTTCAGTGAATCTAAATTGGGGTCCATGCACCACAATTTGAGATTTACTGATGCAGAGAGTAATTAGCAGCATGACAGAGTGTTTATTATTCATAAACATGCCTTTTATTTAAGCTTCCCTCTTAAAATCAATTGCTGAACTTCAGTTTCTCATCAAGGATTTTATGAGGATGCTAAAAATATTTATTGTTTTGGTTTTTCCTAACTTGGAATGTGGAGATTCCCTGTGCAGTTAGTTGGGTTGTTCTTTCTGTTCTGTTACTTGCTATTATTTTTTCTTTTTTAATATTTATGATGAGTTGGCTCATCCAAAAACCCTGAAGGACAAATCCTTTTGATTAACTCAGTTCTCTCCCTTACTTGCAAGTCCCATCTGTGAGTTGGAGTGTTAAATTCTGGGGAGGCTTTTGTCATCTGGCTGATGGCATGCAAAAATCTGGAAATTGTGTGCAAATGATCTTCTGTGCATTTGAGATCATACATCCTTCAAAGCAGGGGTGTCAGTGCTCCTGTCTGCATTTGTAACTCGAGTCCAGCACAGCAGTGTGTCTGTACAGTTGTTGCATCGTTGTTTTTAGGTTCATACTGGAATCTCATGCATGGATGACAGTGACTGAACCATGTCAACTTTGATGTGTCAGATGCATCAATGGCTGTGATGTGTACAGCTGTTCTGCCTTCTCTTTTGAATTCCATCTCACAACAGTCTAGAGCTGCTCGTTAAGAAATTATGATCCCTTAATTTAGGGAAATGACCTTGTTACTTTACTGCTCCCCAGCTATCCAGTGTCTGGCAGTAAATCATGGATGAGTGCAATATTTTTTTGTTACGGTGCAGTTTTGATACTCAAACCATTGCTCTCTTCTACCCAATCACCAATATGATGATATGCTCATTGTGCTAAAGAACTTTGAAGAAATAAGCATTTTATATTCTGTTTACAGTTAATGGAGGTGGAGGAAATCATGATAATTAGTAATCTAGTTTATAATACAGAGCACCAATACATTTTTTAAAGTAACACGTGAAGTGTTTACTGCATTTCAGAAGCACCTGTAATATTAACTACGTGCACAGCAAAGACCTCTGTGGTTTTCTTTTTCTTTCAGTCTTTCCTATTGCATCTCTTGCAGCAGTTTAAAAAACAAAAATACAAATCGGAGGCCGTGTGAGTGTTTTATTTTAGGCGAGCCGAGCGTAGGGGAGTGTGAACAGGAAGCGCTGGTTGAGCGGGGTGACTCAGAGCGGGAACTGCATTGTCACACAAACTCGGTGAGCCCAGGGGAGCCCGGGGCTGCCGTGCCTCGGGGAAGGACGGGCCGGCTCCTGGAGTCCAGAATTGCATTGCCACACAATCCATGAGCCGAGGGGAGCCGTTCCTCGGGAAGGATGGGGCTGGCTCCTGGAATCCAGAATTGCATTGTCACACAACAGTGTGCATGAGGCCAGGGCTGCCGTTCCTCGGGAAGGACGGGCCGGCTCCTGGAATCCAGAATTGCTTTGTCACACAATCCATGAGCCGAGGGCTGCCATGCCTCGGGGAAGAACAGGCCGGCTTCTGGAATCCAGAATTGCATTGTCACACAGTGTGCATGAGCCCAGGGCTGCCGTGCCAGGGCCGGCTCCTGGAGTCCCAGAACTGCAATGTCACACAGTGTCCATGAGCCCAGGGCTGCCGTGCCGGGGCCGGCTCCTGGAATCCAGAATTGCATTGTCACACAGTGTCCATGAGCCCAGGGCTGCCGTGCCTTGGAAAGGACGGGCCGGCTCCTGGAATCCAGAATTGCATTGTCACACAGTGTGCATGAGCCCAGGGCTGCCGTGCCAGGGCCGGCTCCTGGAATCCAGAATTGCATTGTCACACAGTGTCCATGAGCCCAGGGCTGCCGTGCCTTGGAAAGGACGGGCCGGCTCCTGGAATCCAGAATTGCATTGTCACACAGTGTCCATGAGCCCAGGGCTGTCGTTCCTCGGGAAGGACGGGGCCGGCTCCCGGAATCCAGAACTCCGTTGTCACACAATCCATGAGCCCAGGGCTGCCGTGCCGGAGCCGGGAATCCCAGCCGGCGGCAGCTGTGCCGGCCGCTCCTTGGAGGGGGCAGCTGCAGAGCCAGCTGTCGTTTGGTGTGAATCATCCGGCCGGGGATGCTGGAAATAGACCGACGTGGGGTAATCCAATACCTGGCAGCCTTTTGATTTTTACTGCAGGCCCTCTCCCTCGTTCAGATAATTAAGGGGAATAATTAGTGAATAAAGAGAGGCAGAGTGCAAACAGTTGTTATGTGAAGTGCCTCGATGGTGCTTTTTTATGTGCAAAACCTTTAAATCAAGATTTATAAGACGTAAAGATCTTGCTTTTGTTAAACTTGCACTGACTTGGGCTCTTTTACCTTTTTAATTTTGAATGTTAAGTATTCTGAATCTCAGGAATATAAAGCTCACACAGACACTGTCCAGTGAGAAAACAGGATGGTGGTGCAGTTGTGGTTCATGCTCTTGGCAAGAGTAAGCAGCTCAGCGCAGGTCCCTGCAAAGAGCAAAGATGATAACTAAAACCTGAGGACAGGGTTTGGAACATGAGATGTTGGTGTCAGCTACGGACAACTGCGTAGGAGACACAAAGTCTGGAGAAGTCCTGCTAACATCCACTGCACAGGCCACAGAACACTCCCCACTCCCTTCAGCAACCCTCTGTGCACCAGATCAGAAATGCACTGTGGCAGGGCTTTTCTGGAGCAAGCAGGAGAGGTGGAGAGCACTGCTGGGGTCCCAGGTCCCTGCACCAGCTCCTGCTTTGCTAGGTGGAAGTACCCAGGGGAAGGGAAGAATGAACTGTGCTGGGCTCCTTTTGCTGCGAGACCTGGCAGAAATCCACCCCACTGACTGTTCCTGTGTTTGCAGCCCTCTGGGCAGAGGCAGGAGAGCCTTTGGAGCGGGGCAAAGGGTTGGAGGGGAAACGTTTCCAGGCAATTTGGCTGCCATTTTACAGCCTGAGAGCTGGTCAAATGTTAAAAGTGTTGTTCTGGATTTTAGTGTTTAGTCATTGAGTATTTGTGGGTGGTCTTTTAGGATGTGCAAAGCCACAACTTTGGGGTGCAGGTTGATAAGAAGATGATGGATATGTTTGGCTTTTTGCTTGTGAAAGAACAGGTTCATGGCTTTTTCTCCATGTACTGGCTCCTTGGTGGGTTGGGGTTTTTCTAAAAACTTGGATCCCATTTGGAACAGTTTGTGATGAATAAGTGAGAGTTTAACAGCTAGCTCTGTAATGTGAGAACAGTTCTTGGCCTTTGGACTTTCAAAGGTTGTGCTTATCATGAGTGTAATGTGAGGGAGGATGGGAGAAGGAAGACAAGGAAGCTGCTGTGACACTCCTGCTGCCTCCTTTTCCCCCCTCTGCTCACTCAGGGTGGTGAGCATGGATGCCAGTTCTTTTCACATGGTTCTTCTGCAAATACTCTGCTGTTAGAAATGGCTGTGTTATCAAAGATGGACTTGCTGGGGTAAATTTTGCTTCTTGAGTACTGTGTTCATGCCTGGTGTGGGAGTATCTTCTAAAGCCTTTTCCTTGCAATCTGCAGGTTCTGGAGGATAATGACTACGGCCGTGCAGTGGACTGGTGGGGATTAGGAGTTGTGATGTATGAAATGATGTGTGGACGGCTCCCTTTCTACAATCAGGACCACGAAAAGCTCTTTGAACTCATCCTGATGGAGGAGATCAGATTTCCACGCACATTGTCACCTGAAGCAAAATCCCTCTTGTCAGGCTTGCTGAAGAAAGACCCTAAGCAAAGGTGAGGCTGTGCTTAATAGTTGCACTTTTTAAAGGTATTTGAGACAAAATCGTCATTTAATTTTTAATCTATTCAAATTGGTTATCCAGCAAGATGCAGCAAGTGGATGTGCTCATTTATTTTTGACTTTTTAAATGAGCTGACAGTGTAAATAGTGACACAAAGCAGCTTTGGTGCTGAACTTCAGAGTATGGTGGCTGCCATTAAAGTAAAACTATAGCCTGGGAAAAGCAAGTTAACCCTACCTTTGGCTGCTGTGATGCTCTACACCAAATGTTTTTGCCTTCTGTTGCAGTTGAGGCTGCTGTCTCTTTCCTGAATTTTTGTCTAGATCTGTGCCAGTGGTTTAGCATCCTGCTTTGGACAGTAGGTGGTGGTGTTTGTACCATGTTTGTAGTGGAATTTATACCATGCTCAATTGACTTTTCCTGCTTCCTCCTTTTATTTTTGTTTTTCTTTTATTGCTGTATTTTTTAAAAAGTAACCCTTGATTTAAAAACAGAAAAAAAAAAAAAAAAACCATAAAAAAAGCCCCTAATGGCTAACAAACAAAAAATGGAACAAGATCCAAAAAGGATGTTGACCTTCACAGAGATAAACATCAGTTTAAAAACCTGCCATCTTGTCAACCCAGACATTTTTAAAACAAATAATATTGTGACTCTGCCCCTGATCTCCTGTCCTGAACCTTCCACTGTTAATAATGCCCCACATAGGAAACCTTTCATGTGAGGTGCAAGCAGGGAATTCTGGTTTACTTTCTGGTGTTTGTTTAGTCTCCATGCTTGTGTGTGCACATAGCAGGAAAATGGGATTTGCCACTACCTGGATACTTGTAGAAGGATTTCTGTCATCACTGTGGGCTATTTCCTTCACTGTTTTTTGATGGAAAATCCTATTGGGAGGTCTCATAATGCAAATGCACAGTTTTTAATGTTGGAGGATTCATGTTGGTGGTGCTGTGGGGAACGTGGCCAGCCCTGTGCACGGTGGCAACAGCTGCAGCCCCTCCTGAACCCAGTGCCTGTGAGGGGACCTCCAGGAGGAGGTTGTGTAATTGATGAGCAGCCCCCAGGCTCTGCTCTGCTCTGCAGCCCCTGCCAACAGCATTCCTGTCCAGTAAAGCACTGGGTTAAATGCAATTGTGACCCTTTCATAGCTTACTCAGGTGGGGCCTTTCAATCACTGGGAACACAGGCAGCATCTGCTGCAGTTTGTTCTTAAAGGAGCATCTCTGATGAACCAAAATGCAATTTGTTTACAAACAAAGAATGCCCACTCATTTCTAATTACAAGATTTTCCCAATGCCAATAATTACTCCACAATATGCTCACTTCATACAAATAGCCACTTCTTCACATGGATCTTCTGCAGGCTTGGAAGCAGTGCTGCTCTGATCTGGTGGACAGATGATTTTCATGCTGCTGATAGAAATAACTGTTGACTAGACAAGCCTGCACACATGCCTTATTGTAATTATGCCTAATTACACTGGTGCTTCCCAAGCTTTTTTGGATCTTGGACTGTTCTTAAGTACTGGTTTTCCCCCAGTCACTGTTCCCATAACTTTTTACCTGAAGTTTTAGTTCAGCAAATCCAAGTGCACTTTGTGACATTTCAGGCAGCATGGAGAACTGATCTGGAAGCACTGGAGGTAGAAGTCCTGCATCCTGCCCTTGTAGTGTTATGTTCTTTTTTCTGGGTGGTCTGGGTGCTGGGGAGGATGCCTGGCATAATTGGTAGTTGACTCACAGTGTGCTCATGGAGCCATATGGACAAAAAACAGCCAGAGAGCTACTGAAATACATTCACTGAAAAGTTATGTAATGTGTGATAGTCTGTGCTTTGGGGAGCCACTGTGTAATTCAGCAGAAATGCCCTCTGGTGCCAGTGGTGGACAGAAGTTGGTGTCACTGTAATGTTTGTGGCAGAAAGCGTCAGAATTGGCAGCATAGCTTTGTGTGAACTTCAGAGTGAGATGGAGGAGGCAGCCAAAACCATGGGAAAAAGGAAACTGAGAGATGTTGTCACTTCCCCTGAAATCATCAAAAAAACCTGACCAACCCAACAATAAAGGTTGATACAATGAAGCTTAGTGCCAAGGATACTTTAGGTTAAATATCAGGGAGCTAAGTAATTGTGATCTCTGTCAGTGAATTAAATCTTAAAAATGACCTGTTGCACCTGAGCTGGATATACTGAAGCAGGGTTAGCACACTCTGTTCAGTAATACCAGTTCAGTCTCAAACTCCCAGGCATATGGAGAAAATGTGAAGAACAATAAATTGCATTCTGCTTTTAATCATGGCTGTTTTCTAAATTTGGTCATATGAAATCCATTTTGTAAGAGAAAAGGAATTTTGAATTTTCTTTTGGGATTGATAGAAGTTTATTAATCTTGTAATGTGAGCCCTAATTTTCCTAAGAAGGAAAAAATCTATTCTGTAAATATTTCCTGTTAATGTGACCTGAAATTCCCCTTTGCTGCTTTGTGACATGGATCAAGTGAAAGAAGGTAATCAGAGCATATTTTCATACATGAAACAACAAATTTTTTACCTTTTATTGTTCTTCCTGTGGCTGTGGAGACTGCAACCTGTGCAAGTGGGCATGGCTCAGAGCACCCTGTGTAAGCAGGCTAAGTTTAGATGGGTGGGTAGGTTTACAATCAGTGTCTTGCAAGCTCTGAATCTTGGCAGGTTTTTAACTTGAGAGAACTTGAGGGTGGTTTAATCTGAAGTGCCTTAGTTCCTTGTCATGGGCCAGGGTTGTTCAGCCTCTCTCAGATGGGGTTTGTCACAGGCTGCTTCACCTGCCTCTGGTGCTGTTGGACCTTTCCATTCAGCGGGAATGAGAGGAAGATGATGCAGCATTTCAAAAACACCTGTTCAAAACATCTGATGCTTTCAAAGAGTTGTAGTTGTGGCTTTGGAGAGCTGAAGCTGCTCCCTGGGACCTGGTGGTCAATTCTTGCAGTCACCTGGAGATCTGGTACTTCATTCTTCCCTGGCCATGAGGGTTCTTTCCATATCCAATGAATGTTTGGTCACAGGGAATGTCAGAGTCGATCAAGCCCTTACTTGTATAACTCCTTGGTTTTTTCCCTAGTGAAAGGAGGAGATTTGTAGAGATTTGTGTGTCTGTGTCCTCTCTGCTGCTCTGCCACAGGAAGCTTAGGTGGCTCTTGAGCACCCTTGCTCTCAGGCACAGGGAGGTCTGCAGCCCTCACAGACACTGCTGGTGTTGGAAGAGTTAGAGGTGACACTCGTGGGGACTTCAGAGGCCTGGAGGGACTTCAGCAGAAGGAGGTAACCTTGAGGAGCTGGTCCTCTTGGACAGCACACTTGGGTGCCTTGTGGACATGCAGAGTTTTGGAGCCACACGTGACAGGTGACTTGTGTTTGTTCTGAAATGTGTGTGCCTTGAGTAAGAAAGGGCTTCTGTCTCCAGACAGCTTCAGGGTCTTGTGTATCAGCTGAAGTGCAAAATGCTCGTGTCTTCATGTTTCACCAGGTGCTTTGAGACAGGCTGAGATTTAGCTGTTGTGTAGGATAATTTTAGTCTAAATCAGTTCTGTCCGCAGTGATTTGGACAAACTCAAACAGTTCTCCCACAGAGATCTAAATTGAAGCTGAGAAAAACATAAAAGGCAAGTTTACAGGATTTTTTTCTCCCAGCTTTCCAGAAATTACTATTTTAGAGACTTTCCAAGCTTCACCAACCTCAAACTTGACTCCTCTTGATTACTGATGTGAAGAGCTTTTCAGTGCTTTTTGGATCTACCATGTTTGTGTCACATGCATGTAGTTCATGAAGAACTGGGGAAGTAAAGCTCAGCAAAGAGCTGGGAGTTAGCATTAGGCTTTCCAAAAGTTTTAATCTCTGAGCAGCAAAGCACCCAAAGACTCTGTGTACAGGGCTTTGGGAAGATTGTGGCCTTTTCCTTCCAAATATGGAGTCTTCCAATCATGCTGTTCTCAAAGCCAAAGACAGCTTCTCTGTGCTGATAGTCACTGGAAACTGATGTGGATAGAGCTCCCAAATCCTTCCTGTGGCTGTTAGAGGCCTCTGAAGGTAAGGGCCATAGTAAAATAAACTACGGGTGTCCATCCTGACTGTATCAGAGGAGGAGAAGTAGGAATCTCTGTGCTTGGAGCTGGTGAACACCAACAGCCTTTGCTGGGCTGTTGTTCTTGAGCCTGGAGGAGATGTTTGTGCCATGGTAGAATCAGGTTTGGGGGCAGGGCTGACTCAGAGAAATCATGTGAAGACAGGGCTGGAAAACCAGAAGTGTGCAGGTTTCTTTTTAAAGAGCTGGGAATGGACTTGGGAGCTGAGCACTGTTTACAAGTAAGTGGGCAAGTGGAGATACATTATTTTTCGTGTGATTCACTAATTGTAATCTTCCTGTGTGTTTTCAGACTATATTTATATATATGTGTGTGTTAAAAATACAGTACAGCAAGTTTTAAAATTTATTTTTATATGATGTATCTGTGGAATGATGGCTGGCTGCCCTCAGTTTATGGAGCACAGACGTTTGTCATTAAATGGTTAAAGGGACTTAAAAGCAATATGCAATTTCATAAAAATTTAAAATGTGAAAATCATTTCATTTTAATATTGATGTTGCACTTTATTAATAATTTTCACTTTTGGATTTAACTAAAATAAGAAAGTCTCTCAAGTGTAGATAGAAGTTGAATGAATTACCAGAATTGTTTGGTGGTCAGGTTTTGAGGGGTGTTTTTTCTTGTTTTTCTCTAAATTGATTTTGGCTTCTGTACTTTCTGTTCTATTTCTTTATATACTGTAAATTTCTGTAGCTTTTGCTTTTCAAGTCCTGTATATACTATTTTTGATTCTGTCTGAGGACTTACATGTGCAGAATTTAACTTTATTATCCAGGAACCTCTTCAGAGCTCTTATTTCTGCTGCATTTTACTTTATTTATTGCATGTCCCTATGAAAGATAAACCTGCTGCTCTTTACATTCTCACTGGTGCCTAACCATGATTTTTGTGTTAGTTGCCAATTTAATTGTGTTGTCCTTGAGATGGACCTTTTGTAATAATTCTAGAAAACAAAACTGTATTTTGGAATAAATCCATATCCAAAATACGAGGTTTCTGTTGTTTCACCATTCACTTTGACTGGATTTGTGTCATTTTTAAAAGGTAAGTAAAACATCTGGAGTCTTTCTTGGCATTTCCCTGAATATGTGTTTGCCCTTCATGGAACACAGGCTCGCATTAGATAACATATTCTGCAAAGCACTTGTACATGGCTGCAGCCAGCCAGCCTTGCTGCCTGCTTCTGCAGAGCACATTCAGGTGCTTCTTAGCTCAGAGTCACTGCTGAGCTCCTGTGCAGTCTGTGGACATCTGTGGATGAAGAGGATTGACTCCACCCTCTCCATCAGCCATCATCATCGTGCTGTGGAAGCAACAAGGAGTCTGGCAGAGCCTTGGCAAAGCCACTGCACCTGGAGGGAACCAGCCGAGAGATGATTACTCACAGAGTTTGTTTCTGTTCCCAGGCTGCCCTGGAGTTTGTCTCTGTTCCAGGCTGCTCTGCAGCTGTACAAAGTGCTGCCAGGCAGATGGGAGAGCTCTCATCCAGCTTGCTTTGGCCCCTGGGGCTCTGGGTGGACTTGGGTTGGTCTTAGAGCTCACCTGGGGAGGAGAGAGTCCCCCAGGTACTGGGAGGCAGGGGAGCTGTTCCACTGCACATTTCCAGAAGGATGATGGGGAGCCAACCCCTTAGGTTACTGTGGCACTGGGATGGAAGAGGGCAAGGAAGCAAGCACAGCCCCTGGACTGTCAGGCCCCTGTGCTGCTGGGTGTCCCTGGTACAGCTGTGACCTCTGCCAGTTTGCCTTCTCTGAGATGGTGCTGGGGCATGGTTGAGGGCTTGAGTGCCTCAGGATCCAATCCCAGTGAGCACTGAGAACAAAGTGACACAGTCCTTGACTTTTCCATGCTGAGCTGTCCCAACAGCATTGTGCTTTCATGCTGCATTCCAGAGCATGCAATGTAAAAATACCACTTCAATGGGTTTTAGTACAGCCTTCATATTTTCTCTGATATTTTGAACCAAACCCCTCCCCTCTATCCCCAGATAATCATGAGCTGGGGCATGGTGTTACCACAGGTGGCCCAGAGGACATTCAGGGCCAGATGTTGTGCACAATGGATGAGGCCTGGCCAGGTGTTGGCTCCGGGCCCAGAGAACAGCCCTTGTCCCTGATGTCTGTAACAGTATAACTCTAGCCTGGGTCTTGTAGAGTCATTGCTTCAAGCTCTGGAAATGGGGTCAGTATCTCAGCCTGCCAGTGGCACCAGGCATGGGAGAACAGGCAGATCCTAGAGATCAGCCTGGGTGAGCATGGTAACACCTGAGCATTGTTTTAACCCTGTTACCTGAGTCTCCTGCTGATGACCCAGTATCTGTTTTATTCTCTTAGTGCCTCCTTTGCTTGCAGATGTGGTTCAGTCTTTTAGAGAACATTTTAACCTCCACAGCAAAATTTAAGCATCAGTTAGCTCAACATTGCAGCAAAACTGATTGCATCTATAAGCTGTGTGGACAGTTTTATTTTGGAATAAAAGTGCTTTATCTTGATATACCTCAAGTCAATAAAACACCCTTTGTGCTTTCCTGAAGCCAAGGAAGAGGAAAGATTTGCATATGCTGTGATATTATCACTGCAGTTGTCAACTGTTTTCTTTAATGGAAATTTAAATCAGGTTGCATAAATCAGTTTGCCTTAAAAAGCCTGGTCTCTCTTTCAACTTCAAATTCAGTTTTACTGCTGCCATCACTGTGCTCTAGGAGACTGTAAGGGGTAGTTGCATGTTAATGTAGAGAGAAGGATTTGTGGCTCAGACCTTTTACTTTACATGATCTGCTGTGGTCCCCAGGACAGCATCATTCCTGAAGGACAGTTTTTTGGAACTGTGGTTATTGTTTTTTCTTTGTCTAAGAGACATTTTTTTCTAATTCTGTTTGTTAGCCTGTTTTTAAATCTTGTAGTGGAACTATGTTGAAACCTAAAATAGGCCTTGCACAAAAAACCAAACACACAGCAAATGCTAGAACTGCTCCCAAATGCATTATATAAACTCCAAATTTCTTCAGTACACTGCAATAAAAATTGTATTAGCAAAAAATAACTGTACTCAAACATTTAATTACTTATTTTGCCTCCTACAGGTTAGGTGGTGGTCCTGATGATGCCAAGGAGATTATGCAGCACAAATTCTTTGCTGGCATTGTTTGGCAAGATGTATACGAGAAAAAGGTATTTATACAACTGTTCTCCCAAGGTGAATTGTAACTGTGGATGTATCAAATGTTTCAAATTTTGTTGCTCTCGAAAGGTACACAGAAACCCTCCACAGAAAAGGTTTGTAGGTGTTTTTAGCAACAGCTTAAAATACTGTGATCAGATTACTTCTGGATTTTTATTTTGCAGTGATAGGAGTATCTTTTAATGAGATACGTGGTTTTATGGCTCAATAAATAGGATGTAATCAAAATAGCTTCCAAATTTAGGGAGTATATAAGCTTTTAAAATGGCTTTTTCTATCAACTATTGCTGCCATTTCTTGCTGTTGACTGAAGCATCCCTTGCAAGCCCAGAGTTGCTGCTGGTTCCTGAGCATCTGAAGCCAAACTTCCTATTGGGAGTAGTAGAAGATGGGCTCTTCTTTCCCACTGCACTTTTCTTGCCTTTTCAATCTAATGTCAGCATTCAAGACAAGTCCAAAGACTGGACTTTCATCGATCCAAGCCTAATGCTATTTTTTGTGTGTGACAAAGGACTGATATGACGTGTCTTCAGTTGGTGGTATTTCTCATGGGTTTTCTTTGAGACCCACTGGGTTTGTTGGCTTTTCAGTGGGAGCTGAAGTCAAAGAGCCCAGCCCTTCCTGTAAGAATGTGTTTCATGAGTTGTCTGTGCCTCACTGCCCCTTCTTCTCAGATAACTCTTTCACACCTCCAAGATGCCCTGCTCTGTGCTCTAAGGGTGGTGTGCTGTTGTCCTCTCACGTTCAATTCTCAGCAGTCACATTCTCGTAACTCTCATGAAATGCAGCCAAACGTGCATCTGCTGATTCAAGGCTCCCATCTACTGGTGCCACATGATCTCACTGAATCCCAGCCTTGCCTGATTTCCCTCCTTCCCCCAGCAGTCCCTTGTGGTATCAGATCTCATTTGATCTCTAAATGCAATTTGGTTGTCCCTTCAGTTGGTGGGAGCAGGTAAGAAACTTGGCAGAAACTGAGTTCCCATTGGAGCACTGTCCAGTGCCTCTATACTGCTACAGAGAGGGCTCTATTTCCTTCTCTTCTTTCACTTCCTCACAGATCTGTGTGGCTAAAAGAACTGAGAAATCATAAAACAAGTTTTTGTGCCTTGAAAGTGTGGATAAGACATTAAGACCTCAGTCCTTTCAGAGCATCCCTTGAGGGAGAGCTGCATGCAGTCATGAGGGCAGGAGAGAGTTCTGTGGAGTTTATTCAGTATAACATGAAAAGAAGATCTGAATTCTTATTTTAAACAGGAAGTTGTCCCCATTTTCACCCAGCTGACAAACTGAATTCTTGAGAGTTTGCACATTTTTTGCAGTTTAAGGTAAAAAGCTGACAGTGGGGCTCAAATATTTTGAGTAATTTGTCATTTGGTAGTAGTCCCAGTTCCCTGAACAGAAGAGAAATCACACAAACTGGAGACAATGTTTTATTTATCTACAGGACTGAGAAAGCCTTCATAAATTGTTCCATAGTGGTAAGGATTCTGAAAACTTATCAGGAAATTCCAAATACTTGCATCTTTTAGAGAAAACTGTGTGCTGATTGAGACTATTCCTGACCTTGGCATATCCAAGTAGTCCAGATCCTGGCTTTGCTTGTGTCCCATTGGTGTTTGCATCTGAGGCAGGCACTCTGTGCAAATGGAAAGCCTGTGAGTAGATGCCACCTACATTCTGGTGGTCCAAAGGGGGCCTTGCAGCATTTACCTGAAGTGCAGTCCTGTGGATTAAAGCTGCATTTTGTCAGCTGCTGAGAGCTGTTTGTGTGCTAAGCCTGGTTCCCCACCATCTCCAGTAATGCTGGGTATGTGTATGAGTATGGGCTTGGGTAATCCAGAACATTTGCTTTGTAATTAAGCTTTTTGCAAACATAGCCTTGCTTTAAATTACAAGGAGCTTTGAATAACTGGGGTTGTCCCCCAGATTTAAAATGTTTATTAGGCTCACTTGGAAGAGTGCTGTCTGTCTCTGGTGCAGAGAAACGTGCAGTTTAATTTGCAGTATTTTGCCCACCCACAAGCAAAACATACTCAGAGATTTGAATCACATGGGGATTTTTTTCAGGTCTCTTTTCTCTCTTAAACCAGCATGAGCCTGTGGGTACCAATGCAGGTCTGCAGCCGTGGGAGGCTACAGGTGGCACCTCCCTGCCAGTTGAACTGCAGAGCTCTTGCAGTGACAGCTTCCCAGTAAAGTGACATATTTGCTTGTTAAAGGCAGCGTTGGAGCTTTCTGCAGCTTCCCCTCTGTTTCCAGCTTAGCGCTCAGAATTTGACAGCGAGGGGGAAAAGATGTCTTGTGGGTGCATCATAATCTGTCTCAAATTGCTTTTAACAGATACTAAAATAAAAAGGAAAATGATCCAGGCAGTGCTAGCCCATTCCACATGTGTGTTGGCTTGGGATTGCTACTTTGAGTGGCTCCAATGTGCTCAGTTCAGGTGGCTGCTGCAGTGCCCAAGCCCTAAATCACCCCGAGCTGTGCACAGCAATGAGAGCAACTGGGGCACTGTGAGTGCCAAAACCACCATTAGCTTAAAAGGACAGATAGAGCTTCACACACACACATGCACAGCCTGTCAAAGCCAGGGCTGCTTTGGGAAGTAGGCAGAAGCTGCTGCAAGGAGAGAGAGGGAATAGAGTTATATGAGGAATCTTCCTGCTCCACGGGGCTTTTATATGTAATATGTTGGTGTGATTTGATTGAGAAGTGTTATTAACATTATAATGTAAAGCATTCCTTCTTCAATAGCTTCAGGGGACTGCAAGGCTCAGAGTAACTCCTGACTTTGGGATATCCTATTTCCTGTTCCTTTTTAAATTCATTACATAAAGACAACTTCTGAGGATCTAATATTTTTTTGTAAGGGTAATGTACCCAGCTCCTTTAAGCCGTTCTTGGGCACAGAGAATTGTGAGTAACTGGGAAAAAAAGATGCTGAATATATACTATAATTGGGCTCTCTTATAATGATCAGAGCTTTTATGCTTCTAAATTTTTAAGGATTGATTTTAAACAGTAATTGTTTCTTTGTATGTGGGAGCGTTGCCATATGTATACATTACATTTCTTACTGTCTTCACATTGAAAATGAATGCATTTGATTGGATTGCTGTTTGTAAGACAGGACACTGTTAGGTGCTCTCAAAAGAGATCAGAAAGACCATCCTGGTGATAGGGAGCTTGAAAGTTGACAAACAAATGATTCTTCACGTCCAAGCAGGAGATAGGAGTTGGAGGTGGGGAAGAGGTGTTTTGTGTGTTCCAAGATTTGCTGATGTTTTCCAAGTGGTGATTTCTGTTGGCGTCGTTCTTGTTTGTACAAATGCAGGAGTGCATGTCTGGGGTCACTGCATAATTCCAGTTGGAGCAATTTACCATCTACCTTGCTAAACCTCTCCCTGCAGTTTTGGATTGGAAGCTTGAGGCTTCCTCAGTCATGCTCCTGAATTGCTGCCCGGTGTCGCTGTGCGCTATTAAAAGGTGGCCACTCATAACCCCGGTGGTGGGCGAGCAGGATCCCAGCCCTGTGCACATCCTGGTTCTGCCCCCATGCAGGGGAAGGTGGGCAGGGTCTGAATCCTTCTCCAGTGCCCTCCAGAGCTGTCCACGTTCCAAGTGTGTGCATCTGTATGCAGCCAGCTCCCCATCCCGCCTCCCCGGCGCGCTCCTCCTCCAGCCCCAGCCGGGCAGCTCCGCTCCATCTGGAGCTGCTCTCGCCAGAGCTTGCCTAGGTACACATGGATGATTTCCAGCCTGTCTGCCTGAGTTTCAGGAATAAACCCCAACAAGCGCAGCTCCTGGTGTAGCAAGAGGAGGATGTTCACTGCTGACTGGGCTCAGGTTTTTGTAAGCACTCCAGGTTTTTGAAGTTCAGAGTTGACATCAAACTGCTTTTGGGGACTGTGGTATTTTTGGGGTCCTCCACGGCAGGAAGGAATGATGAACCTGATTCCATGTTCTTAGAAGGCTAATTTATTATTATATTATATTATATTATATTATACTATACTATACTATACTATACTAAAACTATACTAAAGAACAGAGAAAGGATACTTACAGAAGGCTTAACAAGATACTAGTTAAAACCCCATGACTTTCTCCGGAGTCCTGACACAGCCTGACTGTGATTGGTGATTTAAGTCAAAGCAATTCACAAGTTGGATAAACAATCTCCAACCACATTCCAAAGCAGCAAAACACAGGAGAAGCAAATGAGATAATAATGTTTTCCTTTTTCTCTGAGGCTTCTCAGCTTCCCAGGAGAAGAAGTCCTGGTGAAGGGATTTTTCCAGAAAATACGACAGTGACGGGGGACCAGGAATATTAAAGCTTAGTGTTGCTGCTGCCTTGGCCTAGGTTCTGCTGGGTTGGTCACACCTCCAGTGTGAGCTGCATGGGCACAGTAGCACTGTAGCTGAAACTTCTTGGTGAATGTTACAACCTTTGTAGTGATACACAGGATTAGCTGATAAGTTTTATATCACTAAGCATCTTTCTTAATCATTTTCATCATCCTTAAGCATAAATCTGACTAAATGAGGTTGACAATTTCCATATAATGAGGTGGGGAACTAGTATGTGTTGTTATTTTTAAACACTGGTCATCATGTTGTTACTTAAAGAAATGTTAGGATTCTAAGTTTTCTTTGTGCAGTTAAATCGTAGAGGGAAAAAATGCCTTAAATGTCCTAAATAGTAAGTGCACACCTAAGGTAAGTATTTTTACTATATATGCTTCCTTTGTGAGCTGGTGTTTTTTAGACATTTTAGGAAGATAGAAAAAGGCACTGTAGCTTATAACTGTGTCAAATTCTACTTGTTTCAAACACCACTGCAAGAACCTGTAAAAATGGACACTTTTCTTTTCTTTCCCTTAGCTTGTACCTCCATTCAAGCCACAGGTTACATCTGAAACAGATACAAGATACTTTGATGAAGAATTTACAGCACAGATGATAACAATCACTCCTCCTGACCAAGGTAAAGTTTTTCCAAATGTTTCCCACTGTGTTCTCCACACCACCAGAAATAATTTGCTGTGATGGCTCTCTTCTGCCCATTTAAAAAAGTGTCAGTTTAAACTTGAGGGTTTTCCATATGTATTTGACCAGGAAGTTGGTAAAATGAAAAACCTGCTTAATAAGTGTGAAATTATTTGTACTGTGGTCTTTTCCAAATTTGCACACTCCCACTGGAAATCAGTGATACAAATGTTTGGCTCATGTCCATATCCACACACACTGTGTATATGCAAGCAGTCAGTTGAGTATGGGCTAATATCCCATCAAAATACTGTATTTTTGTGATAACTGAGCATGTTTGATGCTCTAAAATAGCAATTGCTAAAAATTCAGAACACTGAGTGTGGATTTAAGCAGTGCAGCTCCTAGCAATTTTAAATGGACATCTGAACATCTATTTTATGAAATAACTTTACCATGCGTTATCTTATTGTTGATTTGCTGCAAACAAAACTAAAGGTAGCAAATGTAACTACCTTTTTAATGTTTTTTACTAACTTTTAATGTTTGTTACTAACTTTTTAATGTTTTTCATTCCTCATTCAGATGACAGCATGGATTGTGTAGATAATGAGAGAAGACCTCATTTTCCTCAGTTCTCCTACTCAGCCAGTGGAACCGCTTAATGTTTTGCCATTCAGAAACAAAACAGACTGCATTTTGGGGACCTTACTTCAATGGACACTAGAGAACTTTCTATATTATCAAGTTACAAACTGTGTTTGTATTACAACTTAGATGAATTTGTAGGAAACCTCACAGATTCTGTATTTAAAACAATTCTTGATGCGTTTTTGAGAAGGAGAACAAATCCATTCTTTAAGTATTATGTCAAGGCTTTTATGCTGAATCACCGTAGGTTTTTAAGAATATACACCAAAACTGTTTACTTTAGAAATAATTAAGGTATTCAACATATCAGCAACTCTGACCAGAAAATCCCCTTATTTTATTTATTTCATACAGTTCATTATCTAAATACAGAATCTGCACTCTGATCAATTAGATTTATATAGGAAGATATAAGACTTTAGTAGCTAGTGCAATAATATAAGCAACAAAGTGAACAAACTCTGGAGGGTTAAGGTTCAAACTCATTTTGGACAGCAGTGAAGCGTCATCCAACTCCAGAAAACCAACTATAGGAACAGCATTAATGGCCTCAGTGAGGTAAATCAAAAAGCAAAAGTTATTTTTGTTATAACATCTGCTACAAGACATTACATATCAAACTGAATCCGGTGGGATTGCCACACCGTACAGGCGAGTATTTCATTCTAGGCAGTGCATTTAATGATTCCGTTTGCATAGAATCTAGGAATACTTCATAGGATTGGCTTCTCAAAACCTAGAAAACGCTTGATTTACCAATCTAATATGAAAGGCAACAACACAAAATCACCCACTTCCACCACTGTACAGAAATACCACACAGGTCTAAGTGAGAATCATCCTTATGAGCGAGTCAGCCAGACACGAGTTCATTTGGCACTGAAGTAATGACTTGTTGCCGCTTTTTTTTTTTTTTTATGAAAAGATATATGAATATATATAAACACTTAATGAATTTTTGCATCATGCCAGATCATTTCTTCTTTCTTGAGTGTGCATTAAAGGTATCAACCAACAGTTCATGGTGCCTTCTCACTCTTGAAGATTCAGTTTAACAGTGTTTCCCATGTATAAAAAAAACTAGGTTGAAACTTCATATGTGTTTGAATAATAATGGTGTTCAAAAAGTGAACTCTTTTTTTGTTTTTCATTTTTAATCTTAGTGGGAAATTCCCCACACCCTATTTTTGTTGTATCATGTTTCTTTGTAATTTTCATAAAAGCAGTCTTATTCTGTCTCTGCTGCAAATAAAGTTATTCCATTGTAGGTTGCGTTCTTTAAATTGCGCTCTTTTTTTTTGTTTTTTCATTCTCTTGACTGTATAAAAAACGATGACATGTATTCCAGTTAAGTAGCATTTAATATTTTTATTAGAAAGGAATTATATTATGAAAACCCTCTCTTCCCCTCTCCGTCAGACACTGCTGTGCTTGCACAGAGAGCCCATCATCCTGACTTTTTTTAACAACATTCAACTCTAGTATTTTTACTCATGATATGAAAGTTTCCCTCCAAATACTTAAATAAAATTGCTTTAATGAGTTAGGTTCTTATTTCTTGTGGTAGGAGCCTTCTGAATTTATAGAGATGCAACAACTGCTCCAGTTTCTCAAGTGTGATGTGCATATCACTGAGGGATTCGGGTTGTTCTGTTCCTCCTCAGTTGTTTCATCTCTGTGCTGATCATTATGCAAAGATAATTTTGGAAAACGCTTGTTCAGAGAAAAGCAACCTGTGCCAGGAATAAATTGTCTTGAGGTGAATGAGGACTGGCCTTGTTTTGCTGCCCTCCTGGTGCCAGCAAAAGGCCCTGATCTGCAAAGGTATTTCTGTTCCACCATCCAGGCCAGCCTGTGCTGCACAATTTCCAACACTCTCCAGGCACTAATGTTAATCACAGCTGGGAGGTGCTTACAGGAGGCTGGAATGTCCCTTTTCAAACAAGAATACAAAGAACAAGATATGAACATCCAAGAACAACTGCAGTGTGCTTCAGAATAAGCAACAGGAACTGCAAGCTTGTGGTAAGCCATTAAATATCCAGCACATTTTTTGGTTCAAAGAATAAGCTGTAATTCCCAGTGCAATTTACTGTGTGTTTATGCAAGGGGGGAAGGGGAAGAAGAGATCTGTGTGTCTGTAGGACTGGTGCTGGACAGCCTGTCCCATTCAGCAAGTCTGATCTAACTGCTCTCCCTCCTTTGCTTCCAAGCCTTCATCTACATCTCCAGCCAGCCCAGGGACCAAGTCCAAGGAAACTCTTCTGCAAGTCTACAAGTCTTGACAAGTTCTGAACCAACACAGCTTTGTGCATCCAAATATAGGCAACACTACTGAGCAAAGGTTACCATTATCTGCCCCAGGAAAATCTGCTCTGTCAAATGCAGGAGCAGGCATGGATCAGGTTGTTTTGCTGAGGCTGATTATGTCTCACTGTTTTTCTGCCAGCTGTTGCTAATGGATTGTGTTAATTCCCTTATATTAAAAAAAAAAAAAGCAGCTGCCAGAAATCTCTGAATCGTAATACTGTTAGCAACTGAGAGCCGTGAGGGCCACACCTGAATGCTGGACACATTCCCTCATTTTGCCAGTGATTGTTCTAAATGCCTTATTTGTCCATAATTGAATGGTTATGGCTGCTACAGCTGTATATCTGCAAACATCAAATGTGTTCTTTACACAGAAAATCCTACTGCTAAAACCTGTGACCTGTGTCATTCATCTCAGATTCTTTTTGTACCCTATATGCAGAGACTGCTTAAATCTTCCATGTTTCTTTAGCTCTGATTTGAAACCTAAAAACTTTTCTAACAATCTCTACAACCAGAACCTCCCCATTTTTCCTTCTGGCATTGAAAAAAGTCATCTTGCTCTGGTGTTGCACATTTCAGCAAAGCTGGTGCATCCCAGGTTCTGAGCACCAATAGTGAATCTATGCTACAGCCCAGGAATGTTGTTGTAAATTTGAACTTGGAGAAAAACAGGGAGAAAGCCCCTTGGCAAGAGCACGTGGGTAAGTTCTCTGTGTGCCTGCGACTGCAGTGTGGAACTGAGGTCAGCTGGGCAGTGGCTGGAACAGATCCACTCCTCTGAGTGCTGCTTGGGGTTGAGACATGGGCTGGAGCCAGGTAATTCTGCAAATTCCATTTTATACTCCCTGGTGTAACTAAAGCATCCAGTACAATCCCATTAGGATATGACAGGCTGTTCTCCCTTTAAAGTGGATGAAGATAACTCTGGTTCATAGCATTCCAAACTTTGCTCAAACTGTGACCTCTGCCCCCCACCCTCCCAGTACAATAAGCAGATTTTTCTTCATTTTTCTTTCTGCACCTTCACTCCTCCAGCAGGTGACCTCCACCTGCTCTCCAGCTCTCATACTTGCCTTGAATTCTAGCTGTTTTTTGAATTTGTTCACAGCTTTCCACCTGAGAAACAAATTATTATAGTTTTGGAGGTCTGGGGGCAAAACCTTGCCTGCATTGTTTGAATTGGATGGTCTTTGTTTTAACTAGTGGGAAATTTTTGTCTGCTGCTTTGGATTGTGCCCATGTGTTGAAGTGCTCAGTACACCAGCACTGTTTTCATATACCCCTGAGTGTTTGTGGGGCCTTCTCAATCTTTGTCAGAGAAAATACCCTTTGCTTCTTAGAGAGCACATGCCAGAACAGATTTTTATCTCCAGTAGCTGGCTGTGGGATGGTGGTCTCAGATCAGAGGTCACAGCCCACAGTGGGAGTGCAAACTCCAAGGAGACAGAGGTGCAGAGGGGGAGCCCACACACAGAAAGTGCCCGTGCAAGTTGTACAGATGTGCCTGAGAAGTTTGGCAAATGATGATTTAGCAGGTCCAGTTTATTTCACTGTATCTACAAGAGCTTCAGAGGTAAAAACAAAATTGAAGAAACAGGCGAATGTAAAGGATCCTGTTTCTTCAGCGTCGCAAATGAGTGTTTGTCTTCCACTTTGAGCTCAATTTTTGTAATGACAGGGAGGTTAATTGTCACGAGGAGTAACAGGCAAGGAACACACAGTGCCTGTAGTGAGCAGGGTTATTGTCCCCCTGCAGCTGAGAGTGCAGCCGTGTGCCCGCTCCCTGCTGCAGCATATGCTGCATTCTAATCAGCTGATGGCCTCTTGCTCTCTGCCCAAAATCATTTTCAACAAATGCAATTTGTTACAGTAGTTCCTGCTTGACGCTTTTTAAATTTTTTGTAACTGATGGTCGCCACCCTGGTTTTGTGAGCGTGGTGGGTTCCTAAGGACCAAATCAAGGTATTCATGTGTAAAAACTCCACTTCCCTCTGTGGTTTTTCAGCCTGCACATAGCTCAGTTCTGTTTCCCGTTTGCTGAAGTGCTGCTTCACATGGGGTTTTTTTGCCTGTAACTGGGTTTTTCTGCCTCCTCCCAAAGATGGGCTTTGTGTTAAATGTTACCCTGTTTTCCACACTTTCTTAATGTGTTTAGTCAGGTTACTGTAACTGCTGTAATGCTGCATTTCACTGGGGCTTTGAATTTGTTTCCAGAAGATGAATGGCAACGCAGCATTTGCTTTATTTTCTGGATTATGAAGGTCTTTCAAATTCTCTACAAATTATTACATCCATCCTGCAGAAGATATAATTATTTTTATGCTGGAGTCAAAAGTCTTCACAGAGGACACACAAACTCTTCCCAAACACTGATCTTTAGTTATTGGTAAACTCCCTGGATCTATTCCTTTGTGCTGCTGTGTCCTTACAGTACTGATGCTGTTACCCAGGAAGTTGTGTAGTACTGAAAAAAATCAATATCAGAACAAAAAAAAATAGTGATTGTGGTCTTCAGCAGAATGCCTGAGAGTTCACAGAAATTGGATTAAAATGAACATGAAATCCATTCTTAAACATGCTGGACTCGATGGTCCTTGTGGGTCCCTTCCAGCTTGGTTTATTCTGGGATTCTGTGCCCCTACTCTGCATTAGGACTTACTGCACTTTAGAGGCTCCTTACTCTTTTTATTTTAATTTATTGGGACACAGATCTGACTGCAGAGAACAATTCCAGCACCATCGCCCACACACAGGGCTGGAGTTCATACAGCATTTGAGTGATTTTTTTTTTCCTAAATAGCTAATGAACTTTTCTCACATACTTGATAAATCGCTCCAGTGACTTTTAAAGGCTTTATAGATGTGCAGAAAGATCAGAACATTAGCCCTTCAATGAACTTCCAGAACAAAAATGGAGTGATATTGTTAGGATGGTTGCAGCACATGGTAAATTTTCCATATGATATCTTTGGCTGTTGTGATTGTTCCTTATTCTGATAAGATTGGGAGAAATGAAACTAAACAGGTAGACAGGAATACCTGGTGCCCATTCAGTAATGAGTGTAGAATGACACTGAGTAAAAAGCAGAGAGAACAAAGTCTCTTGGAGCAGCTGCAGATTGGAAAGTTGCAGAGGAAAGGAAGTGGAAGAAAGCGGAACAAAATGTACTTATTTACGCAGGTGAGGTCATAAATTTAATGTGTAACTAAGATAAAGGGATTAAACTTAGTATCTCCCTTTACCTGATTGTAAAACTTAGAATCAGGTTACCTCTCCAAAGTTTTACTTTCTGTGGTGACTTGCTCAACGTGAAGGAAGTGGGGATCAAAGGTGGCTGCTTGGCATTTAAAATGATATTTTTTTAAATTCCCGTAAGCGGCAAAGGGAGTTGCAATGAGGGTGATGCTTCCTGGACTGCCCAGTGATTTTTCAGGTAACTTTGAGAAACCTCTCACAGCTGTGCCTTGCTTGAGGTGGGAGAGGCATCCCAGCAGTGCAGGAAAGCACCGAGTTTGGCTGGAGGTCAGTGTGTGAGTGGCACGGAGCTGTCTGGGGTTCCCCTCTGCAGAACAGTTGTGTCAGCTTTCTTTTCAGATCGCTGACAGTAACTTGGCCTTTATTAGCAATCTCTCCATAATCTCTCCTCACAAGAAAGGAGAAGTCACCAAGGACAGACAGGGAGAAAACCCTGGATATAAATCCATGTATTTCCCCAGGGGGTTCAGCTGCAGTTTCTCTGAGCAGCGCTGGATCCGGGCACGCAGGCTGGTGGAGCCCCAAGCACCCGAGGCTGCTGCACAGGAAGGCTGGAGCAGCACAAAGAAGCTTCCAACTCCCCATCTGGAAAAGCCCCCACAGGAGCACAGGCAATGGCAGTGCCATCTGTCTTCTGCTGAGCAGAGCTCCTCTCCTGGGAGCAGGAAAAGCTGGCACATGGAGGTGGGCTTTCAGTTCCCTGCTGCACCGAGGTTGGACGCAGATTGCTGGGTGGTACCTGTAGACACCAGCCTGCACTACTGAGTTCCTTTTCCCTGTTTTTCAGGGTTTTTCAGAATTCCAGTTCTCTTTATTTGCCTTTTGCCTTATGACATCATTCTTCCATCTATTCCCAGCAGACAAGGAACAATGGATTCCTTCTTCCTCTTCTCCCTCACTTTCATTCTTTTTTTGTGCCTTACCCTGTCTCTCATCTTCTGCCTTCTAGAAGGGTGTGTTATCAACTGACAGAATATCTCTTTAAATAATTATTTTCCTCATGCTGGATGTTCCTTGGATCACTGTGGAGACTTCCTCTGACCCCAATCCATAGGAACACTTACACTTACACTTACAGACCATGTCCTCAAGGTTCATGCAGACTCTTGGCTGGTGTATTTTGGCATGAAATACTGGCCTAAACAAAGAAAAGAGCAAGTCTCCCATTGAGTTTTAAAGTAATTTCCTATTTCTATTGATATTTTTAATATCAATTCTGCTACAGATAAGAGGAGGAGATAAGTGCCCAGTGGCTTGTGTCACACACTGTTGCTCTTTAGTACAGTTAGAAGGGAATTTGGTTACCTGCCCCTTACTGTCTGTCATCCATTTCTGTTACAGGACATACCTAAATTTGTGTGAACCTGATAAATATAAAAAACCTGGAGAAAACAAAACAGAAAATTTGTCTGCCCTTTATCTCACTTTGCTTTGCTTTGTGGTATGAACTATCAAGTTTAACCTATCTAGAGTTCTCTAAAAATGTAGAGCTAAGTACCTGATAAGACACTAACTGAAAATTGCTGATGGAAAATATTTACATCTTCTCTTTATAACTCTTACAAACACTTAACAACTCATTAAAATGTGGGAAACTAAACCCAAGCTACTTCAGCATCCTCAAGTTCACTGCTTCAGTCTGCAGCCTGTATATCCTGAGAAAAATTTACCTACTTTTCTGAGTGTGAAAGGCTTGCAGTCCAACTCAACAATATTGATAAATCTCTTGGAACTCGAGACGTAATCCTGCCTTTTGCCATCCTACTGCAGAACCAGGGAAAGCTTCCCCTCTCTGGCAGCCAGCCCACGTTATCCCCTGGGTACCCACTGATCTCATCTTCTAAGAGGAACTGAGGGGGAATTCCTGCCAGGCAGCTCTGTGGAAGTTGCCCAAGAAGTTTTAACACCCTATTCCTGGATGATATTGTCCCATCCTATAGTTACCCTGCTTGGCTCCAGCTCGTCTGCAGATGCAGGTTCAAAATAAAATCAACTTCCATCCTGCTCCCTCCCCCTTATTTGGGCAGCAAAGTGAAATCCAAACATATGGACTCCATAAATCCTTTGTAAATGGCCTCATGTGAAACACTCAGCCAAAGCCATGGTTATCATTAAACAAATAACGACACCACTGGAGCAGAACACAAATCACACACGGGGCAGATCCTCAGCTGTGCAGCCCAGTGGCACCAGGCTCACTGACACTGGTCCCTTGGTGTTGGTGCTGCCTGCTATGAAACCAGCCTGGAACCCACACAATCCTCCTGTAAAGATTCCAGGGCTGCCCTTGCAGGGCCAGCCTCTGAATGAAAGGAGGCTCTGCAGTGCTCGTGGAGCAGCAGGATTGTCCGGATTTCTCGGCTGTTTGAGGGGCCTGGAAAGGCCCGAGGTGGCCTTGGGGCAGCCCGTGTATCGAAGGACGAGAAGAGGCTTCAGTTCTTCTTTCGGTTTTTATGTTTATTAATTGTTTATCTAAAAGATGTTCTTTCAGCCGAACAGAGCTCTGCTCAGCAGCCAGCCATGAGCACACTGTCTGCCCTCCCGGGCAGCCACGTATCTTTATACCCATTGTTACGTGTACAATATTTATCATTTTTCCCCAATACCATTTATTCTCATTGCTGGGTGCACTCTCAGTAATAACCAATCCAAGAGTGCCACCATGGCCAAAGAAGATGGAGGAGAAGAGGAAGAAGAAGAAGGACAGGACACACCCCAATTCCTCCATCTTACTCCTCTAAACCCCCCTGTACATAAATCCTAAACCCTGTGTCTCACCCTCTAATTAACTAATCCCTTCACCATTCACCCCGGTGAAACCCTCCTATCCTCATACAGGTGTCGTCTCCTGTGTAGGACCAAAGTCCAGCCACCAGACACTTCTGGCAACATCCCAGGACTCCCGAGCCCCCCAAGGTGGTCTCGGTGGCTCGGCACCTCAGGACTGAGATCCTGAGATCCGACACAGGATGGGAACACCAGGACAGGCTGTCAGGGAGTGCTGGAGTCACCCATCAGCCTGGGGGTGTTTAAAAGCTCTGTGGATGTGGCACCCGGGGACAGGGTTTAGTGCTGGGCTCGGCAGTGCTGGGTGAATTGGATGGATTTGATGTTTTGTACAACCTAAATGATTCTATGATTTTGTGACAGCGAATTTTCAATAAACACAGATCGTAATCAAGAATGCATCCACAGCTAGGCAAACCAGAGTAAAACAACTGAAATAAAATACTGCTGGAGAGAGGTTTAAATATAGACTGACTCGAAAACACGTGAAGAGCTGTTCTACTGCTGGGGCAAACTGTCTCTCAGTAATATGAAATGCCACAGGGAATGTGTCAGAATAGTTTGCTACAACAAATAAACACACACACACCCCAACCCACTGAATTTTTTCAGTAATCATAAACTCTTACATGCAATCTAGGTAATCCCAGAACTTTCTGAACAGTTATGAAACTGTGGAGCATGTTGCATTAAAATATGTATCAAAATAATCATCTTAAATTTATTTGACACCTTCCAAGGAGCTCAGTTCATCACACTTTTGCTTGTGTGGCATCTGACCAGATTGTCAAAACCCATTCTTACAGGGTACTGCAGGGTACTATAACTTAAGTGATTCATGCATGCAGCTGTTGGAACTGCTTGTTGGGTTGTGAAAAAGCTCGTGGTGCCAAGTGCTGATCTAGGAGAACTCAGATCTCCATCAGCCGCCTTGGCTCCGAGCTGTTACTGAACAACAGATGGTAGCAGGAGTGAAGCAAACTAAGAAAATATTCTAAGTTAACGGGCTCACAAGAACTGAAATTCTTGAGAAAATACAGAGAGCAAGTGTTAAGGCTGGAACTAGTTTCCATGTCCAAGTGATGTATGCCACTAAACTTTAAAGGGTGCTCTCATTTCTGGCAGCACTTGTTTTGGTGGAAGTTTTCATTTAACTTGGGCAGAGCAGCCATGTATGGAATTAATTTCCCAGCAATTTCAGGGACAGCTCAGGGCCACGATTCCTGCTCATGAAGCTGCACTTGCCCCAATGTCTGGCACTAAGGGAAAGAGGAAAGAATCCAGGTTCTGTAGCTTTGCAGTAATTACAGCAGCAGCAGCAATGAAGGGACAGCATCACAAGCACTGATGATTTCTCCAGCAGAACAAGGACAGCGCTGCAGTTCACAAATAGGAACTTGTCAGTGCTAAGGGGAACAGAAGTGCACAGGCTCTCACCGTGTCCTTATCAGCAGCAACAGCACAGAAGGGACAAAGCCAGTGCAAGATGTAGGAAAAACTGATCTAGCAATGATCCCTAACACGACAGGGCACAGAGTAAACAGAGTGAAGTCTTGTACCAGGGAAGAAAGGAAGTCCCTCCAACTCCTTGTTCAATAACTTCTAGTTTTTGGTGTCACCAAGACAGCACAATCCAGTATCAACTAGGTGAGGAACAAAAGGTATTTTCAGGACTTACAGACGTTTGTGTTCAGCAGTGCTGATCCAAAGTCACAAGAATAAAGCAGTTTTCTATAATACTTCTTTACTTCATGTCCTGGCTGTGCAAGAAAGACCCTGCATTCCTGTGACACATCTCAGTACACAAATTCTTCAAACCAGCTCTGTAAGCAGCAGTACAGGCGACTACACCCAACTGAAACCAAGTTCTCTCATTTTTAGAGAAGTAAGGACTTCCAGAACAACCTGGAGTGAAACCATTCAACAGAAGAGAAAACAATTTACAAAGGAAATATTCAAACTGGCTTTCTTAACATTTTTAGGAGGAGACCATGAAAATATGCACATTGACTACATATTTTCAACCTTACATTTTACTGTACTTTTAACTCCTTATACTGGTTATCCCAACTGATTCCAGGTTTCTAAGCTTGTTTTTACTGCATTTAGAAATACTTCAAAATCTATTTTGGGGCAGTAAATAATCTTGCTATCATGGAAAGCAAAATGAGAACAATCAGATTACTCATTTGGGGAGGTATTACTCAGTGCAAGAAAGCGTGGGAGAACCAAGCTCCAATGAATGAAATGAAACTCACTGGGATGAAATACATAAAAGTGCATTAAATTCTGTATGTAAACCACTTGGTTGAAAATTGAATCATTTCTTTAAGTTCAGAAATCAATATTCAGCAAAGTGCTGCACTCTACAGTGCATCCCACCAAAACACCTAAGGATATGAGTAACTTTGATCATATCAGTAGTTCTAGCAGAGTAAACAGGATGTAAGAGTGGACACACTCATCGCCTTTTACCAGTTCCTCATTTCTGGCAGCAGCAATCAATGCTCAGGAGAACAGAAGATCTCAGAGTGCTGAAGAGTTTCAACAGCACTAACTCCTAAGTGTGTCCACACCTCAACACAATGTCTGCAGTCCTCAAAAATGTACTAAATCCTTGTGCTTTGGCAGACTCTGAAGAGCACAGATGTGCCCCACGTGTGCCCTGGAAGCCACCACGCTTCTTGTTCCCCTCTGTGGCTTCTCTGCACTGCAGGGTCTCCAGGGCCACCAAAGCCTGGAGCAGCTGCAGCTCTGCATCTCTGGCACAGCAGAGTCTGTGCTGTCCCTGCTCCTGCAGCCCAACAAGGTTTGCCTTTCCCCTGGTCTGTCCATTTGTCTCCTCTCATCCAGTGCTGCTCACCTCATCTCATCAGAAACACCAGTGGCCACATGTAATAGATCCATGATAAATCTGTGTGACTGCTCCCAATTATGCTCCCACCCTTCCTGTGCCGGGATGTGGAGCTGGACACAGCTTTTGTGAGGATTCACACTGTAACATTCCTGAGGGCTGAGGTCACACTGACCAGCCCATCGTTCCCCAAATTGTTCTCCTCAAAGACTGGCACAACTCTCACCTTTTTTCCACCACCAGGACCATCCCTGAGGTGCCAGTGCCAGTCAGCATCCCACTGCACATTTCCTGCTCCAGATTCACAGTCCTACCCTTGGCATGGACACCACTGTACTCTTTCACATCTTTATAAGAAGTAACTTGAGTAAGATATTAATTAAATGCAAATAAGTGTGTAATGGGAAATTATTTTTTTTGGTGGGGTGTTTTTTGTTGTTGTTGGGCTTTTTTTTTTTTAAGAAAAGTGTGACATCATTTACACGTTGGCATATAATCACCCTTATTTGTCATAGTGATACATTGGAATTCAAAGAAAACATGGGATCAATTTATGCTTTTGCATCTGATTTACATTTTGCTCTCGTCTTTGCAGGCAGCAAAATGGTCTGGCCTGAATTTCAGGCCATATTTTATGAATTATACAAAATATCTGGGATTTAAAAAAATATCTATTGTATGAACATTTGACCTACAGGTTAATGAGGGGAATATTTTAAAACACACTTCCTCTCCAAACTAGCAGCCCAATTACTACAGTATCAATTGAGTAGTGAGGACTTGAGAAAAAAACCCAAGAATTTGGGTAACAAAAGGCATAAACCCAACGTCGTGCTGCCACCCTGTGGCTTGAGGATGAAACTTCTGCTGCCAAGCTTGGAGGAGGGATTGTTTTATCTGAAACCTCTAATCAGATTAAAGAGCACTTCTGCACAAGGAGCCGCTGGCAGCTGGCAGAATTCCGTGCAAGTCTGAGAGAATTCGTACAGAACAGATCAGGACAGCACTGGTGCAGGTTACCTGCCCTCAAAACTTTGTCAGGTAAAGAAGAAACAGAAAAACATCTGAATCTTACAGAACAAATAAATGAGAAGGGGATCATGATTTAAACTATGACACTTGAGCAAAACAATGTAAGAAAATACAATTAAATAAATCCTAACATTTAAAGTAAATCCTATAACCACAAAGTGTTCAAGCAATAATAAGCTCTGCAAGAGATAAGTAACTTAACATCTATCACAGGGTTTTAATGCAAATCACAGCCATGAGAATAAAAACTTTCAATAAAAGTGTAAGACATAATAACTTGATTCCAGCTGAGGTTTTTTCCCAGAGGAAGAAAACAAAATAACAAAAGCCCAGAATACACACCACCAGCAAATATTAAAGCTTGTATTACAATTGTAGGAGTCCAAAATGCAATCAACTGTAAAAGCTAAGGTATTTTAATATCTATCAATATAAAATATCTATACAATAAAGTTATATATGTGTGTGCATGTGTATTAGCCATTGAAATATACAACATTGTGTGATCACTTTCACTGTATTCCAATTTTAAGAAAGTAAAATAAAAAGTAATTTGGAAGAATTTTATTCCAATTTTCTACCCACAAGTATTTGCCTTTAAATTAAACAGCTCCTACTTATTTCTTAAAGAATCATTTACATTTTCTGAGACTTCTTGGCTGCTTTTAGTAGGTTAACCAATTCACCTTACTAAAAACAGTGTTCAAAGCTTTGCTACCTTCCCTTCCCAGCAGTGAAAGACCCTAAAGAGAGCGAAGGAAAGCAGGAGCAGTGATCTCCCTCAGCCTTACCTGTCCTCACTCAGAAGCCTGCTGGGGGCAGGATGCTCTCTGGGAAGAGCCCTCGCATCCCTCTCCTTTCCCAGGCTGCCACAGCCCAGGCTGTGCTGCCAGGCCTGGCTCTGGGGTCCCTGTGTGTCAGATCTCAAGATCTCAGTCCTGAGGTGCCGAGCCACCGAGACCACCTTGGGGGGCTCAAGAGTCCTAGAATGTTGCCAGAAGTGTCTGGTAGCTAGACTTTAACCCTACACAAGAGACGACAAGGATGAAAGCTTCACAGGGTGAATAGTGAAAAGATTAGTTAATTAGAGAGTGAGACACAAAGTTTAAGATTTATGTACAAGAGAGTTTAGAAAAGTAAAATAGAAGAATTAGAGTGTGTCCTGTCCTCCTTCTTCTTCCTCCTCTCCTCCATCTTCTTTGGCCACAGTAGCACCTTTAGATTAGTTATTACTGAGAGTACACCGAGTTATAAGAATAGATAGTATTGGAGAAAAATGATAAATATTGTATACGTAACAATGGGTATAAAGATACGTGGCTGCCCGGGAGGGCAGACAGTGTGCCCATGGCTGACTGCTGAGCAGATCTTTGTTTAGCTGAAAGAACATCTTTTAGATAAACAATTAATAAACATAAAAACCGAAAGAAGAACTGAAGCCTCTTCTCGTCCTTCGATACGCGGGCTGCCCCAAGGCCACCTCGGGCCTTTCCAGACCTCACAAACAGCCGAGTTAAACCAGACACCTGTGCTGCTGCAGCAGTTTTGTTCTGCCCATGTCTGAGTGCTGCTCTGGGGGGGTTGAGGTTTCCCTCTCCCTCCCTGGACAGCCCCACATGCTCCTGCAGGAGTCTGGTCTAAGCTTAGCCTGACAATCCACGGAAAGCTCTGCAAAGAACAGAAGACAGAGCTGGACAGACACAGAACAAACAGGAGGGGCTCTGCCACACTCTGTCAGCAGAGAGGGCTTCGTGTCCAGGCAGTCAATGCTCCCGGAATCCAGCTGGGAGGCAAAGGCAGCACAAAGAGCTTTTGGTTGCAGAATTTGCCATGATGAAACAGTATCACACCTAAGCAAAAGTGACAGAGCAGCAGGAGATGCAAGTTTGTACACATACTCCATTTATGGGAGCTTAATGACAGGTAAGTTTTGCTGGGATTCAATTTTTTAATCCAGTTTGATCCTGTCCAAATCCAGAGCCATCACGCAATGACTGCTAGGGAGCACGGTGAGAGACAGAAGTATTCATTCCTTGCATGGTGCTGGCATTTGCTGCCATCTCACCAACCCAGCCAGAGGCCAGTTGAGAGTTTTCAAAAGAAAAGAGGCCCAGCAAACCTGGGGACAAAGATAACAGTCTCCATTTCTACTCCTTGGCTGCACATGTTCAAAGTAAGATTCAGATTTAAGCCCTTTGCACATTGCTGCCACTTCTGATGGCAGCAAACCCAGCATAGAACAAAGCATAAATGCCTTGCCCATGCTTGTAAGGAAAAAAGGACATTGTCTCTCACTCCCACCTGCATTATTTGGGGTTTATGCCCTGTCCTGAGATAAAACACAGCTGCATCTAGTTACCACCTGATCAGAAAGGAATACAAAAAAAAGCCTATGAACGGAGTACAAGTCAGAGCCCAAATGTGTAGGACACTAAAACAAAAAGGAGGGGAGGAAGCTGAGGTGCTGCTGTATTAAACAAAAGACACGTCAATCACAGAATGGAGAGCTAACATTTATTCATTTTTAATTTTCATGTTGTCTGGATCACTGTAGAATGGCTCACCTTTCTCTTGGAGGAAAGCAGACTTCTGGACTGAACTGCAAAAATTGGGAATTCCTTTGTGTACAGGACAAATGCTATTGAAGAGACAGCTCAAGTGCATTTGTTCTTTTCAGTGAGCTTTTTTACAATGTTGTGGGTTTGTTCTAATACAGTCTGGAGATACTGCAGTCATTAACCACCTTAGACTGTCCTTAAATATCTGATGTCTATGAAACCACACATTTCTAGAACTGACTCAGTTATTAGTCTTAAGAGAAATTGCTTTATCCTGATCAGATCAGCTGACTTCCTTTTGGACATAAAGGTCTAATCTTGGAGACAAATGTCACCAGTAATGATACACAGGCCTCAGCAGTTTCTCATCCATCTGTAAAATCATTTCTGCAGGATATTTTTACCCATCAATATGCTGGCTCCTCAGGGGATCTCCTTCCCTTGGAACAGCAGGCAAACTTTGATTTTTGACACTTTGCACTGAGTGGGAGGGGAAGAACATACAATTACAACAAAAAAGCACAGGATTGAACCCAATTTCCTGCTCAGCTAATAAACCAGACAATTTCTCTGGCTCTCATTTACAGTCCTAGGGGTACCCTATGTGTTGTATTGTAACAGCTCAATGATCAGTGGCAACAGACAAGTCCTTGTGAGGAGGAGTTAATTAGGCAAAGAGAAAAATCTTTGTACTTCTCACCCAAAGATTCTTCCCTTCACACAGGTTGGGGTCTTTTTCTGTAGGCATTATAAAGATTTACAAACAGACTCCAGTCTTACCTCCCATTGTTTATCTGAGAACTGCAGGACTAGAAAAAGAACTTTCCTGAATAATATTTGAGGCTTTTGGTAGCCACAGGCAGTTTTGTCACCTTCTGAAGCCAGAGAAGCAGATGTGGCAGCCACTAAACCCCATTTCTCACATGTAAGAAGGATCTCCCCTATGCAAGAGTTGGCCATGCTGTTCTGTGCCCCTCCTGCTTTTCTTCTCCCAGCTCCTCACCCTGCACTGGCTATCTATCCTAATGCACAGCCATCTTTCAAGCAGCTAGAGGATAACAAATATGAACATTAAGCCATGAAATTGATGTCATTGTTTACAGAGGACAGCTTTCTATGAAATACAGCAGTGACTAAATGAGCCAAAAAACCCATTTCTATCACCAGTTTGAAACACAAATCATTTGTAAACAACATGCCTCATCTCTCCCAGAGCCTAGAAGCAAAACATTATTTTCAGTCTCTCACCCTCAGGAGAGAGTAAGAAAAAGCAGACACATACTTAAAGGTTTCATTTAGAAAAATATACTTGACTGAAAAATGCTTTAGTTCACTGCCTAAAGCTTCAAATAAAACACAGCCAAGTTTTTAAACTCTTTCCTAAAAGTAACATCTAAATGCAGTAAACCACAGGTTCTTCCCATCCATAAAACTGAGCTTTGTGATTTAAAATGATTGTCACAGGAGCAACACTTTTATCTGCCCTGTGACACCAGCTGGGAACTGCACCAGAGATCTGCCACCACCCTGACTTCATCTATTAGAGCTTTGAAAAGACAAATAATGCTATGGAATTCCTGCACATCCCAGCTAATTCTTCCACTACCAAGTCACCTAACTTAAGACTTCTTTGTTTGTTTGTTATGGGAATGAAGATAAGACACATTTCAGAGTTGCTCAAAACAGAGACTGGGGTAAGAACCAGTAAAGTCTCCCATTTTAACTGGCTCCAAAACATGCAGAACAGGAAAACCAACCAGATCCATCAGCATGTCCAGGCTGGCACAGATGGTCAGTCCAAGCTGGCACAGATGGCTGGGAGTGAAGTGACACCCCTTAGGAAACCCTGAAGTGCACAAATGCTTTCAAAGTGTGCCTGCAGTTACACAAAGTGCTACACAGGCCAGAGAGGATGTCATCCTGCACCTCACTGTGGCTGATGCACCCAAAGCCATGACACTGCAGCTATGAAGAGCTGCTCTCCTGCAACAGCCACCCCCACCCTTTGCTAAAACATTTACCATTCTCTTAGGGTAGCTGCAGGATTCTGACAGGCAAACACCCAGAGTGCCTCCAACAGAATGTCAAATAAAGGTGTCCCCATGAGGGAGAAGTCAGGCTCTCAAACTGCACTGCAATGGCCTTTCCATCTCTTCAAACAGAAATGGCTAAAGTGGAGGGAAACAGGTAAAATCAGGTTACTACACCCAAAACATACTGATTACAGCTGAGAAGACTGGGAAGCATCAGTGGGCAAGCTTTGCTTCAGTTCAGGGCAAAGAATTTCAGAAACAGACCATTAGCTGTGCCACAAGGATGTCTTTGCTTGTGTGTGCCAAACCTGTTCCTTTTATCTACAGTGTGAAATCAGCCACTCAAATCAGCATTTTCCTGAGGTAAAGGCCACTGTAGTTTTCTCTTAGGCATAGCTGGTTTGCCAGATGAAAAGTGGCTTTTTTAATGAAACAGAGCAAAATCAGTAAAAGAAAACTGCTTTGAGGGGCTGTCCAGTAGTACTGTACTTAACTCTTACAGCACAAACAACACCAAGCCTCTGCAGTGATTTGAAAAGAAAATGAGGAATGAGCTGGTTTATGGAGAGGTACCCCTGAGTGCTGACCATTTTTCAGCCCACTTCATGAGCTATTTCTGAGTGTGTATTCAGAACAATATGAAGTTAACAGTGTAGGTGATAAACTCATACAGATAAGTTGCTTTCAGTGAAGGTACTGGAAAATTCTCATTTACTAATGAGAAAAACTTTTCTGCTCCAAGCCTGGTGTGCTACTGCTCTTTCTATCAAAGTTTCTATAGTAAGATTAAAACCATTCAATCTGACAGTAAACACAAATTGCTGGTGATAGCTTAAAAAAACTTAACCAGAATCAGCAAATTCTGTTATTTGTAAAAGCCCTCAGGCCTGGCTGATTTTCCTAGTAAGCTCACAACGGAAATGTTGTGTGTCCAGAGTGGATTCACACTCACCTGAAAGCACAGAAGGAGCAACTGATTTCTATTCTGATCCCACAAAAGTGTGTCCTAACATGACCAACAAGCAAGGAGAATAATCTGAATCCTGTATCACATCAGGTAAGAGCACAGAGTGGTCCCTTCCAGACAGGCATATCACAACTAGGGAAAAGGAGAAAGCCGACTCAAAATAATCTAAAAAGCTTTAAAATATAAATGTTTATTTAGCTACAATATTTAAAAGTACAATATAAAGATATAAAACATAGAAATTCCATAACTAATTCATAGGCTAAAAGGACTATTTGATCAGCTGTAAGGAGAAGACTTCATGGAATTCATGGATGTTTTAGTCACAAGGGTTATTTCATCAAGTTTCAGACTTGAAATACTGAACAACCACTGCAGAGAACTTGCTCTCCCACATCACCATAACTAGGGGAAAAAAGAAACAAAAAAAAAAGCCAGAAGAAACAAAAGTCAGAGTGCCTACTGTTTCTGGAACATAACAATGCCACACTATTCCATTATCAACTGCAACCACGCGACTCCCACACAGCACACTCAGTATTTCTTTATACCACAGGATTGTTAACAATGAGGGGGGAAAAAATTAAGATTATTCCTTGGAAGTGCATGCATTCAGCACTGGCCAGCATGCTATACTGCTGGTGGGAAGGCAAGAGAAATTTTTGCCTCCTAAAGCATTTAAGCAAGAAGCTGAACGAGACTTGTACTATAGTTGATTAGAGTGCTTCATACATGCATCTTGGCTTGCACGTTTCAGACACTTTTACTGCTGTTAAAGCATGGGAAGACTTTACCTCCTTTTTGTGTATGAGCTAGATATCTGCTGCACCCGACTATCAGGCCACGTGCAATTAAAATAAGCTCCCGAACTCGAAAGGCACTTACTCAACAGCGGAGCACAAGGAGCAGGTGACCGTGCTACAGCAGCTGCAGAGCCTGCTGCAGCTCTGGCAGACGAGCCGGTCACACTGCGCACACGCCTCCTTCACATCGGCCGCTCTCACACACGACGAGCAGGCTCTGGACGCTCCCAGCGGCGGAACTGCTGGGCAAACGGTAAAGAAGGTAAAGATGGGATGAGCTTTACAGCAAGGCAGAGAAAGCAGCTGGAAGTCGCAGGGGCTGCAGAGCGCGGCGCCGTGTACAGCTACAGGTGGCAGCACTTGGGTAATGCCAAGGGACAGGGAGCGCGCTTGGAACTTCCTTGGTTCTTTCTCTGCTCAGTAGCAAGACTAAGGGATGATAAAACAGAATATACGCGCTGCAATTCCGAAATCCGAACAGACTTCCTTTAAGGAAAGTCAGTAAAGAAGAACTACACAGCACAACACTACTCATCATAGTACAGACCTCTTTCGGAGGGGAAGTCAAGGAACAGCACTGGTCTCTGTAGTGACCAGGAATAAAGGGAATGGTCTCAAGCTGTGCCAGGGGAGGTTTAGGTTGGATATTGGGAAAATGTTCTTCACCCAGAGGGTGGTCTGGCCCTACAACAGGCACCTCAGGGAAGTGGCCACGGCCGCAAGCTCGCCAGAGTTTAAGAATCATTCCGACAACGCTCTCAGGCTCACGGTGGGAACGTCGGGGATGTCCTGGGCGGGACAGGAGCTGCACTTCGCTGGGTCCCTTCCAGCTGAGGGCATCGCGCGGTTCCGTGACACGGCCCGGGCACTCACCCCTGTCCGCGGGCCGCCGCCGCAGTTTCCCGTCGTGGCCGATGAGGAGCTGCCCGCTCCAGCGGGACCCCTCGCCCTGCGCCTCCCCGGCCGGCCCCGGCTCCGCGGCACGGGCAGCGGCCGCCGCGCCTTCCATGTACGCCTGGGCACCCCTGAAGAGCAGCCGCCGGGTCCTCTCTGCCGGCCGAGAGCAGAGCAGAGTCAGGGGCGGGCTCCCCATGCCCGCGGGCCGCGGCGGGCCGGTACATCCCCCCGGCGGGGCGGCCGGCCCGGCGCTCCCCCCTCCGCGCCCCGCTCACCGAACACCTCCCGCCGGTACTCCTCGCCCCGCACGCCGCGGCTCAGCTCCCGCAGCCCCACGCGGGTCTTCAGCTGCAGCGGGGCCGCGTCCCCGAAGGGGCAGGAGCGCTTCGGCATGGCCGGACCAACCCGCGCCCGCCCCGCCCTGCGCCGCGTCACGGCCGCGCCACCGCCTCCCTCACATCCCGGCCGGGGCACTCGGGAACCGCGGCCGCTCCCTTCTTTCTGCAGGAAAGCGAAAGCTTCGTCCGCAGCGTAAAATTTCCCTTCCCGCCGCGTCCCGAGCGCCCGGCGGGGTTGGCAGAGGCGCCGGCCCGGCCCCGCCGCCCCGCCCGCTGCCACCGCCCCTCAGGCGTCACCTCCGTGCGCCCGGAGCGGCGGCGCGGAGCCGGCGGGGCAAAGCGAAACCACTCTTGTGACTCGCGTTTGTCAATAAACTCAGAATCATGGATATGATGGGTTAGAAAGGAACCACGAGGATCATCGAGTCCAACTCTTGGCCCTGCACAGGACGCCCCAGGACGCGCACCGTGTGCCTGAGAGCATTGTACAAACACTGCTGGAACTCTGTCAGCCGTGGGGCTGTGACCGCTGCCCTGGGGAGCCTGTTCTAGAGCCCGACCACCCTCTGCTGAATAACCTTTTCCTAAACCTCCCCTGACACAGCTTGGTCCATTCCCTCACGTCCTGTCGCTGGTCACCAGAGAGAAGAGATCAATGTCTGCCCCTCCTCTGCCCCTCATGAGGAAGTTGTAATTGCAGGGAGGTTTCCCCTCAGTCTCCTCCAGGCTGAACAGACCAAGTGCCCTCAGCTACTTCTCATACGGCTTCCCCACCAGACCCTTTGCCTTCCTTGTGGCCCTCCTTTGCAAGCTCTCTTATAGCTTTAATCCTTCTTTATTTTGTGGCACCCAAAACTGCCCCCAGCACTCGAGGTGAGGCCGCCCCAGGCCGGAGCAGAGCAGGACAATCCCCTCCCTTGCTGGCGATGCTGCTCCTGATGCCCCAGGACAGGATTGTTCCTCCTGGCTGCCATGCACGGCTGACTCACATCCAACTTCCCATCAACCAGGACCCCCAGGTCCCTTTCTTAGCTCCCCAGTCTGTCTCTACATTCAGAGCTGCCCTGTTCCAGGTGCAGAAACCAGCACTTTTCAGTTTCAAACTTCATACAGTTGGTGATTGCCCAGCCCTCTAATTTGTCGAGATCTGTCTGCAAGGCCTCTGCCTTCGAGGGAATTAACAGCTCTTCCCAATTTTATCTGTAAACCTACTTCATATCCTTTCCAGTCCTGCATCCAACTCATGAACCCTCTTTTCCCTTCTTAGCAGGCCCCCACGCTACACTGGACTAACAGAGCTCTTTGTGCAGCCTAAAACCCCTGCCCAGGCTTGGGCTGTCTGAATGCTGTGGAAGCAACAAAAATGCGCACAAGCTTGAGAATTTCCTTTTTGAAAGACCACCAAGGAGGCTGGAGAATCCCTGTCTGGTCAGGGGGCTCTGTTGGGCTCCTTGGCACCAGCCAACATCAGGAGTGGGTTCACCACTTATGGGCACAATGAGTTTTTGGGCACTGACACCCAGTTTCAGATAGATAAATCTGGAGTTGTCCAAGACCTTCTGCTGTGAAAGGGAATTACTGCAATTAATTTGCTATTTACAGGTGGGCTCTATAGCACCCCAGGTGTGGTTACATGGGTTAAAAGTATCAGATGCTGTTTCAAGTGGCAGCCAGTCTGGGTACTATGTATATTTTGAAAATACATTGTTTTCCCCAGGGCAAACAAGTTTAAAACTGATGGAGTTTAGGTGCTATGTTTGCGTCACTTGAAGGTGATCTGTCAAGACAGTTTTATTTCTTCCAGACACTTTCCTTTCTTCCAGAGGTCTCAGAATTCAAAACTTCCCCTGTATGTACTGTGGACAGAATCATAACCAAGTACAGGAGAGATTTTTCCATGAATGAACTTACAGTCTGCTAAGGGTGAAGGACTTGTTCCTGGTTTCTTTGTTTTGTTCTGGTCAAAAACAAGTTATGACTTGTGTTTCTTCCTGAAAAAAAACCAAAGAAACAAACAAAAACTCCAAACACCAAAAACCAAATAATAACAGCCTCCTCAAATAGCAGTGACAAAATGAGTATTTTTTAAAAAGGCTTTCATTCAGAAGCTCATAGAAACTTTAATGTACATTTTCAATACTAGCACAGGATTTAGAATGACACAGATTAGTGTACTGAAAATGGGCCACAATACCTAATGGACTAACTCTTGTCTGGTTTCATTGCTCGAGTTCTTCCAAAATTACTGAAACCCCAAGACCAGCAGTACTGAGCACAGTGCCTGACTATGGCTGGAGGATCACAGGCTATCCTGAGTTGGAAGGGACACACAAGGATCATCAAGCTCTGCATACTGGCCCTGTCCAGGACAGTCCTAAAAATCACACTAATACCTGAGAGCATTATTCAAACACCAAAATGATGAGAGTGAGTTGATGAACTGCTGATAGTTTGCAGGTATAAACACTCGGGTTTCATACAGATTAATATGATTTTTAAATTATTTTCTGTAGAGCTGATAAACCCAGACTTCTGGTCTGTGGAGCCAAAGCCATGGTTGTAAGTCATAGCAATTCCCAAAAATCCCTTCTGAGCTCTGAAATCTTACTCCTGCCACTCTTTCTTTATCTGCAAGGATTTCTGCTTTGGCTTTTTCTGCACATACTTGCAAATGCATGCTTAAGGATGTTCAGCAGACTTTTCCAACTGCACATTGAAAACTCATGGCCTTTTTTTTCAGTCTAAGGAAACTATTTTGTAAATATTCACTCTGATGTCCCTGAAGTTCTCTGGGGAACATTGGTTAATCAGAATGTAATTGCAGTTGGAAAGAGCCCTGTCAGGATAGAGGACAGTGGATCACACATGTTTCACTCACATGGCATGAGATAAACATGGATGGAACTCAGCTGTCTGAGAACTGGATGAAATGCAAAGAAAGAACTAAAAGCACTGTTACATTTTTGGGGAAGGAGTGTTCTGAAACACTGATCTCAAATATGAAATAGATCTGAAAGGGAGCAGCCCATGCTGCAGCAGTGCTGCTGGTGCCGTCATTGAGGAGTAAATTTAAGGGCACTTTTGTAGAATCACAGGATATTCTGAGTTGGAAGGGAATCACAAGGATCATCAAGTCCAGCTTTTGCTGAGGGCTGATCACATTTGACACATTGCCACCACTACCCCACTGCAGGAATCTTCTGTTGCAGCTCTGAGTCAGCCTAGGGTGGTGACATTTCTTAATTGCTTTGTGAGACTCACCTTCACCAACATCTGCTACTGACCAGCTCTCTCTCTTTGCAAGCTATGGGGGCAAATAATTGTCTGCTCTGTACCAGCAGGCTTGAGCACCCTGCAGGGAGGGAATTGCTTCACCTGCCTGTCTTCTGAATTGTTACCCAGCAGAATGGTGCTGAGTGTTTTATTAGTTCCAGAGCAGTGGGCCTTGAGGAAGATTCACTGGTCATTTAGAAATAGATAAATAGTGATTGAGGCCTTAAAATACTTTACCTATTCCTTCAGCTTTACTTATACCAAAGCTCTCCTCTCTATGTGCTTGTAGTAAAACTTCCCAATTTTTTCTATTCCTTTATTACTAGGGCATTTAGAAAGATATCAAAGCACATCACATAGAGGTGGGACTCTGCCTCCTCCTTTAAATAGGGAGTATCCTTAGGGAGTTGAATTGTTATAAAATGAGTCTTTTTTGGCCAATTCGCTGGTTCTTCTTTAATGTTTTCATGCTAAAACAGTTAAAGAAATAATCTGGAAATTCTTTCAAGTGGGAATTATATTGTAGTAGCTGATATAGTTGGCCATGTGCCAGCATGCAGTCTGTGTTATGTGGGGTGGGCTATCAGGGTGGGCACACATCCCCGGTGGCCTAGGGCAAAGCACCACACCCCATGTGCTCAGTGCCACTGCACTGTCCTTTCTCTGCTCTGCTGTATGGATCTGAAGATAAAAGAACCCTCCTTGCATAAAACTGCTTTTACTGGAAGGGCTAGGGGCTGTTTTCTTTCTTCTGTGTCCTTTTCCTAGCACATCAGCCTTAACAGACATGTTTACAGCTGGGCTCAGAGGGCTACACCTGGTTCAGACATTATCTGTTCACAAGAGCAAGTTGTTTCATGAGGACTTGCTCGCACAGAGTTCATGCCCTCATCTTGACGAGGTCTTGATGAGGTTCATGCATCCAAAACATATTTGACAAGCTGGAGATATGCAGGATTAAGGGCTGGCCCTTGAGAAATGCTGCTGTAAAATGGCTCTGCCATCTTGTCACCCCAGCCAGTGCTTGCTCTTCAATTAGCAGAGCATGGTTGAGTGTCAGAGCATGTTTTGCTTCTGCTCAGCAGATCAGAGCACCCAAGGGTCCCACTCACTAGAGGGCACCCTCAAAACTATAAATTATTTTTGGTGTTACAAAGATGTTATTGTTCTGCTGACAGGGGTTTACAAAAGGGCTGCTTTCCCCGGGGTTTTTTCATGGTTGTTGTTGTTCCTGACCCTCCCATGATGTGCTTTCATTTCTGTTGCACTGTTTTCTTTCAATGTGCTTCTTTCCAAGTTATTTTAATCTGTCATGAAAAAAGGAATATGAACTCTGACAGTGAGAACTGCTATCACTGACCTAACATAGTGCCAAGGGTTCTGTTTTCTTTCTCTGCAGGCAACAATGTTTTTGATTTAATGCTAAGTGATTGTCCTAGGAATTCTTTAAATCTTTGTCCAAGTAGTGCTGTCCATTATTGAGTGTGGATTTACGTGGGAGAGGCTCTGAGAGGTAGCTCTGTCCTTTCACTATCCCTGCACAGCACAAACATCCTCTCCCACACATGGCTTGGGAAGGGATGGCAAAACCTTCCTCCCTCCACATTGCAGCTGCATCCAGCCCTGCTGTTCTTATTGTGTTGTGGAAGTGAACCCTTGTTTGAGACAGCTTTATGTTGTTCCCCAGAGCAGCCGTTCAGCTGGAATAACTCAGGGTGCCTCAGCTCAGCTCAAAGGGGCAGTGTCAGTGCAGGCTGGCCAAGAACCCAGCCCTGCACTCACCATGTCTAACAAACCATGCCCAGCAGCAGCCCACAAAGTGTGTTTATTTTAAATGTGTGTGGCTGTGTTGTCAGCCCCGCACAGAGAACATCTCTGTGCACAGAACGGAAGCTGCACAGAGTCAAGGCCATTCCCTGAACGTTGCCAGGATAACATGCCACAGCTACAGGGACCATCACAACACTAATGTGGAAATTTCCTGAGCACAGCCTTTGCAGATGAAATCCATTTATGCAGGGAAGTCTTGAAGGCACTCATTCTGTTTGCTCTCTGCTGAGCAGTTTGCATGAGTGGTGAGGTATAAGCTATAAAAGTAATGCTCAATCCTAGGCCTATCATCCTGGGTGCCAATTAATAGAACGAGACTTTTTGTGCTGCTGGCATGTTTCCTCTGCATGGAAATCATCAATGCATTTTGCACAGGGCTCAGACTTTTATCAGTACCAGCTTTAGTATTTTAATTACATAGTGTGGGGAAAATCAATGTCTAATAGACAAAATGCCTTATCCTATTTGTAATGCCTTAACTAGCTAACTTATTTATTTTTTTTCACTTGACTTCTTTTCCATGTATATTAGAATCTATTATAAGTTATTCTATGTATTTATGCTCAGTAGCTTCTTATAATGTATTTACATTAATGTTTTTTGATTTTTTCTGCATGAGGATATCAGAGAAGATATTGCAACACAATCCTATCCTTCTTTTTTTCTTTCCTATCTGCAAGATTTAGAAGATCCCCAGATTGTTGGTGAAGGTGTTCAGTATTGCCTCTGTTCTTATACTGACCCATTATTGCTACCTAAGCCTTTATTATTGGCTTATATATTATTATTATATAACCTCCATTATTGCTTCCTAAGTAGGAAGGGTTACTTAAATGTACAAATGTATCACCAGTGTAACTGGTTCAAATATCAAACCGTGCTACTGGCATTGAATAACTGATGGAATAATGAAGAAGAGTAGCTTGATATTCCTCCTAGCACTTCAAAATTCACAGCCCCCACCCAGGAATGAGTTGTTGTTCAGGCCAGGTCCAGCATCCAGCACGTGAGCTTCTTGCCATTTTATTCCAACTTCAGTTCTTCTGGCAAAGAAGAGAGATGTTACTTATTGGAGCTGTTACCTATTCCAGTACCCAATATACACAAGTAGAGATCTCTGAAGAAGGCACATTATTTTTTCTGCAGAACATACAGTACTAAAAATCAGTGGACCAAATACTCAGGGAATGGGTTTGATGTCTTAGTCCCCTTTTCCAATAATCTGCTTTGGAAGCTACAGATAGAAACTTAATGCTGTTTCAGAATGACAAGGCAAGCCTTTTGTGAACTTACTCAGTAAATGTCTTCAAGCTATGTTTTATCTCAGAGAGACATGACTGAGGCCCCGTTGGTACAGCCACAAACTGCATTCCTGAATTCTGAAAGAGCCCAGCTTCCAATGAAAGCATGAAACACAGATAAGAGTCATTGCCAAGGTCACCACAAGGGCACAGCCTCAATGGCTGCTAGAAATGAAGCAGCAGAAAATTGGAGTACAAAATCTGAACTGTTTTCAGTGCTATGGGGTGGTAACTGAGCAGCAGATCTGTGCCTGTGGTACTGACATACATGTGACTGCACTGGGAGCAAAGCAAGTCTTATCTGTAGCAAGGCAGAGTCTTCAAACTAGAATATCACATTGTCTTGGCAATTCTCCCTTTCTTCCTCACCCATTTGTTTAGGATGCAAAACATGCCATTCCAAGGGATGCAGTACAGTGGACATGTAGCAGGAATCTGTGGTATCACTCATCACCATGAGTAATGGGAAACCCCTTCCCTGCCTCTCCTGGCCATTATCCCCTCAGTACAGCCCAGCAGACCATCTGCTTTATTCAAGATGCAAATGCACTGCTGCCTCATGCTCATCCTGACATCTCATTTAAACCTCAGGTTTCGCTTGGCAGAGCTGCTCCTTAAGCAGGTGCTTCCCAGCCTGTACTGAGATATGAGGAACCTTGGGCCTCTTCCTGAGCTCTAGGAGCTTTCCATGGTCCATCCTGTAAATTTATCAATTTTTCAGCCATTCTGGAATTCAGAGCTCAAAGGGCAAGTTTCCATTCATGGTGGAGGGCTGCACTATTTTAAGTATCTCAATGGAAACACAGCTCTAATTACTATGGATCTGGCACAGTGAGTTTCCTCTTCAGAAGCAAAGAACACCATGAAACACCTCTTTATGATCATGACTGATAATACATTGTATTTCCACGCTTGTCATTTTGTCAGACTCACCAAAAGCTGACTCCAGCACCATGTGCTTGGGAACTTTTCCATTTACAGGCCAGGAGGCTGACAAACCTCAGTAGCTATCACCATTTCCTCATATTTCAAGAATTAGGCCCAGTTAGCAGGAAAAGTTTTGTCTTCTGTAGCAAAAAATGTTCACTGCCACATCTGCTGGAAGGGCATGTATAGCTGACTGTCCTTAAAACAGTCTTTTATGCATATTCTGCAGTCCTTAAGAAAACTTGTCTCCAGTGAGTCAGCCCAGGGTATTTTAAGGTTTCTGCAGCCACCTAAACTGTCTGCAGTGCTCTGCCACTGTAAAGGTATCACCTGAAACCCAACACTGCTGGCTGAGGCTCTATTTACAGCCCTGCAATGTAAACTCTGGTATCTACACTCAGCTCCTGAAAGGCAGTGCCTGTCACAGGAAGGGAGCATTATCCTGAGACTGTGGAAATATTAAAATACATAAGTGTTTGGGGTTTTTCTCCTGACAAAGACATTTTCTTGCCAAACACATTTATTTAGACAGTGTTCAAATTTGTACTGCTTTCAGCTACTGAAAAATGCAGCTGTTGGACAAAATTTTTTGCATTAATGGAAAATATAAAGTGTATGTGCTTCTCTCCAGTTTTATTTTTCTTACCATCTCATAGAGCTGATGGGCAAATATTTAATAAACAGTGTCTGCTCCAGAAATCTACAGATATTAATAACACATGAAAGTATCTTAGAACAACTAATTTCCTGTATGTACATAAGAGATTAAATGGCAAAATCTTGCAATCATTGTGTAAAACACGCTCATTATCAAAGCTCATTCGTGTTGGACCAGTGATTTGGGAACAAAAGTATCCAGTTCCCTACCTCACTGAAGCAGCCTGTACATTCCCACTTTCCCCATGCCATGGATCCAGGTAGCACCGTGTCAGCTGAGCAGGCTCCATGCTTCAGGCATCCCCCTTGTCACTGGCAATCTGGATCTGATAAAGGGACAAAGCAAGCACTGACACACTCATTAGTGACCGACAAACCACCAGGCTACAGCCCTGATGGACTGCCACAAACAGGCACTCACAGAAATGAGATGGCTGGAGCTGGGTTTCCTTTCTTGCCTGGTGCCCAGTTAAAAGGGTAATGTGAGCTCATCATTTTGCCAACATCTGACACTTTAAACCAGCTCTCTGGTGGACAGGACATGTTACTGTACAGGAGGCAAGGCCACTTCCACAGGGAATAATTAGTGGGCTAGAGCTTGACCCCATGTAAAGTATTACTGTCAGAGGTTAGAGGCAGGAATGTAATTTTTTCCTCCATCCCAAACATCAGACAGCTCTCCAGCTTGGTTTTTTTTTTAATTTTTTTTTTTTTGGTGCGTGGTTTTTCGGGGGTTGTTTGGTATTTTGACTTGGGCATTGCCAGCCTGATATGGATTTAGATGACACTACCTAAGGTGCTTCAGCTACCAAAGACCATTCTATGTGAAATTATACATATGTGTATGTGCATATATGTATATAGCTGATGCAAAGGAAATGAAGAAATACTAATTAATTAGCAGATCAAGTCTCTCACAGGTATCAGGCATTGCCCTGAGTGGTGTGTGAGGCATCGACCTGCTGTCATTTACTAGAAAAGTCACTTACCTGCTGTTTCTGACTCCTTCTAAAACAGAGGAGAAAGGGGATGGTTTCTATGGAGGCTTCTGGAAGCCCTAACACACTTGTCTGAAGCCCAGTCAGTTTTAGAGGTGATAATTGTTTATCTGAGCCAGTATTGACCTTTGCTTTCTCTCAGTGTTGCTGATAAAGAGCTTCATGGAGTTCCCATCAGTTGTTCTGAACCAACTTTTATTACAAGAGTTTCTGCATCACTTAGAAAATGTGTTTTTCCTTACGAAACCATTGGTCACTCAGGTGAGCTAACTAAAGATGACTAACCACGAATCCCAGTGGTAAAGGTAGATCCCTGCTCAGTCTGTAAATGGGAAAGGGAGACAAAGTTTGTGGAATTTGTGAAAAAAGGCCAAACACTGAAAATCTATAGACTGAGAGAAAACATACCTTCATTCACTAATGCTGCTACTTATTTTCTAAAATTCATGAAATATTAAACCAGGTTTTGTATGAAGTTTATTTTGTTAAACAATAAGAGGAATAGAGACCAAGAACTGTTACTTCAAATCTTTTTTAATACATCTTCAAGGACAAAATAAACAGGTGTGGATCAAAAATGATTTGAAAAAATCTGCATAAGGTGTAAATATAGATTGCACATTACTATGGAAATGCTTCATTTTCTTTCCTGTTATAAAGTGCATTATGCCAGAACTGTAAGACCATATATAGCCAAATACAAAAGCTTCAAAATCCTATCCTGAAATGTGTTAGGAAGTGTAAATCTCACTAGGAAGGCCATATTGTAAGTGTTAGAAAATATCTCAGAAACATTACTGTGCAGGAGTGAATCTGTAACTGCTATTTTAAAAAACTGCAATCTTTACCACAAATTACGGCTTTTCAGTAAACATTTTCCCTTTTTCTTCTATCCAGATATCAAACAGGATGATGCATCAGCCAGTTTTAGCCATTATTGTTGAATTTGGCTGGGGAGAAAGAAGTAGTTAAATTCATCACAGTGATTGTTATTAAATGAAATTCCAAACAATACAAAATAACATACATGGAAAACAGCCAAAATTAAAGGAAATTTATGTTAAACTGTTCCTATTAAGCACTGTGTCTCTCAGTAGATTAAAGAGCTTCTTCATAAAAGCCTGAACTTATTCACATTTAACTCAATGACAGTACATGTAAAATTTAATAGGGGTAGAACTTTGATTTAAAATAGCCATGCTATGAAATGAAATGCATGATATTATTTTTATGGTAACAGAGTAAGTCATGGGATAATTGCTTGTTACATCATGCTCACTGACAACATCACTGGGTTTTTTTGATGAATCCTTGAAAGCAAGGACAAGCCATGTGGATCTAATGGATAGTTAATGGAAAAATGGAAAATAAAAAGATTAGATGGAAAGCAATCCTGTGAAAATTATGCTATAAAAGCTATTGTGTCCAAAATGCCAAATACTCAGTTTGGAGCTGATAATTTAATCCAGTTATTCAGCACACCAAGTGGCTTGTTAGTCACTGTGGACTTTGCCTATAAATCACCCAAAGTTTAAATATAGTGGCCACCTCCCAGAACAAATGCATGAGGAAGATGGGGCCAAGAAAAGGAACAGCTCTAGATCATTCAGAAGGCAAATGTCACAGGGTCAAGCCATGAAAACAAAACTTAATTACTGTAGATCCAAGCATCTTTATGCTTAAAGTACCTCGCATGAATGAGGCACACTTCATAGTGCTTGTGATAATTAGCACTTACCAAGTAGCTTTCAGAAGTGCTTTGCAAATATTAAATACGGTCAGAAATCTCATAGGTCTTTCATCAGAACAGCTATAACTATGATGGGGAGAGCTTCCTCCTAAATTCAGATCAAGGACTGCAGGGCTTGACCCAGGGAACTCCAAAAGGCAGTATTGAAGAGGTGAGGATGTATTACTGATTGCAATTTTACAGATTGAAAACCAGCAGCAGTGAGATTAAACAATTTGTCAAAGATGGACAAAGGAGTTAAAACAGAAGTAAGAGTCACAGCTTTGGGATCTTTTTGGTTGGTTTTTTTTTAAGAGAAATTTGCTTGTGCATTAAGCCAGACTCTATAATGAACTGGGGCAAGGAGAGATTGCACCAGAGCTGGATGGTGCAAGAATTCTGCATTACAAGCAGCAAAACATCCAGAAACAGTCGCATTTAGTCCTTTGCACTGGTACTTTTAAAAGTGTTTGTTGACAGAAATGGCTTTGAACATTATTTGCTATTTGATACTGAGATGAGACAAAGGGGATGAGTATGGCACATTCTCCTGACAGGTTTTCCTTTTTTCCCCATTTTTAATGCCAAGTGTCATTGTTTTGTAGCCTTGGAGTTACCATGTCAGAAAAGGGCTGTTTTTACACACTGCATAATGGCACCACTGAGGATGTGATGCCATTTCTACACCCCATGGGAATGATACAAAAATATTGTTTTAGCTCTCTGAGACATATATAAAAAAGGAACATCTACTTGGAGAATTTTGCAGTTAGGGAATAACTCAGTCTCTAGAATGATCTTGTTCCTCTACAAGAGGTAGGCCTTTTCTGAGAGCTCTTGATGCATAACCATTACAAATTAGAAGATCCACAAAGAAGTCCAAGTACATTCTTGAAGATTCTGGGACCTCTCCACAGCTTCTACATGTCCCAGCCCTGGCTGCCACGTGTCATCCCCTTCTATAAATAGGCATTGCATTTTGCTGAGGAAGGTCAAAATGTGTGAGGGGTGTAAATACTGCAGCAGTCATCATTGAGTCATGCATTGATTTATTCTTGGAAACCTCTGAGCTGTGGAAGCCTTACAGAGCCACAAGTCCCAAGTTCCTCAACAGAGTACCACAGGAGAACTTGGGAAACCTCAATCACAGGGCTAGCAGGAAGAAATGTCCCAAGTTTGTGAAGAAAATGCAGCATGCTGTCTCAGATTCACTCTCCTCATGTGTTTTGTACCCTGAGGACTCTCCTTCCACCTCACTCATTCCTTTTCCTACTGCATAAAAGAGAGGCCACTCCCCTGACAGTCTCCAGCCTGTTAGTACTCAGAATAGTTCAAAGAATTATTAAACAGGTCAGATTTCCCCAGTTTGGCCCCTTTATAGATGTTATCTCACTTACTTGAATAGGCTTTGTGATAAATACATTTTACATTTTAGCTGCTCTCCATTCATTTTAGTAGGCTCTCAAAAAACATTATATAAAAATTACACATACTTGTGTTTGCCTTGCTTTGTGCAGTCAAAAATACTCACCTAACTTTGTTGTGTTTTATAAACTGAAAATATATGTAATTCAACCAATTTCAGTGCATGGTATCTATTGATTTCAGTGCATGGTATCTATTGTAGTACTGCCAACCCAGATACACAGATATTTTAACATATGAAGAAAAAAAATCCAAGCTTCACAATTCTAAAGTTACCCAATAATTACTTCAAGAGGCTTGATACTGGTTTCAGCAAGAAGAAATACTACATAAGTGTAAAGTACTTTCAAATAGTAACATGGATCAATTGAAAAAAATGATTTCCCTATTTTGTTAGGAGTACATTTTTTGACTTTTTGGATGATGGACACCAAGGAGATTTTACACTGAATTTACTGAGAACTTTAAAATGTTACAATACAGAATATATTTTTTTTTATTTAATTCCTAGAAGAATTTGTTTGTTTTAAATAGCATTTCCATTTCAAGAGGAAGCAGTAAGGAACCAATGAACGCCAAGTTGTGCTTCTCATCACTGAAGTTCTTCATTTGTTTAAAACAGCTGGATCATCGACTCTCTTGATTTCCCAACTCCAACCCATTTAACTAGGGAGGAAAACACATCTGTTAGAACAATTACTGAGAGTAAACACTGTAATCAATGAGCTGGAATAATTTTCACCTTCCATCATGTTTTACTACAGACTGACCAATTTTAGGGAGGAAGTTTCATTGTCAAAAATCCCTCTGCTCCAGGTGCACTACTGGACTAAAAGTGCAGTATACTGAAGCTTGAAAGCATGAAATAATGATACCATAAACACAAAGCATTGCAGATGAAAGGCCTAATACAAGGTCAGGAATGTTTGTTGCAGGTTTAAGTGCAATTGTTTTGACTGACAGGATGTTTAGCTACATCCCTGCAGAGAGGAAGCCAGAATTGTGCCAGACTTTGAAGTCTGCATGATGTGGAACAGGAGATGGTGGTGTCTACATACTGTAATATTTTTAAATGTACGGCTCTAACTATAAACATTACCCAGTGTGAGCAGTCACACCAAATTCCACACTCTAGCTGTTCCACTGCAGTTTTATTGCCCATGCTATGGAATTGACTGTGGGTAGGTTCTCCTTTAGCCATCAAACCTAGCAAGGCATCCTGACTTTGCACAGCAAACCAGAGGAGTAAAGGTAAGGGGAGCTGTATTTACACATCCCTTGTGTGTCCTTGACCACACACAGGCCATTCTCTGAGTTTCAGTCTCTGCTATCAGATGTTTCCTGACCCATGACTGATACAGGAATTGCCATGGCTGTAACCAGCCTGTGCTCCACTGATGTGACCTTTGAGGTGCTTTATGGAAAACAAAAGCACACATGCTGGCTGTCCAAGTTTGTTACTGTGGAATTTCTCTTGCAAATGCCACCATTCATGCCACACCTAGCTCTTGGCACATCGAGAGCTCTAGCAGTTAGGTTTGAAGAAAACTGGGTGGCTTGACCTTTGCAGATTGATGTTAAGATTCTAATTTTTCCAAAGTGGAAGAACTGGGCTAAGCAATCTTGTACCTGTTATGCAACACAATTCCTTGTATGAGTAAGAAGGGAAAAAAAAAACCCCCAAAACAAAGACATCTAAGTTCAAACAGGGATGCAGTGCAGGATACAGAGGGAAAGGGGGAGATCAGGACATCAGCCTAACTGCACACTGAAGCACAGTGCACAGACCCCTAAGTTTTCAATGACAGAAGGTGGCCATTTGCCAAAAACAACACATGTTTATCCTTCCTCTGATTAAATCCTTCTCAGAAGCAGCTTGGAGCTCTCTGCAGCACTGCAGACCTGCCTGCTGAACACCCCCCTTTGCTGCCTCTTGGCAAGCTGTCATTTACTCCCATCAGCCCAACCACTGCTACTTTCATTCCCTCCTGCCCAAATAAAGCGACTTTCAACTACCAGACTGAGCACTTTCACAGAGCTGTGTCTGTCTGCTGTGGCATCCTCATATGGACACCACAAAGGAACGTACCTGGCACACCAACATGGTTTTCCACACAGCGGATGTAATTCTGGGCCTTGGGTGGGAGGTCCTCCCATTTTCGTGCTCCAGTTGTGTCAGCTTTCCACCCAGGCATTGTTTCATACTCTACTTCTACCTTCTGTAGTATCTCCTGGTTAGCTGTGGAAGAACAACACTTATCACATTTGATTTTAGCTGCTCTGCCTGAAGAGAACCTACGGCTCTTGACCAATAAAGTCCTTTGACAGCAAAAATCTGATAGATGAGGAAATAGTATTTTTAGTGGTTTATTCAATCATTCACTCCTTTATTCTTAATTGAGAGTAAATTCTGATACTTTGGAAGATAAATCTGATTCAAGAGGATCCAGGTATGCAGTTTCCTCTTCCAAAAACTGTAGAGTGTACACTATGCTGTCAACATGGAGTCAACAACATTGCAGTTTTATTTTTGAGGAAATAAGATTTTTTGAGGTTTACAGTACTTCCACTTTTTGGTTCAGATTTGCATAGAATAAAACAGCAGACAAGGCATTACTGTCTCAGAGAGTTTAATCTTTACAGAACAAGGTTGAATCAGTCTTGTGAAAAACTCTGATGTCTACAGGCTTTTCCCCACTGGAATTCTCATTATGTCCACAGCCAGGAACCACCAAGAGTGGTGGGAAAGCTGGCTGCTGCCAACCCACCCTGTGGCTCTGGAATCCCCTACAGATCAACAGAACAAACCCCTTTTCTTGGCAGAGACTGTCACGCATATCTTGAAAACATCATTCATGTAAAAACAGGATGTATCGTTACATCTAAAAGTGAATCATTATTGAGAGGGCAATATATATTTTTATTAACCACAGTGTTGTTGCTGTTAATAAAGCTTAATAAAGCTATCCAGAAGCAGCTTTATTCTGCTTGTTTCCATCTCATTTTTGTACAGCTTTTATTTCAATTTTGCTTCATTAAATGCTATTGTCAATGATGCACAGTCACTGACTCAAGTCTTGCTGACTTTCAGATCCCCAATTTTGCCAATAAAAAATCCAATGGCACTACACAGAGCCCCTAACACAAGATTTTATTTGTTCTGAAGTTCTTGCCACTGTAAACAAATGCAAGGTAAATGGAAAATGCCAATGTAGTGGTACAACAATCTTTACACAGATACCGCAGCTCCATAAATTGCCATAGAATGTTTAGTGAAAAATTTCTAATGAAAAAGAAAGCAAGTCTGATTTTAAGAAGCAAAATTGGCTTAACAGGCAGGAAAGATAAAAATTAATATAAAAGTTTAACACCTTACCTGGAAAATATGGAATTCTTTTTCCACCCAATTTGTAGGCAACACCAATTTTAATTTCATCAAGGACATCAAGAATATCCAGTTTTGTTAATGCCAAACTGCAAAAAAAAACATCAGTTAGTTACACGCATGATGAATCTCCTTTTTAATACATTCCTTCTTTTTTTCTTCCCTTTCAAAAATCCAGCTCAAGCAACCCAGCCAGAAGAAAGACACAAATGTATGAAACTGTTGTTAACTGGACTCACACCTCTGGGATGAACACTCGCCTGAGATACCACAAGACATTTCCAAACGCTTGGCTGCTCACACAGGTTTAGCTCAGTGGATGGAAACACACCCTGAGTGTGGAAAGGGGCACCTGCTGGGCCTGGTTTGGATGGGTTTGACACATAGCATCACTGACAGGGACTATTTCTGTTATTCCTACTGATTCACAACAACTGTCTGACAGACTTAGTGACTGAGTACACTTTTATAACAGAACAAGCATATTCTGGTTACTAAAACCACATGTGCAGCTCATTAGGAAGGATCCCATCCTGCCTTTCAGTGACTGGGCTGTGCTGTCAGTTTAATGAACCTTATTTTGTGAATGAACACATCAGGAGACAAAAAGGGAACCTCAAGAAGAGGCATTATTCCACTGTATTATTCACTGAATTGAATAAAACTGAATTTTAAAACTAGTCAAATTCTCCAAAACAATATTTTAGATGTTGCCTGGCAAGAATCTGAGCAGCTAAGGATTTAGACAAGTATGTGCATATAATCTAGGCTATATGTGCTCAGTAAGTACATGATGAATGAAAGGATTAAGAGACTTTTTGAGAAAGGAACACCATAGAGCCAGTTCTTCAACTTTTTTTAATCTTCCCATGTTTTCTAGCTATCACAGTTATCAGAGAAGATATAGTTTTGTTGATAGGAGTGCAGTAATTATAGAGAGCTGAAATGGAAGGAAACCTAATGCCTTCTTAAAATTTTCCATATAAACTACAGCTGCATAAGTTAAAGCAAAATATAAATCCAATTAAAAAAAACGCCAAAGCTAAAACCCCCTTTTGATAAATTAATGAACAAGACCATTGTTACTTTGTAACATTAGTGGCATAAATGATACTAAATTATGTTTCAGTCTATAACATATTAAAATGCTCAGAGTCATGTATTTGCATATATGGACGAGTTTGCCTGAATGCATCAACCAAGAAACCCACTTGGTCTCAAAGAAAATAAAACTTGGCCCATTAAAAGCAGAATCTATAACACAATATTTCACTACACCTTTGTAAATAAATGAACCTGTTGCAACTGGAATGAAAGCTGTGCCAGTTGCTGTACCCTTGTATCACTCTATTAATTTCACTTATCAAGGCAGTGGCTCCAAATGATGCAGAATTGGTCCTACAAGTAGGATCCATTAGAGTCAACCAAACCTCAAACCCAACAGGTTTTAGACCATGGCAAAAGTCAGTATGAAAGCAGTGGATCAAAAACACTGGAGTAAACTGTCAGAAAACCAATATATTGATCCAATCTACACTGGCCATCTGATGAAAGAAAAGTGAAAACATGTTCCAAAAAAATCACAGCTATCATGTTGCAAAATCCCTTAATTTGAAAAACAAAAACGTCAAAGGAATTAGATTATTATTAGCATTAAGACAATTCTCAGTTGCCCACTGTGCATCATTGTATTGCTTAAAACGTGACACTTTACTGGACTTATATTAATGTTACCTACATATTTATTCTGCGAAGCACAAAATTATCCCTTCCAAATGTAGCGCAAAATCTGTGATGCTTACGCAGTGAATCCGTTGATCATGTGAGCATATTTCAAAATGACCAGATCTAACCAGCCACAGCGTCTCTTTCTGCCCGTAGTTACCCCCCACTCATGGCCACGGGACTGTAAGAGATCTCCAATTTCCTAGAATAAGACAGAGAGAATGTTAGTGTTTCACTGAAAACCTGGCTGGAAAACAAATAGAAACAAATACAGACAAAGAGCAAGAAAAATACAATTTTTCCAATTTGAAAGCTTTTTTTTAGGAAAAAAAATTTACTAGGAGAGGACTAAGGCATTTAACAAATCCCCTCATGCACAGGATTTTTGTATTGCAATTGCTGGAATTTCAATTCATGTATTTAATATAACTTTTGTGCTTCAAGGAGAGACTTTTCTCCCCTCTTCATCCAATAGGAAGATTTTCTTGGCAATTCAGTCCTTTATAAAATTTTGTTTGCATTTAGTTTCTTCATCTGGTCTTTTGACATCTTTTTGGAGTCAAGACTTGGTAAATGCTTGGGACAAGACCAATGCTTGTACAAGGTCTAGGTCAAAACACCTCCTTGCTTCTACCACAGTGTGAGACTGCCAGCTGTTCCATTCAGACTGGCAGTGGCTATACTATGGTAAAAGTAAAGAAGGAAGAAACTTCATGTTCCTGATTCATAAACCCAAAGGATACCATCAACTCATCTGAGCCATTAAAGAAAGGATTTCAGAGACTAAATCCTTAAATTAGATTTGGAACACTGCCCTAGAGATTGCTGCATGCATAGCTCACAATCAATACCCTGAGCTTTCTAGTTTCTTGATAATGCAAATAAAGCAGACAGTTTAAAATAACCCAAATCTCCCCCCTTCTTTTTATCGACCCATTTGTGCATGACTGGCTGACACACACACCATATTTATTCTATAAATCACACAGAACACAGGCTGTTAAACACAGAAGTTGTTGTAATTTAAGCTCTTCTGGGATGCACTGACAGTTCCAGTCCACAACAAACTCTCTCCACTGAAATACATCTAATGATGTTACATAAGATGATGACATCTGTTTTCACACTGATCATTACAACAGGAGCGTGGTCACTGCAATGTAACACCACCACACTCGTGTTTCTCATGACAAACACCATCATGTAATTCCCCTCTCTTCATGGGTGTGATTGCTCAGCATTATTATCACCCTGCTTATTTATCAGTGGAAAACCCTTACCCCATTGTGTTGGGACCCAGGACATTCCTCTGGCTGCCCTGGGTGATTTGAGACCCTGGCAAAGGGCTCAGAGACCTTGGCATGGAGTCAAAACCAGCTGTGCCTTTGATTTTAGTCCATGAAAAAATTACCAACTTTGTGTGAAGAGTTACAAGCCACAAGAGTTTGAGTAGAATGATAGTTAATTTGTCACAGGGTAAAAAAGTAGAATTTTGGGATTTTAGAACGGGGGTTCAAGAAGCAAGATGGAGGAATCTGGGTGTGTCCTGTCCTTCTTCTCGTCCTCCATTTTCTGCCGGGATGGTGACACTTTTTGATTAATTTAGAGTAGAGACAGACTGCCTAACACAGGTGATAGGTATTGGAAAATTATAGTACATAAAGCATACGTAGTTTGTAGTATAAAAAGTTAATACCACCCCAAGGGCAGTCACATAGATAAGAAAAAATAAAGAACCCTGAAAAGCAGAACCGACCAATCTCAACTTCTTCTTCAGTCGCTGGGTTGGGGAAAAAAAAAGACTTCCTAATACCTCAGAGGTCATCTCAACCACAGAAACCTTTACCCCATTGCACGGTTACTTGTTGCCAGCTGTGTAGAGCCCATTTTGTAGCCTACAAAAAAAACCTACATTGATCTGCTCGGTGGGGAAGGCGCCGATGCCCACGCGGGTGGTGTAAGCCTTCACCACGCCGTACACGTCGCCCACGTGCTGCGGAGGAACGCCCAGGCCGGTGCACACGCCGCCCACGGTGCAGTTGGAGGAGGTCACAAAGGGATACGTGCCTGCCAGGAAAACACAGCAGCACAGCCCTCTGTCAGCAATGGGTAACAAACAAAGACTGGTTTTCATCAGTTCAAAGAAGGTTTTCGCTTTTATGTTTGGCTTTAAAGCTAAACTGGAACTGCAGCCAAAGAGGGAGGCAAATTCTTTTTATTATGTGTCATTCATCCTTTACATCTTTCACTGAGGATTGCACACAAGGGAGAAATTCAAGAGCATCTCAATATTACCTCCATTAGGCACGGGATCTATTATATGATGCTCCTACGGTGTAAAGTTTTTTTTTAACGTTCTGTGTATCACAGAAATTATTTCCATTACGTTCATGGAGAGCCTGGTGTAAAGGTCACAGACTGGCATTCCCAATGCTCTGCACAAGTGGCTCTGAGTATTTGCCACAAATTGTCTAAGTCTTAAGAGGTTACTTATGATCTCTACACAGTGACTCTGGACTGGAGAATCTCTGGAGTCCTTAATTTTTTCTTCATTGATTTAATTAGACTTTTGGTAAGAAAGCAGAGCAGAGACCAACTGTAGTGGCAAGATTCAGAGGTTGCTGCGCCAGTTTAATCCTCCTCCCATGGCAGAGGAATCTCCTAAAGTGCACTGCAATGAGTACCTGGATTGTTTGGCAATGTGCACACACATTTAAAAGCAATCAAGACAAGAATATCTGCACTGAAATTTCAGCTGCACTGGAATAAACTTCAGTAAAAATCAATATTTAAGCACTAAACACTAATCCTGCTAATGATACAATCTCTGTTTTAATGACTTTTACTTCTGGGAGATCTGTTCCTATTAAGGAAAGACTATTTTCTCTATTTTCCTGCTGTTTGCAATCAACATAAACACAAATCAAAACAAAACTGATCTCTTAGGAGTTAAGCTGAGTTTAAAATTTAACTTACCAAAGTCAATATCAAGTAGTGCTGCATTGGCTCCTTCAACAAGGATCTTCTTTGGGGAGCCATGAAGAGCTTCATACATAAAATACACACCATCTCGAACCATGGGTCTTATTTTTTCAGCATATCCCTGCAAATAGAGTACAAATGTCAGCTTCCCCAGACAATAGCTGCAAGCAGGGAACACTGTGTTCACTCTTGAAAGACAAAACACACAGATAAGTCTAAGCTTCCAGCCTCAATAACTGTGCTTTCCTGAAAAATACCACCATTAGTTTATACTCCTTACAATCAATGAACCACTCATAGAAGAAAACATGACTTATTATGGCATTAGAATGCCATAATTTCTGTATCATTGCTGTTCACAGAGATGTGGTATGGTACTGAATTTTGTTGCTATAGTCTTTAGATAGTGTGCTATACTCTAGCCACACTGAGAATGGCACTTAGAACTAAGTTCCAAAATACAAACATACCAGCCCTTTTGAACACTAAAAAATATCCTCAGGGTGTCAGCTCCAAAAACTTATAAGAAAAAACATGGGAAAGGTAAGAGATATTTTTAACATCCTCTTTCCTTATATATTCATGAAAGCTGTTTTACCAGTTGCTCTTCTGGATTTATTTGTAAAAAGACAATTTTCTTGTAATACCAGGATCTTGAGAAACATGCTTTCAAAAACAATTCTTCAGTGAGCAAGGAAGTCCCACTGACACACTGGACACTAATTGAAATCATCACCCTGCATTCTCTTGACTTCTTTGATACAACAGTCATTTTAAACAACATTCAAAAAGTAAAATATTACAGGAGAGTTAAATCCTCCACAGAGCTTACATTAATGCCTACAGTGAGAGAGAACATTCTACTACAAAGCATAGCTACTGTTTATTAAAGCTTTCATAATAATGAACATATGCATTTTTCATCTAAATTAGCTCAATAAGTGGTATGTCTGGAACACTTCATTTTTACCTTTTAAAATAAAAATAAATACTTCAAGTGATAAATCCTTACCTTTAGCTTTTTCAATTGTCCTTCTGTATCAATTTCCAGTGTGGGAAACATTGACTTGTACTGTTGTGCCAGGTTTTTAAATCTGTAAAATATTGAAATTGTATCTATGAGGAACACAGTCACAGAATCACAGAACCTTTGGCAAGAAATCACTTTATATTATACACAGTATATACTGAAAGCTGTAGGGAGAAAATACTCAGAACTCTGACACTTCAACCAGTGCACTGCCCAATTTTCAAAATTCCATTTTAAATTATGAGAAACTCTGTGAAGTACAGGAAATACACACAGACATTCTTTCCAGTTTTCTTCTCCTTCTAGACAATTTATATACAAAATTCAGACACATATTTAAAAACATCTCCTTAAAAGCAAATCTGTCAGGCAAAATGTATCACTCTTTAACACAATATTTACAAATGAAAATAGTTGTACCTTGAAGAAAATTCATCAAAGTCAGAGAGGAGGTCACAAATCCGAAGGCCTGTTCGTGCAGCTTTGGAAGAATATGTTGGTCCAATCCCCTTTTTTGTTGTGCCAATACTAAGTAAAAAGAAACACCCCCCTCAAAATGTATAAATACAAAATGCAAAAATACACTTTATGCCAAGTAATTTTGTCAAAGGGAAATCATATAATGGCCAGGATGTCTGAGACATAAAAAGATATTTAAGTTTTATAATAATAAATATATTATATTAACACCTTCCAGGCTTTGCATAAGTATTGCTAATATTTACGGTATTCAGTAAAGCATGAGGCCTTGAGTCTGGCTGACAGTTTGTTCACTAACATAAGTAAGGACAGAACAGAAACACAGAATTATTAACATCAACAAGGCTCTTCAGAGACAAACAGCATTTCTGTTTTCCAAAATTACACTGATTTTCCAAATTTGTGTAACTATTAATGAAATGAGGGTGTTGGAAATATTTACTTTTTGCCTTCTTGTGCTTGACGTTGCACTTCCTGGAGCCCATCTACTGCCTGGTGAAAGTCAAACACTGCAGTGGAAAATCAAATGGATATAGTGAGACAACAAAGGAGAAAAATATTCTTGAAATCACAGATATCCATAATTTCAAGACAAAGTGCCTCTGCTGTCATTGACACTGCACAGCCCTCCTCAAGTGAAAACAGAGGGAGAATTCCTTGAACATTGTGAAAACATGTAAAACATTACTCTTCAGTGGACACAGACTCCATTACCATGCTTCAGATTACACAACATAATAAGAAGCTGTGTTAGATCAAATACACAGCTGCTCTGTGGAATAATAATTTAATTTAGCCTCATGAGCTAAGCAATCATCATTTGTGAGGGCTTTTCCCCCTTCACTCTTCACTTACCTATATGTGCTCTATCTGATATTATCAGTCTTTTCTCCCAATCTTTCAAACCTGTCAAAAGATGAAGAAAGGTAGGATTTCAGCTATGCTGATTGGTTGAGCTTTGACATTGGCTTTTACCTTTTCTTTTTCCTAGTTGATATGGCTTCTTGTTCAGATAACTGCAGACAAAATGGATAAACCACAAAACAATATCAAATAGCAGTAATGTTTCTGTTGAGGAACTTTTCTCATTTTTGACTTTATCAGCTTTCTCATTTTGGTATGGACAAAGATACTTCTTAAATGCCAGAATGCTGTGGCTTACACAAAATTCTTTAAATAAATATTTTTGTTTAATTTGCTACACAACACATCACTTAAACTCTATTTGTGCCTCAGAAAATAGAGAATTTCTATATAGAAACATAAAACAATCTAAGAAATAGAGGATTTTGGAAGTTCAGGGTCTAAAGCCTGAAGTTTTAAGGGTTTTCAGGTCTAAATTTTTTTAAGGGTTTTTTTTAAGGGTTTTCAGGGTCTAAATTTTGGAAGTTTTAGGGTCTAAAGCCTTGCTCAAACTCAGAACCAACTGAGTTTATATTTGGGCACAGAAATTTTGGGTTAAATCATTCCTATTTGAGGTCAAGAGAAGCTTAGCACACACTTCAGCACTGATTTTCTTTCCAATGTGGCATCAAATGCCACAGAACTCCAAGAAACCCATGAAAAGACTGCTTTTGAAAATACATCTAAAGACTGCCACACATTTCAACATTTTAAATACTGTTTTCTCATTTAAAATGTTATTAGTGCACTGAATATGGTCAGAAAAAAGCTTACAAAAACGCTCAATCTGGCTGCCAATATAAAGGTAGGTTAAAAATTACTTGATACAAACCTTTCTTTTCATTCTTTTCAGCTTCTTCAAACAGGCCTGGTAAATGTATAACCACTCCATTACCTTTGGGAACATAAATGATTTATTTTAAAGCAAAGAATAAACCACTTATTTTTAGAATGTAAGGCCTCTAAGGCATTTTAGTATGCAAGGCCTCTCCTCGCTGTCTAAAATTTTATTGAAGAAGTAAAACTAGAGTTCACACAAAGTGATCTTGAGGACTTTTTGGATCACTCCTGATTTGGGGGAGGCAGCTGCTGGGCTGCTAAGCTCAGGAAAAGCAGAGCTGGTTTGTTCCAGGCGTGAAGGCCAGGCTGCTGCACAGCCAGCTGAGCTAAGCGGGTTCTTGTCTTTGTTCAGGGCGGACTTTGCCCTGCGACTCCAGCCTCAATTGTTCACAGGGAAAAGCTCAAAGAACTCCCTGGCCTTACTCCACACTGACAGGCCTGCGTGAAAATATTTAAATCTTCTTCAATATTCAGGTCTTTGTCTTAAACTCAGCTCAAACTAGTGCTGTGATACATCAGTAATGCTTTCCCTCTGCTTTGGAGCTATAAAATAGAACCCACGAGCAATAAGGAGCAGTGCTGGTGAGACATGGAGGATTAGTGATGCAGTGGGCTGGAAACAGCTGCTGCCTCCTTCTTGGGAATGTCAGAAATATATGCAAGAGCCTGTCTCAGCCTAAATTTAGCATAACTCAAGTTATAGTTGTTACTAATTGACAAGGGAGTAAATAGGAAAGCAAGACAACACATCATATTTAGCTGAGAGAAAAAATGTTTAATACATTCATTATCCATTTGGAAATTATTAAATGGAACAAAATTGAAACTCTATGACTCTCTAGAACTTACACTCATTTCTTGAACAGTCTGTACATGATTTCTCTCAGAAATAATCAAAACTTTGGACAAGAGGCTTAAATTTGCCTACCATTTAAATATGAGTTTAATGTCCAGGGAATGCTGCAAATCTTTTTATGATGCCATCTGCACCAAGTATCTTTATAGCAAAATACAGCATCACCCTAAACAGCTGGTGATGTGAACAAAAAGGGGACTGGATAATGACCTCCTAAGCAGAGCCCTGCATTTTGGCACCTATTTCTGGAAGTCAGTAAAGAGCTGTAAGAGATAATTTTTATTATTTATTTAGCTAAGTCCTGGAATTTGTATACTCAAAGAATAGCACATCTATTTTTGAAAGTATAAAGACAGTGCAAGTAGATGGTGGGGTCCAAATTTTACCATAAAGTATAAGAAGGAACATGATAAGATGTTCTTGTTTTCAGTTTTCTAACAGTGGAAACTAAACTGACTAAACTGACACTAAAAGCAGAGTAACTCTTCCTGTTAAAGCAGCAGTGAAATAAAAGTCAAACAGTTGAAGCTAAAGCAAATCTGACTGACAGTCACATTTTTCTTTCCTTGTTACTGCAAAGTACATTTCTAGCTATCCACTACACAATGTCATTTTATAGTAATTTCCAAAAGTCTTACCAATAAAAGAAATTGCCTTTGGATTAATGATGCCACTAGGAAATAGGTGAAAATCATATTCTTTCCCATCAACAACAACAGTATGGCCTGCATTATTTCCACCCTGCAAGAGACAGAAACGTGAAGAACAATGGTGTAACCTCTTGTTGGCAAGAGTATCTTTTTATTTATACATGTCTTTGGTCACTGCTTTCTCCACCTTACAGTTTCTTAACAGGCTTTAGCATTGTAAAAAGGGCTCAAACAGGACAGTGAGGGAGTTAAAGGAGCTCAGCAGGACTGCAGAATTGGGAAGCAGGAGGATACCATGAAATCAAGGCAGGGCTGGGGCAGAGCAGGAGTTAATACAGGAATGGTGGCATAAGCTAGACAAGAGCTGAAGCTTTCTGGGAAAAGAAACTGGAGACCACCCTTGGAGTCCTGCCCCTGACATGCCTACACAAGCCCATCCTTTTTAGGCATCTTCTGTGCATGGACATTTCCTTGAGTTTGAGCCCAGTATTTCCCTTTGAATGGAAGCTCTGCCGTGTTGTTCTTGCCTCTCTGCTGGTGCTCTTCTCCATTCTCTGCAGCACAGTCCTTCCTGTCTTCTCAGGGGCTCCTCTTGGGCTCTTGACCCACCCCTATTTATCTCGGTTGCCTTCACGAGCTACAGCTGCTGCCCAACTAAGGACCCTGCAGCTGCAGCTCGTTTGGAGCAACTCGGACCCACACAGATCCCACAATACAACATATATTCAGGCCCCCACATTTCTCCCCTTTTCTTTTAACAATTATACAATTACAATACACATACAGTCCCAGCTCTCAGGCTGCCACAGCTCTCGGCTGTCCTTAGATGTTCCAAGGCTCTTTTCCTTAAAGGCCATATTCTTCCAGCTTTCTGCTGCTACAGCTCCTTAATTCAAAGGCCATATTATATTCTACAGTCCCAGCTCTCAGGCTGCCACAGCTCTCAGCTGTCCTATCTTCTATAGTCCCAGCTCTCTGGCTGATATTCCAAAGTCCCAGCTCTCAGGCTGCCACAGCTCTCGGCTGTCCGGGGGATTCCATACCTTCTTTCAATGTTTGGTTGCAGTGTTCTTCCTCACACAGGGCACCAGTTGTTGTAACCTTCACTGCAGTGTTGTTCTTGCCTCTCTGCTGGGGCTCTTCTCCATTCTCTGCATCACAGTCCTTCCTGTCTTCTCAGGGGCTCCTCCTGGGCTCTTGACCCACCCCTATTTATCTCAGTTACCTTCACGAGCTACAGCTGCTGCCCAACTAAGGACCCTGCAGCTGCAGCTCGTTTGGAGCAACTCGGACCCACACAGATCCCACAATACAACATATATTCAGGCCCCCACAGATACCATGAAATCAAGGCAGGGCTGGGGCAGAGCAGGAGTTAATACAGGAATGGTGGCATAAGCTAGACAGGAGCTGAAGCTTTCTGGGAAAAGAAACTGGAGACCACCCTTGGAGTCCTGCCCCTGACATGCCTACACAAGCCCATCCTTTTTAGGCATCTTCTGTGCATGGACATTTCCTTGAGTTTGAGCCCAGTATTTCCCTTCGAATGGAAGCTCTTCCCACCTGCCCAACCACGAACAGCTCCTGCTTCTCCTGGTGTTCAAGACAGAGGCTCTCTGTCAGGCTGGAACCATGTGCACACTGAATGACCTTGTCAGTCACACAATATCCTGAGTTTGAAGGGACCCACAGGAGTCCAACTCCTGGCCCCACACAGGACCACCCCAAAAATGGTCAAGAGATGATCTTCCCAGTGACCATCACCACCACTTTATGGAGTCTGCTACAATTCATGACTTACATGACAACCTTCCAGCACGAAGAATAGGAGCTGGTATTTTCCTTACTAAACTGCTTTTCCACAAACTCTTTTAAAAGAGAATGATGTGGCAACACAGAAACTTGGAAAGAGGTGAGCAAATCAAGGTAATGAGTTGATTTGACCTGAAATATTAAGAGTTAAAGGTCCAGATTTCTCAGCAGGCTTAGTGTATTTTCCTGCTGTGCCTTAATGTAAGTTTGTCTCCTGCTGATAAGGTTGAAACCTGACTACTCATGTGCTGTGGTGCTACAGGCCTTCAGTTTTCCCAAATGATTACAAATCTTTGTGAGTTTGATATGAGAACTGGATGATTTAAACTGTCTAGAAAGAGGGCAACTACTGGAAGGGGAACTGAGACTGCCACTGGTAATTTGCAGACAATAAAGAGTGTTGGTTGAATGAGTGGAGTTACATGAAAATGCTGAGAAAGAAGAGTCCTTTATGAAAATGAATACTAGAATACACTTTAATCCTGAGTTTTAACTCATTCTTCATTTACTCATTTGCCTTTTTGTAGGTAAAACACAGGAAAATGGCAAGTGAAAATCCTTTCAAAATGTGGATAAATGCTGAAACACAAAATTAAGAAAATATACAAAAAGAGAAAGTTGTTTAATCAGTGTGATAGAGAACCTTAGGAAATATCTCTGCAAACATGATAAAAAGAATTTTTATGCTCCAGAACATTTGAGTTCAACAATTAATTTTAAACAGATAACCTGCTAAGGGAGAGCTGAGGAGTTAGAAAAGAAAAAATAGTACACACAGATTTCATTTGATTTAAAAACTGATGGAGAGCTCATCCTTGGGATGGGAAGGATTCTGAAATGTCTTGCTAATGCAGAGTTATAACTTGTTCAGAGAATCCTGGCTATTTTTCTTGCCTCCCAGATATAATAAACCAGTTGTAGGAATTCGAATCTAATTAAAAGCACTCAATTATCTAGAAGGTTAATTAATCAGGCAGGAGAGTTCTTTACATGATATTTAAGAGGTCTGACTCTGGTGGATTGCATTGATGGTTGGTTGAAACACTAGTTTATTATCAGGCTGAAAAAAAAGCCAGTAACTTCTTCTGGAACTCCCAGCTTTCCTTTTCGGCTCACCTATAGACAATGGCAAGATGGAAACTTTAAAAGAATTAACACTATCATGGAACACCAATTTAACCTCTACTACAAGTAACAATTTCCTCTTTTCCTCAGAAAATGGGGAACCAGGCTGCTTCAAAAGTATTTGTTGTCACAATGCTAGTTATATTCTGCTTTTCTTAATCAACATGAACAAATAAAGGCAGGCTTGAGGAGTCACAATCTGAGATGACAGCATTCCTAAATTATAGTCAAAGGTATTTTCTGGTATCTTAAAATTTCAGAAGGTGGGATACACTAGGATGAGAATGCTTATGAAAGACAGTTTATGCTTTTGGAAAATTTCCTGAACAACTGACACAGGGACAATGCTCTTTCTTTAGCAAATGCTTTACAAGGGATGTTAATCAAGCAGCTTGTGAGAGTTGGCATACATAAAAAGCACAGAAACACCATCAGATATTGTACATCCTCTAATAGCCAAAATCTCTGATACAGTTTCAGTCCCTCTGGATAGATAACAAGCATCAAAAATACAGTGACAGACCACCTAAACTAGCATTTCTCCAATTAAAAACTAGTATTGACATCTCTGGAACTGCATTTTGCACTGCTCTGGTTGGTCTGTGTTTGCTAAACAAGTGTTTTCCAGGTATACTTCTACAGCTCAACTAACTATACTTTTATAAATATAATTGGAGTGATAGCAGATCATTGAATTACCCAAGAGACATGACCACACTTGCAAAACATTACACTGGTAATATCTGATGAGATATTTTATTATCTGGTCATCTCAGTAATTTCTCATGTTCAGTCACATAGATATTCTAACAGCATATTGGCAGCCTAGCAGCTGAGATATTAAAGACATCCACTCCTTTTCTAATTTTATTCCAGTTTTTAGAGTCAATACATGGCTTGTATGAGCCATTTCTTCTCCTAACAAAATATAAGTGAACCTTAAATCTTATATGGGGTTTCTTTGAAGACTACACATTTGAAGGTGCACTGCAACTGTGTGAGCTCCCCTCTTTCCCCCAAATGGTATTTCATTAAAGTGCTGTGACCACTAACACACCAAGTGAGCGTTCTCTGGACCCTCAGGATGCTTCCTTCCTCTTGGACCAAAAAACTTTTGGAGCCTCTGCTTGGCCCTTGTTCCAAACAAGAGGACATAACAAACTTCCATTTAATATCCAGACTCTGCCATGCAGCACTGAGCCCACCTGAAATTTATTTCTCTTCAGCCATTTGAAGCTTCCTAGGTCTCTCTAGAGATGGTATTTTCTGCAGTTGTTAAAAAATGTCTCCAACCAAGGGAATGTTACGGAAACAACTTCTGATGGATTATTCATCAGTGCCATTTTGGCATGATCTGTATTGTGAAATGATGGTATGGCTAGAAAGAATTTGCTGTGTGGTCTGGGCATCCCCATTAAACCATTCTGCTGTAGGAAATGCTGTGCCCAGGAAAGCACCATGACAGCAGCTGTTCCAGGGGCATCCATATACACTCCTCACACTCTTCCCCTGCTCCAGGGTCTGTCCCTTCCACAGGTGCAGTGGGGTCTGAAGTTTATTTAAATAATTAAAAAACTATTACATTGTACTCAGATAAAAATAGATTTTTTTCTGTAAGATTTTGATCTATATTTTCTGAAATTTTATAATCTAAGTGTAAAATTACATATTGTCCCAGTACTAGAAGGAGCTAGAGGAACTAAACTACCCCATGCAACATTGTACAGCCTTTTTTTAGTACAGCACTTCGTTTAAAAAAAAAAAAAAATCAATTTCCAAGCTTTTATGTACTCATCTACTTGTGGTATTGGATTTATGTACTGATGTACATTGATTACAGTTCTAGAGTGCTTGAACACCAGAACTGTATCAATACACTAAACTGAGAAGCTATATTTTACCAGTGGAAACAATTGCAGCGGGCACAAACAGCACCAGGGAATTATTATGAACAGGTGGCCAGAGGACAGTCATTGTCTTTATAGTAGAACTTAAAAAGCCATGAGGAAACAAACCCACCTCCCAAACTGCTTAAAGGCTGCTGCTTTGGCCTGTATTTATTTTTAAAATCTCTTTATTTTCTGCAGCCAAAACATCCCAAGACAGAGAATTTCTCTTGAGAGCAGCAGTGAGGCTGTTCAGTACCTGCAGCAGGAACTCGATTCTCCCAGACAGCCTAATGATACATGTTTGAACAGGAAGGAAATGTGTCCTGATGTAAGCTACAGGTGCTTCTGTCTGCCCTTGCCAGGCAGGTAGTGTGGAGGAGTGCTACCAGATGCTCTCCTGGTTGGCACATCCCTCATTTGCTCAGTGCTCCTCACAATACCCAAACACAATCTCATTAAGTAGATTCATATGAAAAATCATCAGATGACACAAAAACCTTCAAACCAGATTATTGTTTCAAGCTGTAACTACAGTGTGAACAAGAAACAGGTTTATTTTTGATGGGTCCCACAGTGATGAGGTCTCACCCTCTTCCAGTTAACAATGGGGGAATAAACTGGTTACTGAAGATCTGCAGCCAACACCACCACGGTGTGACACACCAACAGCACACAGAGCTCCTTAGCCACTGCTACATGCAGTGAACGCATGAAATGTCTCAACTAGCTTTTAAATGCACAAATTAGAAAGAAAAACGTGGTTCAAGGAGATATCTGTGCTAGGAAGCACATGGGGCCATCTGAACACAGTTCCAGTACTGGCTGACGTGCCTGAGGCAAACATCGCGTGTATAAATGGGAATATCAAGTAGGAGTAGGAAGATTGTATTACCTCTCCTTTTGGCAGTCGTGCCACTGCCACTAGAATACTGTGTCCTTGGTACAGGGACAAGATTACAAGATGATCCCCTCTGGCATTATTATATGAATTTATAATCTATGAATTGAAATACCAGCCACAAACCAGCAGTTTGGGAAGCCTTCATCTGAAAACAAATGCTGTGACTCCTTTATCTCTCTCTTCATGATAACTGCCACAGTAATACAAATTCCAACCATCAATGGAGCAAAACATTTTCTGAAATTCAACTGCATCTGCTGACCAGATACCTCTCTCATCATACTATCAAGCAGGCTACAAAATACTTCTGTTTTGTTACCAGAATTGAGTAATTTTGTTCAGTTTATTATAGCATTTTTAATGTGAATAAACAAGAAGGAACATTCTTACACAAACTGCTTATTCTCTCTACAATTTAATTAACAATGGCTATTTCTAACTTACATCAGCAACTGCCTGGAACTAATTTGAATAAATGTAGCTAATAACTGCTACCAGCAGGACGGGCTCTGACATGAACTTTATTATAATATAGATGCATTGACTTTCATGGGATTTCTTGTTATTTACACCATTGCAAATGAGGTTTGAGCATCACTGGTATTAAAATCATCCAGTCAGACAAGTGCAATCCATGAACTGCTTTGTACATGTAGACCCTTCAACAGGATGTCACTGAATCACCTGTGTGTGAACACTTCTGTCACTGACTGCAGGTGCTGCACATTCCAGCTGGAAGGCAGTTGCCAGAGGTGCTTGTTAGTTCCCATTACTAGACTGTAAAAACTGGAAGGTTTTTTCACCTTTTTTTTTTCCAGTAACATCTTACTCAGATTTCAAGAGGTGAACCATAACTTTGTTTTTTATTTTTTAACTCAACCCATTGGGGAGAGGTGGGTTGGGAATGCTCAGAAGTATCCTTAAGACCACAAGAACTGAGGGAACGCTGATTTTTAAAGCTGTGGTGGTGACAAACAACTGGTCTGAGTTTATCTCCAGACCCCAACCACCCTCAGCCAAGTCTAGTTTGTTTGGCTCTTCTTTCCCAAGGCTATGTTGCAGTAATGACTTCAAGTACAAACAAATCTGCACAGAACTGCTCTGACTCCTGCCCTGTTCAAGTGTGCCCCTTTGCTGTCTCAAAGAAGGAGCAAAATGCATAGGATCCCACTGTCCCAACTAAAATAATGATCTTTTCAAAAACTCCCAAATTCCCATGGGAGGAGACCTTCTAAAACCTCATGAGATAATTAGTATGATTATAAACATAAATATTCTTGAGAAGAACTGATCAAGATTTTTGACCCTTTAAAGGAACATGAAATTATTTGTAGCACAAATAAAAACCCTGAAGCTTATATCACATACTGCACCAATTATGTAGTATTATTTCTTTACCACAAAAAATGAGTCTAACTTATACAGATATCTTGGTCTTCCTACGCATCTGAAAAATGCAACTGGAAAAGCCAAGTCTAATTCAACTCAGGTTTCAAACAACAACAGTGTAGGCAAACTAGACACTCACACATTGGTTATTTTCTCTCAAACTGAATTAATTGTTTTACCAAGTCACATCAAAACAACATACTACAACAGACCACTATAACAAAATACATATTTATTCCAGCAACAGATGCAAAGAATATAAATTCAAGGTGTATTGGTAGAAAATGCTACAGTGGACAAATATTCTTATGCTAGCAGAATACTAAAATAAAGAAAACCAAACATGAAAAAACCTAGATAAGTCTGCTTGTGTTTAATTCTCTCTGCTGAAGAAGCATAGTCACATCCCTGTGGGAAGTAATATGATCCAAGGATATGAACATAACTTTTCTTATATCTGTAAACAAGTTAAGAACAGGAATGAAATAGAACAGATGTAATTTCAGTTTAATTTTCAGCTGCTTTCTTTTGATGCTTGTAGAGGATAATAAATTCATCAGGCTTTATAAAGGGGATTGAAAATTAAGCTTGCTTTCTTATGGAGATTTGGAAACTTTAAACCTGACCTTCTCATACAGTATTTATAATCCTGGTGGTCCTGAGATGATCTTGCTGATGCCCAAAGGAAAGGCTAGTTTAAAATAGCAGTGTCACCATGTTGTTCTAAAGCTTAAAATGATATAGTGTGGCGTGTAAGTATGTATAAGCATAATGAAAAATAAAATTGGATAAAGTACCTCAGAAGTGACAGATTGCTACAAAAAAAAATTTCACGTTTGGAAGAGCGGACTACTTCATTGTAGCTAAAGAAACAGCTCATTTAAATCCTCTCCTGCTTTGAACAGTGAAATAAAACCTGCTTGTGTTGTTGCAGGGAATCTTGCAAAAAATGACTTAGAAACTTGTATGAGCGTATATGCAAGTGGGATAATCAACCTTCCCAAATATTTGAGAAATCAAAAACAACAGTCCTGCAGTCACTGTACACTCATTACTTCAAGGTCATCAATCTCTTCACTGAATATCATCAAGCACTAAATCATTAGGAGATTAAAGACTTTCCATGCTACTTTATCCTGTAGGCAAAAATGACACTAAACATCACAGTTAAATCTCATTGAAAGGAGAGCAACACATGACACACACACAGAGAAAAACAGCAGCAAACAAGCTCCTGTAACTCCACATCATCATCACATCAAACTGCCCTAATTTAATCCCTGCTGCAAACAGTTCCAGCAGCCCATGATCAATAGGGACAAGTCACAACAACGTGTGGCTGCTTCCCCTGCCCTGTCAGCAGCAACAGGGGAACAAAGGAAACCTCCCCATCTCGCACCTACAGCACCCAGAGAAACTACTGGGCTGCCATTTCTGCCACGCTCGGCTTTTATTGTTCAATTGCTTGCCCACAGGATTTTCATTTGCATTCCTCAAAGCACTGTTACTGCAACAGATGAAATGTACATGTATTCATTAAAACACCAACACAAGGAAATAGGGAAGCCTACAATAATATACAACAGTTAATTGTATAGAAGCATTGGGCACATCCCGTCACTCTTGCTCAAATTGTTCCTTAATGTTGCAATGCTTCCTCAAACCCAACACATTGCCAGGATTTTCTTACTGGTAAAACCTTCTCAAACTTATTTGTTTACATGCACTACATAGAGAAAAAAGCCACTCCACACCCTTGGTTTATGACCTGGTTAAACCTCAGTCCAAGGAACTCTGAACTACTCAACCACAAAAGACCTTAACAGTCATTTTTTCTGGCGCTCTTTTCAACCTCAGCTGTTTTTCGCTATTAACATCAACTGGAAATTTTGTCCCTATGTCTCAAAAGATCAGATGATCTTTGAAAATAAAGCAATTCTTAACCTGAAATCATAGACTTGATAGAGGAAATATTTTAAAAAGTGACTGCATATTTTGTGCTAAACAGAAACTTTTATATGAGAAGCTTAGGAAATCTAATGACAGCTCCTAATGCAATCACATTCTTACTATTTGGTGTTGCTCCTTACAAGTCACTTCTTAAGTGAATGCAGATAAAATCAGGCAGATTGTTTCCAGATTTCCAGAAGGCAGAATTGGCACAGGACTGACACATGCAGCATTGTCATGGGCACACTGGAACAGCAGCACCGAATGACAGCTTCAAAAATTTCTTACAAACTGCCTTGGCCTAGTTACTGCTGCTGAATCACTGCCACTGGTGCTGGTGTGAAGGGAAGAAAGGCATGCACTGGTGTGGCAGCTGGTTTACACATCTATTCAGTAACCATGATGTGACCTGTGACAGGTAGAGGATTATCAAAGGGCCTCTACACACTCAGGAGCAATAGCATTCCTGTCTTTCATCTTAGGCTTTTGGGAAATCTTTCTTTTCCTTTGAATTTATCAAGCTTATGGGGCATTTTTAGAGAAAAGTTATTATTACAGTGTACCTTACATAGTCTCACCTTAAGGAAACAGCTAGAACTGCATGACAAGCAGCTGGCCTCAGTTAACTGAGAACTTATGATGTGTGACTTTTTAGGAACAGCTCTAGTCCAAGCAGGCCCTCTGGAAGCACCACCTTGGCCCCTGGCACTTGTGACAGGTGACTCTTTGATCATACTCCCAAACTGATCTGAGAGATCAGCTAATTAAAACCCTGGTAGCTAACACCAGCCACCAGCTCTGCTTTGAAGGCAGACACAAAACAAGCAACGAGGTGATGTGAGAAAGGAACATCTGGAATGAGAGCTACCACAGGTAAAGCCACAATCTGAAATCAGGTCTTGATAAACACCAAAGCTCTCTTCCTATGTTAGATGTACCCAAATTACTTCATCTGATACTATGACAATATGCTAAGAGCCTACATAAAAAGTGAACTCCCATCTTTATGTCAGAATATTCTCTTAGTTAAAAGCTTTAAACAAATATGCAAACCCTCTTTTTAAAAGAAACATCAAAATGAAATATTTACCACTGAAATCTTTGTTTTTACTCTTTCCTAAAAATATATCAGGGATTAAAAGTATTGCATGGCATCATGTGACAGCTCCCTGCCCCAGGAGGCCACAATAAGAAAGAAATATTAGCCTCTTATGTTTTTCTTCTGAAAGTCTTTGCTTGCTGAAAGAGCAGTTTACAGGAAAAAAATGTTCTTGATGTTCTCCATTAAAGCCTGCTGTTATTAGTCTAGAAATACCTTTTCTGCCTCTTTATATGGCTTTGTGTGCCTGTGTATCTGGTATTTTAATGAAAGCAGCCTGTGAAAAGTTTTGTACAGCATCACCTGTAAGAGCATTCAGAGATCTTTTACCCTTTCTGGAACACCCTTTTCCACAAAGAATACTACATGTATAAAGGTGAAATGAAATCCATTATTTCTGGCAAACTAATATTTCATATTTAAATTATGTCACATATTTCAGTGTCAGTGAATGGTGAACTCATTGTTTTGAGCTCAGACTGTATAATCTAAGCCCTGGTAAACAAATTAAGTCATCAATTCATGTGAAATTCTGAATGCTCAGGAAAATTACAGAGGCTGGAGTTTTAATGCAGAATTTTCTTTTAATATACTTTAAAGTTTCCCTTGTGCCTGTGATGGACTTGTATTGCCATTCACCTACTTGCCTTTTATTCTAGGATCCCAGAAAACAGAATTTCATTTCCTCTGCAGCAACCTCTGCAGATGTCACAGATTATTTTTATGCACCCAGCACACTAAAATACTTGAGAAATATTTAATGAAAGTTATTTCCTTTCATGGAAACATCAGGGAATTACTGTTTTTTAAAACCCCTTTTAAACTCAAATCTGGTCCTGAATTTAAATCCCTACCCAGAGAGGAGGGCAGCCTCACCTTTTTAAAAGTTAGCTTGAAGAGTATCCTATTGGGATGAAGAATTACTCTAGCTGGGACATGATTTCAGAAGACCTCAAAATCCATTTTTCAGATAGTAACTTTCAAGCTTTCTCTACTTCCTTTTCACTGAGAACTAAAACAAGCTGTTCAACATCATTTCCATCAATGTCTCAGAAACTGGAGTGGACAACACATCAGGTAATAAATAATGTTGTCAATCACCACATTCTAACAACAGAGTCTGGTGCAAATTTTTTTGACATTTTCTCTAAAATCTCTAATAAGTCATTCAGTATTTCTTGTTTAAGAAATTGCTTCTAATACACAAGTTCTAAGGCATTGAAAGTTTTTCTTCCTTTCCAGAACTAATGTGAAGCAACAAGGTTCTGGTCCAAACACTGAGCTTTTCCATGGCACTACACAGCATTAATGAAGTGCTCCTCAAACTGATTACATCTGTAAGTTAATGACCTGCCATTATCACAATGAGAGAACTCATCAGTACTGTTCACATCCTCAAATATGTGCATATCTTTACTAAACCTTAACAGAGGCAAAAATCATTTACCATTATCTACTTGCATGATTGGCTTTGAAAATAGGAAATATTAAATGATTAAAATGGCACAATTAAAATTACCGAATGCACAAAACACCCATTGAAGTATTAAAAAACCACAGCCCTCTTTGAAGTTACATAATATTTGCCACTCAAAAATAAATCATGACTCATATTTTCTTTTTCAAATGCGTTCTAGTTGGCCCTAATCCTGAAGACATCTCCTTCTAACCAGTGTATCAGGAATGCTATTGTAGTCTCTCACACACTGTATTGGGGAAGACTCTTTTGAAAAAAGCCCAGTGATTTTCTAACTCCACCTGCCTTCCATCCCTGCTGCTCCCCTCAGGCTGCAGGAAGACAATCCAAGGTGCCCAGCCGCACATGAAACCATCTCAGCCACCACACACTGACCCTTGTGGCATGCTCACACACACTCCTGCATCCTTCACAGGGCATCCTGAGGCTGCACCTGGGGGCCACGCTGCCAAAGTAGCTGCTGGATGGACAGCGCATCTGTCCTGAAAGCAGCTTCAGGGCATCCTACAAAACTGAGCCTGAAAAAGAACCAGCATGAGTCCTTGCAATAGTAACAGTAACCCCGTGAGAACTCACTGTTTGAGCATTTAAGAAATGCTCCTCCTCAGCTAAAACTTTTTTTTTTTTTTCCTCACCAAAGTAATCCCTAGACCTGAGTTTAAATTCCTAGTAACACATTACTGGGGGAGGCAATGGGGAAATAAACATGAAAAAAAAAAGGTATGGTCCTGGTAATGCATATTCATTAGCTACCTTTTGCAGGGAAACTTCTCCCCAAGGTGATTCAAGATCTTGGGAGTTTAATGTCCCAAATGAAAATACTTCCTCCACCCTCTAAATATTTAACCTGCATGATAACATTTATTTACATAATATACTTAATTAGAAAAACGTCCTTGGATTTATTACCTTGGATTCAAGGATGTCTGTAGCTTTTTAGCAGCTATCATGCATTTTAAAGCAGAACAAATTTCATGGAACATACAACTGAGCTGGACTAAACTGACTACTTTTTAATGTGCTCACATAGTTTAAAGGGACAAGAGACAGAATATTAGCTGCATTGGTCTAATATGTTCATAATTAATGCTTGAAAACAGTTCTTTAGAAATTATTACCAATACTGATGCCCCGTATTATTACCATACTGACACCCTGGAGGTGTTCAAGGCCAGGTTGGATAGGGCTTTTAAACGACCTGGTCTAGGGAAGATGTCCCAGCCCATGGTAGGGGGATTGAAACTGGATGATCTTTAAAGTCCTTCCCATCCATTCTACAATTCTATGTGGAATCACCTACATGTCTAATTTCGTTTATATTATGCACACGCATTGTTTTGGGAATTCTTACAACCTATTCAACTCAAAAATACCACTAAACAAAGTCATGCAAGATGTTTCCTGCTTTCATGCAACTCTAAATCCTTATTTTTACATGAATTATCTTTTTCCCCTATTTTACTCATGCTCAACTTCATATTTATTTTTTAGAATAAACTTCCAGGCCCTTTGCCGGGAACACAGCCCGCCCATCCAAAACATGCCCTGCAGTGAAACTTTAGCAGACTCATGAGGTTAATCAGGGCTCGCCTTCAGGCCGGCTCATGGCTCTTTTCCGCGGAGCAGCAGCAGCCCGGAGCCAGCCCCGCACAGGCAGGGGAACATCCCCGCAGGCCCTGACCGCACCCCGGCCCGCGGGGCTCGGCTGCCCGGGGCAACCCAGGCCCGGAGCGGCTCCTCCCCGGGTCCCCGCCCGCCGGCACCTCGGCATTCAGTGTCGCTTATCGTGAGGGGTCAGCTATTTATATTTATAGCTCAGGGCTTGTTTCTTTCCCAGTGGCATTTGGAGGCCCGGGGGGTGTGTGCGGCACACACGGCTCCCGCCCGGGCACGTTCGCGTCCCGCCGCTGGCTGCGGGAGAGCGACGGGGACTGGGGATAGGGAGCGGGGAGGGGGAGAAGCAGCAGGAGCGAGGAGCGGCAGCTGGAAGGAAAGAGCGCTGGAGGGAGGAAAGGCGGAGCAGCGGGGACAGAGGGGACCCGCACGGGCCGAGAGGAGCCGGGGGAAAGCGGGAGCGGCAGCGAACGCAGGGTGGGGAAGCGCCGAGGGAGCGGCTGAAGGAGCCGGCTCGGCACCCACCTGGCACCGGCACACAATATCCGACTCGGTGGCCAGCAGGTCGACCACCTTGCCCTTGCCTTCGTCCCCCCACTGCGCCCCCAGCACCACCGTCACTTTGTTACCGCCCGGCTCGCTGCGCGCCCGCTTCAGCCCGCCGGCGGCGGGGTGGCCGCTGCGGTCGTTGGACGCCCGGGTGCCCGACATGCTGGCTGGGAGGGTGGCTGTGGCCGCAGCAGCCGCCGCCTCACGCTGCCTCGCTCCCCGCCGCCGCCGAGCCCTGCGCGCTGCCCGCGCCGCGCCGCCGCCGCCAGCATTTAAGGGCGCCGCCAACGCCGCCCGCCCCGCGCCGCGCTGACGTGCGGGGCCGCTGCCCCCCGGGCTCGGCTTCGGCCGCCTGCCCGGCCGCGCTCGCTCGCACGGTGCAGACACACCGACACACAGACACACACACCGACACACAGATACACGCTTTCTCTCACGGCACCTATCACACTCAGAGTCCCCTCACACACACACCACACGCTGTACTCCTCACAGACACAGTCCCCTTACATGTGCTCACGGAGCGCCCCACACAGGCACGGTCCTCTCGTGTTCGCGGTCCCCTTGCACACAGGCACAGCTGACAAAGGCTGTGGAACTGTGAGGAGTGCACAGCCCCAGGCATGCATGTAATGGACGCCTCAGAGGGATGCAGGAAGGCCCTTGTCACCCTCAGGCAGACATATGAGTCTGAGATGAGCCTGTGGTACGGACAGACAGATGGACAGAAATCAGTCTGTGAGGCTCTCTCATACAGGAATCTGTGTGTCACTGTCAGGGGGCTGCATGGCAGAGTCACAGCACACGGGTGGGTTCAAGGCGTGTGGCTGTCACAGCAGCCTGAGGCCTGTGGGGCTGTGTCACGCGGATGTACGGACACGTGTTGTACTGAGGTGCATGACTGTCACTGTGACACTCACAAGCACTGACGCTGTTACTGAGGTGTCAGGGCCTTGGGCACAGGAGCTGTTGTCCCTGTGAGACGCACACACACAGTCCTGAGGCGTATGACCCTGTGACACTGACAGACAGACAGGCAGGCACTGCCCCGAGGAGCACAGGCTGCTGTCACTGCAAGACGGATGCTGCCCTGAGGCATTTGGGGCTGTGGCTGTCGGACATGCAGGGAATTGCACACTCAGAGAATCCTGGCATGTGCACAGGTACTCTCAGGGTACCCTGTGGTACGTGACAATCGAAAGGAAAGGGACCGGCACACCCGCTGCTCCAGCGCACAGGGATCATGAGACACAAACATCCACCCGCTGGCCTGAGAAACGCAGGCAGGCGCACTCTGAGTTTGACTGACACACACATTAGCCTAAGATACATGTGACTGTTGTTCCTGCACTGGCACTTACCCTGTTGTCAGGCACATACATAGTCTGTTCCATGGCCTGAGACACTCGAGACTATTTTGGCGAGGCACACATGCACACCCACACATACGGTCACACACTGACCCAAAAAAAACTCCACAGGGCCCTCCGTTTGAGACAGATAAACAAGGAAGGCATGTGGAGCTGTGTCACAAGGACAGATTTAAGCACCCACTTCTCTGTTGTGACAGGCGAACAGACCATGCCTGTCACCTATAACCCCTTCCCCATACACGATCACAGGCTAGGCTTGGCTTTTTCTGCAGCACATGCCCTGTAGTTCCAGGCATGTTGGCACAGTGTCCTTTATAAAAGTGAGTTGAAATGTGTAAGGTTAACAGACTAGACTGAGGTATATACACCGGTGTATGTTGGTGTGAGGTGTATAAATACATGTATGTACCAGCACACATGCATGGAGGCAAAACAGCAGAACACACCAGGCTGCAGCTTCAGTGCAGGGGAAACTGCACCAGCTGCTGCTTCCATGCTCCTCCTGGCAATTGCGTGCCTGTGATCCCTACCAAGAGAGCAAGGAACAGAAATTCAGCATTTTCCAGTGACACATTCCCTCTCTTACACTCTGACTCAGATGAGATGCTGTGATATTTATGAGATTACACAAGCACATAGTTTGTGCAGTGGTAAAAATGCAGAAGGGTAGCTCCACAGCCTATTACTCTGGCAGAAGGATGAAAAGAAACTATTGGAATACTCTAATGAGCTCCTGAGAAATAAAAATATACAGTGTGTACAGCCCACTTCAAACATGCATATTTGTGCCTTGTATATGTGCATGTAAATTTCTACCCGTTCCTATGGACATACATGGATGTGTTTATGTATGTGCATGTAAAATTCTACCCATTCCTATAGACATACATGGATGTGTTTATGAATGTGCATGTATAGGTCATAATCCAGACTCCAACTCCTTGTAGGGATTCATGATGGCAAAAGGAGGAGACAATTGTTTTACTTCAATTTTCCCATTTGCAGTGATTCTTCTATGAAAAAGAGGTAGAGAAAATTTAACACTCTGTATGTTCCAGCTGAATATAGCAGGAAACAGTGGTGGCAATAAATATGGAAGACGGGAAGGGAGCTTCTGATGTTTGAGCCTAGTTCTCTGGCTTCTGCAGTCAGTGAAATCATACAGCACCTCGCTGTTCCTACTGAATAAGATCCAGAGCTGTTCTAGTTAGAAACCTCGGCTAATTTCCAGCCTTCTGGCTGATTTATATCCATATGTTCTATGCTGATGTTGCCATTTAGTTTAAATACTTCTTCCTTTCCCTTCCCTGTATGTTTATTTATAGACATAATTACACCCAGTCGCCAGCTTTGTTTTGTTCAGCAGAAAGACAAGATTTTTTTTCTCTTTTCTCAAGGCAGACTCTCAAACTGCTGATCATTCTCACCTGCCAGCCCTGCACCTGTTCTGATTTTTGCTCATGTTTCCTGAATATGGGTAGAGAAAATTGTACACTGTAGTCCATGTCAAGTTCCCTGTTACCTTCTACCAGGCAATTAGTCTTCTCTTTTCACATGGAAATATCTCACCTAAGATATTCCTGGACTTGCCAAGTTTCACATCCGTGGTGAGAGTCAGCTCCTTTCTCACACCTCACTGCAGTGCTGGTATCTCACACACTGAAATTCCACTGACTCTTTCTGCCATTCACACTTCACATGCACAATTCAGCTGCTTGGCATTTCATGCATATATTCACAGCCAGACGCCACATGTGATCTATTGTGGCCTGATGAGACTCCAGCTTGGGCTTTGGAATTTTGTGTTATAGAATTTTAACCTTTATTTTTATCTTGAACATTATTTTGGTTTGAAGGATGTGTAGTGGGCTGACCTTGGCTGGAGCCAGTTGCCCCCTGAGCTGCTCTATTGCTCCCCTCCTCAGCAGAATGAGGGTAAAGAAAATAAGATGATAAAACCCCTCATGGGTCAAGGTAAAGGCAGTTTTCTGAAGCAAAAACAAAGGTCATGTGCACACAAGCAAAGGAAAAACCAAAAAGATGTAATTGTCTACTTTCCCTCAGCAAACTGTGTTTGACCACTTCCTGGGATGCAGGCCTTCAGCACATTTAGTGGTTGCTCTGGAAGACAAATGGCATAAATAATAAATGCCCCCCTTCCTCCTTTCTCTTTGCTTTACCTGAGTAGAGTCTTTGATCAGTTTGGGTCAACTGTCCTGGTTGTGTTCCCTCCCACAGCCTACTTGTGAAGGGAGGAATGTTGGAGAGATGATGATGTGTGAGCATCACTCAGCAGTAGCCAAAACACTGACACGTTATCAACACCCAGCTACCATTGCAAAGCACAGCTCTAGGAGGGCTGCTGTGGGAAAAATTAATTCCATCTCAGCCAGACCAAATACAGGAATTAGTTACTGTGAATTCTTTTAAGACATTTGATTCCTTCAGTCTAATATGCACCACAACTCCTTGAGCACAGGCTTGACTCTTTGGGCTTCTTGGCCTGGTACCAGGCAGTCTAAAGCTGCCCAACATCAGACCATTGAGCTTGAACTTGTTCCATCTCATGTGGGAGCACCCAGCACTGGCCATTTTCTCTTCCCAGCCACACAGTGACAGTTTGTGGACCTCATCTAAAAATTTCTGCACTGGTCTGTCATTCCCTTAAACATATGCAGCCAGTCTGGTCCTGCTGAGTAACAGAAATTATTGCTAACAACTTCTCTTTAGCTGCCTTTGTAATTGTTCTCAGCCCATACTCTGCACTACATTGAGTGTCTTAATGAAGTCCATGTCTACTGCATTTCATCTGGCTTGATAGTTGTCAAAGGGAGCCAGTGCCAGAGTGATCTGGTTTGGCTTTTGCTTTTCCATTTTGGAGTTCACCCTGGTTTCATTCACCTCCAGGCTTTATTTTCTTTCAAAATTTCTTCTAAAACTTCCATTACCATTCTGGCATGTTTCAGAGTTTTTTCTGCAACTTAATAACAAAATAATTTTGTCCATGAAGCAAAAAAACTGTGCCATCTCATTATGGAATACATATTTTTCAGGCATTGTTTTTATGTCTCTTTTTACAATTTGAAAAGAGGAGCCCCAAGGCTCCAGTGAAATGTAGCAGTACCATCACTTAGTTCCCTCACTGATTCTCCTCTAATTCTCCTCAAAACTGATGACTTGCAAGTCAGCTCCACACAGACAGAATACAAAAACCTCCTTTGATTCAAAAATACACATTCCTGGTGGTGTTCCTCTGCAGAAGCTGTTTACAGCTACATTTTGGAGACAGAGAGGATGTTGGTGCTCTATTTATTATTGTTTTTATGGCATTTAACATTGCCATTCTTGCATGTTTGGTTTTTTTCCTCTCTTTATGGTACTCTATACCTAGTATTAATGTACCTAGTATAAATATCAAATATTTTTCCAGATTAATGTTATTGCTGTTCTTGCATTTGGTTGGGTTTTAGTTATGGTCTGTTTTTTTTAAAAGGAAATCATCCTGATGTGACCACATGTAAATTGGCTGCTTAAGGACAGACTCCAGTCTTTTTGACAGGAGATGACAGACTTTTGTGCTGTTTGGTTATGAATACATTTATAACTTTAATATATCTTCCAAAAAGGTACATTCACATTCACTGTCCTTCTGAGATGGCCATAAACTCCAGTTTTATTTTCTTTCTTGTGCCGCCAATGCCAAACCTTCTGTTTCTATAAACTGTTTTACTGGTCACTTTGAAAGCAAACTAATCAACCAGGGGAACACTTCTTATTATTAAAATTCAAATGATTTAACTAATCACAGAAATAATACCAAGCAGGTTAATTACCTGAAGTGAGAGACCAAGTGCCACACTTTTAACACCAAGAGAGAAGGAAACTTAAGTCCACTGAAATCAATGGATTTAAATACATTTTGGTGTGTGAGATGGAAAAAACAAACAGATCTCCAAGGTAGATTTTGCTCAGTTAAAAGCAAATGTTTGACTTTTAAATTGACTAAGATATTAACAGTGAGGTCATGTAGAGTGCCATGAGACTTGTAAGGGCCACAGGAAGGCAGCAGCCTTGTCCCCTGTGAGTCACCTGGTGCTGGGTGCTGATAAAGAAGGGAATGAGCTGGTAATAATCAGAATTGGTTAATAATCAGAATCTCAATAATCAGAATTGGTGTCTCTGTTCCTCAGAGCTCCTCCATCAGAACCAGTTCACCTGGCAACACTTGACCTTTGCAAATTCACAGGAAAAACATCAAGCATTTGCCTTCTCATAGGAAAAAATGCAGTGCTTTTTATTTCTGGGTGACTAATGATAGCAAAATACATGCACATTATTAAAGCAATGCACTTTAGATTTACTTCAGAATAAATTAACCTGAACTATACTGCTTCTTTTCAGAATTGCACTTTTACGAAACACCTGTTTGTTCACATTCCTGATAAAAATAGTAAAATGGTGCAAGAGCACATGAAGATCTATACTTGGAGAGTAATAAAGAGCTAATTAATTAAAGTATGTATCAAATCAGAAAGGCAGTATTTGTGGTTCCACTTTATCTTCCGTTTCCATGAAAGATTGGAAGCATGCAAAAAAAGTGTATTTATTGAATGTGCAGGTGAATGAAAGTGAAAGCAAAAAGTATCATGCTGGAGAGCAGGATGCCTCTGAAAAAGGGTCAAAATGTTAACATGGTTGCAGAAGAAGTCAAATATCTTGCTGAGATGGAAGAACAACCTGTAAAATGCAGGCAGGTGTCCTTTCACTGTCCTGAGCCTTGCTGAAGATCCAGAACTGCGCAGTGGAGAAGATGAGATCCAGTTGAAAAAAATCAGGAAGAGATCCACAAGTGCATGAGCACAGATATGGAAAATCCTGAGATACAAATGCTAGCAAAGCCCTGGGCTGAAAAGCTCTTAGTCCAATAAAAAGGAGACCAAAGGTGACATGATAACAGCCTGCAAATATGTAAAGCCTGCTGCAAATTACAGGGGAGTGGTAATGTGTTTTCTCTGTGGCGTGTAGGATGAAATGAAAAGTGTTTGCCTGTTTTATTAGATTAACTAACTAATCTGATAAGAATGGACAGGTGTGTAAAGCTTTAGTAAGCTTGAAACAAAAGCTGTGAATAAGACCATCTTTGCTCCAACACTACTCATAAGGATCAAATTTGAGCAAAGCCAGACTTCAGGATTGCTGTTGTCCTTGGGTATTTTTGAGAAGAATTTAGGCAGAAATGATTCAACATGAATTGATTTGAGTTAGACCAACTTTGCAAACTGTCTATGTCCCAGAGCTGTAGGTATTTTCTGAAGACTTTGGCCCAAACTTTCCAAAGGTACATTAGAGGTACACCTGTTTAGATGCCCAGGTTAAACAGTTAAACAACATTTAAGGAGTTATTTAGCTGCCACCTAGACCTGCAATCACTTCCATGTCTGTGAGTGTGCTCCCCACTCAGCCATGAGCTCACATCAGGTGGCTTTGCTACCAAATCCCTCCCTTATGAACATTGAATGCATAAACCACAGCAAGTACTCCACAAAATTGTATTTGGGCTGTCTCTCCAGATTGCCTGAGGATTTAATGGTTTCAGGTGGGATGTGACAGACATTGCTGCTTTAGATCTCTTTTTGCTGACTAGAAATGTGAACATTATTTTAGTCTGTGGCATCCTAGACTGAAACCTTGAATAGGTGAATGGTTTGGGTTGGAAGGGCCCTTAGAGATCACCTCATTCCAACCCCTCTGCCATGAGCAGGAACACCTGCTGCCAGACCAGATTCCTCCAAGCCCCATCCTGCCTGGCCTTGAACACTCCCAGGGACTGGACATCCACAACTTCTTTCTCTCTGCCCAATAAATAATCAAGCTGGTACCCAAACTGGAGGTTTCTTTACGTAATTTCAGCTATTTGAGTAAGTGTTACACGCAGAAATAAGATTTCATAAAGCCTGTTGAAAGATTTAAAGGTGCATGTCAATGAAATGAGTTCAACTTGAATCTTTCCAGCCAATAAAGAGGTGGAGATTATGCAGGGGGATGTATATTTAAAAAGAGATTAAAGGAGCATTGCAATTGGTTATGCTCATTTATGCCTGTGAGAGCATGGCCTGAAGTCTGCCAGGCTCTTGACAAAAAAAACTGTGGCAAACTCATTGAACTCTGGGGTACAAGGTGGTACCCAAGAGGGTACAAGATTACAGGTACAGGGTCAAGATTTTTTTTTAAAGAATTTTTTTGAGTTTTCTAGCTCTCATGGAGAATGGATTTAACTGCTCAGCAGTTTTATATTGCCAGATGCAATTAAGAAGCTTTTTTTTTTCTCATTTATTCACCATCTTTTTAGGAGATTAGGATCCAGATAATCTGTCCTGTCATTTGCACTTAAAAATAAATAAAATAAAAATACCATTACTGCATTCACTACCAGCACAAGAAAAGCATTTGCTCAGGATCTCACTGCTAGTATGTGATTTAAATCTGCAGCTAATAAGCCTCACAAATTCAGGTACTTTTGTTTAGCTCTGTTTACTAAAATGAAGATATACAAAAGTAAAATACACCCTGGTTATAAACACATACTAGAATACAATGCAGTTGTAAGTAAACTCTGCTCTGAAAGTTGTGCTTATCCTTCATACACAGTTTCTAAATCATTAATACATGCTTTATAAAAGCCAAAGCAAGCAATAGAACAGTGACCCAGTAAGATTTTAGCAGTAGAATATCAGCTGATTTCCACATATCTTGAAGACTAGGTGCTTTTACTATTGCAAGAGCAATTTGTGTTGGTGACATTTTATCATATATCAGCTTGTTACAGCCAAGCAAGTAAGTCCTGTGTAAAAACAGACAATAAGAATTTTACCAGAGGAAAGCTCTTGTATTTGACTCTGGATATATCAATATATGGATTGGCTTAGGAGTCTGTTTTTGCAGTTTCTTTCTATGTGTAATGATAGCAGTTATGTTCTGGAACTTCTGTACTGTTCATCAAAAACTTACCTGCTCTTTATCTTTTAACAATATTTCATCTTCTGCTGCAGTTACAGTATTTTAGTGGCATATATAAATTCTCACCAGATCTTGAAATTAATATTTCCATATTTTATTCTTAAGTGTTCTTGTTCTGTTTCTTACTCTGGTCATTAGCTGTATCCCCAAATTTCCATTAGAAACAGATAATTTTTCCACTTGGTTAGTAGCTAAAGAAATCTCCAGATGTTATTTCTCGTGTAGTAGCATATATATAATATATGTTATTTTTCTTGAAATAACATATATAATATAGTCCTTGCAATTATCTGATAGAGTTGTGTAGAAGAATTTAAATGTCAAGTAATGAAGTAATGCTGCAACAGAAGCTGAAGGAAATAAAGCATGGGGGAAAAAAAAAATCAACATACATACATATATAAACATGTCCAGATGAGTTAAAAAAAGCCACAACCCAACCCTAGAATGTCTGAGTCCCTGGAATCAGTGTAAGCCTGTCTTACAAAGCCAATTACTTTGGGAATCTTATCTTAAATCTTATTCACAGAAAAGCTGTTTTCAATATATGGAATCAAGTAAGATATTGCCCAGTTGTCTAAATAGTACCCTCCACTTGGATTTTGGTAGCAGTTTTTGACTAAGTTTTGTTCTCAGCAGCTCAAGTCCTCACTTGTAATCTCTAAATACATCAGCAATGGGTGCTTCTGACTTTACTCTCCTGTTTGAAACCCAGAGAGCAAGATTATTGCTGGCCCTGAGGGACATTGCTGCTGTGTGCTGTCCCTGGCAGATCTGTCAGCTGCAGAGAAATGATCCTCAGACAACTGGACAAACCAGATATTCACACTGACAGAGCATGTGACTGCACTGAAGGTCAGAGATTCAGAGACTGCAGGACTGGGACCTTTAAAGATCCCTGCACAGGATTGCCCTGTGTGCTGTGTGGCACTGGCATTAAGGGAGATCCCTGCAAAGTTAAAGGGTAATTTCATTCTCTGTGGAACCAGGCCTTGACAATCCTTTAAGCACAGGCTGATAGGGGTTCACCAGATTTACTGTCTTTTCATTCCCTTCTTCAGAATGGGAATGAAAAGACAGTAATGATTAGAAAAACCCCAAAGCCCCATTTTACATTGAATGAAGAATGTTAAGATGAGCTTCAGCATCCTGCCATGTCAGATCTGATACCCTTTGTTGTTTTGTCACCATACCCTGATTGAGATTAAAATAGATTTTAAAAGTTCCTGATTGTCTTTGTTACCACTGCTATGCACAGTTCTCTAAAATAAGTACTGAAAAATAACTCTAAATGCTCTTTATGTACAAGTTTATACTCCCCAAGAATTAAATCCACCTCACCTTTGTTATCACAAAGGAACGAAAAAAATGATAGTTTGGGTGGAACTATCTCCTGGAAATACAGAAGGTTCTTCTGGTTTGGTGCTCCTTTTCTTCACAGGGCTGAAGCACACCTTTAATTCTTACAGCTGATAAATGTTGCTTCCTGATTTTATCATATACTACGTTACTCTTTTGTATTTATAGCAAAAAAGGTTTTTTTTTTTATTTTAACCTGCAACTTTACATTAAGTGTGTTATGATTGCAAAGTATGTAAAACATATTTGTGGTAGAACTTGACAAGACAATATTGAAAATTTTGTTTAGGTCAGTTTTCAATGGATTTTATGTATCTTAAAAATGTATTTCTAAAAGTGAATAACTGTGAAAGAGGATCTAAAAGGAGGCCATCTATTTAGACACCAGATACAAGAAAAACAACAGTCTTCCAAGGGTTGAGGATCTAGCACAAAATTTACATGAACTCCACTCAGATGGAGTGGCTTCTGAAGGCTTCTTTGCAGTGGTGCTCTGAAGAACCAAGAATTGTAACCAAATTTTATTGGCAGAAACCTTCAATAAAAGTGGATGCCAAGTATTTGCCAAAATAAGAATTTAAAATATACACATGCCAATGTTAGCACTGCTTCACACCCAAGGAGGCCCAGCACAGCAAGTGCTTTCCTGCATCAATCAGCACAGACACTTCTTTAAGATCTGACATACCTCCTTCAAGGAATTAGATCTCTGATCAGAAGAAAGCAAATGTGATAATAATAATAATAATACACCAGACACAATTTGTCTACTGTGCTGCATGGAGTTCAAGTGTGTGCAGCTTTCTAGAGTCCTAAAAGTCTCCCAAGAACTATTCAGAACAATAGCAGGATATCCTCCACTTCTGAGCAAAGTAGGAGAAACTTGCTCATTGGGAGTGATATTTTTTTTTCTAACATCCCTATCATGATTTCTTCCAAGCATTCACTTGCACTTGAAAATTGGTAATTGATGTCTCACTATGCATCTGCTTGATAACTACATCATCTAAGTCACTCTCATTGCATCAGATCTGCCAGAGCTAACAGATAAATTCCTTCTAATTAACAAAATATTAGCTAATAAAAAAATAATTAATTGCTAAATGTATGACACTTTCCATACTCTCCCTTTAGCCTCTTTGCATCTTCTCCTTTAAACCATTTCTTCCTTTTCTCAGATTTTGCAGCTTGCTCCTTCCTTTCTTGATTTTCCTGCATTCAGACAGAATGACAAATTAAACAACAAATAAGAGTTTCTGAAGGAAAAGCTTGTTAAGAAACTGTCAGTTTGCAATGAATAGGTATTCTGAACATGCTCTGTGTGCAGTTAAAACTCTCAGCTGCTGGGGTTTGGGGGTAAACAGCAGAACAGAGCTTCATGGTCGATCCCTTTGGCCTTCTCCATGTGATGATGTTACCAGCAAACTATTTCATCAGCTTTAACTGCAACTTTCAACTATGGACTGAAATGCATTCTTCTTAATTAGTCCCTTTGTCCACAATAGAGAACATTAGTTTAACTTAATTAGCATTCTAGAGATTTATCCCATAGCAACCTTGTTTGTATTCAGGGATTTCTACCAGAATTTTCAGGAGCTGTTCAGCTGTGTTAAACAGCAATTCACAGTTTCTCTTCAGGCTCTCATTAAATTTGCCAGTAGTATTTCTGCACGGCAGTTCAGGGCCAGAGTCCAGGCTGGATGTTTATTGGTACCACTCACACAATTGCCAGAATGGCATAAATCCTGTTAGGATTTATGTAGATAGGCAGGATTCTGGTTTCCACAGAGCTGCTGGTACCAGAATAATAAAATTAATGGAGGAAGAAAAAGCATTGGAATGATTACTGCTAGCAAAAGAAGATGATTATTTAGTGGAAGAGTATTCCTGGCTTTTGATAACTAGCACAACAGTGGGAGAAGGTAGTTCTGAACAACTGAGAAAACTGTAGCATAACATAAAGATGATAAAGCCATTTTCTTAAATGCTCCTGCAGTTCTTGTTCCAGAGCTGCATTTGTCACCAGAACATTGCCATCCCACCTGGAGGCTTGCCTGCTTTTGATTGCAACCAGTGAGTAGTTAATCTACACATTGCAGGTAGATCAGTACTTAATAGGCTGCTGTGTCATATGACAAAACCTAATAACATCCAGGAAGATGCTGATGATTTGGTGCAGATAAGATTTTGGGTGAGACATATGTGGTCTGCTTTGCAGAGAGTTTGAAGCAGAAAATACAATTTCCCACAATAGTGATAAATCTGTTTGATTGCTATGGATCATCTGCCACTATTTCCATAAGATGAGCTGAACAAGTCCAAGAAAATGTGCACAAGTTTATAGAACCAGCCTTTATAGTAAGTAAAAATCTAGGATCAAACAAATAAAGAAAACTTGTAAGCAGTAACAGAGTTAATCTGCTTGAAATATAGGAGCATTAGAAGCTCAAGGTTGTGGAAACTGTCACTGGGTGCCTTGAAAAGGAAAATATCTGTGTACTCTTGACAGAGAAAGAAAATGATTCCTTAGCCCCAAATAGAGGGTGCTTCTGAAAGAGTGGGTGAAGTTTTATGAGAGGCTAGAAGATTCCATCAGTATAGGGCTCCTATGTGCTTGCCTGATGAATTCCTGCTGTCTTAGCATAACATCTTTGAGATACTATGGCTGCTGGGAGACTTGCAGATTTGTGGGCCCTGGGAGAATATCTCTATGTAATATGCCCTAAGAAATAAAGGAGGTGGATTCAGAGATGTGTTGCCATAAGAAATAAAGGAGGTGAATTCAGGGATATGTTGTTCTGCTTATTGAACAGCACACACAGTAGTGAGAACAAGCTAAAACACATTAGGAATAAATTGAGCAAACCTGAACCAAATTTTTCTTCAGAAAAATTGTAAAAAAATGTCCAAACATAACAATTCAATGTAAACACACTTAGCAAAGTTCCTTCAACACAAGAAAGCCCCAAAAGGTACAGCGGTAGTAGGGCAGAGGAATGAATACTCACAATCCCTTCTCCACCTTCCTGGATTAGTGAAGACAGCTGCAGGGATGAGATTTGGTGAAAGAGGGAGTCACTTTGGATTGGCACTTTGTGGGATGTTAGATACTTGCTTAAATTTTGAATTAAAAGATGCTCCAGGACACCTGCTTATCCCCACACTACCTAAAGCACATCCTGTTCCAACGCCATATGCACCCTACAGAAGAGCAGCTGCTCCAGTGTGGCTGTCCTAGGGGAGGACACAGAGGAACTATCCCTGTGCAGAGCTGTCTGTATAACCTCTGCCATCAACTGAATGCTTCCTAGAGAAGATTCTGTGGAACATTTTTCTCCTTTTCCTGAGATTAGACCGTCTCTTTGCTGGGAGTTCCCTTCTATGAACAGCTGCAAATGCTGAGGGAAATCAAATGTTTCCCACAATCCCCTGTAATCACACAGTGATTATTTTCCCCACAATTTTACCACTCAGTTCTCAGCAAAACTCCATTTCTGATTTTTTGTCTTTGAGCTAAGGAGCTATTTTCTCCCTGTCTCCTTCCTCCTGCCATCTGCTTCTTTTATTTTTTGATAACTGGTGAAACAGTCATCAGCCCTGGGTGACAAACCAGCTCCCTTGCTTCCTTGCACTGTGTCACTTTTGGATATCATTTGGGTATTTGGAAAGGCTTTGTTGATTTGGGCTTTTTTCCTCCAGGTAGATGGAGAGAAATATGGCAGAGTCTTATTAAAGTAATTCCACTTGTGTAACTCAATTTTCTGTTACCTGAAGGATAAGGGATGAGAAAGAACCCTCAGGGAAGGGAGAGAGATTTTGTTTGAACAAAGTAACAAACCCCAAATCTCTGTAGATAAGCTTAGGAAACATCAAGAATCACTATTATTGAAACTATTTCCCTTCTTATTTGATGTGGGAATGGAAAGATAGCACTAACAATTTTGGCAGTGCTAAGAGACCTGCTTTACACAGAAGACTCATCTCAAAATAAAAGTTACACCTTAGCAGTAAAGCTTAAAATAAATGGCACTGGGAAGAGATGATGCCTGTGGCTAATTCTAGTGTAAAAATCAAAATCACAGAATAAAAAGATGCTTTAAAAATTAAAACCTGCAGCTCTTCAGCATGTGGCTGTTTTCAAGTACAAAAAGATACTACAAATAGTATCTTTTTTGAGGTGATAGTGAGAAAGCAAGCAAGAGAAGAGGAGATTAATTCTAGGTCTGCAGTGGAAGAGAGGTGCAGACAACATGGCTGATAGCTGTGGTACCTTTGAGGTGAGGTGCTGCTGAGAAATGGAACTCAAAAAAGATGAAAAGGAGTTTTCATTTTGGGATATAAAAAGAAGCTTCTTTCTAGTTGCTCTGACCTGGCTGAGAGCAAGAAGCACCCAGAAATGTAGTTTGAGTCTCCTGCAGCTGTACTAGGACACTCATAACCTTTACTGGGACTGTTTCTTGAAAGAACTGCCATTGCTGAAATTCCCTTCAAAGTAAATTTCCAGTATAGCTCTCCACAGATACTGACCCATTATGTTCTTGGCTCTCTTAGTTCTTTTCTTCATACCTAGAATTTTAGGAACTTGAAGGATCAAGCCTATTGCCAAAACATCTGTGCTTCATAGGGTTAATTTTCCAGACTGTTTGTGGCAGTATCTCATCTTTTCAGAGCCCAGGTAACTGCATTGCTTGGAAAATTTCAGCTCAGTGCTTTGATGGAGAAGCAAGTGGTGGGAGCAGTAGAGGATATATTTTTTGCCTTTCATCTTCTGTAACTTCCTCAGAAACTTGATTGTTTTCATCTGGATCCATGATCTGCCCTGAAGCTCTCTCTTGGCAGCAGAGCTGTCTGTGTTCTTGCAGTTCTTCTTGCAATGCAGATGGCTCTCTCTACAGAAGGTTTATCCAGGCTGGGGCTCTCCTGGAGTCAGCACAGGATCTGGTGATTCTTGCTGTTAAATATGTATGAATGTGAAGCCACTGGCATTAAGAAAAAGGAAGGACATTAGTCCAGGTGTGAAATGTGTAATAAGGGAAATGAAATAGAGCTTTACTAGAGAGTTTGCAAATCGGAAGGTGCTCTACACAATTTTTATGGTGAAGTTGCTGTTCTCTTGCTCCTCATTGCAAGGAGCGAAGTCCTATAAGTTAAGAAATAGAATCCATTGGGAGATTTGGAAGGGTTTTTTGGAACACAAAACACACTCTTGGGAGCTAACTAGGTACAATGAAATACCAGCACATAAACACACCTTCTGCCTATTGGAAAATTTACCTTTTGGCTATCACCAAAGTCTATAAAGCATGTCAGGTTGCTCATTCTTTCACATGCCACAAAGATCCTATTACATTGAGGTCTGGTTAATAATTGTCAGTGGGAGAAATGACTTAAATTGTTCTCAACAGCAAAAAATCTCAACCTGCCCCCCCCCCCCAAAAAAAACCAAACCAAAACAAACCAAGCAACTAGCAACCAGCCAACCAAACTAAATGCCACAAAAAAACAAAAAAGCCCCAGATTTTATATGTGCCCACAGACTCATTTTCTGCTGCAGTTTGCAAGCACATAAATTTACCTTCATTTACTTCTGCAACCAGGGTTACATAGCCCAGCTTAGAGTAGAAAAATTAGAAATTATTGCTTGACTTAATAAATAAAAAGTTCTCAACCTAATTCTAAACAGCCACAGGGCAAACTACCTGTAAGGTCTTGAGGAAGATCTCTCTGAAGGTTTTCATTGTGTTAAATACATCTTCCAAAGACAGTTTTTTTCGGTCTTCACAAAGATAATCTGCAAGTTCTTCCTTCTTCTTTTCAATGGTGGCAAATTCCTTCTGCAGGTCCTTTGAAGCATTGAGGCTGCCCTGAGACACATTTTTTAATATAATTTATGCATATTAAAAAGTAGCATATTCTGAGCTGCCCAGAAGATTTCAGCCACTTAACAGAGAGCAGTCAGTTTTTAAAAAACTAAGAACTAAGATTGGTCCACAATGTGTGATATTTATTTCTGAATTGAATAATCTGCATTTTCCCTCATTTCATCATACAACCATGTGGAAATGTGGCAGAACCTGGGATGACTGAGCAAGGGACATGCAGCACCAGGATTTCTACCTTACAGCTTTAGTTAAGTGACCTATTCTGAGTATATGAAAATCTAGGATGTTTGGAAATATAGTTTTGGTGGAGAGGAGGGAAAAGCATATTGCAAATCTGTCCTCTTTTTTCCCCCCCACAAAGCACAGTGAGACAAAACATGTTTCTGTGCTGCACTGTACACATTTATAGTTGCAGCCTACATTTCATTTTAGGGCCTTCCTTTCTTTTACTCACAGAAAAATCTGTCTGGTCCTCAGCTGTTTCCATATCCCAGTACCACATTAAAATAATTGAGGAAAATCTGGGATACTCCTTCTATTGGGGCACAGTGGGAGGGTAGTAATGACCCCTTTCCCACAGGGCTTTATGTCCAGTTGTAACCTGAATTACACCGCCTTTAAGAAGAGAGTGTTTAGGAAGAAAGATGGGAAATGTGTCACACTCACATTACCTACTTGCACAGATTTTCCATGCTGTATTTTTAAATCATCCGTCGACAAAAGTAAACGTTTCTCTATTTCCAGCAGTTTCTTCAAATTGGCACCAGCCTCGGCCTGCATGGCATCAAAGTGCATTCTGAAAGGTCCACAAAAGGGACAGGACATTGAAGGGGTAAGTCTTTTGTTTGCATTAACTTAAAAGGTTATTATAAACATTATCATCTCTGCAAAGGAATATAGAATTAATTCTCCAGCCCAGCTTTTGCAGATAGCTCTTTTCTGTATAAATGCTTTTTCATGTGCACAAACCCTCATCTAAGAAAGACTCTCTGCTTTTGCCCTCACTACCTCCCTGGATGGACTGTGGAAGAACCTCACTGTCCTAGCATTCAAAAAACTCCAAAAAAATTCCAGCCTATTTTTATTCATAGGCAACACCAGCTCATCTCCCCTGTGCCAACACTGTCCTTATGTAGCTGGTTCTTTTCTCTCCTTGCCTTTTCTCCCCAGTCTATTTATGGTCCAAAATTGTATCTCCTCTCTGTGTTAATTCAGCTTGTGTGGAGATCCAAACACAACCACTGCCAAACCAACATCTTCTGGAGTTCTGAGCTACTCTCTGGGCCAGACAAAATTTACTGAATCAGCAAAACCTGGCTTAGTGTTTCACAGTACATCCATATATGAGCAGCATTAGGAGAGCCCCTTGCAGGATTTGCACCATGAATGGTTCTCCACAGGTTGATTAGCAAATCAATTTTGTAAGTTTGAGAGTTTGACTGAAGTAGACAGCCATTACTCTATACAAAAAGTACATTTATGTAATTGGCCAGCAAGATCTAGTTTCCGTCAAGAAATGCATTTCTGTTATGACACAATCCAAAAAGAAATTCATGATTGAAAACAACATTCAGTTAATCTTCTGCAAAGCTAATTCACAAAACCCACAGGAATTAAATTATGGAATTAAAATACTTTCAAAATTTATGTAGCAGCTACATAATAAATGTCAATCCACTGGCAGATTTAAAAGTTACTCCTTTGAGTTACAATGAAATCTAAATCACTACAAGGTTCCTATGAATCCTCTGAATTCATAACAGGATTAAAAATGTTAATCCTGGTGCTATAAATGTGGATTCTGATTGGTGTAACTGAACCTATCTCCATGTGATTCCTTTGAGTTAAAGAGAAAGAGTTGGCAATGGACTCATGAGGCTTTCTGGCACACAGGAGAAAGAAAAAACCTGTTTCTGGAGACTTTTGACTTTCTACCCACGTGTATTAGAAACACGTGCTGATAGTCAACTCTGGGAGTCCTCAGGTCCCCCCCAGCTCCCAGTAAACCACCCCAATTGTTCTCTTCTTACATAAGCTTTGTACCTTCAGATGAGATTTCACCTAAAACTGACAGAATGTGCTGAATTGGAAGGGAGAATAACAAGTCCAACTCCTGGCCCTGCACAGGACCATCCCCAAGAGTCACATTGTGTCCCAAAAATATTGCCCAAACACTTCTTGAACTGACTGAGAAACCTCAGGGAAGATATGTTTCTATTGCAATATGTAGAAGAAGAATCTGGTCCTTGAAAATGAGGGAAATTCACTATCTACAGGGTTTTCCTCTGAAGTAGTACTGGATCCACAGAAAGAAAAATCACACTGAGCCCCACCTAAAAGTCTTAACCAGGCTGAACTATGAAAATTTCAACACTTTGGTGTTGAAGGGAACCACTCTCTCCTACAGCAGAGAAATCCTGTGACCTTATTACAGCACCATAAAATGAGTCAGCTCCTTGCTGGCTTTAAAGAGCTTGGCCATTCATACATGACAAAAACAAACAATAATGTCCTACCCCACTGCCTTGGAAACAAAGTCAAGATCTCTGGGAAGCTGCAGGAGATCTCTGTGTTTTTTTTCAACCTCCTAAAATTGAAGAGAAAAAAATTATTATCTTATACAAACTGTCAAAGAGCATGAAATGTTTTCAGCTGGACAACATCAGGACTGAAAACTTAGCACTTCATTTTAGTTCTTATAAGTGTAGGGATAAATTTAGTCTTGTTCATTCTTTTTCTCATGTTGGCATCCACAGGGAGTTAAAAAGAAAGGAAGAGACTCATTTAAAGTGCTCAGGCTGACATCCCATGGGCTGCCACAGTGTGCAGGCTGACCTGAGATTTTGTCTTCATACCACAAAAATAAATTTTATTTGACAGATGCATTTGGGATATGTGTCAACACAAGGGAGCAGTTGAAGAAGAGAAAGAAACCAGCAAGCAGACTTGTCAAGTGAACTTGAGGAAGAAAACCTAGTGTTTCCACCCTAAATATTACTGTGTATGGATTGATCTCATCTGCACAGAGAGCTGTGGAAAAGTTGCCATGGTATTCCCAGCACAGAGGTTCACCCTCCAGGTACCTATAGCTGGGTATTACTGAGGTAAAAGCCCCTTAGGTTCTGGGGAATTAATATTTGAGAATAATGCACACAAGATTAATTTCTCAGTTTTGTTGTACCTCCAAAATATGGTGAAGCAGAGTAATGTTGTTTTGGTTTGCTTTTGTTTCTGTTAGTTTGAGCAAGGCACTAATTTTAAAACCTCCAGCATCTCCAGTGTGACGCCCCTGGAAGACACAGAAAAAAGTTCCTTCTTTCAGTTTTCAAGTCTTGCATGATTTTCTGTTATCTTTAGAACACAACAAGTAAAGAAATAATTTTACTTACATAGTTCAGAAAGTTTCCAACTTTAAGAATCAATTGGCAAAACACTGGCAGTCGGTGACTGGTAAGAATTGCTAAAAAATAAGAAGAGAGACATTTTCAATAAATTAAATTAAATTATATGAAATAGAATTTTCATTAGGTTTGACAGTGATGGTAACAAAATTTTCATCCAAGATTATGTCAAGCCATTATTATGGATTTGGAAAAAATACCAGTACAGAAATAAATCAGCTGAATGAAAGTCAAATGAGTAACTTTCTATTGTGATCTTTTCTTTACAAGTAGATGGAAAACTAGTTTTTCCATTAAGTTTGGAGTATAGATGTGCCAACCCTGCAGCTGCCTTATGAAGGAGAACCACATACAAGAAAGTGTATAAACTTGTCAAAGTCTATAGCCCTCATTCCCAGCACATATTATTCTAGTTAAGAAGAGCAAAGGGCTTTGTGCCTCGTTATCATTGTTAGTGAGAATGATAATGAAAAGATGCACATTTTCACAGGAGAATCTGGGGTAAGAGTAAAACTTTTGGCAGAATTAGAACAGAAACTCTGACCCTCACCATGGGATGGAGGAGGAGCAGGGATGTCAGGGTGGGACTACAGAGAGCTGTTGATTGCACCCCAACAAAGAGTAACCACAGCAATGACATCAGACATCCAGGTATAGCCCTGTTTTGTGTGTGAAGATAAAATTTTTCAGTTTAAGTGTTTAACGGGTGATCAATGACTCTCTGAAACCATTGAACTGAATCTGGAATGCAAGAGCATCTTCAATAAAGAGACAAAACTAAAACCAAGGCTAATTTTGGGTGGAGGAGACTCCTGAAATATCGGTGAACATCATCTGGGATGTCTTTTTCTGGCAGCCACATCAGATTCTGGTATGTCACTGTGTCCTGCTCCACCACAGAGCTCAGCTGGACTGCATCAGTGCACACTAGAGGAAAAACTGAAATAGATCCATTGTTACGGACAAAAATCTCCTCAGCACACAAAAATGTAACTTATACAGGATCTGGCACTGACACCTCCATCTCAGGAGAGACCTTACTGCTGAAAAGTTGCTGTCAGAGGGAGTTCAGCCTCTTCTCCCACTGCCAGGATGAGGGAATTCAAGCTGCACCAGGTGAGGTTCAGGTTGGACATCAGGAGGAATTATTTACAGAAAGAGTAGTTAAACAGTGGAATGAACTGCCCAGGGAGGCAGTCACCCTTCCTGAAGGTGTTCAAGAAACAACTTGGCACTCAGTGTTAAGGTTTAGTTGATAAGGTGTTGATGGGTCAAAGGTTGGACCCAGTGATCTTAGAGATCTTTTCCAATCTAAATGATTCTGTGAACCCTGGAAGTGTTCAAGGCCAGGTTGAGCAGGGCTCTGAGCCCTGGTCTAGTGCAAGGTGTTCCTGCCCATGGCAGGGAGGTTGGAATAGGAGCAACTTTAAGGCCATTTCCAACCCAAACCATTCTGTGATTCTCTGATGAAGGAAATTTCCCTATTTCCCTTCAGAACTACTCCTTCAGAGCAAAACAGCACAAACTGTAATTCTTCAGAATGTATTCTAGGAGCAGGAATTTGCAGAATGATTTTGATGTTCGCTACACATTCAGCAATGAAAAGGTTAATTTTGATTAGATTATAGCATAGACTACCACTGATGCTAATCAAGTAGAAGAAAGTGGCTGAACCTGGGCACTGGTGCAGCACTGATGTACTTACTTTCACAGGCTGTCCTGATGGCTTGTGCTTTTGGCCACAGACACTCCAGCAGAATTTTTGTTTCCTCACAAATCAGCATACATTCAATCCTCAACTGGTAGCTAAAAAGAGATCAGTGGAAAAAACCACAACAAACACCACCAAAAACAAACCCCATGGGCCTGATTAATTGACTTGTGTTCAGTAAGAGCATCATCCATTTTAGGCAAAGCACAGCACTGACATTCTTATGGTCTCCTTAATGCTCTGACATGAGAACTGGATTATAAATAAATCAAACACAGATATTTCCAAAGATGTCCTAGAAACTATTATCATCTCCTCTTTCAGAAAGCAATGCTGGACTGACATCTGGCAGTGACTACCTTGCATAATGAGACCCTAATTTTTTACAATTCCTGGGCAACACTAGCCAGGATTTTTAACTTCACAATTCTTTTTAACTTCACAAACAAATTTGAAATATTTTGGCAGTGATGTCCTTTAATAACATTTATGCTTCATCACAGATTAACATTGTGGAAGAAAAACATTTTATAAAGTAGTTTTAAATCTAGCTAGAAGTTTGAGAAAATGAAAAGCCCCATTTTCACCACCCTATTTTCAAAAAAGCGTCTCTGGTTGTGTCATGGCAACTGTTCATATTTATGGAGGGCTACTGCTATTAATTATAATATATCACCATCTTTTTGTGAGCAGCAGAAAGAGGTCTCTGTGTGCACCTCATTTGACTTGGTAAAAGCTGGGGAGGTGGTGAGAGCACAGGCACTGCTGTGATTCACTCTTGGCTCTGTGGGCTCCCCAGTGGGTGAACTGGGATCTGTAGCCCAGGGGTGGAGTGAATCAGCAGCCTGGTGACAGGATTCAGTCTGCAGCTCCACGCCACGCAGGAATAGCTGCTCAACAGCCAAGGGCTTTTTCATACCAAGGTTATTTTAACTGTGGTTTTCCAAAGGTGTCTGAAAACTTCTCTGGCTTTTGGGAAAGAAAAAAAAAATCTCATACAAGGTCTACAAATAGCAGTCAGATGATTTATCCTGAAGACTGGATGTCAGGAAGATCCCTCTAGCACAAGAAGCAGAGGCCTTAATTTTTATGGACAAGTCTTGTAAGAACCACACTCATGGAAAGAGATAAGGAGGATTTTGCTTACCTGGGAACTTCCAAAAGATGGAGGTAAAACTGATCTGCATTTGCCAGCTGTGATTTTTCTTTTTTGTAAGATTTCAGGTTATTTATCTAACAGGGAATAAAAGAGCAAAATAATAATTTTAATTTAACAACAAAAATAACCACACAAACATTTCTGGTGCCATTTTCTTCTTGTAGGCATGAAACTGGCTTTTCTAAACTTGCTGTGTGCACAGGCAATGGGAATAAAGCAGATGAACAAAACATTCTACATATGAACTGGTTTGCAAGGGCAAACATGTAGGTTTTGTTTTGACTGGAAGGTCTTTTACCTTTGTACAGCATCTCCTAGGACCTGTAGGCAGAGATTGAGGAAGCTATAATGCACAGAAACCCAGAAACCCTTTAAAAAAGATGGGTCCTTTCCCTTCCTCCTTTTTGAAACTTCCTCTGAAATGCCCTCTATTCACCTAAGTCTACAAATCCTACTGTGCTGCATCCTCTTAATTAAAATAACAGGACAGAGAGCAGCACTTTGTCTGCACCTGTGTTGAGTGTCCCAACATGTTCTTGCTCACTCTTTGTGTGAAGAGGCCAGACTGATGCTGGGATGGACTTCCCACCACTCTGCCTTGGATTTTCATTGACCTAGAGGCTGCAGAAGGGTGTGGGGTCCAGTCATAGCTTCTTGCTTTAGCAGCGCAAATATTTCAAGCTGAACTCCACCAGAATGACACATTAATAGATACCTCCTGGTCTTCAGGCAGCAGTTTAAGCAGCTGTCTCAGGATCTCAGCATCCAGCTTGGATCTGTCCCCTTTCTGAATCATGGCAGCAATCTCTTCATTGGAGCTGCAAGAAGGAGAGAAATGATGGTGAGCACTGGGGGAGTAACATGGAAAAAAACACCTCAATCTCTCTGCTGGCACTCCAGGAGAACTGAAGTAAATCTTACTATGCTTGCCTGCCATTCTAATTTGGATCTTAATCCTCATCAAAAGTACAGTGGAGATAAGAAAATGTGTTTCTTTTAAGGCTAAACAATATTCCTTATAATTTAGATGTGCTTTTTGGCCTTTGTTCATATTTACACAACAAACCCCAAAGCTCTGCTTTTACTGTGGGTATCCACTGTCACTGAGAAGGTATTTACATTTGAATTCCTCCACCATTTGCAGCAAAGGCAAGGATAAAACCAGTGGCTCACAGAAGGTTTTAACTCAAATCCTTGCCTGAAACTTTGGCAGGCAGCAAGTGTTTGGAAAGCTTCCAGGGTGCTGAGGTTTGGGCTCTGGAGAGCTGGGCTGCCTCAGCCACCAGGGCTAACAGGGGCAGCACCCGGCTCCAGAGCAGCCTCATCCCTCCCAAGGGCAGAGGGACTCAGCTCTTTGATCCCAGCTGCTCCCAGGAGAGCTCAAGCACTGCCCAGGGAATCAGGCAGGGAGAGGAAATAGCATCTGCATTAGGCTATGCACCATTCTCCCCCACCGAGAAGCAGTTTGTCATGGAAAAGGAATAATAATAATAATTAAAAACATCCCTCTGACTGACTCTGATTTGTTCTTAATGAAAAGGGATTTCTTGGCTGAGTTTCTTCTTGAAACCCTTTTAACATGGGCCATGACACAAGGGCAGAGAGAGAGCAGAACATCCATCATCATCCTGCCACAGTTTCAGGGAATCTGAGAGTAAAGATATTTTCCCAAAAACTAGTACAAATTCCTTTCCTCCCCCACCCCTCCATAAGGGCTGTGACTTGGTAATTTTCCATTTGTTTAGTTATTCAAACAGTTTCCTATTTATAGAAAAACTGCACATCAAAACTGTTTATGATTTTGAAACTGAACCCCTGGAAGAGCTTCTTTAAAAGCAATGAAGTGACTTGAAACTTCCATTCAACAATCTTCACTAACAGTTCCTGCCAGAGTTTGATATTTATGACAATAATACCAAAGAAAAACATGTTCCTACATAACTGTACTGTTATTTATGAATATTGTTTCTTTAGGAATCTGTAGTCCATTCTAGATTTAATACCAGTTTGAAAAATGATATTAATTGTCTGAAAAGAGACTGTCACCTATCAGTATTAAAAAAAAAAGAGAAAAACGTTGACTTCTTGTTAAAGAAAGACAGTACTTGCAAAGTATTTCTGCTAAATTAATTTCATTTAATATCTGAATAAATGCATAGACACATCAAGTCAGTAGTTCAGATGTTATTCTCCAAATCTTACCACTTAAATTGCTTCAGAAATATACTGAGAAGGAGGCTTTTCTTTGGACCTATGAATGAGATCTGTAAAAAGAAAAAAATCAATCAGCTAGAAATACATTTACTTTGGATTTCACAGGTTTTCCATAGGTTTTGTTTCTTTATTGGTCGAGATTTATTCTTTTTTGGTAATAATATAATCAATAACCTTCATTGATCAAATCCCAATGATAACAATACAGGCTATTAGATATATTTTAGAAAGAGGCAAAGGCATAAAGAAGGAAATTAAGTTGCTTATTCCAGTTCATAATAATTATTACTGAAATTCTCATGTCCTCCCTGCCTCAGATGAAGACCTATCCCTCAGCAGAGTTACTTCAGCTTGTTCCATTCTAAACCTCCCCTGTGTCTTTTGTTTTAAGGCAGCCTCAGGCAGTGGATCTCAAAATACTTCAAACTTTCTTGTTATAAATTATTGACAACAACAAAGAACTAATAAGCTTTTCACTTCCAAGAACTTTGCCATTTTCTACAAAAAGTGGGCAGCCCAAATACCTCTTTTGTTTTCTTTATTTTTGGCACTGTTTTCTCCGTAGGGATTCTTGATGGGACAGAGAAAAGGAGCTCCAAGCTTGCATAGTCAGGTTCCACAAGCTCCTTGCTGCTGCTTGGCATCACAGCCCATATGGAGTGGCTTTCTGGAAGAAAATAAAAGCTCAAGATGGATCACAAAGGTTGAGGAGGAGTCTAAAGGTAGTGTGATTTGTAAAAGGGAAAACACTTTTGAGGATGAATGAAATATGATGCTCATTAGCCCTGGACAAATGTGAATTATTTAAGAGTGACAGCTCCCACAGAGAGCATCCCAAAGGTTTGAAGCCTAATTAAACCTGGAAGATTACTGCCACATTCAATTCACTGAGCTGAAGGCTGCAGATGAACTTAATGGGCTGCTCCAAATTGTTTTTGCTATTGCTGACCCATTGACTGTGGTACCAAAACAGGGGGTGCTGCATCCAATTAGGTAAACATCTCTTTTTGCAAGAGATAAAGACTCCCAAGACCAACATTATTACCAGAATCATTGAGACCTATCAAAAAAAAAAAAAAAACCAAACCAAAAAGAACTTCCAAACATGATTTTGTACAACATGGGAACCTTTAAGACAGGATCTCACCTCCTTTTGGTTTAGGAGAGATTACAACAGTGACACTGAGTGCAGTGGGGATGAGTCTCAGTTTGTGTCTCTGCACAAGGAAAGCGATCCATGGCTCAGTTTTTTTATATCTGTGTTTATATATTTTATCATAGCAGCAAGTTCTTGCCCCTTATGACCCCTTGTCCTGGAGGTAAGCAAGGAAAAGCAACTGAGATCTGTCTTGTGTGAACTGAATATTAAAAACAGCAGCAAAACTGGAGATGTGTTTCCAGCCTCTTTGCTAAAGTCAAACAAGACCTTCAAGCCCCTTTGGCACATGCTAACCACAGACTCTTAGGGTTATTTTGTGTGTACGTGTGTGAAACACCACACAAATTACATCCCTGTAACGAAACTGGGGGCTACCCTGAGGGTACACATTCCTCAGCCCTACCAACAAGAATTTTCACCCTCAGATCTTGGCTGATGCACCTTTTGGCCGTGCAAGAACATAAAAAGCAACGTAAAACCAGCTCTCAGCTGAGAGTTCACTCACTGGTGATGCACCAGCAATTCATTAAGAAGAACCACAGAACATGAGGACCTTTCCACTCCACACACTCAGAGCATTTTGCAAACCTCAGTCAGTGCAGACTCACAACATCCCTTTAACAAATAACAGAGATTGAGGTTAAGAGAAGGTAACTTCAGCAGCCACAGAGCCTCAGCCCAGAGCTTCTCCCAAACTACCATTTCCTCCACTAATTGGCAGAGGACTGCCTTTCCATATTCATTTTGTGATTATGATTGAGAGCAAGCAATGGGACCAAATGTATGACTTGACTCATGAGTGAAGGTTAATTCCCCCATCAGTGCTTTCCTGTGGCTGCAAAGTGCAGGAACCCATCAGCCCAGTGCTACAAACAGGCACGTACGTCTCACCACGTCACAGGGCAGCTTCTGCCAGTGAAGCACCTTCATCCTCAGTGTCGGTGTCTTCCTAGCCTGGGGCTGCTCCCCACAGCCACAGGCAGGATGGCTGCACCCAGGACTGCTGCATGGCTGAGGAGATGGCAGTGATGGGACATTCATGCCAGGCGTGGAAACAGGGGGAAGAGGCAGCTTGCCCCCAGGAGGGAGGGGTGGAGGCGGGGGCAGCTGTGGTGGCAGAGCTGGCATGACAGACTGTTCTGGGGAGGAAGAGGAATCTTTCTGGGTGGGTGATGTGCTCCCTGGAGAATGCTCTGACTTCCTAGAAAGGCTCAGGTCTGCACTGGACTTCTTCTCTTCCAAGTCCATGTTAACCTGAGTGCATTTGTTCACCTTTGGAACAGATCTTCTAGGCACTGTTTTGGGGGGGTTTGAGCAGTGCACGCTTGATAGCAGGCTCTCCATGGTTTGCCCCGGTCCCATTTTCCTGCTCTGCAAGACAACAAGCAGGTGCATGGATTAGCAAAGCTCCTCATGACTGCTCTCTACTTGTAATTCCTACAGAGACACAGAAATTAACAGTGGCCTTTGCATTAAGGTAAGCAACAGGAATATTTCTAACTGCTTTACAAGTGATAGTTCATAGCAGCTTCAGGAGCAAGACAGTCCTTCTGGCCATAAGGCTCATCTTTGACTTCTCTTCATCCTTCCGCATTCTTGTTATAACACATAAAAACAGAGCAAATGCTATGAGCATAGCAAAGCCTTACCTGGTTTTTTTCCCTCTGTTGACAGCTGTTTGGTGGGATGAATGGAGGGCTGAAGAGATGCCTCCTGGAGAACTTAGTACAGTCGTTCTATAGAGGGGACATCTCAAACAGCAGGGACACAGTCAACCCTGCAAAACCACGTTGCCACAATTTACCTTGAGTGCAGGAGGGTGCAGGGCATTTAAAGAGAAACTCTCAAAAGAGCCTAATAAAGTAAACAAGGTACAGCTGAGGAGGAGGAGGATTCAGGTTGAGCTGCTTAGGTACTTGTGACTACACATGGAAATTACTTGTAAGCATTTCAGTAAATAAGATTACCTTTCCTATTTTGCCCTTAAACCAAATTTTGTTCTAGGGAAAATCTTTATCTTTAGACTATACAGTTTCTCTCAGAGCTTCTTGGAAAAGACTGGAAACTCCCTATCTTGTATGTATGCCCAGTTTTTATCATGGAGACAGTCCTACATAATTTAATAAAGCTTTTGCTGGCTCAGGACTTTGCTTTGCTTGACTGAGCAAACCTTTGCAAACAATTGCATTTCTTGTGGATGAGCAGTGTCCTGGGACACCTAATCTCAGCAGCTGGAGCTGCTGTGTGATTTCTCTCTTTACAACATCTACCATGACCATCAAAAATGGCAGGAGCAGCACGTGCTAAAAGGGGAGCAGTGAGCAAACTATCAGTGCTGCAGAAATGACACAGTAGGTGCAGCATTTTTAGGGACTGTATGTGGGCAGAAACAAAGCCCCCTGCCATCACATTCTTGAGGAAAACACACATTAATAGCATCAGCAGTTTTAACTAGGTGGGGACTTTGATTTCCAGTGCAGCACAAGAGATTTTTTTGGTACACACACCACATTTATGTTCTCAAAGAGCTAGGTTAATACCCATGAATGATGATATATTATGATCTATCATAATACTTATGAACCGTTTTCCTCCTGACACAGCAATTTGGGGCAGTTACTAACACAGAAAAAACTAAGGGAGCTGCATTAAAACCTGCAATTGATGGATCTCTAGTCCATAGTATACCTGTAAAGCATCTCCTACAATTTGGAACAGTTTATCTTTGAAACAAAGCAGCTCATAGTAATGACAGTCTCCAGCTCCTACAGCCCCAGTAAAATTGTGAACCAATGCATCTAAGGCAAAAGAAAGCAATAAAATTTTGATATATTTTTTCAATCTTAATTTAGTAAGAATAGCTTACATTAGAAACATTAAATGTTAAATCAGCCAGTAAATAACATTTGATTTACATACTAAATGGTACCAGTTAAAATAACTAAGTCAAAGGCCTGTAATAGAAAATTAATATTAACCACATTTGCAGTTTACTTGAATTAATTTGTTGTTGGTTTCCATATTTCTTTTTGCACAAATGAGCAGTTTCCCCAAAGGTAAATCAGGCTTACATTTAACTTAAGTAAACAACTTAATGTATACCCTTTAGGACTTCACAATCTTTGTGGTAAACTTGTACATATGTGTGTAATTACCCTAACAGGACAAGTGAAGGATTCAGCCCTATGAAAAAGCCTAATGAGAAATGAGAAAGCCTAATGAGAAATAAGCCAATTTTTGCTAGAAGTATTAGGAGTAAAATGAGCTGATTAAAAAAAAAGTCTTATTAGAAATGCTCATGTTAAAATTCTGCTGCTTGTTTATTTTAATTAAGCTATAGGGAGAATCAGCAAGACTATTAATTAGGAAGCTCTTTTTCTTTTAATCAGAGTGCTCATCTAAATTGCTACAGGCTTTGTGTAAAGAAAAGTCTTATTTTTAAAAATCCTACTAACAAGTAGTACTGTACGAGAAATGGCTAATATGCTTTGAATGATAAATAGGCTTATAATAATGTATCTCCAAAGATTATACTTTAGAGACTGTGTAAAAAACCCCATGCTTTAAAAGGATTAAAGCTTTGGTTTAACTTCAAGGCAGCTGTAACTTACATTGCTGATAATGTTCAAATGAGCTTGTGGGTATGTATTAAAAAGAAATCTCTGTGTGAAATTTCCCCTTGGAATGTGCAGCCTCCCCTTGCTGGTGACTGCATACATAAATAAACACACATCTCAGTGCAGCCAGACCAGCACTTGCACTGGCACCACTTAGCCAGGACAGGGGACAGAGATGGACTCAATACATCAGCCCGATTGTCATGATCCTGTCTAATCAGTTAACTTGCAATTAACTGTGAAGCTATTTTCAGTGCTCTCCTACTCCACCTTTTGTTTTATGGGGAAAGCTGATGATGCTTGAGGACCACAACAGTACAGGCTTTCCTTTCCACTTCTTTATCTGACTATTAACATGCTAAAAGTAGGCACACATCTCATTAGCCTTGAAAGATAAACTGTATTTTGAAAACATAGGGTTTAGAATTTTAAGTCAGATTAAAAAAAATATCTTAACTCTGTAATTTGGGTCATGTAAGCACTCCCAATTTTTCACTCCTTGTGTTGTTAATGGACCGGTATGGGGCTACCTTGTTTTGTAAAACCTGATTTTCTTTGTAATGGGAATTTCATTCATTGGTCACTATTATACTACAAGCAGGGGTGTCAATGAAGAAACCTGATATTTCCCCTTGAATACTATAAATACCTAAAAGGTTTCTCTTGAGGGGGAAGCTGTTTAAAAACTGTACCCCACACACATTCAAGGTAACCACCAAAAGTGTCAGCACAGAGACAACACCTGCAGCATGAGATAGTTTTGAGGATATGAAGATGTATTCTTACCTAATGGCTGGAGTTGAGCAGCAGGAGGCACAACCCAACTGGGGCCAGGGTTAGTCACTTGTTTATGCAGACAGCTGCTCCCTAACTAGAACAAAGCTGTTGTTCATTAGCTCCCAATGGGCTCTGCTTGCTCTGCTTTGGATTCAGGCGCTGACTTGCATTAAGATGCTCCTGGTGTAATATTCCTCACTGTTGACTTTGCAACTTGTGTAATTTATTAGTGATGATTATGATTCTTACAAGAATAAAAATAAGAAGCAGGAGAAAATAGAAATCTTAATCTTTTATTGCACAAGCAATCTTCTCACTGTAAGATTCACTCCTTTCCTTTCAGATAAATTCCTAGGGGTTTTCAAGTTATTTCTGCAACCTAGGGTCAGAGAGGCCTTTGGAGAATAGTAATTCCTTGCGTGTTCCCCTCTTCCTTTTGTTTTGATTCTAGTATGGCTGCAAACAGTAAAGAGAAAAAGGGAATTTTCCTTTTCTCATTGCTAACAATATTTCTGTTGTGGTATTTTGCGTCAATGTTTGTCAAAGTGTTTCAAATTAAGCCCTTACCCCCATTTTAGAGATGGGGAAACTGAGGCACAGGCTCTCTGCTTGCCCACAGCCTCTTGGGGAGCCAGTGGCAAAAAATGAGTAATGCTGAAATTTCATTTCAGTGCTCTGTCTGTCAAAACCCTCTTTAGTCTTTGCAGTCCACCGCTCACTATGATCCAGCTGCTGCTGTGCCTCCATTTGCTCTTATCTAAAAGCTGGAAGCAGTTGGAAAAAGTTGGAAACAAAGTGAAAGCGTTCACTTTTCCCTCTGTAACTGCCCCTGCTGCTGACAGGAATGTGGCTGTGAAGTATGTGTGCTCAAAGCCTGTGGACTCTGCCCCAGGGATGGAGTTAATGGAAAACTCCTCTCAGGGAGCTGGCTCCACTTTTTGGCAGCTGGAGGTAAGGCAGGAGCCCCTGGATGCGCTGCACAAGGAGCCTGGGCCAGCAGCAGCAGCTGTGGGTGGCAGATGTTGGGAGGCACTGCTGCTAAGATAATTTTGCTGGTCTCTGGGCCCTGCAGCAGTGATGGGGCACTCCAAGGAACTATGGAAAGGCATCTGTAGAGTATGGGGACAGACTCTGAGAAGCAGAAGGCTGGGAGAAGATGTGTTATAGGATCAGCAGAAGAATTTGTAGAGAATCGGGATGAAGTGTTCAAAATTGAAAGAAATGTCAACAGTTACTTCAACTGGGCCTTGTACAGCTAAAGGGATTAAAGACAACACATAATAGCTTTAATCTTTGGATATTTGCTAGGTTTGAGATAGGTCATGGTTTGAAGACATTGCTGTGTTTTCTCATTTGATCTACATGTAGCTGTGCTGTGGTTTGCACCCAGAGCTGGGCAGGCAGCTGTGTCACAGAACACACCTTATGGAGATCAGGGTCTCTTCTCTGTCCTCTAGACCTCTAGCAAGGTAGAGCAGTTGAAAATATTTGGAGGGAGAAAATCTCCTTCTCTTGTTGTTGTCTCTCCAGTTCAGGAGGTGTTTTAGAAAAACAAACCATTGTCTGTGATTCAGGATGGGTTTGTAGACTGTTGGTATGGTGAATGCAGTCACTACCCCTGGGGCATATTCTTCTGTGTGTAACACTGATTCACCAAAGAGGATTAACACACACATCTGAAAGTGTTTCTGGACTCTTATTACTCCTACCTTTTCTACTTCTATCTGCTTCTTGCTGAACTGAGAATCATAAAAACATTGTTTGGAAAGGACCCTGGAAGTGGTTTTGTCCAAGCTCCCTTTCAGAGGATCTTCCTCGCTGCTGTGGTTTTGTCTGAGCTGTGAAAATCTGAACAAATGCAGGTACAAAACATGGCAGAGTGTGTAGAAAAACCTGTTGATCTGAAAGGATGAGTCCTGGGAACTGTGGGCTGCTGAGGTTTCATTTAGATTACAAAATCAAGTTGTGGCTTTCAAAGGATTACAGGACCCGATTTCATAGACCTGTTACCCTTTTTGCTTGTGCTGATTCTGCTTCTCTTTCTTCACATATTCTGACTGATGGATTTGCTCATTAATTGTCACTAATTCATGACTAAACTTACAGCAGATTATGCCGTATGAAGGCACATAAGTGCCAGACAAACACATCAGGTTCTGCATGCCCTGAGCAGGGCAAACCAACCATGACCATAATAATGCAGGTGTCATCAGCAAAGACTGCTGATCTTAGAAAAAACCCACTTTGACAGGCTTGGGAATGTATCTAAACTGACTTGATAGGAGCTGACTGCCACAGGGTGATTCTTGTCTTCTGACTTTGAGTAATGCAAGCTGAGCCTGCCTAAAATCTCCATTAGGGAAGCACAGGGCTCCTGCTAATTCCTGCAGACACCTGGATCTGTGTGGATTGTCACACACAGCTCTTGCACGAGTTGTTTATGCTGCAGCAAAGAGAGCATTAGAGAGTTCCTAATGTGAATTAAGTGCTAGCACAGCGTGGATGAAGGGGTGAGTTACTCACAGAGCTGACTGAATATGCTGATTAACTTGCAGTGATCAAATTCTCCCCTGGTATTTAAGGTCTAGTACCTGCTCTGTACTAAGGAATTGGAAACATTTTTTTTTACTATGGGCCTCATTTCTGTTGCAAATCCTGCAAATCATGTGGTTATTTTGTAAGATTGACATAATGCAGTAATTGCAAACATCTCGAGCGGTCCTGTCACTATCATTGCCCCATTTTTAACCCTCTGTAGTCACACTTCTAGTAATGGGAAAGCTGTTTATCATATCCTGCCCAGTTTTGATTGTGAGGTGACCAAACAAAATGTGGTTTCTGAGGGAGCTGGTTCATGACTGTACTTGCTTTCAGCCACATTGACAAGGGGACATAACCTCATGACTAACATGTTCACCCATATTTCATGACAGAATGAGCCAGGGTTCCTACAGAGCTGATGTTCAGCATTGGTAGGCTTGCATGTTGTACTTGTTTGATCAATGTGTACCAGAAATATGAAGCCATAGATCCAGGCTTTACATTTAGATGGAATGGAAACTGGTTAATTTTCCTAAAACAGGCTTATGCATTTTTTTTCTTTTATTTAAATTTATCCTGCCTCTTTCTAACTGGAACAGAAGGTATTTCTCAGCCCCCATGGCTGTATGGAATGTAGGAGAGGACCAAATAATACACCCAAGAGATCCAGGCACAGCTTTGAGATTTCAGCCATGCTCCAAGGAGAGTGCAAAGCTGTGTGGTGCTCATGAACTAGATATAGCTCCACTTATATCTCTCCTTTTTTTTCACAGAATCATTAACAATGGAGAGAGACTTCCAAGATCATCAGGTTCAACATTTGACCAAACACCTCTGTGCCAACTAAACCACAGCACTAAGTGTCACATCAAGTAGCTTGCTACAAAACTCTGGCAATATGGAACTCTTGCAATATATGACAACAAATGGGGACTCTGATGTGATTTGGGATTAAACTATATGACCCTGTGGATTTGAGACCAAGCTATATGACCCTGTGGATGTGGGGAAAAAGGATTCAACTATATAACCCCATGGATTTGGGGAAAAGGACTTGAACACTAAACTATTCTTAAAATATATCAATTGTAGCTATTAGTGTTTGTTAAATATGAGTATAAAAGATCTTGAAGATAAGTGCTTTGTAAACTGAGAAAAGCTGTAAAACTGAACACTCAGATATATATATTTGTACTATAATATGTTGTCTGAACATTTGTATAAATCTTAATTCTAAACTAAATATACCAATGTGTCATAATGTTAATTTATTTGAACATGTCCTTCTAGAAATGATGCAACTCCGTAATTAAAAGAAAAGGGGGGAATTGTAGGGGGATAGAATGTAAGTAAATAAAGGTAGAATAGAAAGTAATCTTACCCCCTAAAGAGTTGCAGCTGAGCCAATTATTAAAGATTAGGAGCAGGTCTGATGTTAACAGGCCACAGCTGTAGCCAGTCAGAAGAGTGTTATAAAAGAGTGGATTGGTTGGCTGAGGGGAACTGGAGTCAGTTGGCTGCTGTGAGGATGAGGAAGAGTCAGTGCCTGGAGGAGCTGCCTACAAGAAACATCAAGGAGGTACAAAACTCTAGCAATATGGAACCCTTTCAATGTAATGTAATAGAACTCTTGCACTATAAGACAACACCCAAGGGTACTGAGGGAACTGGAAGAGCAAAACAATTTCCAATTATTACTAAGCATATATGACAATTACTTGCATGTATGACAATCATGCTTAGGTGCTTTATATACTATGTGGAAAATATAGGACTTTGATGGATGAACTCTTGTGAATTATGGTCTTCCCCATTCCCACCAGAGAAAGGAAACTCACCAAGTATTTATTTTTATTCTAAACTTTGAAATATTTTCAGTCCTGGGGAAAAAAAAACCCAAACAAACCCCACCAAAACTCCCCAAAAACTAACCCCGAAAATCCATCTCATTAAACAAACCTGATTTTTGATGTGGAATATTTGGAAAAGACTTCTGCTGATTTCTCCTGTACTTTCATTTTATCATATAGCCAATGCTTAATTACAGAAAATGCATTTATTTGGCAGCAAGAAGCTTGTGGTGGTCACAGCCTGGTTTACATACCTGACTCCATGTGCAGTTGCTGTAATACACCACAAGAATTCTATTTTGAGGTCTGTACTTGTGGTTGACTCAAAAGACCAAAGCTCTGTTGAGTTGGCCATTATATTCTTTTCACCAACAATTAATTTGGTCTTGCAACCACTGAAAAATCTTCAGGGTCATGAGCTTTATTTCAAGCTCATAAATGGAACAAAACTGCACATCCCAGTTGAATTTCAGTCTTTGACCTGCTCTGATTCTTTTCTTCTGAAATAATCACGGTAATGGAAGCAGAGCTGCTCTGGAGCAATAAATTATAAATGTTGTGCTTGAGGGATGTGATTGAATAGATAATTTACAGATGACTATTGAACAAAGAGCCTCTGGTGGCTCAAAATAACCCATTTCTTTGTAAACTCTTGAAAGCAGGGGAAAGATAATGCCAAAACCCTCTCTTTTAAGGCCAAGGTAAGCACACAGAGTAATAAAAGCTCTGGCTGTGGAAATGAGCTGCTCCCTCTGGGTGGAAATGAGGGAAGCTGAAAGACCCAGATGGAGAAGAGGACACATGCTGTAGCATCTGGAGTGAGCAGCCAGTGGGGTTTCACAGGAAAGGTTCCCTAGGTAACACCCCGAGAACCTGTTTGCTCCCCACTCCTGCAGCTCCAAATGATGATGTTCCTATTGATCAAACTGGGGTGGAGAGGAGGACGCTGGCTGTGCACTGCCAGCCTGGGCTGCACAGAGCTGGAAATAATGTCTTTAATACTTGGGTTTTTGCAGTTTGCAGTCTAATCTGAGAGCAGCAGAGCTAGACTGAGGAGTAAAAATATGGTGCTTGGGTGATGTGCTCTGAGACTGGGAAAGAGGGGGCAAAAGAGGAGATACTTGTAGATGTCATAGAGACAGTGCTGCAAATCAAACCTGGATGTATGGCTCTCCAGGGAATTCTGCCAGCAGGAATGGGTTTTCTGTTGCAACAGGGCTGTGTTACTCTGCAGTGTCTCCTGCACTGATCCTGCCCACGTGTCTGTTCTCATCTCTGCTTCTGTTAACCAGTTCTCAATATGCTCATAGTGATGCCTCGGTTAAAGCAAACCAGTGATTTAATTCTTGGTTTCACTTCTAAGTTTTCAGTGTTACAAGGACATTACAAGTCCTATTAAGCAGAGCAAAATAAGCTTTAGCCTGCACATTAGTTTAGCCACAGTGAGTTACCATATAAATGAACAGTTCTGAAATGTACCCAGCTCTTCCACTGGATTTATGTTTCAGCACATATCACACCATAGATTCAACAAACATAGATCATTTTAAATGGACAGCTATGTACAAAATTATTATACAGTGTTATTACAAAACTTGAGAAATAAAGCTCTGAATTTTGAAAACACAGTACTGCACAGTCCCAGTTTTAAAGCCAAAGTAACATGATTCCACACGTTCTGCAGCTTGGACACAGACTCTCGAGTGCAAGCAGCTGACAATGGAAATCAAACCCAGAGATTTACTACAGGATAAAATGAAAATGTGTCCAATAGAACACTGGAAAACCTCTTCCTTTTGCTTTAGTAAGAGAAACCAGAGCCCTGGCTCTCCAAATATTGATGGTTGCATCAGCAGGTGTGACAAGACTACTTAAGACTAGTGATGCACTTCAACTTAATTGCACATAAGCATCATGTAGGAACCAGACACTGCTTATATGGCCATATGCTTAGTAAAATAGAAAATACATTTTCTTTTACTTGCTTTTTCCCCCCATAACCAATTTCCCTTGCTTTAAGTGATTGAGAGTGAAAATACATTTGTCTAATCTGGGTCTTGGACCTGGTCCAATATAAGTCATCAGTGGGCAAGGAGAAGAGGGATTTAACACACCTCCACTTGTGATGGTACAGCCACTGCTTAATTTATACCCTTAATTTAGTTGAGGCACTGCTGTTTTTAACAGTTCTTCAAGGGCTAGCCACTGCAGTCTGTTCTTGGGCCACACTCAGCTGTCACTTCAAGAGGAGTTTGGCCCAAGAGCAGGTTGAAAGCCTTGGCTTCCAGGACAGTGGGTAACAGGTCTGACCCTTCCACCACCACTATGCACAGAGCCATCCCCTGTCCCCACAGGTGCCCAGGGCACAGGCTGAGGGGTCCAAGGTCTCTGGGGAGGCTCTTTAGGTCCTGGGAGGGGAGTGAAAGGCTGCATGAGGAGAGGCTGTGGGTCTTCACGGGGCAGAAGTTGTCCATGGTGGCATTTCGTTGATGCAGAACCTGGAGTCTCAGAACTGGCAGCACTCCAGGGACACATGAGAGGTTCTCTCATACCTTCTGCCTTGCCATGACACCTGCAGGAAGAGAGGGAAATGTAAATTATTTGCAACTATGAATAACAGTGGTGTAGTTTTGCATGCATGTGTATGTAATGCTTGAGGTGCTACTAGGGAAATCAGTTTCATCTGTTCCTCAGATAACCTAAAAACAGGTAGTTTGATGGACTTAATAAAAACCTCATGTTTCCAGAACCAATCTTGAAACTCCAGAAGCAAAATTTAGGCAACTTTGCTTTTAAGTTTAGTTCAATAACATATATCCTTCTAGGTATTAAATTGTTGAGGTAACTAAATCTAGAGGATTGAGCAGGACTGTCAGAAGGATGGGGCAGCACACTGCAGCCTCACTCCATAACTGAGTCAAATACCATTTCTGAAGGCAGACATGGAGGCAAAGGGGGCTAGCAGGGAGATGAGCATTAGATTGATGACATTCTCACAGTCTATTTAAAAACTGCCCACAGACAATATGGGTCTGGAGAAGGGGAGGTGAAGCATCTGTCCCTCAAGAATGAAAGGAAAACATGGAATCTCAATCCCTTCTGTGTCTTTGCAGGTTGATGTGCCACTGTGCCATGTGCATGTCACAGCTGCTGTTCTGCCTTTTCCCTCCCTCCTTGCCAGGCTGTGGTCTCTACTCCTGGTTTGGCTTTCCTTTTATTTTCTAGGGAATAAATCAAGTAGATTTGTGAGCAGGGAAATTGCTAAAGCCCAGTTGCTCATGGACTTGAGCTTTCAAGGCTTTTCTCTCCCCTAACCATTCCAAATGACACAAGTGACATACACAGGGGAGGAAAAGGGGAGCTGCACAAACAGACATGAACATTTGTCTCTAGGAATTCTCTAGGGTTTAAGGCAGGTACACTCAAAGAGCAGCTCTCTTGACTTCAGGTGTTTGTACAGTGTCTCCTCTCTTGTACTGTCACCTTTATAAAATGATTCTTTAAGCTCTTTCTGGACTTGGCTGGAAATGAGCTGAGATGTTACCAAGGTGCACACAAACAGTGTGGCCACCAGTGCCTTGATTCCAGAGGAAAAACAGCTAAACCATTTCTTTCCAGAACATGAAGATAATGTGGAATACAGCTCTTTAGATGTGAGAGCTGACATTTAAAGACATTATTACAGAAATTGCTGCATAACAAGATATGGTCAAAGTGAGGCAAGAGTTCAGGAGCTCATTACAGTCTTTGAGTGCTCTGAAATATTATCACAGAGTCTCAGGCTGTTCCTGCCCTCTGCTGCTGTCAGGGAAGCTCTAAAAACTCATAAGGTGTTTGAGTCTTGATCCCTGCAGCTGGATCTGCACAAGAAGGAAGAAGATTTCTGTGGCTTCATGAGACCCATTAACTTCCACATCAGCAAATCCACCAGAGAAAGAAATATCCTGTACCAAAAGAGAACTAGTGGGGACCTGAACAGACCATGTATACTTGGGAAAAAACAGAAAATAAATGAAAAAAAAATCAGGTGGAAGATCCTAGGAAAAAGTATTGATTGCTAACACTCCAGGCTTGTTGAATGTGTCTTATCAAGAAGTTCTGTCTTATCTGTCTCATCAAGACAGGAGCTGCATTTGGGAGAGGAAGCTCTCTGCAGGAGACTAAGACAGGCAAATGGGTTTTTGCTTCTGCTGCCCTTGCTGTGTGACATACAGGAGAAGAAGAGGAAAAAGAGAAGTGCAGGTTTCAGGGTGCAGCTCATTGCTGCCCTCCTGGCATCAAAGCCCAGGTAGGCTCTGCTGGTGCAATGCCAGGCACTGCATTCCAAGGATGCAGTGAAACTTCTGCCTGACTTCATACTTCTGCCTGTATGCCCATGCATTTGTCTGTGCTGCATTTCTATGTCTTCCCAGGACAAAACAAAACTATGTTTCATACATTTTTTTCAAACATGACTTTTTTTCAAGCCTGTATGCTTAAAAAAAAATTTGAGTTAAGCTTAACTCATGGTTCCAGCTGCCCTTCCAATGCAGCATGTGCTCTGGTCCTGGTGTACTTCTCACCTATGCTCCATTGCTAACACTTTCTGTTCCTGCAGGAAATCTTCCTTAGGATTTTTAAACAAACAGAGCTACTTGCACTTCATGTACTCCTATGGTACTGCAAGGAAAGGGCCAAAAGGAGGGCAGGAGTAGTGAGGACTGTAACTACCCAATGTATTTTCTCTTGCTAGCAGTCACGCTCCAGGTGCAGGAACAAAAGCAGCCCTGTGGGGAAATCCTGCACAGATTCCTCCTGTGTCTGTGCAGGAGCAGGGCTCCCAGCTGGGTCCCAGCCCCAGGGAACTGGGGATGCTGGACAATAAATACATTCCTTTCAGGAAACAAGACAAAGAGATTTGATGATATTGATTTAGTTCATAAGAGATGCTCATCAGCATGGAAAGGACAATGTGTAACTATGCAATTTCAGTACAGTGGGGGTTTCAATTGTTTATTTTTCTTGCTTTTCTTTCCACTTGCTGTAAAAACAGGGGAAGTTTTGCAAATGGAAGCCTCATCCTAAAACTCCTTTTGAGGGGCAATTGTATGTTGCCAGCATCAGTGAAGGATGCAGGGAACTTGTGTGCAACTCTGGAGTTGAATTTAGCTTTGAGTGGGATCTGGTATCTTGTCCCAGCTAGTATTTGCCCCTGGGTCCAGCGTTTTATTCCCTTTTCCAGATATCCATATTTAAACAGTGCTATAGAAAGTGGCTACCCACAAGCAAACCAAATGTTCTTTGCTGGAGGTAGGTACTGAAATTGCATTTTTACAGTTTTTGAGAAAATAATGTGATCAAAGCAAGGACTTTGTTCATCACATGAAGTCTGATTGTTTGGTTAGAATAATGGCTTTTAATTATCTGCAGGGAGAAGCAGTTTGGCTGCTGCTGACACAGAGGACAAACATGTGGGCTGTGACCCTGTGTCGAGTGGAGATCAGCACTGACTCCACTCAACACAAGATCAAAACCCTGGAGAGTAAAAATCAGAGTAACAAATTCATTTCACATGTGTTTGTGATTAGACACAAAGACAAAAAGCTCAGGTGATATGCTGAATACTGATTAGGTCTGTGAAGTCCCAGTGCTGTGGTTAGTTCACAAAAAAAAAAATCTTTGTGAGTTTACATACCTCATTGTGCCACACAATCTTTTTTTGTTTTATTATCTCCAGAATCAGTCTCAACCTCTGCTTTTGAACAAAAGAGAGACACCAAATATATCTGATCATGGCAAGGCCAAGGTAACAACAGGGAACTTTTCATGATGAAAACACTGTCTAGTAGCAGAGAGGTCCCTAAGAACACAGAATCTTTGAATGGTTTGGGTTGGAAGTGACCTTAAAGATCATCCTGCTCCAACCCTCTTGATGCCATCCCTGGATGCCCAGGGAGCTCTGTGGCTTTTGCAGGCTGGGGTCAGTTCTTAAGCCAGAAGTCCTAATTTCAGGTGTCAGGAAGCATTGCCAGGCCTGGGAGCATGGGATGCTCCCATTGCTGCAGCTTCTGCTCCTCAGATGAAGCAAGTTCAGAACCAGCATTACAGGAAATAACTTCTCATTTGTGGCTTGTTTTTAACCAGTAGCATGTTTAGAAATGTAAATTACCACAACCCTGGGGCATGCTGCATTAAAAGGGTAAGTCCCTCTGTGGTAGCTGCTCAACCTATGCTGTCTTTCTCAGCAATAGGTATTCAAACCCTCCTTTCCTTTCTCCTTGAAAGGGAAAAAAATCAAGTATTGGTATATACCAATACCTATTGGTATTTCCCGTTTTCCTGCCCATTTGTTTGACCTCAGGATCTTGCAGGAAACAGGCTTTGGAAAGGATATTGTAAGTTTTAAAGGCTGACAGACCCATCTGTCTTCCCTATGAGGCATCTCCAATTTGGGATTAAGGTACCCACCCAAGGGTGGCAGGATCTAAAGGACCTGGACACTCTTCCCAGGTTTGGGACTGGCTGAGGATTTTGGTAAGGAGAGGGGGGCCTGTGTGGCTCCAGGAGCTGAGCTCCCTCCCAGCCCAGCAGGGCAGCCCAAAGGAGGATGGATCCTTGGTGGAAGCACCAGCAAGATGCTCTTTTTCAGTGACTGACCTTTCCCCTCCCTCTGCAGAGATGGTTTGAGGGCCTGATGTTTAGAAGCACCTAAAGCACCCCTGGGGCAGGCTGTCAGCCAAAAGTGTTGCTGCAATGAGGGGAAAAACCAAACAAGCCCAAGGCAGCATCGATTCTGCTGCTTTTATGTGTTTATAAGTAGTTCAGAGGGGTGATTGCTGATTAAGTACTGAGTATTAACTGCTCTTAATCACTGCTCTGGAGTCTAATGGAGCTCTTGTTTGCACATAACTGTGCCTGTAGCTGTCTTTAGCCCACTTGACAGATGTGCTTATTGCCATCTTTACTGCATATTGTAATGGGCTTTTGAATTATTGATTCATCATTACTCTTTTATAAACTACTTATACATGTCACCAGAATGAACTATGCTTGTGTTTGTCTTTTTAAAGCTCTTTCAGGTTTGAAAAATATAATAGCTGCACAAAACAGTGTGACTCCAGGGGCAGGGGGCACTAGGCCTTGAAGTGGAAAGAAACAGGTGTGTACAAATATATCAGGAAGGTTCCCACATTTAAGTCAGCTCCTGAGAGCTATTTATAAAATAACCTACCTGAGTAGCTTTTGCTGTGCCTCTTCTTCTTCTTCCTTTTCCCTGATGGCCTCTGCTTTTCCCTGTCACTGTGAGGTTGCTCTGGGGGAAGTGTTGCTGAGCAAGAGGAGTCAGTGGCCGGCTCCTCTGAGAAGGACTTGTCTTGAGAGGTGTCCAACAGTGAGTCTGTACCAGGATCTTCATTCTCCTTTGTCATTTCTTTAGACTCTGCCTGCTGAGCCTCATGGCAGGGGGCAGGCTGAGCACTGTCTGAGCCATCAGCTGGGCACTCCTTGTCCTGGCCTCCTGACATGGCCTCGTTAGTCCAGCTGAGTTGGTCTGGCAGAGCAGGGGCTGAACTGCTGCTCACAAAGCTGATCCCTGAGCCTATGTCAGCCACAGAGAAGCCAAGGGAGCCTCTCTCTGTGCTGGGCTGGAGGCTTTCCACGTTGTTTGCCTGCTCCATCCCGGGGCCCAGCGTGGTCTGAGTGGCTCCATCAGCTCCCACCACGCTCTCTGAGGGGCTTTTGGTCTGGGACTCCAGTGGCAGACTTCCTCCAGCACTGTTTGTAGATAATGCCTGGCCTGAAGCTGAAGCATTTGTAACACCTCCACCTGTCTCCATCGGGGCAGTGATTGAGGGAGGAGTGCTTTCTGAGGGATGATCATCCTTGTTTTGCTCAGTCTTGTCATCAATCTGCTTCCCTGCTGCTTGTGGGTCCTTCCTGCTTTGTCCTTTAAACAGAAAACACACAATCAGCCACAGCTGCAGTTTCACCAGGAATCAGCCAAGATGGACCTACCCTGCAGAGGTTACAGGTCAGCAGCTGCCTGTGGAGGGAGCTCTGACCCTACAGCAGCTCCAATGCAGAGGCAGCGCCAATTTATCCTCCCTGTACCTCCCCTCATTATATCTGTGTGGTCACCCTGGCTGGACTGCAGGCTCCAGCTCAGCAAAGCCCCTGATTTGTTTTCAGCAGGTTTCAATGTGTCTCTGCTACAAAATGGCTGATTTCCATGGAGGCTCCAGGACTTGCAAGGAAACCTTACAGTCTACAGCAGAAGAGAGACCCTGCCTGTGGGGTCCTGGACCAGGCTGGACTGCTGGCTTGGTGCGTGAGGACTTCAAGGCTGCCCATTAGCCAGCCTTAACCTGCCCTTGCAGAGCAGGCCTAGGAGAGCCACGGACAGACCAATGTCCTTGGATTTGCCTAACTGCACTGACACTGAGGTCAAGAGACCAAAGAAAACCTAAACCCATGAGGCTGTCTCCTCAGAAGCACTTAAAGAACTTGGTACTTCTGCAAACAGGGTTTCTTAGCTTTTCTTAAAGGGTTTCTTCAGTCTCCCAAGTGTAGACTAAGATGGGATGCAGCAGTCTCTAAGACAGGAACACGCTGTGCTACTGAGACTTGACAGCATGCAGGGATAACAGCAGTGCCCCATCAGCATGGTGCCATGGCTGACACACGGGTCAAGCACCTCAGAGGGTTTATCAACACAGATGCAGGCCCATGCTGCTCCAAATTCCTGCTAATTTTGGGACAGACCTGGCTAGCAACAGCTCAAGGCTCTCTGCTCCTCTTCTCCTTGGCACTGGCTGCAAAACCTCCTTAAATAAAATGCCCCAAATGCAAACACAAAGGCTTCTCACTGGTGCATGCTTGGCTCAGAGGCAGATGGGAATGAAGAGCTGCAGGTACAGTCAGGTCTGTGTCCTTACCAGACTGGCTCTCCTCCAGGCTCTCTGCAGAGAGGGGTTTAGGAGCTGCCTCTGACTCGTGTCTGTTCTTTGTCTTCCTCAGCGTGAAGCCTTTCCTGATGTCGGCGAGCAGGGCGTCGATGACACACACCTCCTCCTGCTTCATCAGCCCCTTCCTGACTGGGAGAGAGATGGGATGGGAGTTACCCCTGTTCCTGAGACAGGCCAGCAGGAGCTGCAGGGATGCCACTGCTGGAGGTGCCTCCTGCTGGCAGAGCACAAGCAGCCACTGGGCAGGAGCAAGGCACCCACAGCAGACCTGGGAGCAGCTCCATGATCCCACAGCAGTGCCCATGATCCCACAGCAATCCTGTGATCCCACAGCAGTGCCCCGTGATCCCACAGCAGTGCCCATGATCCCACAGCAGTGCCCCATGATCCCACAGCAGTGCCCACGATCCCACAGCAATCCTGTGATCCCACAGCAGTGCCCCGTGATCCCACAGCAGTGCTCCACAATCCCACAGCAGTGCCCTGTGATCCCACAGCAGTGCCCACGATCCCACAGCAGTGCTCCACAATCCCACAGCAGTGCCCATGATCCCACAGCAGTGCCCATGATCCCACAGCAATCCTGTGATCCCAAAGCAGTGCCCCGTGATCCCACAGCAGTGCCCATGATCCCACAGCAGTGCCCATGATCCCACAGCAGTGCCCATGATCCCACAGCAGTGCCCATGATCCCACAGCAGTGCTCCATGATCCCACAGCAGTGCCCCATGATCCCACAGCAGTGCCCCGTGATCCCACAGCAGTGCTCTGTGATCCCACAGCAGTGCCCACGATCCCACAGCAGTGCTCTGTGATCCCACAGCAGTGCTCTGTGATCCCACAGCAGTGCCCATGATCCCACAGCAGTGCCCATGATCCCACAGCAGTGCTCCATGACCCCACAGCAGTGCTCCACAATCCCACAGCAGTGCCCACGATCCCACAGCAGTGCCCGTGATCCCACAGCAGTGCCCACGATCCCACAGCAGTGCCCACGATCCCACAGCAGTGCCCATGATCCCACAGCAGTGCTCCACAATCCCACAGCAGTGCCCATAATCCCATAGCACTGCTCCATGATCCCACAGCAGTGCCCATGATCCCACAGCAGTGCCCACAATCCCACAGCAGTGCCCATGATCCCATAGCACTGCTCCATGATCCCACAGCAGCCCATCCTGGCTGAACACAAAGGATTTGCTCCCAAGTCTTGGTGCTACAGCCTGGCACCAGCTCTGCCTGGACACATGCCTGGTTGTCCCACGACCGTGAAATATTCCATTTGTTATCAATGTTGGTGGGAACCTTTTTTTTTTTTTGGAGGAAAAATAATTCTGATTTTTCTTTCCTCTCTGCTTCATCCAATTGCATTTTTTTAGTCTTTCATTTTCATCCAGCAGAAGGCATATTTAAGCAATATGCAAGATTTTTGGGACAACTGTGGTGAAGAGAGACTATTCAAGTGTATACAAGGACCTTGGATGGTGGATAAGTCAAATGTTTCTCTTTAGATTTGGGATTCAAAAGTTATGTTTAGAAACTGGAAAAGTTAACTGAAATATTTAATTTGTGGTTATTTTCTTTCTCCTTTGCTGTTCAGTCAGCAAACCTAAAATTAACTTCTCTGCCCAGCTGCAACTGTGGAAAGTCAATTCTTAGCTAGGGCTGTAAGACACCTAAAAGCCTTTAGTCAGCCAGCACCTAGAAACCTACAAAATAAATTACCACTACTGGTCCATTAAAGCAGGACCACCAAAGAGCCCCTATGGCTCCATCTCTATTTTTTGAAGCCATTTCAGATACTCACTGACTTTTCCATTTTCTCCCTTCTGTCTCTTGCCCTCTTCCTCTTCTAGCTGTTTTTTCCTCTTCTCTGCTTTGGCAGCTTGCTCCTTTCTGTCCTTGTTTTCCTGCAGGGAGGTAACAATGGCATGAGAAAGTGGGGTAAAGAAGCTGATGAAGAGAAAGGAGATCTGTAGATGAAGGAAGAGAAATTCTGGCTTTGTCCTGTGCAATAATTAAAAAGGGCATTGGGAATAAGGGCCAAAAATGGTGAGAGAGGACTGGTGGACTGCTGACTTGGCCAGGACTCTGCCACGTCCCAGCTGGAGGTGGCAGTGGTGCTTTGCCTCACACAGCTACCTGCAGTGTGCTCACCTGCCTGACTTTGAGCTGAGGTGAAAGCAGGAGACACTGAAGCCACAGTTTTTTCCACAAGGTGGCTTTTTTACAACATATCCCCCTTCTGAGCCTGTTTGCTCAGGTTGGAGCAACGGGGTGAAGTTTTTAAGCCCCTTTCTCCACAACTTGCACACTTGGCCTAAAAGCATCTTTGTGATTGGCTCTGCAGCTGAAGTTGCAACAAAATCACAAATCCCTGGTGTTTGGGCCGGGCCCAGCAGCACCAGAACCTCCATCCATGAGGATGTAGTGGAGAAGGGGTCAGACACCACTTCAGTGGGAGACCTGATGCCAGGTGCCAAAAGGAGGAGGCGGTAACCCGGTTCCCCCCTGGATTGGTGTGCCCATCCCACCCCTGTCCATTGGAGCAGCTTCCATCTTCCAGGAAGGGATGCTCAGGATCCTGTGTGCAGGTGCCAACCTTCAGGGCTCGGATGAAGAGGTCTCTGAAGGTCTTCATGATGCTAAATATGTCCTCTAAGGACAGCTTGCTTGGATCTTCACAGAGATAATTTGCAAGTTCTTCTCTCTTCTTTTCAATGGTTTCAAATTCTTCTTCCAGCTTTCTGGAGGCATCAATGCTGTCCTGAAAGACATTAAATGCACACTGTAAAACACCATCCAGAGGACAACGAGTGAAGTGCACCCACAGAGAAGGGATTAGAGCTTAGAGCAGGACTCTGCGTCCCGGCTTTTAACTGCAGCTTTTGGGAAGCAGGTGGGAAGAAATTAAGATTTGCAGATGGTCTTCACTCTTGGCAACTGTGCTGTGCCAATTTACAGGGCAGTCTGGCTTGAGCAAGACATGGAAAGGTCCATGCAAAGCTTAATCCCAAGCAAAGGGCTTCACTCTGGTGATCCACACAGAAGGTGACCATTTTTTCTTACAGTGAGGAGTCACACAGAAGCATGGACAGAGCAGTTGGGGCAGCATCCTAAGAAATGGCCTCCCCAAAAGTATCTAAGTTTGGGGTGCAGCTGGCCACTGCATATTTGGGTTGTACAGCATTGCATCTTATTTCCAAATCTGAGAGCATGTCTTGTGGCAATATTTTCTCCCCTCTCATGAGGCTCCTGAGCTGCAGATGTACCATGCAGCACCTCTCTGTGTGTAATGGGAGAGATCCAAGGCATCTCTGTTACTGACCTGGATGGGTTTCTCATACTGCTGTTTCACATCCTCATTTGATGATAAGACTTTCCGCTGAAGCTCCAGCAACTTCTTCAAATTGGTACCGGACTCGGTGCGTATAATGTCAAGATTAATTCTGAAATCACACAGAACCCTGCCATTAGCTGACACTCCAGCATCTTGAGCTGAGCAAGGAGTGGACAAGTCTGAATTGGTGCTTTGGTCACCCCTTTGTTTCCCACCACTTCCCTGAGCTGAACCCTGTGCTCTGAACTCTCTATACAGACCAAGCTCAGGGAAAACAGCTTCCCCCCACAGTACTTATGGAAAGGCTGCCAGGCCTACCTACAGTTCTGTGTATTGGGTAGATGAGTGCCAAAAAAAGCCCACCCCTTCAAAAGGCTGTTCTCCACCCACCATGCTCAGCATTAGCTCACTTCCCCTGCCTGGAGGGACTTCAGAAATGTCTGGGTAGCTGACCCTCACCAGCTCCTGCCGCCACAAAGGCAGTGCACACTTCAGAAAGGTCTGGGAGGCAGCTTTAACTGACTGCTCTGCAAATTCCAGTCCTAAGTGTTGCCAGCTGTAGTAGAATTATTACATATTAAAGGGCTTTCAACATTCATCAACCAAATCTTTCAGTTTAAACTATGCAAGATGCCATCTTGTTAATCTCTATACCAGCTGTGTGTGTCCTAATTTCTGGTACATTGTTGATGTGCATGGGATTTATTTTTGTTTTTAATTCAAAGGAAGTCACACACAATTTTACCCTGCTGCTTTTGAAACATATTCAAGATCCTTTGGCAGTTCCAGTAGGTCCTTGTGGCTGTTTTCTACTTCCTGAAGAGGAAGAGAGAAAGAAGTGTTACTTGGTGTGTGGCAGGAGCCGAGGGGAAGCTGGGGGGAAGACACATGGACAGAAGTGTCCAGGAAGGATGACTGTGCTGTGTTCTGCTACTGCCCCACTGTCTGCAGCTTGCACATTCAGAGAGGAAAGGCATTTCCCCTGGCTATAAAAACACAGAGGAGTACTGAACCCTTAGAAATACTCATAGTTCAAAGCAAAGCAGAGCTCTTCTTGAGCATAGAGTGAGGCAGGACTGTGGTTTGATGCAATCTGACACTTCCCACAGTCCCAGAAGGATATTAAAAGGCCTTGAGTCTTGCATTCTTTACTTTCACAGCTGTCCTTGCTGAAGCCACTGCCAGCTAAAGCGGGGCTTGAACATGAGTAACTGAAACCAAGGGACATTGATGAATGGAGGTGGCAGAGCAGAGCATGGAGAAAAAATGATAAAAACAGCATTGCAGGGAATAGGTGAGCCATGGGGGCCTGGAGAGAAGCATGAAAAGCCTGAGCACAGTCTGGAGGAAAAGGGAAAGTCCATGGAAAGGCAGAAAGGCTGAATGGGTACAGATGAGCCAGGACAGATTTGTGCTCTGTGGTTTGCAGCTGCTGATGTGCAGATTGCACAAATATGAAAGGAAGTTGCAGACACTGTGGGAAAAGATGCTGGAGGGAAGCAGAGCAAATCTTAAAATAAGGAGTAGTGCCCACAAGCAGCCTCCACCAGAGTCACCAAGTGATTCAAATCCTCCTGACTTGTGACACTCTGGGGTTTGCCAGCGAGGATGTGAGTATGAGCATGTGGCATTGGCCAACAGCAGAGCAGGAGAAATGTTTCATCTGTGATAAAACCCCCCCTCTTCCCTATGTGCAGGACTTGGCAGTGGTACCTCCAGAATGTGGTGGAGCAGGGTAATGCGGGTTTGGTTGGCTTTGGTTTCTGTTAGTTTGAGTAAAGTGCTGATTTTAAACCCATCGGCATCACCCGTGTGACTTCCCTACAAGAGAGAAAAAAAGCACATGTAACTCCTGTGTCCATCCAAATTACAACCCTAAAGGAGATCAGTCACAGACTGTGATGGGGAAAGGAGAAAACAAAAAAAGTCCTTACGTAGTTTAGGAAGTTTCCAACTTTGAGAATCAGTTGACAAAAGACTGGCAGGCGATGACTGGTCAGAAGATCTGGAAAACATAAGGGACTTTTAAGCAAAAGCCTCTGTTACACCAGAACATTTCCTAAACTGGAAATGGGATTGGGAATTCCACTAAATAAAATCTGGTATTTTGTCTTTGCAGCCCAATGCCCAACCAGCAGAGAAAATGATTTCATGTTGATTCAGTTCCATGGGTTGTCAAAGTCTTTGTTGACTTATGTTTCTTTCTTTACATCTGGTCTCTCATTTTCTAATGGCAAATAGACCTGCAGTGGGACCCTCCTCAGTAACACCAATCAAGATCCAGCCTTCCTTGCAAATTTCCCAGCGTAGGCAAGGGTGTAACTGGGCTGCAAATTGAATCTTGCCAACTTCATTTAGCTGTGCTGTGAAGCCAGTTCTGACTGCACTGTGATCACCTGCCAGCTGCTAAAACCAGGCATGCTCACCCTCTTCCTGGTCTCTCACGGTAGAGGTGATTATTGACCAGGCATGAAGAGTGCAGTCCCTGTCCTTGCTCTTACAACAGGGTGCTGCAGTGCTGTGCTTTCTGAAGCACTCAGCTTTGAGGCAGGAACAGCTCCAAAAGAACAACTGGGCTGCTGGGAAATCACTTCGGGGGAACTTTCGATTTATCCCAGCAAACAGCTGTAATGCCAGCTGGAGAAACCCCCAGCAGGAGTTGGGGAACTGGCCTGTAGGACAGATAACACTTGACAGTGCCAAGAAGAGCATACTGCTCTCAGAGGAGTGGGACCAAAGGTTTCTGCCACAGGAAGCCAAAATCTATTGCATAAACTTTCTGTGTACTCACCATATTGGAGCATCAGCAATTTATAACCCAAAATAACAACCTTTTTCTTCTGGTTCCATTTCTAGGCAGGGAAATACTAAAGCAGAGCTGCTTTTCGGGGAAGTTTTCTGGCAGTAGAGAAAATTACTGTATTATGAAGTTCTTAATTTGGGAAATAATGCTGGATGGATGAATTAGATGCAGCAGGGCCAGCTCTGCTGTCTAAATTCAGCTCCTTTGAAAGGGCTGATGAACTTCCAGCACTTCACCATTCAAAGTGTTTCAGGAGAATACATCTGCTGCAGAAAAAGTGGGATGAGGATGACAGAAAATAATCTTTGGTCCTGTTACAGGTTTTGACCATCAGTGGAGATACCTAAAGTTGCATCCCATTTGCAGCAAACCAGTGAATGGACCACACAGGAGTTCTTTGGGGTTTGGGTAGTAATACTGCAGAGCTCCAGGGGAGTTTTGGAGGTAACACTGCAGAGCTCCAGGGGAGTTTTGTGGGGGTTAAAATTTCCTGTCTTAAATCAGAGCCAGGAATAAGCTCAGGTCATGCCTACCTTCACAGGCTCTGTGGATGGCTTCAGCTTTGGGCTGAATCATGTCCAGCACGACGGTGGTCTCTTCGCAGATCAGCATACACTCAATGCGCAGCTGGTAGCTGAGGGTGGAGAAGGATCTCAGCTAAAGGCACTGGGATCCCAGCCAGCAGAGCAGCCCCTTCCCACATCACCAGCAAGCCCATGCCACCCCACAACATGCCAACCACATCCACACCAAACCACTGGCGTGGCCTTGGAGGGAGGAGAGGGGCTGCTGCTGGCCCTGAGGACCAGCAGGGATGTGGATTCTGCTGGTGCATTGTGATCAGTAAAGAGAAGAGTTTCCCCTTCTTGGCACTGCATTTGGCACTGCCTTTCACCAAGTTATGGGCAGATCCTTGGGCAGACCTGACCCTGAGTCTGGGCCATCTTCAGCTGGTTCAGAGGGAGAGGATGTGCTGGATCAGGAAGAGCCCTTCATCTAACGGTAACAGAGAAAGGGTTAGCTCCAAGGTGGAAGGGGAAATCCAACAGTTACATCCATCAGTGTTGGTCTGTGAGGCTCCTATAAAGAAACTTAAACTTCCCAGAGGCAAATCAAGAAACAGATTGGGCTGAAGTTTATGACTAAAAACCTTACCTGGGAATCTGAAGGAGGAGAAGATAGAACTGATCTGCATTTGCTAGCTTTGATTTCTCTTCTTTGAAGGCCTTCAGGTTTTCTATCTAATGAGAAATAAAGAATCAAGACTGCAGGGCTGCTCTATGTGCTCAGCTCTGTGAACCAAGGGTGGTGTTTTCCTCCTGACCTCATGCTTTTCAGGCAGCAGCTTCAGCAACTGCTTCAGAACCTCAACATCAAACTTGGTCCGGTCCCCATTCTGGATCATGGCAGTCACCTCTTCATTGGAGCTGCAGGGAGAAGGAGCAGAGCTAGCCATCAACCAAAGACCACTTTGCAACTATCCCACACTACCAAGAGATTTATCTGTGCAAGCACTCTGTGCTTTCCCTAGTAAAGAATCATAATAATCCAAAGGGAAAGGGATCTCCCCACAATTAACTTAGAATCAGGACCTGGATCCCTGCTATGACCCAAATCTTATTTCTGGCCCTGATCAAATGATTCAAGGATAGAGAGGAATCCTGCAACTAAGACCCTGTTTCTGAGTATTTTTTTTTATCTTAAAAGAAAATGGAACTCTTCATTTGTCCATTGGCCCTGATTTGAGGAGGGATCTGACCTCCAGGTGTGTCTCACAGTCTGTGTCACCCTAAGAGTCTGTGCCACAACTTTATCTGTAAAATAGAGATCTAACTCCTTTGCCAACATATGGGGAAGTTGTATGTAAAAACATAATTAAACCCCTAAACTCAGTATTTTAAAGACAGTGTAGGACAAAATGGGGAATGTTCAGATGATTTAGTAGCATGGATCACCAAATCACATTGCCTAGAAGAGATTTTGTGAAGACCTTCCAGATACTGCAAAACCTGCTCAAAGTTCTGTCAACTGTCACGAAAACTGGCCATATCTTACCATTTAAATTGCTTCAAAAATATGTTCAAATTGAGACTTTTCTTGGAGTCCAAAAATGTGATCTTCATTAAAGAAAAAGAAGATATCTCATATTAGACGAGCTGTCTGCAGGGATCTTTACTCGAAAAAACGAGGGGCTCTCCTCACCTCCTTCGGCTCTGCCTTCACTGGTGCTGCTGTCTTCTCCTTGGGGGTTGGCTGTGGGAAGCAGAACAGCTGCTCAATGCTGCTGTAGTTGGGCTCTATCACCTCCTCACTGCTGCTGCTCACAGAAGCCCACATGGAGTGGCTCTCTGAAAGAAAGGAAAAGCGTTCAGACTGGCGGCAGGCACAGCTGAAAGCTCCTGACACCTGGGACAAGGTGAGCTGCTAGCAAGGGACACTCTTCAGGATGTGAATGAAATAAGAGACATACTATTCTCTTAATATGACATATTTATCCATATTAGTGGACAAATGGTCATTACTGAGGAGGGGCAAGTGCCACAGGTGGGATCCAAAGGGGCTGAAGGGCAATGAAACCTGGTAGGGAAGCCAGCACTGGGCACACAGAGGCTGTGCAGCCCTGTCCCTCCCTGCAAAACTCTGTTCTCCATGGTGGGAAAGCTGGATCAGCATGACAAGGACCTCAGACATTTTGTTTCTAGTCCCCTGGTTGATATTATTTTTGTTTCCCTGCATCCTAACAGAGGGACTGGGCACAACTTGAACATTTTCTGACTGTGTCCTTCTCCATTTTTCATTTTATACTCAAGTCTCCTTGTATAATGCTGGCTACAAGACTGCTTGAATTAATTTCTACTGCAATTTCTTATATCTTAAAAAAAAAATCATCACTCTAACATGCCTGTAGAAGCCTCTACTGCAATAATCCCAACATTTTACTGCTCTTGTGATTGAAGACATGCCTTATTTAGATTTCACCTCTGCCTACTTTCATGCAGTGGATGCCTTGCTTGTCTAGGACAAAGCTGACACAGCTTCTCCAAGCTTCTTCTCACATTTCATGCTCCACTTTGAATCCACTAGTAGAGGGAAATGTAACCCAAAAATCAAGAGATATGTGATGTGATCCTCACATGCACTCCTACTCATGACTTTAATATACCCAGATACAAGCATAGATGAGCTGGGCAATAAAAGTCTGGGGAACTCAGATCAGAGCCTGATCTAAGGCACGTCATAGTGATTAGGAAAATACTCCCATCCCTTTCTCTTCTTTTAAGTTCAAAGTATTTTAGTTATAAACAAGCTATTCCATAGTACTAATTCAGTTGGAATAGTTACTATTACATTAGTACTTTCATGTTACTTTGACTCTGTAGGTCAAAGGAAAAGGAAATCAGGGAAATTCTGTATCTAAACAGAGTCAACCACATCTGACAAACTTTAAGATAGTATTTCTTCCCCTGGGAAGCAAAAGCAGCAGTGACTTTATGCCAGAAGCACTCACCTCTCACCACATTGGAGGGCAGCTTCTGCCAGTTCAGCTTCTTCATTCTCAGCGTTGGTGTCTTCACTGTCTTGTGGGGAGGCCTGCCCAAGCCCAGGGGGCAGCTGTACTGGGAGGCCACCACGGCTTCTATGTGATCTCCTGGCATGCCAGGAAGGAGGGGTGGAGGGGGAGGGATGCCACCCATGCCAGGTAATGGAGGTGGAGGGGGAGGGATGCCACCCATCCCAGGCAATGGAGGTGGAGGAGGAGGGATGCCACCCATCCCAGGTAATGGAGGTGGAGGAGGAGGGATGCCACCCATCCCAGGCAATGGAGGTGGAGGGGGAGGGATGCCACCCATACCAGGCAGTGGAGGTGGAGGGGGTGGGATACCAACCATGCCAGGCAGTGGAAGTGGAGGGGGTGGGATACCAACCATGCCAGGTAATGGAGGTGGAGGAGGAGGGATGCCCCCCATGCCAGGCAATGGTGGAGGAGGAGGGGGTGGAGGGGGAGGGATGCCAGGGAGTGGAGGGGCTGGAGGTGTATTTGTCATGGGGGATGTGGGGGTCATGGCTGCTGTGCCAGAGGGTGGAAGTGGTGGGGCTGGAGGTGCCGGGTTGGGAGCAGTGTTGGAGGGAGGGTTGGATTTCTCTGGCAGGGCACAGCAGGCTGTGAACTGGCAGGATGAGATCTTCTTTTCGTTGTCCAGTGGCCCTGAGGGTGTTGCTGGTGCCCTGGTGGGGTTTGCTGACCCCACTGCACACCGAGCTGCCCGTGCACACAGCTCTGGCTCAGCCTGGGCAGCTCCAGCTGCGCTCCCAGACAGGCGGTGCTCAGCTCGCTTCTGCCTGCCGGGATGTTTCTTGATAGACAGCAGCCTCTCAATGACTTCTTCAACTGTGTTCCCTTGGACTAGAGAAAGGAGTCAGGGTCAGGGAAGGGAACAAGGCCCACAGCTCATCCTTTCTAACCCTCACCAAGCAGTAAATCTGGAGCCATGGAGAGTCCATTTCCTGGTGTCACTTTACACAACTACACTTTTGGCTTCTAGGCAATTTCCTTCCCATAGCACGCCTGCCAGCAAGACAGGCCAGCACCAGTGGCAGGATGCCAGTGAGGACAGATTCCCACTGACTCCCATGAGCCAAAGCTCAGGGATTAACCATTTAAAACAAGACTGGGAATCCCAAGCCCACTGCTAAATGTGGCCACACACATAGATGAGGCTTAAACAAAAGGTATAGCTTTGTCTCACTTCTGTTCAGCTCTCACCAAGTCCCACAGATTATTTCCTGCACATTGGGGAAAGGCTTTATTTGACAAGGGAAACAAGAGGAGTGAGCAAGGCTGGATGGATGTGTCACTCTTACTGTCATTGGCGAGTAAAAGGGCTCTGTTCACTACAGCATCCAAGGACTCCCAGAGCAGGAGGCTGGAGTGATGAGAGGGCTCCAGGTGCAGCAGGCTCTGCAGGATGGACAGCAGCTGGACAGAGACTGGAGAGCGGCTCACCTGGAAGACCGAGCAGCTTCTGTCACAGCCAGGCTGGCTCCCAGCAAAGTGGATTAACTTTGCCATTGTGTGAGGGGCGCCCCATGTGAGGGGCAACTTACTTTGTTGAAGAGAGATGAAAAGACCTCATGATGATCATTCATGTTTATGCCATCACATATCCTTAATAATTCCTCATCATCCTCTATTTTGAACTCCTCAAATGTGTCACACTGGATAAGCAGATCCTCCTCCTCAATGTCTCTGCAATATTACAGCATTTGTTTTCAGTGGAGAACCCTTCACTAATTTTCAGATTACTGTTTTTGTTAAATGGCTTTCATCTCTTTGCCTCTCAGACTCAGCCAGTTGGTGTTGAAAGTACCCAACTCTGCCTTGATTTATGAAGGAGGAGATACCATCAGTGCATCCTTTCTTGAACTGAATGTACCTCTTCCTACAACCCACAAATACAAAAGAATGGGACTTCTCATGGCATAACCTGGCCCAGCACAGGCTTGCTATGGAATTCTCCTTGGAGCTGTAACAACAGAGTGGCATTCTGACCTTTCTGAAACAAGGCCACCTCCTTTATTTTTTTAAACTCAAGACTAATTGAAAATATTCCAGTGATATTTCTATTTGAAAAACCTCCTTCTCTGTTATTCAAAACTGAATTTAAGAAACCTGATTTTTTCAGCACTCTCAAGACCACTCAGTGTTAGAATTTTACAGTTGCTGCTCTAATAAAAGATCTTCTCTTCCCTAATTTTTTATGGTGTTGGATGGAGCAATTTCAGTTACATGGATAACTGCAACTCACATAAACTGCATTCTAGAATTTATCACAGATGTTTCTGATGTAACATAATTTTAAAATTACATTCAGATATGCATTAATAAATTGTTTTAGCTGGAGCCTCTGGGACCAACAGCAGCAGTGAAGGGGTGTTGAACACAGTGAGCTGCTCAGTGAGCCCACAGCCCTGCTTCAGATTCAGTCTGAAACAGCCTCAATGAGGACACTGCCACTCCATCTGTGCCCAGAGCCTCTGTGCATGCCATCTGTGCCAACAGCTGTCCCTGTGACACTGTGGTTGGCAAGAGCATCTTAACACTGGCCAAAAGCCTCTAGCTCCCATGGAATGGGTGCACAAGCATGGTCCACTCCACCCAAGCACGCTGCACTTCACACAACAGAAGGCTGGGTAAGTATTAAGTTTCCAAAGCTTCTTCACTGTGAATCTCATTAAAAAAAAAAAAAAAAAAAAAAAAGTAGAGATCCTTACCTTAGCTTGTCTAAAACATCCAACAGCTGAAGCCCTGGCAGGTGAAAAAAATAGATATAGTTGCATTATGACCCACTTGGTACTAATTTGTTATGATCTTTATATATGTTACATTCATAAACATTTTTGTAGAAAGAGTGAAAATATCTCAGATGGATCTATCAAAGTGGGTACAGTCATCTGGTAAATGATGAGACACCAGAGCACACGTCTGCAGCACCTGTGTGAACCACTGCACAATCCCCCTGGGATTATTGAGTGACACAGGCATTTTTGAGGCACAAGTGACCTCAGTCCAAATTAAATATCTAAAATCAGTTTGATACTGTCAAATGTTCCTTGATCTCCATGGAGAGAAATGGAGCCCAGGCTCACCAACTCAGATGCACCCAGCATGTGAAGTGAATCCCAAAAATGGTACCTAAGAGCCTGGGATTCTAGCAGTTGGAAACTTCTGAACCATGGGAAAGCCTCTGTGGCTCAACTGAGTAGACACAGAGTGAAGAAACTTTATCAACTCTTACAAGTAGTTCCAATATATGGAAATGTGGCCACATAAGATGGTTGGTGATAGAAATGCTCCGAAGAAGCTTAAGTGATACAGTGCTGATGGGATTCCAGAAAAGATCAAAGCAATGGGAAATCAGCAAAGTAAAAAGAATCTGTTGACAGAAAGGCTGTTGAGAATAAAGGTCAAAAGAAAGAAGAAAATTAATATTTGCAGTTTTGCTCCCCAGCCTTTTCAGGTACCTTATGGACACATCTGAGAAAAACCCATTTGGTAACTGACTTTCTGCAGGGAAAGGTGTAACAAGCATCCTTACCTATGAACTCATTTCTGATCTGTGTCCTTGTTCTTAGCTCCTCTTTGCCCAGGATGATGGCATTGATGGCACTCAGCAGTGTCACCATGTAGGGCACGTTGTCTGTGTTGGACAGCTCGTTCATGATGATGCTGAACCGGTACTGCTGGTTCTTCACACTCTGAGGGAATCACAACTGAGATTATGACAAGGATGGGCTGTACAGACAGAAACGCCCATGAGTGTGGTGCAGGCTTTCAGATAGAATTAGCATCTGAAATCCTCAGTTTGTCCCACTGCGCACAGGACAGGAAGACAAGGGTAAAAGCAGCACTCCTCCATTATGGAGTAGGGGCTGGTTGGCACAGAAAGTCATTGAAAACATTTCTTGGATCCCCTTGTGCTTTCTGGTAAATGTACCTGAGCTTGTGGGCATTGAAACCTGTGGATGTGGCACCACTAATTCTGCTGATCTGGGGGTGCTTTTGCTGCCAGAAAGCACCCTGTGGTTGGCAGTCATCTGTCCACACAAGTCACAGAACAGCACCACAGACCTACACTGACCACAAAAAACTTCCTACAGCTTTCACTTTATAAACCCCTACTTCTCTTACCAAAACAATACAAACTAAACTTTATTCCCACCATTTTCTGTGGTATATGGATCTGTCTGCATAGATCAAAGCTGAGCCATTCCTCCTGCTCCAACCAAACACTTGCCTTGTAATGGTCCAAAGCATCCAGAGCCAAAGAGTGACCATCTGATGAGTAAATGCACAGTGCAGCCAGGAGCTCAAATATTTGCTTTTTGACCATGACATTAGTTGTATCAAGTGCTGTAGGAAAAACAGAACAAAACAAAACAGAATTTATAATGACATTAATATTTTGAATCTCAGTGTCTTCTGCTACATGAATTATGAGCAGTAATAGAAAAGAGACTGGAGAAGGGGAACCAGTACAATGGAAGGTGGGAAGAGAAATATCTTAATGCACAGATATCCTATCCCAATAGCATTATGTGATGGTAGCTTCTAGTGGGAACAGTAAATGCTACAAGTATCCCCTTGGCACTTTGGTGCAGCCTGTGGTTATTCCTCTTTTCCATGTGCCAGTGACATGCTGCAACAGCAGCCAAGATTTTTCCGCACTCACGAAATTTATTTCCCATTTTCACACATGGGTGTTTTCTAGAGCAGCAGATGAACAATTTGCTTTGATTAATGACATTTATTTTTTGTGCAGAAAAGCTCAATATGCATATGAGTTAGAGCAATTGTTCCAATGGGTCCCATGTATTCCCTTTTTGTGCTACTCTTTCTCTGTGAGCGCTGGGAGCTGGGAGGGAATGCATTAGGCTGTCTTGTTTTTCCTATATTAGAGCACAAAGAAGCTCCAACACTGAAAATCCAGGATAACCCCCTGTTTTCACAATACAAAAATGCCAGGTCCATATTTCATATAGACTAAGAAAACACAGGGTGAAAAGGAAAGAAGGGGACTTCAAAACTGAAGAGGAAAGCAAGTCAGCTTTCAGACTAAATGCATTTTAAAAAGCTATTGATAAGGGTTTCTGGGAACAGAAGTTATCCTTCCAGCACCATTAAGTGCTGTACAATAAGTCCTACAAGGTGCCCTAATGAATCTCAAAGGTAATGATGAGCCAAGTGAAAGGCAGGAGAATCTAAGTGGTGTTACCCACCACCTTCCAGGAGGAGCAGAGTAAGCAGCACAGAGAGCAGGCTCTCTTGAGTCCAAACATGCCACTTTCCCTTCTCTTTACAGGCTACAAGACTTCAAGCCCTTTCAGTTCCTCTCCTCTGCCCTTGGGGCTCTCAAAGATTGAACAGCAAATGTCTGCTGACAACCAAAGGGTTGAAGATTTCTCATGCCTCTATACAGATAAGGCTGGGTTTATCCCCAGCTTCTCAGCAAACTATGACAATATTTGTGTGGAAATAGCACTGGCTGGCAAAGACAATGTGATTTCATAGCAGTTTTATTTTAAAGAAGAAAACAATCTCATGAATCAGTTGTGACCAACAATTTCCAACTATCCTGGTGCAGGGCAGGAGGAGAAGCAACAGGAAAGTGCCCCCCTCAATGTGATGGATGAAGCAGGAAGGTGTCCTCTCACCTTGGAAGAGTTTTCTGACGTAGCCCTCGTTGCTCACAATGTATTCTATGCCCTTGTGGGAGTTCATCACTGCTCTCACACAGCTGATGCAGGTGAGCTGAAGCAAGGCATCAGATATCCTGGCCACTCCTCGCCCTGAAAGCCTGTCCAGGGCCTCCAGGAGCAGATCCAGCCCAGACAGCTCCAGGAACTGCACCATCCAGGCATCATCACTGTTCTCCAGCCTCTTCCTCAGCCCCGAGTAGTTCACCACGGAGGGCATTTGCAGGAGGCGGATGCACAGCTCTGGCTCTGCATTTTCCAGGTTGGCCTCTGACTGGTCGGTCTCCTGGGGCCCCAGCTTCTCCTTCAGGGCAGCCCACTTCTTGTGGGCACCTTCCTTTTTGACTGACATGGTGAACAGCTTGCTCTGAAAGAAAAAGAAAAGGCAAAGTGAGACGTTTGTCTGGACTGACCAAAAATGATCCAGTAGCCCTGCTTTTTAATTAGTAAATTAATTAGTAATTTAATTAGTGTTTAATTGGTAATTGGGATGTAAATTACAGCTGGTAATTTACTACAGCAGGTCTGAGCTCTCCAGCATGTAGCACATACACTGGAACCAGTCTTCTGTTGAAGAAACTCAATATATCCCCACCTTACCCACACACACTACATTCAGGCTCTGAAGACTCTGTGGAGAGACTTTTAGCACATCCAAGGCAGCAAACACAGCTTTAAAAGTAGCCAATTTGCACCACTCAATTGCCATTGCCTGTTTTCATGCAGTGAAAGGAAAAGGTTGGAAGCAGCATTATCAGCTCTGAACTCCTAATGCCCATTAAACCACTTCAAAATCTCACTGTGCTGGAGAGGCTGTGCAGTTTCTAAGCATTTGTAATGGGATGGAGAAATAATTTTGAGCATATCCTGCTCATAAGAGCATCTGATTACCCTGTTCCTTTTTTGCTTTTATTTCTTTTGACTGATGTTGAGGTTAATTTTATAGCACTCACTTAATCTCTTCCTGTCTGCTGTAATAGCAAATATATTTGTACACATGGTGTTTATGCCTGATAATGTCAGAGCCTGACAGGCTGAGAGTGCAGGTACAGCAGCAGGAGGCTGGCTACAAAAGCAGCAGAGCACATTTTTGGAGATGGGGAGCAATGGCCCATCTCCCTGGAGGACATGGCCTGGCTGGACAGGAGCAGAAAGGAAGGCCAGGAACTGATCCAGCACACACAAACTGCAAAGCCAAGTGTAACTCTTGGTGCCAGATTTTATGGTTTTAGGCAGGATTGTTATTTTTCAGACTGACAGGGATCAAGTCACACAATGCAGGTCCTTTGCAAGGCTGCATGCAATGGGTTTGGCCACTGAGATGAGCTCAGCTGGTCAGAGCACCATGCTAATAATGCCAAGGATGTGGATTTGATCCCCATGTGGGCCTTTCACTTAAGAGTTGGATTTGATGATCCTTGTGGGTCCCTTCCAACTCAGAATATTCTGTGAATCTGTGATTCTGCTTTAAAGCTGAATTACTCTCATAGATGACAGTTTGCCCCACAAAAATTGATGCTACCTCCCCATCCTGCCACACCACCAGTACCTCTGTTCCCCTGGGCTGCTGAGCCTGCAAAGAGCTCAAAATAACCTGGGGCTGCTTGGTCCCAAAATTCAGCACTTAGGGGACTGAGGGGATTATGAGAGACTCTTGTTTTCCCTTCCCAGCTCAAGCACAAGGCTTTCTAGAAAACCAAATGGAACCTTTTCTAGAGAAAGGTTCCATCATTTCCGACAAGAAAAAACCCCCACCCAACAAAATCCCACAAAAAAACCCCAAAATAACCCAAAAGCAAAAAAGCAGAAGTGGAGGAATTGGGCTGAAAAGCAGGAAAACCAGCTCTGAGGCTGCACTGTTGCTCTGCAGGCCACATGGACATGAACTTCCAAGTTTCTCAGAGAGAGGGCTAATGGTTTTCCCCCAGCAAATCAGCCCAATTTTCCCCCAGTTTTCTAGCAGATGATTTGGTGGTCCACTGAATAGTAACTACACTAAAATCAAAAAGATGACATCAAGAACTAAGAGTTTAGTTCCATGCTAGGTAAAATACAGTGACTAGAAAAATGCTTGAAAAATATAAACTAAGTAATCTCTGGAAGGTTTTGTTTCCAGAAAGCCAACATAAAGGATGGACCCTTTACACTGGTTGGAAAAAAATTCTCATTTTAAAGCCTGCCCTGTGATTTTTCCTGGGGACTGTGCCATTGAGAAAGGTCCTGGCTCCTTCCCTGCAGCAGAGTTGCATGGCTTCTGTTTTTACCCAGAGTCATTTTGGCAATCTCCCCTTGGCAAATCTACAGCCAAAAGATTTGCTCACTGATTAGTGACAGGCATGATATTATAGGCCTAAATATGCCTCTTGGAAAGATGCAAAGTGTGATGGGGTAGGGCACTTAAAAAATTTCTGACAAAATGTGATGGTGGGACTTTCTGGCAGCTCACAGCATCAAAATCTGCATTGAGAGGTCAGAGGGGTGGGAGAGTTAGCAGGATTTGGTGACAGAAGATCCATTTAGAGGGCTCTGGAGAAGCCCCCTTGCAGAGTTTTCTTTTGCTTCAGTGGGAAAGAAGCTGGCCAAGCACCCAGTTGCTCCCTGTTCTGTTAGCTGAAAAAATGATGGTCACGATCCAAAAACATGAAGTGGCAAATATACCATCTGAGAACACACTGTACAGCTGAAAAGTGATAAAAAGGACCATAAAAAACCAACCCAACCAATCCCCAAACAAACCTCCTTGCCAAAGCACAGGTTTGAGTTTCCAAGATTTGTCATCACTCCCTACAGTCCAGAGCCCTTACTCACTCCTGGTAAAATTCTTTTTGGGATTAGTCAACCCCAGTCCCTCCCCTGTATTCAAGTGAAGGAATTTGGGTTAGGCTTGATGCAAAGGACAGGAGAAATCCTTCCTCACTGGAGGGAGAGAAGTAAAAGTTTCACAGCCCTGGGGATGGGGCAGCACCCTACACCTCTCACCAGCCATGGTGATGGCAAATCTACAGCCATGGGGCTGGAGAGCCCACCTGCAGTCAAATCCTCCTCCACTCTGTGCATGCAGCCCAGACACCTCTCTCCAGTGCTGGGTCAAGCTGCACCTTCAGTGTGGGGCAGTACTGAGAACCATCTGACCTGGGGGCTGGTCAGCCCCTGGGGCTGCTGAACTGGCTCCACCTGCAAGCTCCTCTTTTGTGTGACTTCATTTATACTCAGCAAATCCCTTTTTTCATTTGAACATGAACAAACATTTCTTATCCGGCCAGAAAACGAAGCAGGGCTGACTTTTTGCTCCCAGATGTACGAATGCCTCATTATATTGTATTTGTATTATATTGTATCAAGTCAGAGAAATTACAACAGCATTATTGACCTCAGGCTTAGCTGATTCCTGAAAATTAAGCTCCACCAGTGCAACAGGAGGCAGGAAATACCGAGAGAGCATCCTGTTTACCAGCAGATTTGCTCTGAATTATCCTTCCCTCCCACCTGCTCCGCACAGATGTGAAGAGATGAGAAACAGAAGCGGGCAGCACCTCTTCAAACAGCCCTGGCTTGTGTTTTCATGCACTAAAATGAACAAATTGGATTGATTCAATATTCTTCCCCACAGAGAGTGCACCCTTTTTGCAGGAAAGGATGAAGGTAGCTAATGTATCTAATTGTAAGAAGGGAATAAAATAAACAGGAGCTGTACTATATAAATGGGAAGGAAATGAATATGGAGGAGATGGCAATACGACTCTGCAGATGGTGTGATAAATCTGTTTACAAACACAGATAAGAGTGATATATTGTGAATGCAACATCTTCCCATATTTTCCACGAAGGAAAATGTTGCAAAGATTTTCGGATACATCCTTAAAGGGCTGCTGGTTTTGCCTTTTATCTCTGACCACAGGAGCTTGTTAGCAGGTAAATGATCTCAGCAGAGTGAGACAGACAGGGACTGAAATGGAACACATCTATCTGGCTGCCTCACAGAGGCCATTTAAACTGTGTTGGCCAAGGGAAGGAGAGTGCCCTGACAAAACCAGACAGGACAGCTAATACACCTCACCTTTTGCCAGCAGAAGGCCACAGGGAGCTTTGCTTTTTGTCTCCCAGGGCAGAGAGGGGGCTGTGATGGTGGAAGCAATGTCCCCCATGTCCCCTGTGTCTGACCATGCCTGCAGTCCCCATGCTCTGCCTCCCCAGCTCCTGCTCAGCCCTGGGGCTGCGTGCTGCTCCCTTGGGCACAGCCTGAGAGTGTGTCTGTGCCTGCTGCTGTGGGGACACTCACAGACACAACAAACAGCCACAGAATCCTTTAGCTTGAAGACCTTTCAGATCATCAAGTCCAACCATTAACCCAGCACCACCAAGCCCACCACTAAACCATGTCCCCAAGTGCCACAGCTACATGCACTAAATGCAATCCTCTCCTCATCTTCTCACCCTCACGAGCTGGTTAGCCCTGATGGGGAGTCACAGAATGTTAAGGGGTTAGAATGGACCCTAAAGATCATCTAGTCCCATCTCCCCTACCATGGGCAGGCAATCTCCCACCAGACCAGGCTGTTCAAAGCCCCATCCAGCCTGGCCTGGATGCCAGGGCTGTAACATCCACAACCTCCCTGGGCAACCAGTGACAGTGTCTAGCAACCCTCATAGTAAAAAATTTCCCCCTCTTTCCATCTGTACCCATTACTCTTTGTCCTGTCACTACAGCTCCTGATGGAGAGTCTCTCCCTGGCTTCCCTCTAGGCCCCTTTCAGATATTGGAAGGTTGCTATAAGGTCTAAAGCAGCATCAATGTAAAAGTACTCTTAATTTTAGGATATTGCTTTGGGAAACATAAAGGTATCCTGAGAGCTTGTGTTCACAATTCATGGTGCCAACTCCTTGGATCACTGGGTTTGCAAAGTTATAATGTTCCCTGCATCCATCCAACCTGGTCTGTAGAATTGTCTCCTCCTTTCTTTCTAAATCAGGCGCTTCCCAGATTCAGTTTTCTGTGCCTCTCTGTCCTTCAAGTCCACTCCTAGGGAGATGACATCTGTGGGAGATAAATCAGGGCACATCAATACTCCCTCCATCCTGTGAAGCTGCAGAGAACAGAGCTGCAGAGCACAGCTTTCACTCTAAATTATTACATGCCTCCAGGATGACACGGATCACAGCAAGGACTGGGGAGGACATGTGGAAAGAGATTTCTCAGGGCAGCTAAGTATAATTGAGTGAAAACAAAAGGGAGAAAAACTGCAGGTCAAAACTATTCTGATTTTTTTGGGGGAGCAGACCCGCTGCCTCTGCAGAAGAACAGGACTTTGGGGCTGCTGTGTGTGAGGGGGAACAGCAGCTCCTTGCTGCCCTTTGAAGAATTCTGGGAGCATCCCAATCCCACATGCTGCCCTCACAGCCCTCTGCTCCCCTCCACAAGGCTGCCAGGGTGAGGAAAGCTCCTTTGTGCTGCCCTTCCATGGCTGTTCCTGGCACTCAGGAGCTGTTCTGCCTGGCTGGCTGCTAATGACAGGTTTCACTTCTGGGCAGCTCCAGTTTTCCCTCTGCTGCTGGGAATACGCCAAGCCTTTGTATTTTGCAACATGTCAGACTACTCAGTCCCTAAAAAGAAACAACATCCTGGCTTTGTGCTTTCCAAAGTCACTTCTGGAAGTGTGATGTGTTTCCTTCACCTCTCGTTTTGCTTTCATTTGTGCTGTTGTTTTCCTATGCAGTGTTGGAAGAGCTCACTCACACAAAGGCCAACAAACCATCCTCCCATGCACCAAGATGAGCTGGGGGAAAGCACAGATCTCTGTTTTAGACACCAGCCTGAGCCTCTGGTGTGGGCCCATCAGTATCTGTAGGAGCCAGCAGCATTTTCAGTCTCCCAGGGCAGCTGGGATAAGGGCATGGTGGGAAATTCAAACCAAAGCAAACCAAAGGCATGGTTTGCACAACAGACCTTGCCCCAGCAAGTGCTGCTCCATCCTTCTGCTGCCATGGCCAGCAGCCTCAGCAGTCTCTAGATCTACATATTCTCTAGATCACCTGTATCAGAGGCCAGAATGTGTGATTTATGATCAAAAAATGAATATGTTTTGGAATGAGTGCCCACTCTTGCTCTTTTAGTACTGAGGAAGGTCTCTGGCTCTCTTTGCTTTGGCACAGCCTAAAGGAGCTCTCACAACACAGCCCAGGTCAGCTGTGGCCTCAGCAGTGCTGCAAACCATTATGGGGAATATTCTGAGTTTAGGAAATGAGGGAGCATGGACACACACCCTGCTGCAGCTGTGGGCAGGAACTGTGCCATCCACACTGACTGGGCCTGGCACTGGGCTGGCAATGGCTTCTGCAAATTCCCAGAAAGGAACTTCAGTGCACAGACAAAGGGTGGCCATACTGGTATAAATTTGTATGTATTTTGCCAGTATAGCTTATTCTTTCACAAATAAAGGAAAAACATGCCGTTCTGATTCAGTCCCATTCACCACCATCAGGACGCTGTGTGCCAGCACAGCTTTTCTCTCCTGGGCAGCTACAGACTACACTATTGTGTGATGCCTCACAAAATGGCTAAATGTGTCCATTCAATATGTACTGCTAGCACTGGAGTTACACCAGGTTTAACCAAAGGAAAAAAACCAGCCAATGCCTTCTTCCTCAGTAAATAAACACATTTCTCACTGTGCTGCTACAGGACCACAAACAAATCAAGCTCAAGGACATTTATGTCAGGATCTTCAGTGGCCTCTAAACCCTTATTTATGTGAGAGGTTCCACGAGCTCAGCTTCAAATGGGATGGAAACCACTCTTTGTAACTCTAAGTGTGAAGACATAATAATCACTTCCCTAAATGTGATGAGCCAGGTTTAAGCCAGACTGGTGCAGCTGTCAGATTTTGTTTCTGTACTTGCCACTGCCACTGTGTGTGGGGGAAATGGCTTACATGTGTGAATCAGACAAACCAGCACCAGAGGCTTTCCAAGGTGGGTACAAACCCTGGGCACCCTCAGGTGCCATCACAGCCCCTGGCAGGCACACAGGTTCCATGCTGGAGGGATGGAGGTGGTGCCCAGCTCTGGCCCCCAGTTCTGCACCAAATGGGGCCACCAGTGCTGAACCCCAGTCCTTCCCCACTGCTGCCAGAGGGGCATCCTGGCTCCAGCCAGAAAGGAATGGGACTCAGGTCAGGTCCCATGGAAACTCTGATGGGAACAAGGAGGGTCTGGAGATTCCCCTGCTCCAGGGCCCACACACTCAGGCAGGGGCAGCAGCTCCATCTGCCAGCGATTTCAGCACCATTCTGCATTTTGGGATGCAATTTATTGTTATCATCATTTGGGGTCATGTGAGGAGCAGAAACTGTTACCCAGCAACATGGACAGTGCAGTGGTAACTTTCTAAGACTCCTGGCTTCTGCTCTGTGGGAAGCTGTCACACAAGCAGATATGACAGCCAAAACCCTTTCATAGCCTTTTTTTTTTTTTTGTTGTTGCTGATGTTTTTAAAAACCTCCCCAGGATGCCAAGAGGACAGAGAAAACTGTCAGAGGAAGAATTCCTACCTCAGAGCTGAAGCCAAATTATTTCATTGTCTCTCCCACATGGAAGGATACTTCTCAACCAGTTGTGTGAGCCTCCCTTTCCCCAGCCAGATCCTTTTCTCCTTCTCTCATCAAGCAACCTTCAGTCAACACACTGTAAATCCCCAAAGAGTGTCTCTATAATTCACACACTCTAAGAAAGTTCAACAGGATGTCAGTGTCTGATAGTATGCAAACACCACTCCCCAGAAAGGTGCAAGGAAGTGACTTTTCTGCAGCCTCCAGGGAAGGCATTTGCATGTCATTTGTCACCCTCATTCACCCCGTGCTGGTGGCTGGCTGGTGTCACTTCCCCATGGGCTGGGAAGGTGGGAGCCTTGCCCCCACCCCATGTCTGTGTCCCAGTATGAGAAAGCACTCCTGGCATGGGGTGACTCAAAGCAGGGAAATGAGCAAGGCAGGCCAATGATCTGGCAAAGGAAAGGAAAAACAAGGAGAAGGAAAAAAGAGGATGCAGGGTGGTCAGGGGGTGGGATGGAGATCCCAGCTGTGGGTGGGGACAGCTCCTTGCATCTTGCATCAGCTGGGCTGGGGTTTCTGCCTTTGTGGCAGCAGAGCTTCAAACAGTGCAAGGCCTCAGGGGTCTTTGCAATGCTGAAAGAACCAGGACAGCTTAAAATATTGAGGATGTCTCTGACCCTAGGAGAGGGGCCAGACAGCAAGGGCTGGGAGCTCAGGCAGTGTCCCTTGGACAGGGGCTCAGTGACAAGAATTCTGCTCCCACTGGGCACCACTGAGGTCCTGCTGAGCTTCAGCCCAGCTTTTATGGGCTGAGCAGGCTCTGAAGACATTAAAAGCTTTTTTTTACAGAAAACATCTCTGTGCCTTTCTGGCTGATATTTAATGTGAAAGCTAGTTTGTGAGCCACAGCTGCAAAATGCATCCACTCAGCCCCTTGGGAGGTGTTAACTGAAACCCAGTCATTATTAAATTGTGAATATTTCAACATGGCCCATTTCAGCATGAGCCTCCTGCCTGGCTCAGGGGTAGCAGTTAGGCTTCAAATATTTATTTTTTACTCTGAGAGGTTCTACCCTGAACTGAATCTCCCAGATCAAAAGTTGGAACCCACATCAAGAGTCTTCCTGCCTTGGGTGGGAAACTCAAGCCTTGTGTACCTGAGCACGACTCCACCAGTATCAGAAATCCACTGATCTGTCTGCCCCTTGGTCCACATTCAGCTGGCCTTTAAGAGCTCAAACTGCCCCCTTGCTTTCTAACTAAAGCAGTTTCACCATAACAATGCAATGTCCAAGGAAATGACTGTGCACAATTCCCCATCCTGCCATAGGAAACACTCTGGGGGTGTGCCCATACAATCCAAGACTATTGTTAATTCAGGATGGGTTTTACAGCAGCAAATGAATGTCCCTTTACATTTCATGCAGTCCTGAAGGGTAATCCCCAAGGCCTCAAAAGATTAGTCACTAATCTGGTTCTTGGGAGCAGGACCAGCCTCACAGCCGGTTTTAGGGGAAAAAATAAAATTTTAGAGAAAAAAAATCCTGCAAAGAAAGGATTGTGATGGTGCAGATTCCTGTCCTTGAAAACCATGGAAGCAATGTAAAAGGTTATCAATCAGGGCCCATTGGGTTTCATGTGAAGCCTGGATCCGAGAAATTACAGAAATGTTTCTCCTTTGAGAAAGGTTTCATCATTTCCGACACCAAAAAAACCCCGCCCAACAAATCCCCACAAAAAAACCCCACAAAAACCCAAAAGCAAAAAAAGCAGAAGTGGAGGAATTGGGCTGAAAAGCAGGAAAACCAGTTCTGAGGCTGCACTGTTCCTCTGCAGGCCATATGGAATTGAACTTCCAAGATTCTCAGAGAGAGGGCTAAATGGTTTTCCCCCAGCAAATCAGCCCAATTTTCCCCCAGTTTTCTAGCAGAGGATTTGGTAATCCTCTGAACAGTAACTACACCAAAATCAAATAGATGACATCAAGAACTAAGAGTTTAGTCCCATGCTAGGTCAAGTACAGCAGAGACCCTCTACTTTTTGAGTATCACTCTGCTGCCTCTGAATCACAGAGCAATGCTTGACTGCCCACATGGCCGGTCCACAAAATGCAGGAATCCAATTAAACAGCCATAAATACAACCCATTTGCCTTAAGGAATTAGATTATTCCTAATTACAGCAATCAGTGTCTTCTCACTGCTCTATGTTCCTGTGACAAATTCATTTCCATGCCAGTGTCTTTTCAAGGAAGCCATGTCAAGGGTTTTGGAAAGGGAACACCCAGCTCATTTTGGGCTGGCAGGGAGACCTGTGCCAGCCACAGCCTGCTGCAATGGCTCTTTCTAGGTGATCCTGCCTAAAATGCCTCATATCACTCCCTTCTAAATCACTAAACATCAGCACAGGTGTTATTCAAGAATCCAAGGTGCAATATTCACCTCTGCATCTCTGTGATGGGCTTTGTTGGGTACTCTGGCACCCATGGGGCCAGTGATAACAACTACATGTCTATGAGAGAAAATTAGGGAAATAAACTTGCATAATTCAATTTCTCTGTTCATCTGAGAACTGAACTCTGAGTTAGGTAAGCAAAAGGACCAGTGCTGAAATGGCACTGAAGGGGAATTAGGCATAGATGAGGGCATACAAATTTAGAGAGAGAGCAAAGTAAAATTTAAGGGAAGAGTCAAATCCTCCCCCTGCCCACAAGGTTTCTGGCCTCAGCAACATGACCTTGTACACTGGGGACAGCAGGAGATGCCAGAAGAGCTACTGGGATGTAAATGGGGTGAACTAATGATGACCTTCCCAGGTATTGGGACAGCACAGTGACAGCAGCCAGTTTGCTCCCTTGTGGGCAGCAGAGACATCTGAGCATCCTCAGGAAGCCACGGGAGCAGGACAGGAACTGCAGAGCTGATTGCTGCTGCCTCTTACTGAATTTCTCTTCTCTCCTTGAAGACTGACATCCCTCCAGCTCTCTTGTCACAGACCAGCTCTCTGATTGCTTTGTGGCTGAATGCATTCACTTTAGAGGATGTTAAAAGGAGGGGGGGAAAAAAGCCTTCTGAAGTAGTCTATATCTGATGAACACTTCAGATAACAAAAACAAAAGATTCTGCTACTGCCAGTAGCATATTTCCGGGAACTTTATATCTAATGGGGTTGATCTGCTTAAAACATCCTTAACATTTGCTCTGCAGTGCTTTTGGTAGAAAGCTTCTGCAAGAAAGAGGCATGGGGAGGGTGCTTCCTCCTGAGGAGATTAAACCATGTGAGGAGCTTGGAGTTTAATTTGGAAAGGTGTTGACAAAAAACTCTGCCAAAACCCCAAACTGCACCAGCAGCTCTGCCCAGAGCACAGAGCCACGTACAGGTTTCTAAAGGATGTATGTGCTGCTAAGCACAGGTAAGAAGCCTAATATTTATTGTTTATTTTTCCTGCACACATCTAGTGCACCTGTGCCAAGGCTGCAGGGGAACTTAGGCTCTGCCAGGATGAAGGGTGCCACTGCAGCTGGACTCTGCTCCCTGGTACACATGCTGCTGCTGCAGCAGCAAAAAGATGTAATTACAGAAAAAAGACCTTCTGAGCCCTGCCCCAGAGGAGAGAGGCAGCAGGTCCTGCCCAGGGTTTAGCTGCATCCCTCCAGCACAAGCACAAACCCTGCACAAGGGTGAGGATCTCCAGGAAGGCAGCAGCTCTTCCCTAAAACCAGTTTGATGCTGGAGGTCCACAGAGGAAAGGGCTGAGGGCATCACTGAGCCAAAGAGCCACCCAGACCCATATTTACAGACATCCCCTCTGAACAGAGCTCCCAAGACACCAGCATGGTGCAGGAGGGGGAAGTGTTTTTCCAGCTGCTCTCCAAACAGGTTGCAAATGCAATTCCCTTCTCCCAAGATCAGCTTTTCCATTCAGCTGCTGCTGAATCACAGGGGCTGGTATCTCATCTGCTGAACAGCCCAAATGCAAACATCCTGAGTGTTTTTGTTCAGATAAGGCTGACCACAGCCAGGACTCCTAATGGCAGGGCTGAAGCAGTATTGCACACATTAGGGACACCAGCCCCAGATGCTGCCAGGTACTTTCCTGCTCGCTCCTGTGAATGTGAACATTACCAAGGCTAATGAGAGAACCTGCTCAGCTGCTAATTCAAGAAGTTAAGCATTTGAGCTGTTTAAAACAAATGCTTGAAGAAGGCTGGCTTAGCATGATTTCAACATTAATCCACTCCAAAGATGCCTTTAGAGTATTTTCTCTACTGCTGGGTAAAAAAGTTTGAAGAGCCTATTTTGTAACACAGTAATCCAAAATACTAATGGGTTTAACCTTTCATTTTGCTACAGTATTCATTCCAGCTGTTTTGAGAGGACCTAAAATTATCCCCCTAGATACAAACTTTCCAGTTCCAACCCAGTCTTTGTATTAATGTGAAGAGATTTTAGTATGGTCCAGACAACTGGGGATCATGGGAAAGATCTCATGCTTGGTCAAAATGACCTTACTATACTAGCAGGATATCTGATGATTATAATTTTCACCTTTTTTAGTCGTTCCTTACCACTTTAGATATTGTTTTGTTCTTTGCAAAGAAATCAGTTGTTCAATCACATCCTCAGGTTTGCATAGTCCAAAGAGCTGCAGTGCTTTATGCCAGCTGAACATGTGGCTGTCATTAATCTTCAAGAGGAAAATCACTATACTTGTCTGATAAGTTAATATACAGTGAATATTAGGATATAATTTTTAAGTGATTCATCTCTTCACATATGGCTTGCTTTCTTACACGTGTTATCAGGGGTTTGGGAATTACAGGCTTGTAAATCAATTTGGCTTTGTGTTAGTCCTTTCCCTTCCTTTTTAGATAAATAGAGGCCTTATTTAAGGCTTGGTAATGTTTGCAGAGGTTCAGTCCATTTCCAGTAATGGAAACAACAAAACCCAAAATTTATCCCCAGGCTTATAAAAGAAGCTTCAGGACTGGGTAAATATAAAATAACTCATGAATATTGGACAGCTTGTTCTGCAATGGGAAACTACAGCCCATCAGTGCATAAACAAGTGAGCACAGCCAGGCAGGCTTGGAAAGCAGCCTTCCAAGGGAGAAATGGAGCAGCTCAGCCAGTTTTCAGATGAGAGCTACTCAGGGAGCCTGCTGCCACATAGGCATGACACAAACCAGAAAGGAAGCAAGTTATAAAATGTATCAGGGAATAAAAACATTTGTTCCCCGGTTCAACTTCATGGCAGGCTCACATTTGCACCATTTGTCATATAAGTCAAGAAGACGACACATTCACAAATACTTTCTAAACAGCAGAGCCCACTGCTGACATGAAAGGTAAATATTGCATTCTTACTGTAAGAAGTGTGAACTTTTCTTTTCTGGCTCAGAGCAGATTTGCTTCACTGCATTGTGCACACAGTTGAAAGTTAAGCCGACCAATTCTAAAGGATTTATCTTTTTTTTTTTTTTTCCTCTTTTCTAAATAGCAGAAGTAATTAATCTGCTTCAGAGAATGAATCAGCCTTTTCTGAGCTAGAAACACACAGAGGAGATTGTGGCTGTTTCTGGGGCAGGAGGGAAGCTTACTCACACAGCTGATGCAGCCACCCAGGGCGTACAGCTGTGGGCTGAGAGGGGGGCAAAACCCCAGGGCTGCACCCAGAGCTGCACCCCAGAACCCCCCAGAGCCACCCAGTGCCACCAAGGGACCTGCTGGGACACAGGGAACGGGCTCAGCACTGCAGTGCTGATGGAAGAGATGAGCCAGAGCCCCAGGAATGGCCCAGGGAGGGTGTGGGATCTCAGCACCTCAGGACTGAGGTGCCGATTCCCCAAGACCACCCTTGGGGGGCTCGGGAGCCCTGGAATGTTCCAGAAGTGTCTGGTGGCTGGACTTTGATCCTACACGGGAGACAACACCTGTATGAGGATAGGAGGGTTTCACCGGGGTGAATGGTGAAGGGATCAGTTAATTAGAGAGTGAAACACAGGGTTTAGGATTTCTGTACAGGGGGGTTTAGAGAAGTAAGATGGAGGAATTGGGGCGTGTCCTGTCCTTCTTCTTCTTCTCCTCCATCTTCTGTGGTGATGGTGGCACTTTGGGATTGGTCATTACTAAAAGTGCACTGGTTAATAAGGGTGAAAGGTATTGGGGAAAAATGATAAATATTGTACACGTAACTTTGGGTATAAAGATAGGTGACCGCCCAGAGGGCAGAGAGTGTGCTCATGGCTGGCTGCTGAGCAGAGCTCTGTCGGGCCGAGAGAAAATCTTTTAGATAAACAATTAATAAACACCGAGACCGAGAAAAGAACTGAAGCCTCTTCTCGTCCTTTGAAGCGCGGGCTGCCCCAAGGCCACCCCGGGCCTTTCCAGGCCCTCCAAACAGCCGAAAATCAGACAGGAGGGCTGTGTGGCTCTGCCTCTCGTCCTGCAGCCCTGGGTGGCACATCCAGCCCCTGAGGGCTGCACCCGCTCCTGGCAGTAAATCCTTTGGCAGTAAGGTCATCCTTTTATTTAGGGGAAGTACCTTGATCTGAGCCAGGTGGTGGGATGAGTTGATTTGCACAGTTTGACTTCTTGGTAGGCTGTGGGAAGAAAAGCACTGCTCACAAAAAGCTGCTGCCCTGTTCTATGGGAACCTCTGTTTCCAGCTGGGGCCTCTGGCAGAAAATAAAGCTAATGCTTAGCTCACTGCTTCCAGCCCATGCTCAGCAATGACTTAACAGAAAAGCAGGACAAGCAAAGAGCAGAGAGCTCCCAGAAAGGGGAAGGCAGCAGAACAGAAGCAGCACGGAGATAGCTGCCTCATTAAAAATAATGCAACTTAACCCACGGAGCCAGTGTAACAGTTATGCCTTTGCTGCATCGGCAAAAGCAGACCTGCTCACCAAAATTATAAATAAATAAATCAATCAAGATGATGCCAGCCTTAATCATTGATCTGGAGAGAGGAAGGGGGCTCTGCTGCTGCTGCTTCCCTCCCTTCATCCCCTCTGGCTGTGCCTCCTGCAAGGGAAGGGCTGGCCTTGCAGTCCCTGGGACAGTGTGGGGCTGGAGTGTCCCTCCCTCTGGGGAACACAGGGAAGGGGTGGCACAGGTGCCCATGGCTCCCTATGCAAACAGGAGTGGAGATCACTGGACCTCTGCACTGCCAAAATCACCAACATTTTCCATCCTAAAGTACAACTAAATATAGAGGGTTTATGGTTGCCTCCTTTCCCACACTTTCCTGAGTGATCTCCAAATTCCTCTGCTGTCCTTGCTTGTTAAAATGTGACTCAGCTTTCCCATCTGGAAAAGTGGAGACCCACATGGCTCCAAGGTGGCCAGCTGCCACCAGTGATGTCCTGAGTTAGTGTTAGCCATCAGCTTGGGAGCAGCAGAGCCAACAGAGGCTTTGCAAGCTGGGTTTGGGGGGAAATCAGTGTCAGAGAGCCTGTAGGTACCGTGTGAGCAGCAATGCAAACCATCAGCTGAAACCTCCCTTGTGCACCTTGTGGGGAAGTTCTCTCTGCACCCAGGAGTGACTGAGGACACCTGCTCACAGACTGCCCTGGAACAGCAGTGCAAAGAGCCAATCTCTCCTCTGGCCTCTAACAGTCCACAAAATTAATCCTGCTCACACCTCAGCTGAATAATGATCCTGGTAAAAATAACAAGTGGGAAGTCAATGCCAAGTAGCACCACCTGGTGATAATTACTCCAACCATGCCAAGTTCAACATCAGGCCTTACCAACTGCAGCATTTGGCAGCTCTGCATTTGTCTGTTCTTGTGATACTGGACAGAGTGCTGGAGCAATGTCCCTTCTGAAGTGAGCTGTTTCTTTTGTGGTCATTAAACACTTTGGAATCAGCTGAGTGACTCCAATGCTGGAATGAGGACTTCATCCACTCTCTCTCAGTCCTTTCTGGCTTTGTCTGGTGTCCTTCATCAGCTCAGATGGTTTTTCAGAGACCTTGAAATACACCATTAAATGCTACAGAGCTTTTTGCAAACACTGTTGCTTGCTTAAGAGTCTCATTGATCTGTGGCTCCAGCATTCCCAGCACTTTGAAATGTCAGCTCAGGTATTAAAATAGTAGAAAACAGCTGAATCCATGAACAATATGTGTTCATTACATCAAACAGAAAACTCACCCTGCTCTCCTGATGCTTCCTGCAGATGTGAAAGGCTGGCTGACAAAGCAGCAACAAATGTTCATGTGCCACATTACACAATCACTAACTTTTAATTTTGGGCACTCCTGTAGATGCCAGACAATGACTCAGGGCCTCATGCTTGAGCCCCACACCCTATTTTCTTCCATATTCAGTCTCATAAAATCACCTCATCTACCACTGACATTATCTGGTAGCAATCATAAAGTTTGGCTGTTGCTCATTATTATTTTTTTCCGAGGAAAAAGGAGCCAGAGGATACCTGCCCTTGACAAGGAATCTGAGAGGCACTGAAAAGTCACTCAAATGCTTTCTTTAAGTATTCCCAATTTGTGCTTCACTCCAGCCCTTAAAGCATGCCTGCAGAACTGGAACCCCTGGAATGGTGTGACAACCCCACACCTGCCCTTTGTTAGAAGGAGATAGTCAAAACTCAGAATTTGATGTGACTTGTTGCCTTCCCCAAATTTGTTCTTAGCATTTTGACTGGCAGCACAGGACTGGAGAAATCTCAGTAAAATTAAAATACAGATTGTTTGCTCACTCTATTGCAGCACTTGGTGCTCTCAGAGCTTTTTCTGGCCAGTGGAAGATGAAGGCAGCCTCTGCAAATCAAGCTCATGAACCTGTATGATAAACTGCTCACAGGCAATGCTGAGAAACACTGGAATAACCCTGAGCTTGGTGGATAATGCCAAAGGGATTATACTATATCAGGTCACAAGCAGGTAGTCATGCACTGAACACGAGGGGTATCATGCTGCAGTCTACCTTCTGCAATATATTTAGGTATTTTTCACCTAGTTATATAAAAAGCAATGTACAATGTTAATGAACAGAGCAGGGATAACTCCTTATGTTTATCTGCACCTACCACTTGCAGTGTTTTGGACTGAGCAGGGCTGGATTTGTTCAGTGTCACTGTGTGACCCCATGACCTGACTGTTGGTTCAGTAGTATTTTCTCTGAATCATTATTGATAGACCTTACTGCAAATATTAAGAGCAGGGATATTCAAGGGGGAGCTTAACCTGAGCTCAGATATGAGCACTGAGCTTGTCTGAAGTTCCTTCAGCTGGATGAATGTTGTTCAGTGCCCAACCTGCAGCATTGTGCTGCTCCCCACTGCTGAATTACACCCATCTTCCACTCACAGCTGGCTGCAGTACAATTAAACCTCCTCCTCAACAGAATAATCACTGCAGAAAAGCCCCACATCTAATAATCAATGCCATGGAAGTAAATTGGGTGGAAGGGAGGACAAAATGCAACTTAGCTTGCTTTGGTAAGAAAAATTTTCTGCTCAGCTACTCTGGGAAAATTATCCAGCATAGCTGGCACACAAGACAGGGATAAAGTTCAGCTCACAACACATTTGAAGCCATTTGCTGTGCAGTCCAGTGAAATCAGAAGTGTTCAAACAGAAGATAAAAATTTATCTTTATTTATTAATAAGCAGGGTACAGACCTAGAAGGATCAGACAGACAATGAAATGGAAGGGGTCAGTCTGAGTCTAGCAGGGAGGGAGTGAGTGCAAGTGAGGGAGACTCCATCCCACCTAACTTCTCCCTTCATCACAGAGCAAGTGGGAGAAAGCTGAGGGAATACTGAACCAGCACAGAACATGGGGATATGCAATAAAAACAGGATTAACAGAATGACTGGAACATGATGAGAGCTGACAGCAGGAAACAAAAGTCATATGGACACCTGGAGAGGAAAATCCCAGCTTCCCACCCCCCATCACAGGACAGGAGGAACCTGAGGAGGAGCAGGTTAACTGCAGCACCTACCTGGTGAGGGATTTATTTCTAGGTGAGGTGTCAGAAAAACACGAGAGGCACAGGACAGAGCTCTGAGCCCTGGAGCTCTGCCCATCCACAGGGAACTCAGGGATTAGGAAGCCCAGCTCACAACTGCCAGGGATCAGCAGAAGCTGGAGCCTGCTTCATGAGAGCAGACAGCGAGCTGGAGCTTGCTTGGCATTGCACAGTAAAGAGAAAAGCATGCAACTCCTATTTCTGCACTGATAAGAGAAAAGCACCAGGCAGGGAGAACGAAGCAGACACAGTGCAAATATAAAGTAAGAGAAAGCCATATATTGGAGAAAGGGTTATAATATCAGTTCTATTAAGGTGTGAAATTTCCTTTTCCCACAAGGCAGGCAATAAATGAATTAGTCGTGTGCAATAAGGCATAATATCATTCTGTGTTTAGATTTGCTGACCTGCCAGGTCTCTTCCTGTCCTACACTTAGATTATCTTTTATACAATGGTTCTTGTACACTGCTTGCATTTTTTTCAGCAATATTTTTGGATGACAGCCTAGAATGGGATTATTAACTTATAACAGGACAAAAAAAAAAATCTCATATCCTCACAGATTCCTGCAATCCCTTCCCCCCTGCCCTCTGGTTTTGGCAGCCTCTGTTTAGTGGAAAAATAAGCTTAAGGGGATGGAAGAGAAACGAGATTAGTGGCCAGACAGCCCAAATTCTGAGCAAGTTCAGTAGGACCATGGCAACCTCACTGTAACTCTGCTGACTCCAACTTTCCTTTTCAACTAACTCAAACCAGAAGTTTCCTTGCAGTCTACCAGGGAGCCTGAGGTGTTTTGCACTGTGTTTACCCGGAGAAATTCTTCAGTCTTAAGAATCCCAAAAAAAGAACGTACAGATCACAGTGCCGATCTGGTACAGGGAGGGACAACCACGAGCACCGTTTTGGGGTATTTCTTCTAAAATCAGTATGTCTGAGCACTCCTTCCCCGCCCACGAGCTCTGGAATTCAGCTCTGTATAACTGATGTTGCAAGAAGCCATTTAATCACTGCAGAGTTATTGAGCAAAAGGGAGGATGAGGTTGGAGAGAACTATGTGGGAAAACCGGGCAGGACTTGGGAGATCTTGTCTGAAAACCACCGGATAACAGAACAGAATCCGTCAAAATAAAAGCCTGAAAGTGGCCCAGCGCAGACGCAGGAACGCCATCCATCCGCTCCGCGCTGGGAGATGCTCTGCCAGCCCCAGGCACAGCAGGACCACATCCCTCTGCCACTACACCTGCATCCCGCACCACGTTGCACCTACACGTGCAATCGAGACCACCTCGCACCCATACCCCGAGTGGCGGCAGTGCCATCCGAAGAACACCCAGCACGGCAATCCCAACACCCGAGCCCTCGCACGGTGCGTTTGGGACCCGCTCCCACCTGTGCGCTCCATCCCGCACCTGCAATCCGGACTCCATCCCGCCTATGAACACACCGCGCTGTTGCACCCTCAGCCCGGACCGGCTCCCGGTCAGAGCGGCAGCGGGGCCCGTCCCGGCGATGCTGCCGCACCTGCAGCCCGAACTGGGTCCCACCTACACCTCCCTGCCGCTGTGGCGCCTCCATCCCCCTGCGCTCAGCATCTCTCACCCGGTGTGAGGGTGCAGCTCCGAGCTCCTTCCCCCGCGGACACCGGCCGGTCCCAGCGGTCTGCAGCGGGGCACGGGGGATGCCCAGCCGCGGGAGGGGGTTTAGCCCAACTTCTCCCGACCCAGAGGACCCCGCTCCCGACGGAGCTCGGCCTTACCGCGGCGGCTTTCCTGCGGCGGGGACCCTCAGAGGCACCGACGCTGCTGCGGGCAGCCCCTCACGGCCCCCGGCCCTGCTGCGGGCAGCGCCCCTCACGGCAGCCCCTCACGGCAGCCCCTCCGCCCGCAGCCGCCGGGCTCTGCCCGCCCGCGGGAGCCGCGCCCGGTTCCGGGGCGGGGCGCGGGCGGGGCGGGGGGTCCGGACGGGCCCTGCCGGGGAAGTTTGTCCCCTGCCGGGCGAGGATTCCGCCGCGCCGCCCTGGAGCTGTGTTCTGCCCGGTGTATTCCCTCAGCAGCCCCGCTGCCGTGTCCCGGTCTCGCCCTGGCGGATCAATCCCGGGGGAAGAGCTCCCCGCGGAGCCAGCGCCGTGTTACCCTCGCTGCAGAGGGGTTCTGCCCTTCCCGGGGGGCTCCCCAGTGTTCCCGTTCCTCCCGTGTCCCGTGGGCATCCTGCAGGCCAGCGCTGCCCGCTCTGGGGGTTCCCCAGTGTGCCACTTCTCCTGTGTCCCCTGGGCATCCTGGGGGCGAGCGCTGCCCACTCTGAAGGGCTCCCCAGTGTGCCCCTTCCTTCGCGTCCTGTGGGCATCCTGGAGGCGAGCACTGCCCGTCCCCAGTGTGTGCCCCTTCCTCCCGTGTCCCCTGGGCATCCTGGAGGCGAGCACTGCCCGTCCCCAGTGTGTGCCCCTTCCTCCCGTGTCCCCTGGGCATCCTGGAGGCGAGCACTGCCCTTCCCCAGTGTGTGCCCCTTCCTCCCGTGTCCCCTGGGCATCCTGGAGGCGAGCACTGCCCTTCCCCAGTGTGTGCCCCTTCCTCCCGTGTCCCCTGGGCATCCTGGAGGGGAGCGCTACCCCAGCCGTCTGGCAGCCTGAGCGGCCCCGGTGTGAGGGTGCGGCCCCCGCCCGGCCCGGGGACCGTCTCAGTCCAGCCCTGGGGTTTGGATCCGCGGCCCGGGGCTGGGGGATCCGAGGGGAATCACGAAAGCTTAGGACAGGCTGCCCAGGCGGTCAGAGACCCAAGGGATCCTGCACCCTCCTCCAGGGACGCGGCACCCTGCAGTGTAAGCACTTCACTTTTAACACAGAATTATGGCATTAGTCCGGTTGGAAAATACCTTTAAGATGATCGAGTCCAAGCATTAGCTCATCATTGCCAAGCCCACCACTAAACCACATCCCCGAGTGCCACATTGACGTGTCTTTTAAATACCGCCAGGGATGGTGACTCAACCCGCTCCCGGGATAGCCTGTTACAATGTTTGACTCCTGTACTTTGCACTGGGCTAGGAAAGCTAATATTTGAGCATTTTGCACAGATTTTAGTGTATCACCATGTAAACATCTAGTCAGATATGTGTATCACCATGTAAACATCTAGTCAGTGCAAGTTTAACATCTCATGGTACTTCAGATGAGCACAGTGGGCACCCAACCCAGCAGAAGAGAAGAAATACCTTTTCCATTAGTAAAACACACCAGCTCTAGAGATGGGCAACAAAACAGTGGGGTTAAGCTAAATATTGACAGCCAAGAGGAGAGAATTTGGTGGAAAAGAGACCCCCTTTGTGGGTCAGAAGTGCTGTCTCCTACAGGCATTAGGGGCATGAGTCAGTTCTGATTTCAGGCACAGCCACTCAGCTTTGCCATCCAGAGAAAACCTGGCAGGGAAAATCATGGAGGGGGGAAATAGACTGATGAAGTGTTTTTGCAAAGGACTGCTGCAAGCTGCTGAGAGCCGAGCTGGGACCACTGAGTATGATTACAGGTGACTGGAGGATAGTTACAGGGTGAGAACACAGGGCTGAGTGCTTCTGAGACTTCAAATTGGAAAATGAGACCTGAGCTTTCACTGTTTGCTCATAAAACACTCCTCTGTTTTTAGTGGAAGAGAAGACAAATGGAAAAAGACTGCCTCTCTCAGAGATGGCAGTTAACCAGAGTGGCTCATCGCTTCTTCTTTTACCCAAAACAAATGTTTCTAATTGGTATCTTATGCAATACATACTTAGCTTTACAAATCCACACAGTGGGAAAAATGGATGTGTCCCCTGCAGTCTTTCTCTAAAGGGTTTTTGGAAGAACTATTTATTTTTTAGGAAATAGTACTTGTCTTTGCCTGCTGCTGCTGTTCTTACTTTAGCCTTTTTTCCATTCTCTGCAAGTTTTTGCTGCTTTGGTGTATGAAGAAGAACAGAGAACCCAAATCTTTCCTGCTTGAGAGCATTTTTCTTCTTCTTTGTGTTTGTCTGCTGCCTTTGTATTCTGGAGTAGTCCTGCCATATGGAAGTCAGACAGGTAGGACGCCTTGATGTGGCCCACGGGGCTTCCCTTCCTGCTGCCTCATTCATACACTCATTTCAGGCATTTTCAGCACCAGGTTTGTGCCCTCTGTCCCTCGTGGTGACTGTGAGTGTTGGGACAGTTGGACTGTAGATCCCTTAATCCACTTTCCTCTTATGTCTACAGGAGCATGAGGCAGCAGGGACTGTGGCCATGGGGCAGCTGGGTCACACACAGGAGACCTGCAGCTCACAGGGCAGCTGAGAGACAGGGAGAGGAGCAAGGGAACTCTTCCTCCTCTGTGTTTCACTGCTTTATTCATTACTCTAATGCTTGCTACTTGTCTGTCCTGCTTGGATGTAGAAGGACAGTACACACTGTAAAAGTTTCTTATGGAGGACAAATTTATAACTGCTGGGCCATAAGGGCTCTCATCGTGTAGGAATGAGGGGTAAAGCTCAGAAAACATAAGGCAAAGAGAAAAAAATGGAACTCTGTGTAAATGCCCCTCATTTTCACCCAGATCCCTTTTGACCCAAGCAGATATGACTGTGGGGGTGAGCAGTGAACACACAAGTGCTCCTTTGTTGGGATGCAGCCACGCTGTGCATCCATGTCCAGAGCTGGGTGCACATATGCTGGGGCTGAGGGGGTGCAGATGCTGGTTTGCTTCCCCAGACCTATGTCTGCAGAGTGCTTTGCACTTTGGAACCTTGCACCCACAAAAATCAGGCTGAACTCTCCCTGGGCTCTCCATCTGCCTGCCTGGAGGGGCTGTGATCACTGAGTTTGTTGTTGATGGTCTGAATTGCCATTTCTATTTGGTGTAATCACTGCCAATTAGGTCAGAAATGTGTACATAGAACTCTACCACATGGACCAAATTCTTCTTTGGTTACACCATGAGCCACTATTTGCTCTTTTAATCTCCAGCTGGCCATTTTTTTTTTTTTTTTTTTTTTTTTGGTTTGGGAAAAAGGGCTGATAGCAAATTCATTTTTATTCAACAGCATCCCCATGCTTGGCTGCTCAGTCCCACAGTGAAAGGGCTGGAAAGAAATACAACAGCAGCTGGAAGATGGGGCTTTGAAGCTCAGGGGAATTGTTGCCTTGGCTGGATTGAGGTCCTGAAAAGCAAATTTTTCAGTAGACCAAGCTACTTTCAAGTCATTCTTAGCATGTGTTGCTTTGTCTTCTCACTACCTACACTTTATTAAATAGAATAGAAGAGAATAGAAAATTTTCAGTTTGAAGGGACCTACAATGACTATCTAATCTAATTGCCAAAAATATGAATCAAAGTTTTTTTTTCTTCTGACCTCTTTGTTTTTTTCTTGCTGTCCACAGACCTCTGTCAGGTTCCTGATATTTTACCTGCAGTTGTGCCCTGCCCTTCAGGAGAGCTGAAACATTTATTTGGTGTTTTTGACATGAAGGCAGGGCTAGAGTAGAGCTCAGGAATGCAGAGATGTGAGTGTTTGTGCAGACATTCCTTTTCCTTCTTAGCAGCAGGGTTTCAGACAGAGATCTGCCATGCTGAGAATGTCATTTCTGCACAGCTGCAGGAATTGTTGTCCCAAGGTCTGATGACGAGAGTCGGTTTTGTGTTTGTCCCCGTTCAGATTAAAGTGGGACTCGTTTCCAGTGGTGGTGAAGGTTAAGAGCATGTACTGCACAGAAGGATTCCTGATCTTTTGTTTCTTCACTTAAGGCTTTGGCAATGCTTACAGCGAAGGTCAGAGCACAGAAGAAAAGTGTTTTTTGGTTTTCAGCCGCCAAGCAGTTGTCAAAGAGTTGAATTTTCCTGAGGGAGAGGCCCCAAGAGAGTTGAGAACCTTAAAGATAAAGATATTATCTATAATACCAAGTGCAAAATAATCTTTGTGTTTTAGTGTTCCCTGAACCACAGGAGATTGAGTAACAACGCTGAGCAGCAATGTGGAATTTGTAAGTCAGTAATGGTGCTTACACACACGAGGATTTAGACACATATTTGCAGTTGTAATGGGAGGAAGATAAACCTCTCCTCTCATTTAAGAAGCCTAGAGACACTGAGTGGATGAAATGCCTCAGATTGTGTAATTTAGATAAAGACTTAGAGATGTCCTACTATGTAATGTTCCTAAGCACAGTCAATTTTTCTAGGATGTTTTCAGTCACTTTGCCTCATGTTTTGTTTTGTTAGAGGCTACACTTGGAGAGTGAGAGTCCTTTGTTTCATCAGGGCTCATCTGCTGCTCTTGCCTCCTCCCCACTTGACAGGGTTTTTTTATTTCGTGTGCCATCATGTTTATTTCCCCAGCAACAGCAACTGCATCGCAAACATGACTTCATAGAGATTAAAGACTTTCAGAACGAGAGTCCACAGCAGAGACTGAAGTCTTCTTCCCTTCATTGCAATTTAGGATTAATGGCTGTATTTCCCACATAATGGATTTTTAAAGCACTGTGATTTTGGCACTGATTATTCAGACACACTCAAGGCACAGACTAACAGGATGTAATTTTGTACTGATTCAGTGCCCTGGTTTTCTTATAAATCTCTTGCTCCTTGCTCTTCCTGGTATTCTTCCAGGTGCCCAGCAAAGACATGCTTGCTGTCACTTGCTATGGATGAGGGAATTGGTTACAAACTCAGGAGACAGTATTTATCCAGGTATCCCATTCACTGTGGGATACACATCTGTCAATCAGACTGGGTGGACAGGAGATGTGTGGCTCCCTGATCCTACCTCTTATCCAGGTGATGTAAAAATTTCTAAGTCTTCCAGAGCTTCGAAATGTTTCCAATTCAGGAAAGCTTTCTGCTTTTATGCCCAAGTTGCTGGAGTTCAGGTTCCCATTGCTAATAACTCACCTAGGAGCATCCTTTGAAATCCTGTGTGTAATTCTCGATAATGTCCAGAATGGTGAATTTAAAGTGGGACAGATGCTGAGAAGGGAGATGCTAGTGGGGTTTTACAGCATGAGATTAAAAGACTTTTGGCTGATAAAACATAACAAATTGAGGGTTGAGAGGGCATATGATCATCTCTGAATATCTCAGGAGAGGTGTCAGTGCAAGGCAGGAGCAAAATACCCCCTGGTTATTCAAATGTGTGAACTGTGCTAGCACAAGAACAAATGGCTATTAATGAGAAATAAACCCATTTACACTGGGGAAGAGAAAAAGGGTTTTAATGGTCAGAAAAGTGTTATCTCTGTCAGGAGATGAAAGGCCAGAATTCTGGGCTGAGTTAAAAGGGAGCTTCATTTCTTTATGAAGAGTGATTGAAGAAGGATTTGTCTGCAACAGCAGATGCCAATTTCAGTGACCACAAAGGGGTTTGATCCTAAATTCTCCTTTCCTTTTAATTTAAGCATCTGTTTATAGCTCGAAGGGATGGAGAAAGGCCGTGGTACATAGTTTGCCCTCCAATTTTGGCTAGTTATTTAGGACAGCTGCTCTCACAACATGGGGGTGCTTTGAGATAGGTCACCCCTCCTTTGGCTCCCTCCTTGTTCCTCACATACTCATGTCAGGCTCAGCCTACATCTCTTGGTTGTGGTTCTGGTTCACTGTTGGTTTCCCTTCTCCTTTTGCTTCCTGGATGCCTGCAGTGTTTTGTACACTTTGAGGCAGGAGTTTCTCTGTAGATTTCCCTGAATCTTGTAATGGAAACTCCTTCCATCAGCTTTTGGATGACCAATCCACTGCCACAGAAAGAAGGACCAAGCAGCTTAAGATGTGTGTAAATGGTTATAACAAAATTACTTCATTAATGGCACAGCTCCTGCCTCTTTACCCTTCCCAGAATATTGGACATGCAGATATGGCAAAAAAATAATGCCACATTTCTGGGAAAGGATTTTTGCAAGCACTTGGGCCCTGTGATTTGATCCAGCAGAACAGAATCCAGCTATTTTGTGCCTTGTCCAGTAAAGATTTAGAACTTCAGAAAAAAAAAAAAAAAACTCATCCAACTAGCAGAGGATAACTTCGAGGCAAATAACAGATGTTTCCTCACACCAGGTGATATAAGTTGAGAAACTCCCTGCTGCAGGATGTTATCCATAGTAAAAATCAGTGGAGACCAATTTGTGGAAGACTGAGGGCTATGGAGATAATATTTTTGGCTCTGGAAGTTCCTAAGGTACAAAATGTTGGAGATGGAGGAGGAGTTATGGGTGGATATGACTATATGCTATAATTAATTATAGCATAATTATTTGTTCTTAGCTTGGTATTATTAATTGTTAGACTGGACTAGCAACTATGAAGCATCTTGTTTGGCCACTTACAGACAATAAATGTGGGTCTAGTTGGATGGAAGCTTTAATGTGGCCCATTAGAGCTTGTTTTATATTTTGTGCTTTCTTCCAGCCTGCTCCTCATAGGAAGAGGCAGCTCTCCATCACCTGCAGAGCCTGGTTCACTGCCCACTCTTTGATCCAATGCCTGTGAAAGTTTTAGCTAAGGTGCTTAGAAATAGACTGATTAAAAGTATGATAGCTGCAAAAAGCTGTCAGATCTTCCCCAGAAGGTCTTTGTTCTGGGTTTGAACAGGGCATGGGGTTTTGTTTCCAGAGACAGCTTAGTGCTAGCAGTGATTCAGCCTGGGATGGTGGATGGATGCAATTACCATGGCAGGACAAGGCACGGTTCCTTCTCCTCCAAGATCCCTATTTTCACTGCCCTTGCTTCCAGAGAAGCAGCATGTTCTGCATGTTAAGTATCAACATGGCTCCAAGTTTCATGCCCAGTTTTGATAAATAAAATCTGTGTTCTAAGCAAAGGCACCCAGACAAAGCCCCGTTGTGAGAGCAAGACTTAGGCCTAGTGTATGTCTTGGGGAGAAATGCAGAATTCATTTTGGGGAGGGACGCTGATATGAACAGCAGGCCATTTTCTTCCACAAAGGCTCTCTTTCAAGGCTGGTACATGCAGCAGAACAAAGGCTGACCCCATAATCTCTACTCAACAATAGCTTGGGATATTTGATTTGATTTTACATGCATACATCATGCCTGGCTGTAAATAAACAGAGCCATGATTTGATGCATTGTGAGGATAAAGTCAGCCTGTTCCCCTTACCCCTCTGGTTTCAAGGAAATGCTGATTTTGTCTCTCTGCCTTCTCTTGGCTGAGGGATTTCCATCTTGCCACCAGTGCCAAAAGGTCTCAGTTTAAAGGCCAGTAACAGACACAAAATGTTTTGCCACCATTTTATGGGCACCAAATTGGTTCATCTCTTCTTTCTCTAATCCCTGTAACTTCTGGGTTTTTTAAAGGACCTTTTCTTGGCTGAATTCATGGCCAACAAACAAGTAGGCCAAGGAGAACTTGGGTTTTCCAGGTAACTTGAGGCCCATGCTGTGGTAAATTGTTTTATATTTAGACTAACTCTCTACTTCTGTTCCTCATATGTAAAAAGGAGGAAGATTCAACTCACAAAGCCCATCCTTGGATGCCTGAGGGACTCCTACAACAGAGGAATGTCTCCTGCTCAAGCACATAAAGCAGTGGTAGTATGCAGATTAGTGGTAGATTTTATAAATTGTCCACAAAGTTTGTTGGGAATGAAACATATTTTCCCAGCACTTTTTGTGGTTATAATGCAAGGAAAATTTGGGCTGTTGCTCTGGAAACATAGCAAACCACTGGCCTAAGAAACAGTGTGTTTGCAATGTAAACATTTGTGCCCTTGTTTGTATAATTGTCTGTAACTGGAAAACAAAGCAACCATAGTGAGAGTCTTGCCTAATCATCAGTTGTTTTACTGGATGAAACAATTTTTACTTGCACATTTTTATTCCACTTGGCTCATTGATTAGCATTAGGCAAAAGTTTGTGCAGCAACAGTTGTCAGAGCCTGGCATGAATGGCTCCTATGGCATAACATCACATGTAACAACATACAACAACAATTTTCTAATAATGTCAAAGTCTTTGAATATGCTTTAATATTTAGGCCAGGAACACAGAGATCTGTTTCAGCAGAAGAGCTGATGAAATGTATGACTCAGTACATGGAATTGCCTCTAAATACAAAAGCACTTGATTATCATCAGCAATTACCCTGACAATTTGTGACGTTCCTATAAACTGACCTGGTTGTTTTAGCATTTATTATTTCCATTCATCAAATATTTTAAGACACATAGTGATGAAAGGGCAGATTTTCTGGAGATCTTAATGTCAGAAGAGTACAGGAAGACTATGTGAGGAAACTTCAGATTTTCCTTGAAAAATTGGTAGAAAAGGAAAAACAGGATTAAACTAGTAGTCAAAGGGGTAATTATGAAGCCACTTCCATGGATTAATGACTGGTTAAGGCATATGTAGTAAAAAAAATTTCACAGCTGAGGAGGAATGGACTTACATCTGGTTCAGCCTGGAGAAGAGGAGACTGAGGGGAGAGCTCAAGAAGAATTTAGACAATGCTCTCAGGCATATGGTGTGATTTTTGGGGTGTCTGTGCAGGACCAAGAATTGGATTTGATGATCCAAGTGGGTTCCTTCCAGCTCAGGATATTCTGGGTTTCAAGCAGACTGCTATAGAGATTTATCTTGTGTTGCTTTTCTTACATATTCACAAGTGATCTACAAGAGCAGTGAATAAAGAAGTGACAGCAGCTCCGGATGATACAGGGTTGGCTGAGGATAAGAAAAATGAAAACTGACAGTAAAGACTTACAGAAGGATCTCACAAAGGTTATTGGATGAATGGGAGAATAGCAGATGCAATTCATTTACTTAAGGAAAACAAGACAATCCTAGCCATGCACAGGTCTAAAATTAGCTATTGCCACTCAGGAAGAAGAACTTTAGCTCATCATGTATAACCCCATGAAAATGTCAATTCAATGCTCAGCAATTAGAAAATGGTAAACCAGATGTTAGGTATTGTTCAAACAGGAAAAGTGCACAAAAAAGGAGAAACATAACAAGCTACTATAGAAAATGTTTTGCACTCACAGCTGGGAAGCTGCATAGAGCTGTTCTTAACTTTCTTGCTGAAAAAAACCCCAAAATAAAGTAGAAAAAATGTGGAGAAAGCAACAGGAATAGTAATAGGAAGGACCTCTTTTCATAAGAAGACTTTACCGAGCAGGAAGAGGGGTGATTGAAAGGGTCTGTGGTTGAAGCTGCAATGTCATAAGTGCAATGGAGAAGGTGCAATAGTGAACAAAATTATCCACCTTTTTCCTTGTCAAATGAGAGCTTGGGGTCCTAAGATTAACTATTTTCTTCAGTAACAGGTTTTAAACTAAACCCCTGTTCTTTACAAGGTCAGGCTTTAAACTCTAGAGTTCACTGTACATACTCAAGAATAAAGTTCTTCAAAAAGTAGCTAGAGAAATTGAAGGGAGAAAAGTCCATTGAGGCCATTAATCACAAAGGTCTAGTGTGGATCAGCAAGTGCAAAAGATGCACATGGATTAGAAGAGTGTTTGGATTGAGTGCCATGACCTTATTGCCCAAGTGCTCACTGCTATCCAAGACCACTGCTGTGGTCCCAAACATGGGACACAGGTCCCACAGCAAGGGTTCCTGCCTTCTCCCCCAGAGCTGTAAAGAGCTCAGCAAATTTGCTGCCAAACTTCTCTTACAAACTGACCTTCAGACTGGGGCTAGACTTTGAAGCTCTGATTTTTCCAGGGTTACAGAGGAAGATGGCAACAGAGTCTGCAAGAGCACTCAAATCTCCTGTGTTCCCATGGGATCATGCACCATGGGACAAGCCAGCCTGCCTATGAATGTGCAGTTCTGCCTCTGTTTTTTGCAATTAAGGCACCATTTAATCATTTGCCAACATTTTCAAAACATTTATCCCCTGCCACTGACAGGTTTTGAGCTAACTGTGGTACAGAGAAGCTGCTTTTTTGGAAACATCTGAAGGCACTCACAAGGCTGGTGTGACAGAGTTTCCATAGCTTGCTCTTGCTGCACAAAGGTTTGCTTCCTTATGAGTCAGCCACTAATGTGCCTTGGTTACTCATCAGAAAACTGCTTGAAGAATAATTTTGAGCTGAATTTGATTAATACCTGAACAGTTGAGCTGGGGCAGAGACTCAGAGCTGGGGTTAGTAATAGCGTGGGGTAAGGAGGACTGACAGCTTTCCACATTTCACTGGTGGAAGCTTCACTTTTCATAATAAACCCTTTCTCCTTTGAGCCCCACCAGAGCTGCACTGAGCCCCAGGGATTCAGGTTAACCCCAGAAGCAGTGTTTTTAGTCCTGTAGCCTGCTCAGGGGACCTGCCTGTGTGCTCCTGGATGCACATGGGCTGATGTGTGCCCTCCTACAACAGGTGAGCTTTGTGTGGAGCTCATCACCTCCCCACCCTGTGCCTCTGGGGCCAGGCAGCTGAGCCAGCATGAGAAAGGCTGTTATTTAACATTGCCATGGGCCAGCAGAAAGTGCTTCTTTCAGTTGAAGGAGGAAAACAAAAAGGAAGTGGTGATTCTCGGTGAATGTGAGTCATGAGACTTGAAAGGGTTATATTAGGGTAGGGCAGGAAATACCCCTTACTTGATGGAGACCTTCAAATCACTGCCTGGTTCTTCTTTCCTTGCTATTACCAGCCTGTGCTGCCTTGTGCTGGTTTCATTTGCACTGTATTGCCTTGCCCTTGGACTGACTGTTTTGATAAAGAGTGAAAATCATGTTCCTGCCCTTGGTATTGTACAGTCAATTGCTTCAGGCTGGACAAATCTGTTCTCTCCCCCAAGGCCAGGCTTGGAATGAAGGATGGGCCAATGCAGGGGGCTTTTGTCAGCAGCTGCAAAGCCAAAGCAGCGTGGGTGCTTGTGTGCACTGAGAAATTCATCTGTGTCTGGTCCTCTCTACCTGTTCTTTGTAAAATTTTAACTGCCCCCTGTCCCTTACGTGTCTGCAGAGAGAGACCAGAGGGGAGCTGAGGCTGGGCAAACACAGGAGGGAGAAGCTTGGCTGCAGAGGTTGGTCCTTGCCTCACAGGCAGCAGAAGCTGGCAGGAGAGGGAAAGCTGGAAGGGCATTTCCAGTGCTGTCTTTCCACACTTGGGCCTCACACAGGTTTCAGAGGAACCACTGGGGGATTGCAGGTGGCTTCACAGCACTGGAATCTGCTTTCAGGGCTTCTTGTGACTGAGGCAATCAGGTAAAGATGGCTCATTGCAGCCTGCCAGAGCTGAAGGATGAGTAGTCCATGTCGTGTCTCCCAGCTGCACAGATCCTGCTGGATCTACAGCACTGCTGGCTGCACTTGGCTGCAGATCTGTAACTCTTTCCAGAGCAGAGGAAGACCTGAATTCCAAAGGCCATCCTGTAGGAAGTCAGACCAAATTCTGTAGGTGCTGCTGAAAGTTGTTGAGAACCTTGAATATTCATGCAGCCAAGAATTGCCTGTTGCTGTGACGCTCTGAGGATGGAACCCACATGAGACACACAGGGAGGGAGATCTTTTGTTATACTGACTCCAGTTTTCTTTTATTTATTAAGAAATCTGTGCAGGGCTTAGGAAAACTGGTCTTTAAAGCTGTCATCAGCTTTTAAAAGACAAGCACAAAAGCTTCAGCTTACCATTATCTGATGAGCTTGTAAAATAAAAGCTGTGGAGGTGTGTGGGCACTGAGCTCTGTTTTCCAACTCCATGAATGAAGCTGTAAATGAATGGGGAATGGATAGCTCATGTCTCACACCTGCATCACCACCTCTGCAGGAAGGGACCAGTTTCTCCACTGAGCTCACCATACCAGAGGTAATTAAGCTGGTGCAGGACAATGCCAAGTCACAACAGCAGATCGGTTCCATCTCAGACACTGGGCAGAGGATTGACTCATTTGACTTCTCTTTCCATTCCCTCCCTGTGGAGGCAGTGTGTTCACAGGCACTGCTGTAGTGTGGTAGTTTTTCTCTGTTGGGATCCCCTGTGTCTGGAGCAGTTGCTTTGCTTGGTCTGTGGATTCCTCATCAAACACACAATCTCAGATGGGAGCACGCAGGCAGGGTCCCTAAAGCACCTTGCACTCATTTGCCCTCCAGAAACTCCAGATGAGTTAACACCAGCCATGAAGTGGTTTCTTATAAAAACAGCATGTTGTCTTCCCTGGAAATGAAGAGCCTTTTCCCATTTACAGAAGCAGCATGATAAATATTTTGATTTCAGTATGTCTTTTGTTGGGAATCATTTCCATTTAGTTTCTTACCACAGTAACTTGGGGGCTAAGAATAACTAGAGTCTAGCAGTTCCTAGCTGGTGAGATGTATTTTGAGAGCTAGGTTCAAACTTGCATTACTCATAAGATGCAGAATCTGCTCCTGCACTGTGCTCAGCAACGTGCAGCTACTCCAGTCTCTTTGCACTGAAGGAGCTTGATAACGAGCAGGGCAGGGATGGCAGCCTCCAGCCCTCTGGCTGGGAAGAGCTGATGTTTCCCAGATAGCCACAGCTGGACATACCCACACAGAGCTCATTAGTGCAGCACTTCTGCTCTGGAGGGCTGGAAGATGCTCTGTGCACACAGCTGAGTGCAGCCCAGGGCAGAGCAGCCCAGGGCAGCCAGCAGGTTTGCATTGGGGACATGCTCTGATCCTCTGCTCAGTGGGGCAGCTGGAGCCTTCCCCCAGCCAGGGAACTGCCTTGGATCCATGGAGAGCCACCCTGGATGCAGCATTGTGCAAATATCCTGTGTGCTCTGGCTGTCCCTTATCACTGAGCAGTGTGATAAGGGCACAGGGGGCTGCTCTCCACAGAGCACAAGCCAGGTGAAAGGTGTGATCTGGTGGGTGAGCTGCACCCTCAAACAGCTGGGTTAAAACTGTCACAGCTCTCTGCACTGGTGTCTCACCTGGTGTTTCCCAAGGATGAACTCCAGTTTGTCTCAGAAATCTTTTATGAAAAATCCTTTCCTTTGGATTTTTCCTTCTGAGAAGCTGAGAGGCCTCAGGAACAAAATGTAAACAATGGTTATCTGCTGCTGTGGAATGCAACAGGTGCATCTGTGATTGGCCCATGTTGGTTGTTTGTAATTAATGGCCAATCACAGTCAGCTGGCTCCGACACAGAGCCCAAGCCACAAACCTTTGTTATCATTCATTTCTATTCTATTCTCAGCTGGCCTTCTGATGAAACCTTTTCTTCTATTCTTTTAGTATAATTTTAATGTAATACATATTATAAAATAATAAATCAAGCTTTCTGAAACATGGAGTCAGACCTTTGTCTCTTCCCTCCTCCTAAAACCACTGTGAACACCGTCACACCAGTTAGATTCTTGGAGGGTCTTTTTTGTTTTATCCTTTTTTGTTTTATCCTCTGATGGTCAGAGGAGGGAGAAGGGAGGAAAGGCAAATGCCTTTCAGTCAGAGATGCTCAGCAGGGCTGTGTGCTCTAGATGCCCAGAGTGCCCAGCACCAACTTTCAAGCAGGCAGTGTCACTTGTGCCCTGGAGCTCCCCAGCTTGGGCATTTGCAGTCCCTTGGGACTGGAGGGAGCAAATGAGGACAGCATGGAAAGGTCTGGGTCGCCTGTAATGTGGGAGTGGAGCAGAAATGCCAGAGGAGTCAGGCACTTGGAATGGGAGGGGGCAGATAAAGGCTGAGCACTGCCTGGGAGGGGCAGGAGGGAGTGTAGGAGGCTTCACTGCCATGTCAGGGACAGGGGAATTGTAGAGTGCTCCAATTTTCAGCTCAGAGGTGGGATTGAGAGCCTCAGTCCTTCTTGCCTTCTTCAGACCAAAAAAAGAATTAATTTTAATTTTTTTTTCTGGTTGAAATGCAGGTTTTATGTGAATAGAATATAGAAAGGAGAAGTAATTTGGGTCAAATGAGAAAAGGAAGCAGAAGCAAAGATATGTGCTGAAGTGTCTAAATGTGGTGTGAAATGAGTGGCCAGTTGAGGAGTTGCATCTGGCCAAAGGCAGTGTCCTTGCACTGAAGTGAATGAAGTTTATTAGATTTCTCTGCTGTGCATGAGATTACACCCCCAAGAAGCCAAAAAGGAAGCTGTGAATGTTGGCCACTTTTAGAATCACAAATCAGTATAGCAGAGAGGAGGTTTGGGATCTGATTAAAGACAGAGAATCACAGAGTCCCAGTGGGCAAGGACTGATGCAAAGGAAGGTTCAGCTATGCAGTGCATCTGGACCCCTGCCAGTCAGCTCTGGTGCTCTCCAGGAGGGTGCAGGGGGATGCTGATATTGATAAAAAGCAGAGAAGTTTTCAGCTTGCATGAAGGAAGCCCTGTCACACTCTCTTGCTGTAGCAGGTATTGGTGTGGAGCATCCACTGGGAAATGATGGGGGCAACCAGGAGGGCCAACATCTGGCCAAACTTCTGGAGAGGGGTGTGACTCCATTTGCAGAACCCATTAAGTGTCCAGAGGCCTTTGGAGATGTTTATCTTTGTCCCTGTGTCCTTCCATTGGACAGATACACCTGATTTGCCTGTGTTAAGAGCTTTGAAAGCTGCTGAGCTGGTAAGTTTAGTGTTGTGATCCCATGTTGTGATCCCATGTTGTGGGACATGCAAGGGACAGTTCACAGACTGTGCTCACTCTGCTCAAGCCACCACCAGCCCTGGCAGGATCTGGACATCCCTACCTGCCAAACTGGGCAATCCATACCTGCCAAACTGGGCACTGATGGAAACATAGAGAGGGTGATGAACTTTGGACAAATGACTGTTGCTTGAAGGAAGACATAAAAGGGCTGCTGGCAGTCACAAAATGAACAGCTATCAGATGGTATCAGGAGGCCTGAGAGAATGCCTGCACAAGTTATTTATAATTTTTTGGGGTTGCTCACATTAGTAAATACTGGCTGAGGAGAGTTTAAGCCATGCCTTCAGCTTCTGCTCTGTGCAGGTCAGATATGGAGTTGGTGGAATCAGCACATACAACTAAATCCTTCTCTGAGGATCAGCCTAAAAGTGGCAGTAACTCCAGCCATAATGGCACAGGTCAGGTGGGAATTTCATGCCACAAATGGAAAAGTGAAGTGACAGACCTGGGCCATTGTTTCTTGTCGGAACCCAGGACATTCCTCTGGCTGCCCTGGGTGATTTGAGACCCTGGCAGGGGCTCAGAGACCTTGGCACGGAGTCAAAAACACCTGTGCCTTTGATTTTAGCCCATGGAAAAAATTACCAATTTTGTGTGAAGATTTGAAAGCCACAAGAGTTTGAGTAGAATGATAGTGAATTTATCACTGGGTGAAAAAGTAGAATTTTGGGGTTTTAGAATGGGAGTTCAAGAGGCAAAGTGGAGAAATCTGGGTGTGTTCTGTCTTTCTCCTTCTTCTTCTTGTCCTCCATCTTCTGCTGTGATGATGACAATTTTTGATTGATTTAGAGTAGAGACAAACTGTCTAACATAGGTGATAGGTATTGGATAATTATTGTAAATAAAGAATATGTAGTTCTTGGTATAAAAAGGCTGGTCAGTATACCTTAACCGGACCTACTGGACAAATCTCAGCAGGTCAGAAAGATAGTGTATTAGATAAGAGCAACTAAACAACCTTGAGAATGAAAGCCAAGGAATTCTGTCTTCTTCTTTGGTCTCAGAGCTGGGAAAAAGAGACTTTCTAACACTTTGGGGTCATCTCGACACCAGAGACCTCGTCAGTTTCCAGCCAAGACTCAAGCACATGTGCTTATTGTGCCTGCAATTGTGCTGATTTAGAGGAAAAAAAGCCCCTTATAGCTGTTCTCCTCAATGAACACGGTAAAATGATTTTGTTCTCTCCTGGTACATTCATATGTCATTTTTGGCTCTGGATCTAAATGGGGCTGAGCTGGAGGTAAGGTTTCTCAGCTGTTTGTGTGGGCTGGCACAGCACACTCAGGGCTCTTGTTCAGCACAGTAAACGTGGTTCCAGGTTCAGAAACCTCCAGGCAGAGATGTGCAGGTGCTCACTCCCCACTCTCATCCCCACCTGCTCTGCAGTGACCACAGACTGAGGGCTTTGTCTCTACTCCCCATTTTTGCATCTCTGGTTTGATTTCTCAGCAGGGCTGCCCTTGCTGGGGGCTGTGGCTGCTCTCACAAGCTCCAGCTGCTGTTCAGGGAGGGCATCTGGAGCCAGGGCTGCAGGAGGAGGCTGTGCTTAGGCAGGTGCTGAGAAGGGCTTTGAGCCCTGACTCTCATTTTTGGGTGAAAACTCTTCCTCCCCATCCTCCAGGATGTCCCTTACTCCGAACACCTGCCTGTGATGCTGGCAGCAGGACAGCCCCTTCTATGTGGCTTGGGGAGAAATGTGTGTTGGCTTTCTCATTAAAATTATGTCACATGGGGTGACATAATTATTAATTATGTTAATAAGCACAGAGGAGTGCCATGGAAATGATCAGAGGGGCTGGAGCTCCTCTCCTAGGAAGACAGGCTGAGAGAGATGGGGGTGCTCAGCCTGGAGAGAAGGTTCTGGTGAGGACTTACAGCACATTCCATTATATAAGGGAGTAACAAGAGAGCTGGAGAGGCACTTTTAATGAGGGCATACACTGATGGAACAAGGCTTAATAGCTTTAATTTGAAAGAGGAGAGATTTAAATTAGATATTTAGAAGAAATTCCTGTCAGTGAGGGTGGTGAGGCACTGGAACACATTGCCCAGAGAACTTGTAGATGCTCCATCCCTGGAAGTGTTCAAGGCCAGGCAGGAGGGGGCTCTGAGCAACCTGGTCTGGTGGAAAGTGTCCCTGTCCATGGCAGGGGGGTTGGAATGAGACGAAATTTAAGGTTCCTTCCAACCCAAACCAATCTGTGATTCTGTGAAATTGTTCTTGGCAGCAGGAAAACAATTATCAAATTTTTGAGTGTCAGATTTCAATCTACATGGAGAGGGAGAGGCTCAGGCATTCAGCTGGGTAAGAAGAAAACCTAGGCCTTTGAGGTCTTCATTCCTCTTTCTGCTCTGAGTCATTACGGTCACCCTGGGGCAAAACATGACAAACCAGTCACAGCCCTGTTCAATTTCTCAATTTTCTGAGAACAGACAAAATGAGGTCTCTGACCCTGGGACAAGAGCTGAAAAAGCCCTTTTTTTTTCTCTGCCTCTGCCCTGCTGGGGAAGTTCTCTGCAGACCAGGCTGGGGTTTTGGTTTGACTTTCTTCCCTAACACCTGTAATGTTGTGGCTGTGCAGGTGTGAGGAGTACCCAGAGGGAGGAGAGACCCAACCACACTCACCACTGAGCTGCCTGACCCAAAGAAAAGGAGGATGTTCCCTGTAATAGTGCTCAGGATGAATACTGGACTACAGAGGTCATGAAATCACTGTGTAAATCCCCCTCACTTGCTATTTGAGCACATAGAGGTTCTGTGGTACAAAATGTGACTTCCAATAAACGTCCCTTGAGTACAAATTGTGACCTCCAATAAATGTCCCTTCTGGGGACTTTCCTGGGTAAAGCTGTCAAATGAGGACATGCCCAAATGAAGTGTGCCTCAACTTGTCCATCCCTTCTTGGGGTCAACAAGTGAGAGCCTGCACCATGCTCCCCCAGTGCCTCTGTCCCTGCTGGTGCAATGCAGCTGTGGGGCTCACACTGGAGTGCATCTCCCTCTCTCATTTGCAAAGGAGTTATTTATTGCCAGACACTGCAGGATGGTGGAGTGGCTCATGGCAGCCATGTAAAGTGCCTTAACAGCTCATTCATTGCCACAGATGAGGAGACAGCAATTACACTGTTTACACCACAGTTGTTTTGTTTTACAGCCTCATTCACATCCATCCCCCCGTAACAAACTCCGAAGGAAAAGCAGCGCTTCATTGCTGTTACTCATCTGTGTAATTAAACAGCAAGTGCCTGATCTGTCAGAGAGAGAGGCTCATTCAGGTTCTGCCTGAAACATGTTTGCTCAGCTGAAGGGCGGAGTTCCTCAGGATTGGCACAGCCCTGTTAAAAACAGCTCTGTTGAGGATGTGAATGGAGGTCTGGGTACTTACCCAGGCTGCTCTTATGACGGACATAGTGTTAATTTCAGACCACAAGTGCTTCCTTAGATTTTGAGGCTCTATGAGCATCCCAAACTTTCTAGGTTGAGTGGGCTGAGTACTAAAACTGCTTCAGATAAAAGTGGAACCAAGTATGTCCCCCAGCTCCAAGCCCTTTCCCAGGGTGCTGGAGAGGATGTGGGGATGACCTCTTCCCTTCTTAAAATCTGAACATGACATTTTCCAAATGAGATTATCATTTAACAGCCCTTTACCATCTCTATATTTTGCACTGGGATTGCAAATGGGGAGTGATTGACACTGATCACACCAGATGCTATTTGATTGTCTGCTTTATAATTGGCTTACATTTCCAGTTGCCATGTGCTCTTTGCATTTTGCAGGGAAATGAGGCAGTGGAGCTTTGTGGGCACATCTCTGTCCCAGATCATCCTGTCTGTGAAACAACCCTGTGGGAAGCTGCATCATCCTGCTCTGACCACCTCTTTTTGGCTTTGTTTGAATTTCAAGCAGTTACAGTTATGAGGTTCTAACCATTGCTAGCCTGGCTTGCAGGGGTCATTTATGAGTGTTGGACAAGCTTTACCTGCCTATGTTTCTTTCCTTTACATGGTCTGAATCCTCCACTGAGAGTGAAATTTGTTTTGAGCAAGGATTGGAACACTAATTCTGCCTCTTCTCAGATAGTTTTGTTGCCAGTGACTTCACCACAACCATGAAAGACCTAAAGTCATCCTAATGACCAGAGCAGTGCTCCATCACACTGCTTTCTCTGACCATTGGTGTCTGTGTCTACCTTTCCTGTGCTCCATCTTGTTGCTGGATTTCACCAGACCAAGTTCCCTGAAGGGACATGAAAAAGGCTGAAGAATGTTTGCACTGGCAGAAGACCAAGCTTTCAGGGAAGGCTGTAGGAGCAAGGCTTAGAAGATGCAAAGGATGGGCTTTTTGGGGACAACCAGAGCAGTGAGATTACAGGGAGAGTGCTGAAAATTTTGCATTCATGCAGAAATGTTAAATGAATATACATTGACTATGTGGGCCTTTGGAAAATAAGATTTCCCCCCTAGAATATGAGGAGAGGCATATTAGGTTTTTCCAAAGAGTCCTCACTTCTTGTGGCTCAAGTTCAGACTATTTTCTGATGAGGCATTGACAATCCTTGACATAGGTGAAGGAGAAGTGCTGGGTTCTGCTCTGGGACTTTTGTGAGTGAGTTTAGTGACCAGCCTTTGCTGGGGGTCAGCCTGGTGACAAGATGACCCTTTCATATTGCATAGTTCTGGTTTCATGAGATTTTTAAGGTTTTGGTTTTGTTTTGTTGTTTTTGTTTTTCGAGGATAGTGTGTCTCGTTCAATGCCCTTTTATGAGATACAGGATTTTAGAGAAGTGATACCTGCTGTTCCTGTGCAGACCGCACTGGGGGCAGTGGGTAGTGATTCAAAATGGATCAGAATCAGATTGTTCTGCAGTGCTGTGAATTCAGAAAGAGGAAGTAAAACCATTAGAGATGGATCAAACCTCCCAATGTTACCCACACACATCCTCCAGACTTCTGGCACCTTGGCATGGGCTGCTTGCCTTGGGTGTTGCTGGTGAGTCAGGCAGACAAATGCAGTACTCTCCCCATTTAGGTGCCTGTACCCTTAATGTAACAAGTATTTGTGCTTCAGGATTTTATACATGTAGACCTCTTTACATTTCTAACCTTTCTACCCAGGCCTGTTTGACAGCAGTAAGGCATTTATTCAGCTGTTGGTTTAGATTCCTAATGAAACATTGTCTTAGGTGCCCACCTTGGGAAAACTAAGCTTTGAGTTACTTAGGGAGCTAATTTTTTATTCAGAAATGGAGATTATTTTGGCAAATAAACTGAAGGGAGACAAGAAAAGTTCTGGTCACTCTGTTGTGGCTAATGACCCCCACTTTGTAGTGACACCTCCCTCTCTCTTTGCTTCTTGGGCACCCCAAACCTCCCAGAGCTGTTTTAGCTGAGGGTGGCAGCTCACCATTAGTGCTTGAGCAATTAATTCCATTTCTCCTCCTTGCCCACAGTAATAACATTTCCCCATCTCTCTGCCATGGCTTACCTTTGAACAGAAATTGCTCCTATATATTGATAATATATTGATATCTCAGAAGTTTCAAGTCTTTAACCTCTTTTTTTTTTTTTTCTTTTCTTTCTGGAAACTTTGATTTCATACACTCAGCAGTATCTGCAGCTTCAGTTGAGGTTGAGGAAGCTCTAAGGGTAAGAAAAGAGCAGTGCTGGGAAAAGGCCAATGATTTTGAGGTTTTTCCCAGGGAAGGAAGAATCCCACTGAGAGGCAGGACAATACAATACAAAGGCATTACACTGCAACATCAGCCCAGGGATCCTATTCTTGCTGATTTTCCTCTTATAACCCAGGCCACTCCATGGTCATCTTGTGAATCTGAGAGCTTAATTTGGGCTGAAATTCTCTCTCTTCCCCTGCAGTCTGTATGTCCCTCTTCAAGCAGCAGCCAAGCCAGGAGGTAACTGTGAACTGGCTACTCTGGGCAGGTTTTCATGGGTCTGGGAAAACCCATATCCATCACTCAGAATTTATTTCACTGCTTAGTTCAAGGTCTTGTCCCTAAATGACAGAAGAAAAAGGAAATTTTGGGTTTTGCATGGGCAAAACATGGTGTCCTCCCCCTTAGCCCTGCTGGAAAGAGATGAATTTCTGAATGTGTACACAGCGGATAAAATTTCAGCCAAAATGATAGATATTTGAAATTATACAATTTATAGGGTAGAAAACCAAGGTAAATCAAACCTTTTTCAAACCAATCCTGCCAAACTGATCATTCCATAGCAAAATGCTGCCTGCTGCTGTCTCTGGTGTTCCTATGGGCAGCCAGCACTGAATTTATGTGATTAGATAGTCTATATCTGCAAATCCTGCTAAGCACACAGTGAACCAGAGGAGGAGATTTATCTCAGTTCTCAGGCAATCTTGTTCTTTGTGTTCTTATCTCTCATGATTTAAGACATGACAACAGAAAAATAGGCCACTGGAGTTGGGAAATTCCATGTATTATCACTCTGCTGTGATTCTTGAGTAGAGGAAACATGAAAAGATGTGCATATTTCTAAGAAATCACCTCCTCAAAAACTAAAACCAAGGAAGTAGAATCTTCATAAAATACATCATCTCTCTGTTAGTCTCTGCATGTCTGTTGTTAACAAAGTTTTTTGAAGTTGACTCAGCCTCCCACTGAAATCTCCAAAAATATTTATATTCCTCTGAGGGATGTTTGATCCAGGTCCCACACAGAAAATCAAGCAAAATAGCCCAAGAATCAGTGTACACCCACAGTATTTGTGTGTCCCTCTCTCTGAGAGGTGTCTGAGTCTGCTCCTCTCTTTCATTGCTGCCGGGTCTTGTGCACTTGTCCACATTTCCCCTCCTTTGCAGAATTTGTCATGCTTGCTGGCACTTTTTTGTTTTTTGTGGAAGCGGGGTGTGTTGGCAGAGGGAGGGAAGGGCTGGCACATGCCCACATCCCTCTGATAGCAAACTGGGAAGTGTGTGCCATCTGGGAGCTCCCAGATAACTCAGGCTGGCTTTATCATAAAAGTACATATCCAAGCCCATTTACTGCCTCTGCCCTGGAATTAAACCAACACAGCCACATTCACTGTGCACCTTGCAAACACAACCAGGAAAAGAACATTTCAGGGTGATATTTCCTATAACTGTCCAGGAGTTTATAAAAATACCTAAGTCATCCTCCTGGAGAAACTTAAGCCAGGAGTGATTTTGCTCAGACTATTCCCAAAGTGCATTTTGGAGGCACACCTGAGCAAAAGGGGTTTTTTGGTGACCACATCCTGCCCTGTGACCTGCTCACTTCTGCAGCACAGAAGCATTTCAGGGAAGGGAGCTGGAGTGGACCAGCATAACTGGTGGGTTGTGCTGGCACCAAAATGTGAGGAGAAGGTTCCCTTTACTCCTTGGCTGCCCACTGTGAGTGCTGGGCTGCTGTAAATACCCAAATTGCTCTTGGGCAGCTCTCAGGCAGCTGTGCACAGCCTAGGAAGGCAGGTGCTGTGCCTGGCTGTGTGTGACCGTGTTCACAGGGGTCTCAGGTTGAGGGAAGAGATGTAGATCTGACTGCATTTTTCAGAAGGCTTGATTTATTATTTTATGATATATATTACATTAAAACTTTACTAAAAGAATAGAAGAAAATATTCTCCTCAGAAGGCTAGCTAAGAATAGAAAAGAATAACAAAGGTTTGTGGCTGGGACAGAGAGCTGAGCTAGCTGGACTGTGATTGGCCATTAATTACAAACAACCACATGAGACCAATCACAGATGCACCTGTTGCATTCCACAGCAGCAGATAATCAATGTTTACATTTTGTTCCTGAGGCCTCTCAGCTTCTCAGGAGGAAAAATCCAAAGGAAAGGATTTTTCATAAAAGATGTCTGCGACATGGCTGCTCTGCAGCTGAGCCTGACCTGGCAGAGCTGAGGGAGGAGCTGGGCTCAGTCCTGGCAGGCCCAGGCACTGAGGCTGTGCTGGTGCCTTCAAGTGCTAAAGAGGAAAGTCTGGGGGTTTCTGTGCTTATGTAAAAGCTAAAAGAAGGCTTTTTTGAACTGTGTCTTTGGCTTTGTACCAAAATTTGGCTTAAATTCTTTGTTGCATCAATTCCTCATTCTTGGTCACAGAGCTGCTCCCTGCCCTTACTTCAAGGTGTTTTCACATTGGTGCTTTCACATCGGTGCTTTCACGCTTCTTAGGAGTGCATTTTTTATTTAATTATTTGTCTGACTGTCTGGGCATTTTTTTGTTCCTTGTTTGGGACCTCCCACTTTGTCCTCTCCTATTCCAGTGTGATGACAGCATGAGTTCTTCTGGTGTGAATGTTTCTGTGAATATAAATTCTCACCAGCTCCTGCAATCTTCATGTGTGCCAACATCCATGGAAAGTGAAGAGCTGGGGTAGCAAATTCTTCCACACAGTCTTCATTTGAACAAAATAAGAAGAAGATTGTGGGAGATGTCTCTATCTGGCTCTAGTTTATCTGAACATCTGCTAGGAGAATGGGACTCTCTAAAAGCAGACATCATTATTAATGAAATTCAGGATTTGTATGTGTTAGCTGCATTTCACAGCTCCTTCCAAGTAGTGAGGAAAAATATTTAGACCTGATAATAAGTAATGAACCCAGATGTTTTTAAAAAAGGTGAACGTATAGCCACTGGTTGTAGATAAATATTTTTTTAACCAAGCATTTTGAAGAAGAGTACAAATTATTTCAGTAGTTTTGAACTCAGATGCTGTCTGAAATTCTACCTCACATGAGCTCCAGCAAGGCTCTTGCTTAGAGGATGCAAGAAACAGCATCAAATGTTTGTTTTTTCTCTGACCTATTGCTGAGTAATTGAATCATCCCAAGCACCAAGCTAATGTTTTTTCTCCCTAGGAGAACATAATGTTACTGGGAAAAGGAGAAGAGGGAAAAAATCAAAAAGGCATCTGCAGGTATTTGTTCCAAATGCCACACAGTGTGTACCTAAGACTAGGAAAGAACATTTTTGTAGCTGAAGAAAATGCTTAAATATCAAAATAAGCATGGCTGGTGGTGCTGAGCCCCTGACACCTGTGGGGTCTAGGAGGATGCAGCACTCCTGGCTGATGGCATGTAAATGCAGATTTGAGGCAAACCCAAAAATATAGGATTTCACTTTTGGTATATTTTTTAACACTCCATGGGTAGATATCTGCATTATTGATGCTCAGAGCTGCCAGAACCCCAGTTCAACAGACTGGCTATTGCAAACAAGATGCTGAAAGAGGACAACCTGGGCTCATCCTGACTCTTAGTGAGGACTCAAACAAGTATCCATCCCTCAGTGATGTGGATGGGCTTACTGCTTTGGGTCAGGCGTTGTTGTTGGTAAGTTTTTAATTCAATGTCCTGTTGGGTCAGGCCTTGTTGTTGGTAAGTTTTTAATTCAATGTCTTGTGGGCAGGCAGAGAAATTAGGCAGAAACTGCTTCTCCACTGTTCTGGGCACGGGCTGGCTGCTCACCAATGGATGCCAAGATATCAAAAGGATTTTCTTTGCCAGTCTGTCTTGGTCTGCCTGCCCTTAGAAGAATATGAGCACTTACTGAAAGGAAATAATTTTTTTTCTCCCAGTAGTGTTGTCTCACAACAGAAGTATCTTTGGGAAGAGGATGGAGAGGAGCTACCAAACCATGGTTGGCTGCTTTAGCAAGAGCAGAGGCAGCACAGGTCCCTTTCCACATGAGATCAAGAGACTTGAGTTGTACAGAAGATCCCAGAGTGCAGAGAGACAACACTGCCAGGCAGGAAGCCTGGAGACCCCAGTTTCACAGATAGGACATGCCTGTGGCTTTTGCAGCCTATCACATGCACATTGTCCCTTGGAGAATATGGAAGGAAAAGGAAATAAATACAATTAGTTAAATAAAGCAAGAGTTTCCTGCATGTCTGGTGTTTGTTGCTTCCATGGACAAGGTGCTGGGGCCCCAGCAAGCATTTTTGATTTTGCAAAGAGAAACTGTGTTTTGTACAAAATAGGTGTTTTTTGAATGTCTGGTTTCTGAAAAAAAAGATTAAAGTTTGGTTTTTTTGGTTGATATGTCTGTGGGGTTTCGTTGAAGTGCTGCCTTTAGTTTTCCACATTTTTTAGCTCCACAAAGGCTTCTTTTTCCAGAATAAAAAGAAATTATATCAGTATTCAGCTGGAGCACTGAGTCAGGCAGGTCAGTGGCTGCGTTTCACCTGTCTGTTACAATCTGCATCTCTGTTATCGGTGTCACATCAGTGTCCCTGTTCAAAGAAGGAAGAAGAAGCTCTTCACCAGGCAGAGCCACCCTGGTGGCAGCGATGCCATTCTGGGAGGTCCCATGTCACCGGGCTCCTCCACCCCTGACAGTGCTCAGAGGTGGTCCAGGTGTCCATGTGTTTGCTGCCTGCACTGTGTGGGTGAGGAGCAGGAGCAGCCCTGGTGAGGCTGCTGCAGTCACACGAGCACAGCTTGGATCTGAACCCAACCCTGACATTAAACAGCCACGAACGCTGAGATTTATTTTATTGTAGGATAATGCAATCAGTGCTTTAAATAAGGAGTTTTAATGGGAATACATTGCCAAGGTGCAATTTCCTGCTAGAGGTTTAGAAGTGCAAATACAGTTTAGGAGAATCTCTACTTTAGCAGGGGTTTAGCTGTAATTTGTTGGAAACAAACCTACCTTCCCAACAGGGACACAGGAACTTACCAGTTCTTCAGACCTCTTGTGTACTGTGATTTGATGATACATAAATCCAGCTTAAGGGTTCCCAGCACCAGAACAAAAGTACCAAATCCTATGGCCCAAAGTTAATATTGCTGCCCAAACTCCCTCTGTTGTCCCAGTGTGCACTGAAGGCACTGCTGGAGCAGCACTGCCCTGATGAGCTTTGTGGCACGTTGGCTGTCACCTGCCTTCCTAGAGCTGCAAAACCAACCAGCCCAGAGTCTGACCAGTGCTTTATGGCCAGGTGGGACTGTTGGATGGCCCTGGCTGCTGCAGGTGCCATTGGCACTGCTGAGAGCTGGGGCACAGCCCTGGGGAGCTGCACCCGGAGCTGCAGAGCTGCCTGAAAGCAGCAGCGCAGCTCCACGCTGTGGGGAAGGAGGGAAGCAGACGGGTTTCTCCATTCTCTGCCACTCGGCAGCTTCCCCTTCTGCTGGGATGCTCAGGGAGCTTTGCCGACCCCTACCCCCCTTTTCCCTTCTGAGATGTGGGGCTGGGAGATCCCCCCTTCCTCAGGCTGCTTTTACAATCTCCCCTGAGCTCTGCTGTGACTCCTGCCACTTTACATTGTTTTCCACTTGCAGGCTTGGAAAACAATAGCAGGTGAGTTTGGGAGGATATAGGATAGAGGACCAACAATGCCCCGTGGACGACTCTGCTTTCTTTCTTTAAAGGCGTTTTTCTGCCCACAGGGGAAAAATCCCTGTACTTCCGTGAGGACCAGTCCTAAGGAGGGGTCAATGTTCAGCTGCTTTGCTGCTGCTGCCAAAACCACCTCTTCAGGTGGCTGTCCCCTCCTTTAGGAGAGGGTGCCTCACTGCTGATGTGGCACACAGAAATCTCCAGGACTGCCCTGCCAGGGCTGGCTTTGCACTGATCAGCACTCACAGGGTGCTGGTGAGCTCCTGAGCATCCGTGGCACTGGCAGAGCCTCAGCTGGGTGTGGGGTGAAGCCTTTCCTTGGGGCCAGGCAGCCCATGGTGCACAGGCAAGGCTGGTGCTGAAACCAGTGCTGAAACCAGGCTGCTGTGCCAGGGCTGCCAGCTGGGGGAGAGGGCTCAGGACTGCCAAAAGACAGGGCTGATGCAATATTCCTGGGAAGGGTGGCAAAGGCACATTTGTGTCAGGCTTGACTTCGGCAGGGATAACTCACAAGACTGATCCAGACAAGTTTCTGCTCCATGTGACCCCTTGAGTGGCAAGTGCTGAGGGTGTTTGGGGCCATCCAGCAGTGGTTTCATCTTGAATGTTTTGCTCTGGTTTGAACTTCTCCCAGGCTGCCATTGGAAGATCACCAAGTGAAGAGTGCAGCAACACAATTTCAGCTTGGTATTGTCAAATGGGCCCAATTGCTTTCCTGTTATTTTGGCTGACAAAGGCAGTTGTACCCTGCCACTGTCACAGCTTCCAGCAAGCTGTCTGTTCATCTCTACCCCTCAATGTCATCAGCAGTGACATGGATCCCTGAGAGCCTTGTTAGTGTGTCTTGCTGGCAGCATCTCTACTTTTGATCCCAAATGACAGTCTCAGCCATCTGCACTTGGATCCTGGTACTCCTAACAAGGCAAGAAGTCCACTTTCCTTGCCTAGGAGCTTATGCCAATCTTCAATATTGCCATCCAACACTGGCAATGCCCTTGTTTCCCTTTTGCCAAGGCAGGCAAGGTTTCTTTGGTGGTAGACACCTGGATGGAAGTGTGCTCAGTGCCCCATTTAGCTTGCTTGGATCTGTTCAAGTGCAGCTTGTCTACTGCCCTGATAAATGTGCAATGGTTGGAGGCTGCCTTGAACTGCCTTTGGTATTTGTTGTGCTGCTTTTGCTATATTTTCTCTTTACATGCTGCATACACATACAGGAGGTACCTGCTGACTGCTCATGTGCCTGAAAACTGGAGTATTTCAGCAGCAGGGATGTGAGGGGATTGGAGATGTAGTCTGCTTTGGTTGCAGGCTTTAATCTGCTCATGTTTTCACCATATGAATATTTCATCCCAGGTCTGGTCTCACATGGATTGCAGAATTACACAATTTTACTGAAGCTGTTGTGTCCAACACTGGTGGCAGCCCCATTGCCTCTCCTTGCTGTCTCAGGATTGTCAGTCCCAGATCTGGGGCTCAGCTGGGCAGAGTGCTCTGGTGGCAGCTGTGTCCTGCCACCTCTCCAGACCCCTCTCACCCCTGGGGACATACCCAGCTGTGTCACATGCTGCCAAAGGAGGCACCTTTAGAAGGCCTGAACATCTTGTGTGTAATTTAGAATCTCCTCGGGGGTATTTGCATCCTGCCAAGCTTTAATTTTGCTTTGCTTAATTGCAGGTTTGGTTTGTTTTCTGTGTGGTGCTGTGAAATATCTGGGAACTCACCCTGCTTACCATCAGTCCCTGTGCCTGTTTGCTTTCTGCTTTCTTCTGGATTAATATCACTTCAAATTAGTACTACCTTTTCCCCCTCTCTTTCTTGAAGCTTTAACATAATTATTTCTCTTGCAGTATTTACTGTTGTTGACCTGTGTGTCATTTGCTGATAAACCCTGCCCTTCACCATTCAGAAGTAAAACATTTGCAGTGCATTTTTTCCACCAGATTTTCCTCCTCTGCTTTGTCCTTCGTCCTCCTCTGCATTTCCTTGTAAATAAATTCTGGTGCTGTTTTTCCATGTGTTTCTGGGCCTTTCCAGGCCTCTTTAGCAAAGCAGCTCTGGGTCCATTTCACACAGGCTGGCTTTGGAAAGGGTCTTCTTAATCCTACCTGTGCACATTTCCAGCTCTTGTGTGGCAAACAGAGCTCCCTTGGGCATTTCTGGACCCTGCCCTGGCACCTTGGTGCTGTACCTGTTATAATCCATAAGCCACTGGATCACCAACAAATAACCCATAATCCACTGGATCACAAATAAATCAATCCATAACCCACTGGATTACCAATAAATAATCCATAACCCACTGGATCACCCATAAATCAATCCATAACTCACTGGATCGCAAATAAATCAATCCATAACCCATTGGACCACGAATAAATCAATCCATAATGCACTGGATCACCAATAAATAATCTGTAACCCATTGGATCACCAATAAATCAATCCATAAGCCCCTGGATTACCAATAAATAATCCACAACCCACTGGATCGCCAATAAATCAATCCATATGCCACTGGATCACCAATAAATAATCCATAACCCACTAGATCACTCATAAATAATCCATAAACCACTGGATCGCCAATAAATAATCCATAACCCATTGGATCACCAATAAATCAATCCATAAGCCACTGGATCACCAATAAATAATCCATAACCCACTGAATCACCCATAAATAATCCATAACCCACTGAATCTCCTTGCTGCTGCCTGCTAAGGACAGGCTTTTTCCCCTCTGCTCTGAGCCCACAGATCCCAAACAAGTGACCCTCTGAAGCAGGTGACTGCATTTGCCCTGGCTGTGGTGGAGCCCCTGCCTTACCCAGGGGTGCAGGAGCAGTTTTTGGGGTGCTCCCATGGGGTGCTGGCTGTGTGTGTGAGCAGAGGAGCTGCAGTGTCCCTGTGCACGTAGGCACACACAGCTGGCAGCTGCTGCCCCTCCTCCTCCTCCTCCTGGACGTGACTGCAAGGAGCAGCAGCTTTGGGCACTGGCCCCAGGAGAGAGCAGGGATGGCTGGGGAGGAGCAGGGAGCTCTCCAGAGCACCAGGATGCTGCTGGGAGCAGGGCTGCACTGCTGGAGAGGGACTGTGAAACAATGGTGGCTGCAGAGCTGCTGAGATGTGCAGTCAGGGCTGCAGGGGAGTCTGCAAGGCACTGGTCACTGGTCACTGGTCACTCTGCAGGTGATGGGAGCTGTGCTATGGTGTGTGATGGGACCTGGGCTCAGCCCTGCTGGCACCTTGCTCAGTGTCCTTGGTCTGGTCACTGTGCTCCCCACACTGAAATGTCTCTGTCCATTACATGGGGATTTTGTGTTTTCTTTTTTGGTTTTTTTTTTTTTTTGGTTGTTTTTGGTGGTATATTTTAAAATTGTCAAATTGACACCTGTACAAAAGATAAACCTTATTCTTTCATCAGTGTTTCCCTCAGCAGGGCTAACCCTAAGCTAACCACTGATCCAGATGCTCTTGGAACCAACTGGGAGTATATCCATCAGTTTCTTGCTGAAATGCTGTCACATCCAAATTGTGATTTATGCTCTCTGATGCTCTCAACACCTTTTTAATTTTTTAATAGATACTTTAGCGAAGTATTCCGCTTCAAATCCACCATTATTCATGTGTTTAAGATATAAACAGAGTAATTGGTGCAGCAACAGCTTCATTCAATTTAACAGTTTAACAGAGCAGCATGGCAGGGAAAGGAAAGCTGCCTCCTGGAGCTATCCCCAGGTGGCAAGTCAGGAAGGCAGAACAGCAGATTAGTAACTGCTCTGCTGATGTCTTCTTACTACACCAGCATTATATTGGCAAGGAAATTGCAGGCTTCCCTCTTTGACATGGTTATGGAGATAAATTAGGTACACCGAAGAACTAATGATGAAATTAAATGGAGTTATGAATATATAAGATCTCTTTCCCAAGGTCAGCTCTGGATGACACAGCAAAGGCATTTCAATAACAACAGGTGAGTGTCAGACAGTGGTGGGCAGCACGTTGCTGGAGCCTAAATGCAAACCTTTGTTCAGGGAATAGGAAGAGAGAAGGAAGAAGGGAGTTTTGAAGTTCATGGTATCTCTCTCTGCTCCCAGAGTAGCCCTGTTTTTAGCAGAAAATTAGAAAATATTTTTGCCACCTGGGTGCTGAGCAAGCCCTGCAACCCCACACAAGGTGCTTTGTCAGGAAGCCATGCAAGACTCGAGAGCTGACATCCTGTGGGGGCAGCCAGTGTTCCAAAGCATGGAATTTGTGCTTTTTGGATGCTACTCAGCATTTCAGGAGGTAATTCACTCTACTTGGCCCCATCCCAATCTCTCCTGTATAACTTGGGGCAAGTAACTTGGGTCAACATTTCAACAGTGTCTGGTGAATTTTTATTCTTTTATAAAGCACCTTCATGTTTGATTGTTTAGCTTTGGGCAACTAAACCAGATTCAAGCCAAAGCTGCTAACCTCAGCTCTGCAAGTAGGGCTCTCTAAAGTAGTATAGCCTAAATACAGGACTCAGAATTGGCAGACACTTCTGAGAAGCCTGGTCTTACATCCTCTGTCTCCCAGTTCTCTGTGGAGCACAAAGAGATAGCAGTGCTTCTTTTGCCTCCAGGAATGCTGAGGGCATGGGCACAGTGAAAGCAGAAGGGCACTCTCAGACTCAATGGATCAAAAAAATGTCTCAAGTAGATTTAAATTTTTTTTAGATTAAATTCCGAAGTTTTTGTAATTACTTCCATGCAGAAATCGTACAGCTCTGCAGGCTTTGCCCCACAAGTGTCTCCTATGTCATTCCAGAAGAGCTGCACACCCTGCAGGAAAACGCTTTGTGAAGTGGTTCTTGAGAGACATCTCTGTGCTTTCCAAGTGATATGAGAAGTTTTATCCACATTTCACAAATGACCTTGCCCAGAGCTGCGGCTCTGAAGTCCCTGAAACTCTGCAGGTTGTGTGTATGCAGCAGATTTTTTTCTGTGCCTTTTTTTCCGGTGAGGATGTCCTTTTCTAAGGTGAGGGCATTAAGCTGATCAGTTTTCATTCCACTTTTGTTTGCAGTTTGTAGAATAAATGGAGAGGAGCTGTATTTCCTTTCTAATTGGTGAGTAAGTGGGTCTGGTTTCTACTCCACAGCAAAGAGAGGGCAGAGTTGTTCTCCCAGAGGAGGGCCTGGGCTGTCCCAGCTCTGCAGGAACTGGGAACTGCTGCTGCTCAGAAAGGAAATAAGTGAATTCCAACCTTGTGGGAGTCAGGCATGGGGAGAGCTGGCACTGGGGTGGGACTGAACATGCTCTTGCAGATGAGCTCTGCTTCTCCAGGGTGAGACCATGCTGTCCCAGCACTGTGGGCAGGTGGAGCAGGTCCACACAGGGGGACATCACAGCTCTGTGTGCTGGATTGAACACTGACCCTGTTTGTGTTCTCCTCATCCTCCTGAGAAATTTGTGGGCAATGATCCAAGATGTGGGGATTTTTATTCCCCTTTGTTTCCAGCCCTTGGGAAGAGTTTTCTGGTGGGAATGTGGCTCTCTAAGTCTGTCACTTGGGTCGCTGCGGTCTCTGTCCTGGGTGCAGTGACAGCTGTGGTAGCAGTGGTGGGAGTAGTGACAGCAGTGGCAGCACTGGCAGCAGTGGCAGTGGTGGCAGCAGTGACAGAAGTGACAGCAGTGATAGCACTGTCAATGGTGGCAGCAGCAGCAGCAGTGGCAGTAGCAGTGACAGCAGTGGTGGCAGCAGTGGCAGTGGTGGCAGCAGCGGTGACAGCAGTGGTGGCAGCAGTGACAGCAGCAGTAGCCGGCTCGTGGCAGCAGAGGGAGACGCAAGCCTGGCCACGGGCTGGGGCTCCGCTATCTCCTAAGGCACAAACCAGCGGCAGCAGCAGCGCGGGGAGTGTGATGGGAGGATGTGGCTGATTTTTCAGGCATGAACCGCCTCTGTCTCCAGTGCCAAGCATCAGGAACGCGGGACTTTCACCAGCCGGGGAAACGCAATATTAACATCCTTATGTACAGTTTTTGAAATTCCCATCTTGGTGGGAGGCAAGTTCTGAGACAGAGGAGATTTCCAGCATGCTGTTTCCAGACAGAGATAGAGAGAGGGAAAAAAAAAAAAAAAAAAAAAAAAAAAAAAAAAGAAGGCAAAAAAAGAGAAAAAAGAAAGGAAAAAAAATATAAGTAGTAGCAAAAAGGCAGTAGCTGCTGATTAAAACCACAGCACAACTGAGAAATCACAGCCTTGTAGAGCTGGCTTTGGACTCAGGCAGGAACAAGGTGCCTTGCTGCTTTCTGCCTTCTCCCCTGTCCTTTAGGAAGAGTTTTGCAGCTGCTCCAAAGCTGCATCCAGCAGGTGCATGCTGCTGCAGCTGGAGCAGCCCCTGTCATTGGAGCATGCTGCTGGTGTGAGATGGGGGAAGCTGGAACCATTGTCAGCCCACAGAAATCCCAGAGAAATGTGGGCTCTCTGCAGTAATGGAGACATTATTTTAAATGGCTCAATAACACTACAGCTCTGCTATCTCCTACACCATAATATATAAACTCTTTCATGGGTCCAGATGGAATTTCTTCGACATTTCCTCAAATTGCATTGTTTTAAGGTACCTTTGCATTTTTATTGGCAACCCAGTTGTAATAGATGGAATTCATATAGCACTGATGCTGCTTTCTAGGACATGCCTGGTAGGTGTGAAATATAAACCAATAAGGCCTTGGACTGTAGCTTAATCTTATCAGCAGAATTCAGGTAGTGTGGGACTGAAATTGTGCTGCTAACAAGTGTTTCCAGCCATCACTGCTGTGATGAAATGGGATGGAAAAATCAGGAAATAGAGCTGTGTCTGGATCCACACAGCTCCTGAGAGAAGCAGCACAGAGATAGGAGCTGGCTGTGCCTGGCAGCAGCCTTGTGATTGAAATAAACAGTTCTGTGCTGCAACCCCAACCCTGCCTCTGTGAGTCTCCCAAGCCAGGAGACATAAATCCTCTTCAACCACAGAGACAAACTGCAAGTGATCACAAGAAAATGTGGATAGTGTACTGATATTTTTAGGAACTCCTCTCTGTCTGGGTTAAGAATGAAGTGAGTGCTGTCAGTGCCTTGGGGATTGCTGTGGGTATAAGCCAGCACCTCAATTTATTTCAGTTCCTCTAGGAGCAGAGATGCATCATTGTAGCTGCTGGGATCTTGATCTGGATGTGCAAAATCCGCCCTAAAGGCTTACCAATATAATCTCTTAATGCCACCATCCCTCCTTCCTAATGTTGTACCCCATGGTGCTGTGTTATTATTTGGCAGCTTATGCAGTGTAGGTTAAACTGGAAAAACCTCTGTTTCTTAGCAATTTATAGCCCCCAATTATTGGAGTCTTAAAGTCACACAAGCCTATGTGCATAAGCCAGCTCTTTGGTGACTGCTTGGAAATTACTGCATTTAGCTTAGAAATTTAGCTCAGGAAGGACAGCAAGGAGATGCTTAAAGGAGACAATGCTTGAAGCATGACTGTCACAGACATCTTTTATGAAAAATCCTTTCTTTAGGATTTTTGCTCTTGAGAAGCTGAGAAGCCTCAAGAACAAAATGTAAACAATGGTTATCTGCTGCTGTGGAATGCAACAGGTGGATCTGTGATCGGCCCATGTTGGTTGTTTCTAATTAATGGCCAATCACAGTCAGCTGGTTCGGACAGAGAGTCCGAGCCACAAACTTTTTTTATCATTCTTTCTTTTTCTATTCTTAGCTAGCCTTCTGATGAAATTTTTTCTTCTATTCTTTTAGTATAGTTTTAATATAATATATGTCATATAATAATAAATCAAGGCTTCTGAAACATGGGGTCAGATCCTCATCTCTTCCCTCATCCTAAGACCCCTGTGAACACTGTCACACAGGTCAGCTGGAAAAACTTAAGATGTATGTAGCCCCATTGCTTCCTCTGCTATTTTGAGGGTTGAGTTGTGTTCACTCCACTTGTCTGGCTCTAAACAGCTGCCATAATAGTCATGGCCAGATATCCATGCTGAGGGAAGCCAAAATCTGTGGTTTTCAGTACCTAAAGGGTTTTGCCTTCTTGCCTGACATTGGTGCATCTTTCACCCTAAGATTTCCTCGCATCCCAGTCCCATAGAGCCAGGCTTCAGCAGTTCTTCAATCCCAAATCCAGCAAGGAGGGAGGAAATGCACACATGTGCAGAAATTTTCTCCCAGATATTGGCTCCAGACCTCTTGTCCAAGCCTTTTTGTGCTGCACTGCTGTTGAGCCAACATCCCTGCTGTCCAGATGTACGTCAGATGTACGTGCCATGGCACTGCTCCTCTCCTCTGCTCCTCACATGGTCCTGGTGCTGTGGGATGAGGTCAGCAGTGTCACTGGGGCACTTGTACATCCCTTGCATCGTTATTTGTTCCCAAGGACTGTTCTCTAACTGTTTAATTAGTCCCCTCAGTAATGAACCATCTACCATTTGTTCTCTTTCAGCTGATATTTACCCTGTAGGAATCAGGGGCTCCTGAGAGCTGTCACACATCACAGTGTTATGGGGACCCTGGGGACAGGAATCATGTGTGGGCTTTGGTAATGACCCAGGCAAGCAGGGCAATAAACCAGCCCCAAATGCCTGCTTTTAAATACTGAGGGAGAGACACTGGAGCTGGTCTATGACCCTGGAGCTGGTTTGTGATTGTGTTTTTAGCTGGTGCTCCTCTCCCTCTCTCCAGCGATGCCGGGACCGGTGCATGCACCTTCTCTCAGCTGTCACAGCTGTCAGGCCAAGCACAGCAAGAGCTGTTTGCCAAAACCTGTCCAGCCAGAGGCAGCAGGAGGGTGGAGAGAGGACAGCCAAAGTCCCACAACCAGAAGCAATGCCTCCCTGTGCAGTGGCTGAGGCTGGGCTGCAGCACATGGGGGCACTTGGGATGATGAGCTGTTCTCAGCAGCCTGAATTTCCCAGTCAGGTCTTTCTGGGATGAGAAGGCCTTGAATTTTTTGATGGCTTGCCAGAAATTAATAGCAAACTAACCCCTATGAAGGTGCTCCTTTGGTGTTTTTGTTGCTTGGAATTCAGAAGCTTGGTGTGCCCTCAGTCCTTGAATTTTCCTCTAACCCATTCATTGGAGCAAGTGAAGCACCCCTGACCTCAGTGTGAGGGTGGATGCAGGAGCTCCTTCACTGGCCAAAAGAACAATATAAAGGTGATTTTTCTGCTCAGGTGCTGCATATTGCTCTCAACTTGTACCATTACATAACTAAAGAAATGCTGCTTCTTGCAGACTGATGGATTTGAACATGCCAGCATTGCTAAACACTCTGTTTAGGATTTTTAAACGTTTAATTTGTAGTGATGGAGACTAAATTGAGAATTAAAACCATGCACATCAGTCCCAAGGGAGTTTCCTTCTTCCCTCCCACTCCATCTGGAATGAAGAGGAGTTGGAATTATACATGAATTAATGAATAAGTAATAGAGAGTCACACAAATAAATTACAGATGCAAGGATTTTTTTTTAATCATCCACAAGTTAATATTTATTTATGTAACTTGCAGAATTCCAGCCAATGGCTGCATAAATATTAATTACTAATTAAATTTTAATAGCAAAGCAAAACCCCTGTATTTGCTAAATGTGTGTATTGAAGCCATCATTATTTGTTTGGACAATTAGGTTTGTTTGTGACTTTGGTCAAGCAGTGACAAGAATACAATTTTAGAGCAGGGGACAACCTGGATTAATCATGCTTTTCCCTTTGATTGCAATTGCTCAAAGAGAGGATGAATTAATTATTTTTTTTTTTTTACATCCCACGAGGAGATGATAACAAATTTAAAAAGAACCCTCAGCAAAACAGGGGCATTGCTGGACTCCCAGTTGTGCATCCCTGCTACATATTTGACAGATTTCCAATACAAAGAGGAGGAGGAGGAGGAGGATGGCTTCTCAGACATCAGCCTGCAGTGGCTGTCCTCATTTAGAGCAGCTGATTGTCTGGCCTGTGGTGGCACTTTTCCATTCACGTGTCTCCTGGCAGCCCAAAGGCTCCCCTGCAATTGCTGCTTTTGCAGGTTACTGTGGGTCATTTTGCATCAATGTCCCTGTGTATCACTTTTTGATGCACATTGCTAAAGCCACCTGGGAAGAAAGTTCTCTGGGATGAACTTTCCTTTTTTTTCTGCAAAACAAGGCAGGATGGAAAGCTGGTGAGTCCTGGCAGTGCCATGGCTCAGATCTGGGGCTGCCCTGCGTTTTCTCACACTGCTTCACTGCTTGCTCCAGTTCTGCTGTTTCCTCTGTGTGTTGTCCTACTGGGGAACTTTGAGGGTTTGTGGTTGAGCTGTTCCCTCTGATCCAGGCTGGCTGAAACCCTCCTGGTTCCCATGTGGCTCTTGTTGATGCCTTGCCATGGTTTGGGGCACCTGGGCTGTGGCTCAGGCTCAGGTGAGGCAGGCAGGTGAAGGAAATGTGAATGTCAGAGACCTGAGACTAAAGAGCTTGGCTGGTGGTACAGCTGGAAAGGGGTGGTTTTGCTGAGCTGTGGCTTCAGCAGCACTTGACCTCGGGTGGTGTGACATGAGGTGAAAATTCCATGTGGTGCCACAAACATCTGTGGGGTAAATTGTCCAAAGAGACTCTGGGAACTGAACACACCAATGGGTAAAAGGAGGTTTATAGGTATCTATGAATTTCTAAAGGAAAAAGAAAATATTCCAGCCAAAATGGGACCACTGCTGTGTAATCTCATGCAAAGAGCTGTGCTCCTGCCTGTGGTGCATCCCTGCTCTGGGGCAGTCAGGGAGGTGCAGCTGCCCTGTGGTTTGGGTTTGGATTTGGGCTTTGCAGCTTTCTTCTTTTAAGCCAGTAACTATGGACTTAAGCTCACGATACAAACCTGGAGTAAAGCAAATTAATCAGCTTCACCCTGGTGGGGAGTCAGGGTCTGCCTCCCAGTTCTATCCCACTGTGATTCACCAGCCCATGGTGTGCGGTAGGTAAGGAAATAAAAAAGTGAGACCCAGTGCTCCCTGGGACATACCTGGAAAATCTTTTGAAGGCTCAGGGCTTTAATAAGGATGGAGAGCAGATAAAACATTTATTGCAGTGCTTTTTAATTTGGCCTCATTTAATTACAGGGACACTACTAGTTAAAGAATTTATTAAGCAATTTTCTTACCCACTTTTTGATTGATTGAGCATACAAAGCCATGAGTTGATTAAACCCAGCCAGGTTTCACCCAACTTTCTGAAATTAGCAATCTCTAAGGTCTGAAAAGACAAGTACATGACTCAGGGTTCTGTGCAACAGCCCCAGGTACCTCCCCAGTGAACTCTCCTGGATCCTGTGTTTGGGTCAATAATAGTGGAATGGCCATTGAACATGTCCATTTTAAGTGGAAGGAAGAAACAGAGATAGGAAATAAATTAAGCTGGTTACAAGCACAATAAAACAAAGTGCACAAATTTAAATGTAAAACACTGAAAATGTACCAGAAGTAATAAAGACAAACCAGTGATAGGAGTCCGAACTGAAGCCCTGGCTAATTCTGTACTGCAAAGATAGAAAAGAAAATCAATATTAAAAAAATGGGACCTTTATCACAGAACCTGTTAAATGGTGTATGCAACAATTTAAAGGAAATTACTTGGGAGTTAGAAGTGCAGCAAAGAAACATCTAAATAATTGACATTTAAAGAATTAACATAAAATTATTCCAAGAGAGTGAGGGGAACAGTCAAGCACTCTTCTAATGCTCATGTAAAACCAGGCAGCTTTTACAGTGCACCCTCAACCTTGAATGCATCTGCTTAACCATTAGCCTCCTGTCCCAGCTCTCTATGGGCAATATTAGCATTCACTAATGCATGGAGCAGCCTGTTTAGATCAGGGTTTTTTTGTCTTGTCCTTGACCTCACTGTTAGGTGATGGAATGACAGACCAACATGGGGCTGGCTCCATCTCAGCTCCTCTGAGACCATGGCAAAATTCCTGATGGACAGAGAATTCAATCAGCATCCCCTGAGTAAGGCCCTGCTCCTTTGGAAAATGGATTTCTCTGTCAGTGGTTGACATCAACAAATGCAAGATGTTGTGGCATTGCCATGCATTCTTCATTGATCAAATGTTTATTTCAGTATGGTGCTCCCCTTTTAATGGGATGTTGCAGATGTTCATTAAACAAATATTCATTATTTAAACAAGACAAAGCCTGTCCTTAATTTCTTCTCAGTTAACTCTTCTTTCTGCAGCTACAGCAGGTAAAAGTCAGGAGACTACACCGATTCTGGTGTGCAAAATTCAAAATATTTTGGTGTCTTGTGCTGGATTTTGGGCTCCTCAGGCAGGTTTGGACTGGCAGAACCCAACAAGGACCTTTGAACAGACAAGAAATGAAGGTGCTTGGCACTGATGGCCAAGCTGGTGCCTGTGCAGCCAGGCCAGCTGGCAGCTGGTGCTCACAGACCCTCAGTCCTTCAGGCAGTGGGATTAAGGCTCTCTCTCTCTTTTTGCTGTGTGATTCCCAGCAAGGCTCAGAGCAATGGCAGCACTGCCAGCTTCTGCTGCCTCCTTCCCTGCCTGCTTGAGGGGTAGTTGGCTCTGGCTGACACAGGGGGTCCAGGGAGCACAGGGTGGGAGCATCTTTCAGTCACTGTGTGCAGTGTGAAAGAAGTTTTGTCCCTTGCTCAGACGGAGATTCCCAAGTGGCTGAGGCTTAACATCCATGAGATCTCTCTAATAAAAATATAGACACACACCTAGATCCTGTCTAGGTGTGTAGCTGTGCAGGCAGCACAACACCTGAGCATGGAGCATACCCAAGAGTCAGCTCCTGACATTTGGGATCCAGGCTGTTTGCAAACTCTGGCATGCCTCAAGGACACTTTTACACAGGCTGCACATTCCCAGAGTTGTCTTCAGAATTAGTGGGGTGTCACTAGCCAGGAGATAGGGGTGTATTACAGCTCTGTGGAGCAAGGCTGAAAGCTGATTGCCGTGACTCCAGCACCCAGTCATGCCTGAACCAGATTCCTGCCCTCACATGGGTTATGTGGCTTCTCCATGCGCTCAGATGTCACTGACACAATTTATGAAAATCCCTTTGCTAGGATTTTTCTCCTTAGAAGCTGAGAAGCCTCAGAAAAGAAATGTAAATAATAATTATCTGATGGCTGTGGAATGTGGAGATGGTTTACCAACAGGTGCATCTTTGATTGGTCTCATGTGAATTGTTTTTACTTGATGTCCAATCATGGTCCAGCTGTGTTGAGGCTCTGAGCAGTCATGTGTTTTTACTATTCATTCCTTTCTAGCCTTCTGATTTCTCCTTTCTCTTTCTTTAGTATAGTTTTAATATATTAACATAACATAACGTAACATCATATCAGCCTTCTGAAACATGGAGTCAAGATTCTCATCTCTTCCCTCATCCTGGGGACCCACAAACACTGACACACTCAGAATTCAGCTCTTGCCTGTGGGACACATCACCTCTCTTGCCTTTGCTTCTCCTTGTATTTTGCATGACAATTGCAGGAACTTGCATTCTTTTTTGAGATCTCTGAAATGTAAACTTGGCTCCTGGGTTTAGAAGCTACCAGAAGACCCATATGCAGTGGTAGGATTGTAGTTGCCCTGATTCTGTGAGAAACCAGGCTAAAAAGGAGCTCAGGAGCACAGTGATCCCTAGAGGAGTCAGGAAATGTCCCACAGTTTTGCTTACACATGGAGGATTGTTGACGTCTGGAGAGAGCCACATGCTGGAGCCTGGATTTGTGCCCTGCTGTGAGCTGGGGCTGCACTGGGAGGAGCAAAGCCCAGACACAGCTCTGGTGTGAGGAGTGGGGCTGGAAAATCCCAAACCATGAACACTCTACTTCATTTTCCGTTTCTTAGAACTCAGATAACATATTCAAAGAGGTTCATACCAATATTTTTGTTCACTTCCATTTCCTTTTTTTCCCCCCATCTCCAATATGATACATATTCAGGGGTAATTTTTCCCCCTGGTATGAGTTTTTTCTCCCCTCTTTTTCTTTTTAGACATGCAGTTTCTCTTATGATATTTTAAAATAGTATGGATTTATCCATATCTTTAGTTTTATTTCATTTTACTTGAAGTTTTGTGAGTGCTAGTTCTCTATTTTACAGTACAGCTAACTTGGGGGCTGGGATGTGTTAATTATTCAATGATTTAAATGAAATATCAAAGGAGTTTTTATTGATTTGCATATAAAAGTTATGAAACGAAATATATGGCACAACAGACAAATTAGTAGGCCATAAAAAGCATGAGTGAATTAGTGTTTTATTAAAGCTTTAAGATAACATGCTATAGTATCTGAAAAGAAAGGTCAAAAGGAAGAAAAAAAGAGGAAAATTTAAATGTGTGCACATTAATGGACTGGGGAATGTGGCTTTACTAATAACTTCTGTGCATAAAAATTTATATTTTTCAACACAGCAATCATTTCTTTCACACTGTTGGGTATTTTAAATGTGCTCCTGTGTATATAATATTAATTTAGTCATAAAATAAAAGGCAGTAATTCAGACAGTAGCCCATGTGAGCTATTAAATTCAAAGTACCATGTGAAGTATTTGTGGTTATGGTTCCTCGCAGTTCTGTGTGAGACACAAACAAACCACTCCTGACAAGATGAAAGTGTTTGTTTCAACATATCTGTCTGGGCTCAGTTTAGGCTCCTGTGCTTCCTTATTGACACCTGACACCATCTCTGATTAGACAGTTTGGGTATAAATATAAGAATGTTCCTTGGGAAAAATAAAAAGGCACAAAACGGGGATTTGTGCAATAGAGAAGCTTTTAAAAGGGGATTGTACATTCTGTGAGTCTATCTAAACTAGCCAATGTTACAGTTCACTTCTTTTTATGCCTGACCATCAAGCTTTGCTGCCTTAGGAGGTGAAAAGATGTTTTTACTTGTCCTGCTCATTCACTAATGTGGGGCTGAAAGTAAACCAGCAGCAAATAGGCTGGACTGTGAGGCTTTTGAGCTATGTGAAGCATTTCTGTGCCGTCTGTCTCTGAAAAGCTTGAAGCAAATATTCCATCCACTGCAGAAGCAAATGAATACATGGCAATTAATCAGAATTATTCTCACTTGGTTTCCCTGTGCACTATGCATTATGCCTTGGAGTGCCTGGTTGCTCTCCTGTTAAATGTGTCTGTGCTGAGACCCAACACAAGCACTTCTCAGCAAGAGGAAATGAAGCCTAGACCTGGATGAATCCTTCAGAGACTTGGCTCAGTGCCTGCAGCTCAGCTCATGTGTCAGTGTCCACCCTTAATGGCAGTGGTGCAAACACTCAGAGACTGGTAAAATGTGTGCTAAAATGACTGGTAAATACTGAGAGATGGTAAAACCATCTCGATGGATTCTCTCTGTGTTAGGATATATCACCAGGCAGCATTTCAAAGCCTTTTAATACAAGGCATTTTGTCCTGGTTTAGGGCAAATTTGGTAGAGAATCTCCAAAGGGGCCCCTCCAGAAAGCAAACCCACACGGCCCCTTCCCCCAACCGGTCTGGGAAGGATTCCCTGGAGAAAAGTGGAAAGAACCTGTTCATTTAACAGGCACAGCATCCCCACAACACAAAATGAACAATACTGGGTGACAACACTGAAAAAGATGACAAATTCAGAAAGTCTCTCTGGGGGTGCTCGCTCTGTTCTCAGTCCCTCCGGCTCTGGGGCAGCTGCTGCCCAGAGTAGGCCCCGCTGGGCCTCAAGGTGCAAACTCTCGGGGTTTGCCAGGGCCCAGCCCGGAGAAGGTTCGAGTAGTTCCAAAAAAAAGGAAAGGTAAAACAGTCCAGGAAGAAATTTGGAAATTTGGACTGTTTAGCTAAACTAGCTAATGAGCAGAAGCAAGAGCAAGCAGAAGCAAAGCAGAAGCAAAGCAGAAGCGAGAGCAAAGCAAAAAGCCCAGCAAAAAGCAAAAGCAGCACCATGCACTGCTCTGTCTGTGTGTTCCACCAGCCATGGGGGAGCGGCTGATAACAAAACCAAAACAAAACTTTCACTCTTCATAGCCAGTCTTGAAGGTACAGAATATAATATTTCAGCATAAACAGAGCACACAAATGGGGATACAAGCATCATAATGTCACCCTAGGACACATTCCTATCGCCTTTTAATCCAATGGGCTTGGAGAGAGATCTCATCCTTGCCTCCCCTCCCCCTGCCCTCCCATCTCTCTTTATAGAGAATCCAAATCTGCTGCTGGGAACAGCCCCTGGTATGGTGGAGTCTGCAAGGAGAAGAGGATTTCCATGGATCCTGCAGCACACCCAGCTCAGAGGCCACCCAGCACAGTGTCCTCTAAGGCCATGTCCAGACACAGTACAGCCCTGTGGGGCGGAGAGTGAGGCACAGCAGCAGCACCTCAGGTCCACAGCTGCCCAAAATAACTGTGTGGCATAGATCAAAGACAGCCAGAAAAGCATAAGAATGACTTCCTTCCTCCAGCACTTCCCCTTGCCATCTAAATGCAGCTGGTGAGCTCAGTGCAGGCTCTGCATGGCTGGTTGCTAGCCAAAGCAGAGCTGTGCAGAGGTTGGTGGCACCTCTCTGCTTCCTGCCCCTCTCTCTGCTGGCTGTAGGGGATGCCTGGGCTCCTGTAGGTGCCACAGCAGGATGGATGATGGGTGACCTCTCTGGTAGCCTCAGAAAAAGCCCAGCCATGTGTCTCAGTGTTCCCACAGCTGTAGCCTGGGCTGATGGCTTGGCCCAGGCTCCCTGTGGTGGTGCCAGCCTGCTGGAATCCCCAGCTGGAGCTCCTCTGCAGTGCCCCAGGCTTGCCCTGGGACCTCTGCTCTGCACTGCCTTGGACCAGTCTGGATCTGACACCACAGCTGTCTGCAGTGTCCCCTGCACCTCAGTGACACCCTCCAGGATACCAAAAGGTCTTGAAGGGTGTGAGAGACGCTTCCATCCAAATTCATCCCTCCTGTAAATCGGATATTGGAAGGATGACCAAACTCTGGGATTCCTCAGCCAGCAGTCTTCCCAGACAATGCATCCTGTTTGTCCCGAGGTTACCACCCTGTGGAGAAGCATGGGAGAGCCATCAGCAGCATGCTGTAGGTGGTCTGAGGGCAATTGTTTCAGGTATTTATTGGCTTCAGAGAGGAAGGGATCCCAGCTTGGCAGGGGAAATAGCTGCAGGCCACCCCCGCAGCTCAAATGAAGGGTTAATTTGCCACCAGGAGAGAGGAGATGTATGTGGGCAGCATCCCCACATCTATGGTGAGTCAGACACCCCAGAGAGTCACTGGCAGACAGAAAGGGAGAAGTAGGTCAGGGCAAAGACTCCGAGGGTTCCATCTGCGGGATCAGAGGTGAGGAGGGGTGTCACAGATGTCTTTTATGAAAAATCCTTTCCTTAGGATTTTTCCTCCTGACAAGCTGAGAGGCCTCAGGAAAAAAATGTAAACAATGGTTATCTGCTGCTGTGGAATGCAACAGGGGCATCTGTGATTGGTCTCATAGGGTTGTTTCTAATTAATGGCCAATCACAGTCAGCTGTCTCAGACAGAGAGTCTGAGCCACAAGCCTTTGTTACCATTCTTTCTTTTTCTATTCTTAGCTAGCCTTCTGATGAAATCCTGTCTTCTCTTCTTTTAGTATAGTTTTAATATAATATATATCATAAAATAATAAATCAAGCCTTCTGAAACATGGGATCAGATCCTCATCTCTTCCCTCACCCTAAGACTCCTGTGAACACTGTCACAGAGGGGAGGGGATCTGAGCTCCTGCTCTTGGTTGCAGGGCAGGGGGGAGAGAATTCATCCCTTCATCATCCCCAGCCTGGCACAGGGGTGATGCTCAGGACTGGCAGCTGGAAAGGCAGGTACCCAGTGAGAGGCAAGCCCTGGTGGGGCAGCACCTGCACAAACAGCCAGGCAGGGCTGCAAAGCCACAGGGAGTCCTTTAATTACTGTGTGCTGCATCAATTAGCAAAGACAGCGGCATTGGGCTGTCTGGTTTAATTGGCAGGACCAGGGAGGAGGGCAGCTGACATGGGCACCCTCAGCCTCTCTGGGGACAGGGCAAACACAAATGACCCAAAGTCCCAGGAGGAGAGGCACAGCTCATCTTCTGCTTCCCCACTGCTGCCCTGGGAGCAGGAGAGCTCCGTGCAGGCCTTGGCCATGAGCTCTGGAAAGGCTCTCCTAAAGCTGGGGAATGTGCACAGGGTGAAATATGGGATTTGTAAACCAAGGCTCCAGAAGGGAGAGGTCAGTCTTTTAAACAAAATGCACTTCCCTTTCCTCCACAACGTTAATGCAAGTGCAGGTTGTATCACTGATTTATTTTCTTTGCCTTTTTGGAAGACTTGGGGTATTCCAAGCCTCAAATAATGACATATTTCCCGCTACCTCTCAATCTGACCTTTATTTCCCAACCTGTTCAAGTGCTAACCCCCAGTGGTGGTCCTAAAGGTTGTGTCTGGTTGTGATGGCTGCATCTGGCTCAAAGTGAGTTTGGGGGAGACTGATAAGAACCCAATAGCCAAGGACTATTCTGAGCAATGCATCCACCTACTTATAGTGCTGGTCTAAGTGCAACTCAAGCCAAGCTTGGAAGAAACTAACATCTGCAGTCTGCATGCAAATATGACTATGACTCCATTATCTTACTCCACAAATAGTGACAGCCCTGTTGAGCTCTCCTGCGCTGGGGCAGAGTGTGTACCAGGATTTCCCTTCAGTAGGAACATCTTTCAAGGTGCTTTCTTGAGGCTGAGAGGTTCCTTGTCACATCAGATAGTCATTAAATGAATTGTGAATATGTGCAGTGAAAGTGTGAAATGATACAAAGCATTGATTGTGCTTATATAATGCTTTAGACATAAGTGTTGACAAAGCATGGATCTGCACACAAACTCTCATTTGAGAAGCTGTTTGCAGCACAAGGGGATCCTTTCTGAACCTCATGATGTGATGGGAGTACATACATGACAGCTTTGTCTGACCCTGTCCCCTAGGCAGCAAATGATCAACTGTACCTTGCCATCAAATTTTGTTAAACCCCTGTTGCATTTACCATTGAACTTTATTTATATCAATAAAATGCGTTTTTGCTCCTCTCCTGAGAGTAAAGTGCCTGATTCCACCCACAACAAAAAGGAAGCAGATACTTCTCTGTGGAGGATGCAGCCTCTGGGGTTTGTCAGTGCTCAGCAAAGTGAAGATGAGTCAGGTCTGAAACAGGTGCACATCCTTTCAGGCACGTTGTGTTCCTGTGGAGATGTTCTCAGTCAGGCTCCAAGTGACATATTTCCTTGCCACTTCACTTTCTTCACAGGATAAAAATAATTCCTGCTGTGGATCTGTCATGATCCTTCTGGCTGCACCCAGAGCTGTTGCCTTAAGTGAAAGGAGGAAGGTCTGGTTGCTTTACAGGTCTGAGCCTGCACCTTCAGCAAGCTCCCAGACAGCCTGGGAATGTTGTGTAATTATATTCTCCTCTCTGGGGTGTGCAAAAATCTGCCAGAGGCGTTTGAAGATGGTCCCAAAGGCAGGATGGGTGGGAGCTTGGTGCAGGGGTCAGGATGGCTGGAAGAGCCAGGGGGGAAGCAGGGGCTGTTTGAGGGGCTGCCTGTCAGACAGAGCTGCCCAGACACAGCAGGGGCACTCTTGGCATCGAGGTGCAGATAATTGTCAGGAAATTATACCAGAAAAGTGGCAAATACAGGAATGTGTCTTTCAGAACCCCTGCCTACATGGAAAAGGAATTGAACCAGAGATTAAGGTGTTAGCCTTGTCTTGTGTCCAGAGGGGAAGGGAAGATGAGACTGGGAGGTTAGAAGGGAAACCAAGACAATTTCTTTATCCCTGGATCATGAAGTTCAACTAGAAGTCCTTTGAAAATATTTTTCAGAGTTCAAGTCCACTGGTGATTTCTACCTCTTCTGTGAAACTCTCACTCTGTCACTTTGGACAAATTACCATAAAAAGATCATGTTGGTGGAAAATTTCAGCCTGTGTAGAAATGCTCACCAGTAAAGAGGAATGAGAAAACTGGTTGCCAGTATTGATCAGTGTGCACCTAAAGTTTTGCAGATCCCTGATGAGTCTGTCCACCCATCATCTCATCTGACAGTGGGCTTTTGGCGACAATAACTGTTTGTCTTGATTCTGTGACTGCATTTTGTGTACATTATGTTTGATAGCACCAGAGCAAACAGAGTGTAAAATGCATCTTTTCCCACCTGAGAAGCTCGAGTCACCCATTTCATATAGATTTAAAATGATGGTGTGCAATCAGCATGGTGAAGAATGCTCTGAAAACCCATCACCCCAATAAGTGGATCTCTTTAAGTAAGAGAATGAAAATAGAAGTGTGTTTTCTAAGGGCTGAGACCTCTCAGGAGAACAAACAGGAGGAGTGGTGGATGGAAGGCAGCTCATTTCAGTGGGAGTGGAGTGAACTGGTGTCTGGTGCTCTGAAAAGTCCTGACCAAAGGTGGGAATATCAACACACCCCCTGTAGCAGCAGGGACCAGGGTCTGTCCGGTATAGACACTCCTGCAGAATAGAGACAGGAGCAGGTTTGCTGAGGGATGCTGGATTTATGGCTCCAGAAAGGGATGTTGATTTCCTTGGGGCTGCATTGTGATGCCCATTCAGGTTCCCTCTGTGTGCACCAGCTGGGGCTCAGGGGAGCTGATGGACTTCTCAGCATGCCCATGCACAAAAAAGAGTGGCACTGCCCTGCAGGGTGCCAGAGGAGCCACAGATGAAATGTCCCTTTCCTATCCCTCCCCTAGGTACTGAGCTTGCCGTTTTGTGCAAAAAAATTTTTTAAAAGCGCCAAAATTTGCTGGTGGTTGCATAAACTCCCCAGCTCTTCTTGGAGCCAACTCATCCAATCCATTGTGCTGTGGGGCTCTTTCTGGGGGTGCTGGGGTGACAAGTGTTGTCTCTGGGGTTGGCTGGAGATGATGGGGAGGGCTGGGAGCAGCAGAGCAGAGCCTGTCACGCCGCTTGCAGCCCTTGGGTAACCACATCACACAGCCCCATCTCACATCTGCATAATCCATCACTCTTATAGACGTTCCCTTATATGGGTTAATATAAAATGTTGCTCATTGTGTCAGCCAGCAGGAGGTTTCATAGGTCCTTTAGGCAACTTAAACAGTGATTAATCAAAAAAAAGCCTCCACCTTCTTCGTGCTGTTAATGTTGTTGTTAGGTTGCAGGCAGCATAATTTATGGCATTTTCTGATCCTGTTAGCTAGGATGTCTGATTAATTTTGGCTCTGGGATTAAGTCAGCAAAAGAAATTTGACTTCCACAAGCAAGTGATATATATCATCCACCCGAGTGTGGGAGGGACACAACACTATCTTTCTGCCAGCACTTTTATGGTGTCCTCGACTACATCCAGGAGGTGGCATTATGTACTCATTTTATTACTGCTGCTGGCTGGGGACTGAATAGATTTTAAAGTCCAGGACATGGTCAGCTTCCTGATCCTCACAAGAAAGGGAGAGCACTATCAAGAGATGCTGGAGACCCTGCCCCTGCTCCCCAACATGGACCACAATGTGCAAACTGGCACATTTCTCATCCTTTCTCCTCCTGGATTATTCAGAAAATGACATATTAATGACTTAATTATTAGCCAGAATTTTGGTTTTCATTCTTGGTACTCAGGTGGCTTTTTGATGCTTGTTTGATTTTGTCTTATATCTTCATTTTGTCTGCTTACATCTTGTTTGTGCTTCTTGGGGATAGAGAGCAAAGTTGGAGGATAATACAAAATACTCAGTTTATCTCTGCTTTTCTTTTAAATAGAGCGCTTTTGTTTCATTTTTTTTTTCTTTATTATGGAAACCTTTATCAAGAAGGCATAAGATCCTTTAGTACCTCTGGGAATTTGTCAGCTGATGAAACAATCTTGTCTAGGTGGGTTTCTGTGAGGTTCTTTAAGGCACCCTCAAGTGCAGATATAGCAGGAGTGCCTTCTTCTAGGAGCATTTGCTCTTGTTAGGTGGGAGCCTTGCCTGGGAGGCCTGGCAGCAGCCACGCTGCTCTCCATGGGTACAAACAAGGCATGGCAATTTAAAACACCACTTTCTTCCCCTTTCCATGCCTGTCACCCCCATTCCTTCACTTTGGGTAAGAATGTGCAGTTCATAGACTAAATATCTCTTCTTAATTTCTGCAAGATAAAACAGGTTGCTGCTGGTGATTCAGCCTTTTGGTGGAAAGTTCAAGAATAACTCTCTGCCCCACCTTGGCCTGGCAGTCCCCAAGGAAAGGCAATTCCACGTCACAGCTGGGGATATGACTGCAGCCTGGAAAAAAGCAGAAGAGATCTGGGTCTGGAACTGTCAGAGGTCACTATTGAGAGGTGACTGTAACCCTAAGATGCTGCAGTTTATATTCTTGCTCCATTAACTCTGACAACACACTTCAGAGACCAGAGTTTTCTCAACCTGGTTTATAAATCATGCTGGTAAATTGGCACTGGGATTTACTTGTGCATAGCAGGGAGCTCTGCAAGTAAAATTAACCTTTTGAACAAGAACTGAGGTGAGTGTGAAGCAGATGCTTGGCACCTCTGTGAGGCTTCTCAAGTTTTGGGCTGGGTTTGTGGAAGCCCAAGGGTAGATACTGCACAATTCGAGCTTCAGATATTCATCTTTTCCCCAGCCAGACCCAGCGTCCTGATGTCACAGACATGTTTTATGAAAAATCTTTGCCTTAGGATTTTTTCTCCTGAGAAGCTGAAAGGCCTCAGGACAACATGTAAACATTGATTATCTGCTGCTGTGGAATGCAAGAGGTGGATCTGTGGTTGGCCCATGTGGTTGTTTCTAATTAATGGCCAATCACAGCCCAGCTGTCTCAGACTCTTGGTCAGACACAAGGTTTTGTTATGATTCCAATTCCTTTCTTTCATTTCAAGCCTTCTGTTGAAATCCTTTATTCTATTCTTTTAGTATAGTTTTAATGTAATATATATAATAAAATAATAAATCAAGCCTTCTGAAACATGGATCCTCGTCTCTTCCCTCTTCCTGGGAGCCCTGTGAACACCACCACAAGCTGAGAGGGCAGAGCTGGTGGGAAGGGACCAGCCCTAGCCTGGAAGCTGTTCCAGGCATATTCTGTAACAGGATGGTCCAGTGCTGGTCCAATGCTGGGCCATCCCCTTTGCTTCCCAGCACCCAGTGATGTGCAGTAGCTCCCAAGCCTCAGGCTGGACTTACACCAACCTGCTGAGAGTGGTGGAGCTTAATAGTTTTTGTACCCAAAGATTTCCTCTGCTTTGGAAAGATCTTCCTTCCAGAACCTACCAAAACCTTCAGGTTCTCTGTGAAAATACAAGCCTTTAAAAATTGTTTAACTGCTCACCCAGGCAGGGACCCACTTGAAGTCATGAGCTGTTTTTCAAAGCCTTGACCTAATCTCTGAAAGGACGCTGCCTTCTGCATAGCCCAGGCAGTCCTGGCAGGTCTGTGGGGTGGAAGCTGTGTCTGTGCATGCAGAACTGTGTGTGTGTGGCACTGTGGGACAGGGTCACAGTGGCTCTGCAAGAGTGTGCTGGGTCACTCCTCACTCATGCATCAGCAGCAAAACTGGGAGCTCAGTGCTGGTGGCAGGACCTTTATCAGCAGTGATGAATGGCAGGGGGGATTTTCATCTCTTTGATTAATTTTGCTGGGCTGACAGAAAGATCACATCTCAGCTCCTGCGCCAGGAGATTGAGTGAGGGAAGGGCTGGATGAACCAACTTTACTTCTGCAATCCCAAAACCTCAAGCCCACACAGCTCCTGCATGCCTGAGGGTGGGAAGTGCTGGTGGGCTTGGGGAAGCACCACTTGTGCTGTCAGGCTGGGAAGAGAAACAGAGCTGGGTTAGGAGTCATTGTGTTTGTAAAGGGAACACTGAGACAGGAACAATCCATTTGCTTACAGGAAGAATATCCCTTCCTTCTGTGGGTGTTTGGAAAATAAAGGCAGGGTGAATTTGACCTGTTTTGTTTGATATTTACCTATTTGAGAGATGGAGGTTTGCAATCCAGGGGCTGCTGTGGCTGGGGAGGAGGGAGTCAGACTGCAGCAGCTGGAGAGTGTCACAAGTGCCACAGGGGGCATGAACCTTCCTGGACAGAGGCTCAGGGTGAGAGTTTTGAGCAGCTGGAACTTTTCCTTTGCTCATCACCTCTTTCTTTCTGCCATGGTTCATTCATTCTCCTCACCTGTTCCCCAACACTGCTTCTGAGCATCTCTGTCCTCAGTGACCTGGGGGTCACCTATACAGGGCAATTCCTTGGTTTTCCTTCTGTCAAAAGCAGTTATTCCTTACTCAGCTGATTCCTGTCTCACCCTCATGCCCTCCTGTACAGCCACAATAAGGATCTGGATACCTTCTCTTGAGATAGCTACCTACAGTCTGAGTCTGAACATATTTTTATTAGGGCAATGCAAATCTAATGTTGCTCACTGCTCAAGAGAAAACTCGTTCCTACCTCCCCTTACAGCACTGTGATCTGCTTCCTCATGCTCCAAGGGCATAATATGTGATATTTCAGCTGTGACCATGAACTCAACAGATGAAGGGACCTCCAGCAGTTCCAAAACCACAGAATCTTTTTCTCTACATTACTGTTACAAACGGTGCAGCATGATAAGAAAAAGGATGGAATATGCTGATTTTTTCTCCAGTCCCATGGGATGCTATAGTCTCCCTATGGGTCTTGAGACACTGAGTGATCTTGCACTTAATCTATTATTAAACTGTGGAGTCCCAGGCACAAATCCTAAAGAGGGCAGCAGAATCAAACCCAGACCTTTGCCTATGGCCAGGGTAAGGAGCGCTGGTGCTGCTGAAGCAATGCTGGTGCTGCTAATTGAACGTGCTTTATGTGCAGGAGCAGTTCAGCTCACACCCAGAACATGCTGCACATCCTTTGGTGATGTACAAACCGACTGGGACAATTTACAATGGTGATTTTTCCACTGACGGGTGAATTAATGCTCTCTATTATAGGCATTTAATCAATGCCAGCTCCCTAAGTCTCTGAGCAGGCCACCAAGATGGAAGATTGATTGGTCTGAATGCATCATATATAAAACAGGGATACTTCATAAGAGCATAAATGAGGTGTTTGTTTCCCAAAGCCACAAAGGCAGCTCTGTGGTGGGGAGTGTTGACAGCCACTTGCTGAGACGCAGTGAAGGGGCAAGACCTGGGTTTAATTTCGGGGTTTTTTCTTGGTTTTGTCTTGGGTTTTGTCAAGGCAAGGCTGAAATTACCTAGAGATGGGGAGGAGGGTCCTTCCAGCTCTGCACATGGGTGAGGCTGTTTGCTTGGAAGGGATCCTGGGGATCCCTGCACTGCCTGTGTGGCTGACGGAGATGCTGCTCCCAGATGCTGCTGACCTTTGCAGCAAAATTTGCAGTTAATCACAAAGTGCTAAAATTTTACTTCATATTTACACAAGCAGCCAAAACTTCAGAGGAGTTGATCTCCCATCCCATCCCCTTTCCAATGTTATTTTCCATTTTATTCAGAGCAATATAATGATTTCTTCTTAGCTCAGCCAGGAGGCTTAGCCTCATTTCCAAGCTGTGGTTTGGATAGTTAGGGGTGTGGAAAGGATATTGCTGGGACCATGGGAATCCAGGGTCTGTCTGAGTGTGTCCATGCTCTTAACTGGGACAAATCTCAAATAAAATATATGAACACAGGTCCCCCTGAAGGATATATTAGGTGTCTGATTGTATCTCACATGAGAAATGGGTTAAAGCACACAGAGGGTCAGTTTGCTTTACTTCTAACCTTTGCAAAGTCATCAAGCTGAAGTACTAAGCACTGATTTGATTTGGAAACTGAGAATCATCCTAGATCAATGGGATAAAGTATACCTTTTATTAATATGGCTAAACAAACCCCTGGCTGCATAAGTTAAGGGGAACACATAAAGTGATGGTCACTGTCAGGATCTGAGCCCAAACTGCCAGTGAGGCTGGGGAGGCTCAGACACTTAAACCTTAAATGGGATTTAACTGTCCATGTGCCTTAAAATTACATTTCCTTTGGTTTCTGTCAGGTCTGTGAGACTGTGATTAGAAAATCAGTCTAACTTCACAGCTGGAAAGATTGTCACCATATTCCTCCCAGATGGATGGCCAGGGCCACTCAGTTTCTGATAGAAAAACAGAGAGCTCAATAAATAAATTCTGGAATGTTGAAACTTCATGACTTTACTTCCGTAGAGTATTTTGGGTATACCACTGAAAAAAAGCATAAATCAGGAGTTTGTGATAATGCTTCTGGGGCAGCAAGGAAGCAGCAGTGTCCTTTTAATGCCTTCTGACTCTTTGTGCTCCAGAGTTCAGTCCAGGGATCAGTGCAGGTTTTTATCCTTAGTGCTGAAAAGTTCTGCTTTGTGAGCTGGTTTATCTTCTCAATAAGACACACAAGGGTATCATTCAAAGCCCAATAAATTCATAGTTCCCACACTCAGTGGCACTTGGTCTTCAGGCTCCCAGTTAAGAACTCACAAGCATGAGGTGCTGTGCTGTAAGTTACACTCTTTCACAGCTCCTGAGTTAATTAAAAATCACTAAAAATGTGAAATAACAAAAATAATTACTGTAATAAACTAGTGAAGTGAAATATGTTTTGCTGAAATTAAAGAAGTTGAGAAATCCAAACATTGACCTGTGTGGGGGGACTAATTACAGTGCGAGGTATGGGATGGTAATGATGACTTCTGCTGTACTGCTCTGCTTCTGAGGTCAGATCTTAATTGTATGAGGAATAAAAAACTCCTTGTTTGCATAACACTTCCGACAATTTTATTTGTCTGTGTGAAATTAAATCCTCCACTGCTGGGGGATATCAGCCCAGGTGGATTGGACTTCAGTGGTCCCTGTGGATCCCTTCCATCTCAGGATATTCTAAAGTTTTAGGACTTTATGATTCTGTTTGCAGTGAGCCAGACCTGGGAAAATCGGAGACTACATGGAAAGTCTCCTGTTGTGTGGGGAGGGGATCCAATGGAAGGCAGTAAAGATGCTGAAGGGACTGGAGCATTTCTCTTATGGGAAAAGGCTGAGTGAGCTGGGAGAGGAGATGGCTGAGAGGGGACTTCATTGATGTCTGTCAGTGCCTGAAGGGAGCTGCCAGAGCATGGACCAGGCTCTGCTTTGTGGTGCCCAGCAACAGGGCAAGAGGAAGAAACTGATGCACAGGAGCTCCCACTGAATATGAGGAAGAACTTTGCTGTGCAGGTGGCTGTGGATGGGAACAGACTGCCCAAAGAGGGTGGGGAGCCTCCTTCACTGGAGAGACCCCAGAACTGTGCACAATCCTGCGCCATGTGCTCTGGGATGACCCTGCTTGAGCAGAGGCTGGACCAGATCACCTCCTGTAGTCCCCTACAACCTGATCCAGCCTGTGATTCTGTGATTCTGCATCACCACTCCAACACTCCCAGCTGTCTCATCCTCTTCTGTTGTGTTCTTGAAGTGAGCCATGTGCTGTGGATGTGGATCTGGGCCCTGTGCTGTGGATGTGGATCTGGGCCCTGTGCTGTGGATGTGGGTCCAAGCTCTGCAGTGACAATGACCATGGGGCACCATGTGGGACCATTCCCCAAGTCACTTGTGGCACGTGTTGCAGGTGCCATCTCTGTCACTGTAAGGCCACAGGAGGAGCTCCATGCAGAGAGCCACCATCCGCCTTGCAAGGACCTTCTCCTGTAGCAGCCGTGTGGAGCTTGTGAGTTGGTCAGTGCTGCCACTGCTATAATGTGAATTCGAATGGGAAGTATTCAGGTGTGTTGGAGACAATGATGATTTCTATACAGGAACCATGAAATGCAGTTTCCTTCTGTCTTTTAGTCCTTTGTTTTGTGAAGGGGACACCTATGTGAGCTGTTTTGTTCCACGTCTCATACCCCTGCAAAGGCTGGAGAGTTGGCAAAAGGAGGGAATGAGAAATATGCCTGTGTATGCAACGACAGGGTGCTGAAATGCTTTTATTTGTTTGGGTTTTTTGGTTTATTTTGCTTTTTGTTAGTTTGTGTTTGTTGTTGTTATTGTAATTGTTTGGTTTTTTTTTTTTTTTTGTCTGTGAAAAACAGGCTTTACTACATCAGTCTCATGCATTTGAGTTCTAAAAATCAGTATTCAGACTTCTGAAATTGGCACCTGTTGGAGCAACAAAATATTATGCTTGTTGTCTCTTCTGCATGCACTGGATGTTATAAATGTAATGAGGACAGCAGTTTTCACTGATAATGCAGCCAGGCAGAGTCAGATTTACCTTGCTGACAGGAGCTGATGTGTTTGGGGAAACAAAGACACCAGCTGACAGGGCACTGGCCATCTCCTTTCAAGAGGTGTGTCCTGAAGAAACATAAATTGGATCTGTAACATGCAAATCCTCTCTTTAAAACCACACTTAGAAGTGCCTGTGGCATCAACCTGTTTGTTAAAATTGCATTTGGAGCAATATCCCTGTGGTTCCCCAGTAAAAAATCCAAAATTTACATCACTGCGGAAATAGGCAGCTCTACAGGAGTGTGGCCTTAACTGGCAAAACATCAAGAGCAGAAATAATTCCATTGTCTGCCCTCTGACAGACCTACTGCAACAGTGCTTGGTAATTTTTAACACTGCTCTTCATGGATATTAAACTTTTTTCTATAAATTTTTGTGGTTTTAAGTGTCACACATGATCTCAGCTGTCAGGGCCCAGTTCATCCACCACAGGGGGAACTTGTGCTTTTCCCTTGGTGTTACCTGGCTATAAAATGGCATCTGGGCATGGCAGCTACTCACCAATCTGTGAAACCAAGAATGAGAATTGTGTTTAATGGGCCTGTTCAGAAATGCCTGCAGTCAGGATTTCACAGTGTCTGGGGCTGCTGCTGATTGTGGGCTGCCATGCAGGGAACTGTGATTTGCAAAGGTGCCCAGTTGTTGTCAGGATTGGCTCTTGCTATTATTCGTGTTTGTAAAAATACATTTACAGTAAGAGCAGGCATTTTAATTGGCATTTTAAAATGCCAATTAAGGGAAAAGCTTCAGAGTTTTTTCCTGCTCTCATTCTTCACCCCTGAAGTTAAAATAAGTTAAATACACCAGTTTATATACCAGGTTTCAGCACAGGACTGGGTTAATGAGAAAGCAAATGTTTGACAGTACTAATGCCCTGCTAAACTCCATGAGCACATCTCTGCTAAACCTGGGCTGGGGGAGCAGAATTCAATCTGTGTCTGGTTTCCAACCTTGCCTCATGCACCCTCTGAGTGCCTGCAACAGTGGGTCTTCACTGCAAAATAAATCTGGCTGTAGTTTGTGCTTAATTACACTGTCCCTTACAGTCTGGGCATGGGTTCATTGAGGACAGAGCACGTTGACTTATTCCCACCCGTGGTACCCAGGACTCAGTGAAAGGAAAGATTTTGTGAATATTCCAGAGGTTTTTATGGATTCTCCATATCAATCATGTCTTTCCTGGGTTCACTTTGGCAGAAGCCTTTGACCTGGATCCTCTCTGAAGCTTCCAGTAGGATAAAACTGTGGAGTGTGAAAAAAAACTCCCTTGGGGACCAAGAGTGCCTCTCCATATATCCTAGGATCTTAAAATGGTGTAGGTTGGAAGGGAGGTTGAAGATTTTAATTCCAGCCCACTCTGCCATGTCCAGGGACACCTCATACCTGACCAGGTTCCTCAAAGCCCCATCCAGCCTGACCTTGAGTATTTTCAGGGATGGGGCATCCAAAGCTTCTCTAGGAAAAATCTGCCACTTTCTCACCACCCTTACAGCAAAGAACTTTTTCCTACTGTCAAATCTAAACTCTTTAAGTTTAAAACAATTACCTCTTGTCCTTTTAGTACATGTCCTTGCCAAAAGTCTGTCTTTGGTTGTTTTTTAGCCTCTGTAGATATGGGAAGGCTGCTAGAAGTGTCACCTTGTAGGAGGCAGCCCTGGTGCAGATGTGTCCAGCTGTGTGCTCTCAGGGAGGTGCTAAAGGAGATGCCCAGGTGTAGCTGGCAGCATTTGCCCAAAACTGCAGATTGTCCTTTAGGGTCATGTTAGAGGCTGGCACTTGCCCTTGCACAGATAAAAAGAAATGTCACGTTTAGGATTATCAGATTTCCAGCTACTCTGCAGAAACAGCTGTCAGCAAGTCTGTGGCAGCAGATGCTGGGATGTTGTTCAGTGTGCTCTGGGCTAATCTGCTGCTCTGCCCTCCCCAATTACAGTCGGTTTTTGCTATCACAGGAGGAAGCTTGGACAAATGCTGTGATAAGAATGTGCATCAAAGTTGCCTGGGTCCTTCCAGAGTGAGGAGCCTGAGGCAGATACTCACTTTTCCAGTCAATTGACTCTATTTAAAGAGTTCTGTCAAGACAATCCACGCTTTGCTTTCCCACTACTCCCTGGGCATTGTCAGGGTGGATTGCCTCAAAAGAGCAGGAAAGAAACCTTGGGGGGGAGACAGAGGCTGCTTAGAGGTGACAGCAAAAGGAACACACAGCCTGAACTGCACTCCAGAAATCTCCAGCTACCTGGGCCTCCAGCTTGCTGGGAGATTGGTGTGAATTGTGGCATAACTTGCAAATACCATATTTTTGTACGTGCATTATGCTTTTAGTTATATGAGAAAGGATCTGCCAGCCAATCCACAGGGCTAGCTGCTCCTGAGATCCTTTGGCATCCCAGCTGGAATTTTACATACAGCAACTATGAATGCTCAGCCACTAAAACTCAGACTCAGAAGCAGCACCTAATATAGTCCAGTTTTATGTGGCTTTCTCAGCAGCTGTGCTGGTTGGACCAGATCTCCCAATCCAGGCTTTGAAAGTTAAAAAGTCACCATTTGTAAGGGCAATTTCTCTCCTTCCTGTCTGGAAATATACAGAGCTGGCCTTGATGAGAGAAACTCACAAGTGTTCTTTGGGACTAATGCCCCCTTGGACATGATGCCCCTTTGTTTTTCTGTGAGATGAATTTCCTGATTGAAATTGTACATGGACAAACCCAACACAATTTCTGCTTGCTGACCTGTAACCACAGCATTGGACAGTCTGAATTTGAGAACAAACCACCTTAGAAACCTCAGATTATTTTTATGTCCTCATTTTTGAATAAAAGCCAAAATGAGCAGAAAGAAAAGTAGTTATGGATTTTTACTCAAATTAATGTCCCGTATTGTGGGAAACCCAGCATTAGAGAACTGACATGACAGATGCGAAATCAGAAATGAAAATGAAGCTGGTTCCTGGATTTTCTCTGTCCAGTAAAGACTCCTCGAAAAGGTTCCCTGACACCTGGCCTGTAATGCCTGAGTCTTCTTCAGAGCTCCTCATGCAAAGCCACAGTGAATGGAAAGAAGATCTTGAAGACAAATGTTCATATAATCTCTTTCAGAACAAGATGAGTGATGTCTTAAAAATGTTTTTGTGCCTGTAGACAGAGTCAAGGTTACTTGCTTAGATACAACATTCACATTGCTGACTTTCTTTGGCAAGAACAATCCTGTTTGTGGTGATGATGTGACTGGATTTAGAAAAATATTGTAGCAAAGCACAAAACAGAGAAGGAAAGGCTGTGTTTATATTGAACTGCATTTTGTGGTCAGTTATTATTAAAGGCAGATGCATGTTTTGAAAAGCAGTTCAGGTCTCTCAAAAGAATCATCTGTGTGAGCTGACAGGAAAGGTTTACAGAGCAGCATTTCATCATGTTTTCATTGTGTCTGGTGAGGATACTGTGCAAATTAATTGTTTGCCTTGATCTGCAAAGACCTGCCCCTGGAGAGGAAGAGGAGGAAGCAAGACACAATAACTATGGTTTCTGAGAAACTTTGCAAGGAAATTAAACAATAACAGAGTAGAAGGCTCAACAGTTCTTGGTAAACAAAATGTCAATATGTTGATTTTACATATATATGGGAATTTTCATCTGTATGTTATTAAGGTCCCACAGCTAATGCTGTGATTTGTTTTCTCCTTTCAAATCAAGGTAGATTAGCTGTAGTGTCTGTGGAAGGCATTGATCAGAATTCCCATATTAAATACAAAAATATGATTCTCATGGTGATAGTCTGGATAGAAAGTTAATTTCTTTTCAATTTCCATGTGCAAACATATCTTCATGATTATTTTTGTTTCAGCAGCACCTGGGATAAGCCTATACCACAGAGCAAAGCTGTTGGCTACCCCAAAATGAGCTCCTTTGCTTTTTGGTGTAACTACTGCACTTCTGCTGACTCTTGCAGTTTTCCCCCCACATTCATTCATGTTTTCCTTGATTCAAAAAGTTTTCAGCTCGAGTGGAAAACAAAAAATCTGTAGTTTCAGTTTCTACCCCCTTCCTGCCTTGTGATTACTGTGGCCAAAATGGTGATTTCCTGCTTGGTTTCTACCCTGGTAGATTTAGGACTGGAAAAATAGTTTTGCTGAGGCCACAAACAGATGTTGCTCTGCTGCATCAGGGTTTTCATGGTCCTGATCACCTCCTGTTTCAGAGATGGGCATCGAGTTGCAATCCCATCCCTCCAGGATAAGATGTGAGCCTCCAACAAATGATCATCCCAGCTCATGAATGCACAGAGTGCTCATAAAATCAGAGCTGGAATCCCTAAATTGGCCATAGGTGGTCCCCAGACTGTTGCAATGTGCTGGTCTGTCTGCTGTCATGGATGCACTCTCTAAACCTCTCTCTCCCCCTGGCCAGACAATCAGTTCTTCCAGAATCCACAGAGCAGCACTTACACTGAAATTTGTTCTATTTCATTCTGTTAAACTCGCTCAATGCTCTCTCTTGCACAGAATGCAAGATTACCCTGAAGAATAAAATAAAGGAATTTATTGACATTTTAATTAATTACAAGTTTTAATTAATATTCACCAGAGTGACAAGTGTTCTGGAATGCAAAACAGGAGTAATTTCTGAGGAAGAGGGGAAAAGGCCCAGCAGTTTCTGTTCAGGTTAAATGAAGACCTTGTAGCTGAATGTATATCAGGTGTCTGCTGACTCCATTCAACACCTGAAGTTTCACTCATTTTGAAACAGCACAGACAGATCTTGGTTAACAATACCAGGGGCTGTGAGCAGGGCTCAGGGATGGAGGACACTGAGTAGAAAGCACAATCTGTAACTTGGCCAGCTCATGTTTAATGCTCTTGGTTGAGCTCAGGCAGCACAGAGAGCGGGGTCAGGGAATGGACATGGCAGATATCAGGTCCATTTCATGTTTTCTCCCTCTTTTTTCAGCCTGCCTTCTCCCATGGGCTGAGGTTGTTCCAGGTAGAAACCTCCAGGAGACCTGGAGCCTGTTGATGACTCTGCAGGAGCTGAGGCTCTCATTAAGTGTTGCATGGATGTGCTGTGTTTTGTTTGCATAGTGAGGATCCCTTTCCTGAATTGCTATAAAAACTGGCCTGTAATTTTCTCCCGGGCATGAACTATAGCCTTTGACAAACTTGTGAAAGATGGGCTCCTTTTACTCACTGTTGGTAGAGAGGGGGTAATGAAAATTATCCCTCTATACAATTTAATATCCACTTTATAATGCAGGTTTTATGTCAGCAATAATCCCTTGATTTCAAGGGATTTTGTTCCTACAGCCTGTGACCCTAAAGGATGGGACAGGGATGTACTATAGGCAGGATCAAATGTTTGACAAAATCAAGAAACCAATTTTTTTCTTTTTTTTTTTCCCCAGATTTTAAGCAGCTGTAGATCTTCCTGGGAAGAGATGAACTAAGAGCAGTGAAGAGTTCCCTGTTCTGCCTTTAATATCTGTACCTTTTGCAGAAATAATAGAGTATTCCCCAAAATTATCTTACTGCTAAAACACAGTTCTTAGCTCATTTGACTTCACAGTAGATTTGAAATCATGAAGCTGGAAAAGACTTTCCACTCCTTGGCTGTTCTCAGAAACAGAAATTTCTCTTCCCCAAAGGAAGGCATGGTCACACATCGCATCAAGCTGACCCAGTTATTAATTTTCACTAATAGGAGACCTCTCCTTCCTTCCTTTCTCCCTCTTTTCGTTTTCTCCTCACCCCTACCTGCAGCCCAGCAGCAGACCTGGTCTGCCAGCCTGACCCTTGCATGAGCCAATGCAGCTTTTTTGCTGCATTCATTTCTGCCAGGATGGTGAATTCACTCAGTCCAACAAGGAAAACCACCCCAGTCACAAAGAAGAGGAACACATAGCTGGGAGAATGGGAAAAAGGAGACAGGATGCAATGACCAATAGAATCAGACTGAGGTACTATAACATTTTATCTGGAAAAAACTCTCCTGGATTGCAAATGATCTGTTGGAACACCAGAGCAGTCCTGGCAGAGGCTGAGCCTGCTCCTTTGTCAGTCATGCTCTCTCATTGATGGTGGTGGTACCTTCCAAGATGCCAGGGAACTGTCCCAGTCCTCTGGTGATCTCTGGGTGATAAGAACCCTCTTTGCTTTGAGTTAGGGCTACACTCAAGTGCTTTGGAAGTGGCTTGGAGGAAACTGGGGACCATCTTTGGGTTTCTCTGCTGTTGCTTGGGTGGTGTTACAGGAGAGGAGGAGTACCTGGAGTGGGATTTCTCTGTCCATCTGGCAGCTAAGCTGTAGGCTACACTCTGAGGCAAAGAGGACTTCTTGACTCTCCCACCATGAGGAAAAGAGTAAGCTGAAATCACTGAGGAGGACAACAAGGAAAACAGTCACCAAATCTGATCTTTTGGCCACTACAGCACTCCAGAAATCAATAAAACCAACTGAATTCAAGCATATTTCCCTCTGTGCATCATCTATGCAAAACCAGACCCTAAACAGCAAAAGAATTTACTCTAATCCCATCTTTGCCAATTAAATGTCTTCTGCTTCTAAATGGAAAGAAACTTCAATGTTAATTTTAAAATATTGCTGGCATTTATCATAGTAATTACTTTAGCCATGTAAAACTCCAGACACCATAAATACAGTTGATACTATAGATTAAATGCTCCCAAGGCACGTGTTACTGATGTTACAAAATGCACAAGGAGACAAGGATATTCTCCAAGCTCAGCATTTGTTGGGCTCTTGCAAAGCCATTTGAGCACACAGTTGCCTCATCAGATTTCTGAAAATGACTGATATTCCCTGTCAGAAGTCATCCATCTTTATCAGTGACTGTATTTGGGAGGAGCACACCTGGGCAAACACACTCACGAGCTCTGATATGAACACATGCCTCACTGCAATTACATTTTCCAATCAGTAACTTTTAAAGATGGGAAAAGTTTATTTCAGGGACACTGAATTGCCATGATTTTCCACTTTCCAAATTCTCAGGCTCTAAAAATCAGATCTCTTTGATCTCTTATAGGTATTGTGGGTATATAATCCATAAATGAATCATACAGAATTGCAAATCAGCTTAGGAAATGTCCATCCTAATCTACTACTGTGGATCTCTGCACCAAGAGGCAATGAATGTGTAGGTAGGTGTCTGTGTAGGTAGGAAAAAAAGAGTCTTGATCAGACACATTGCTCCAGTGGACAGGCTTGGAAAGCTGGAGAGGGTGAGAATTTAGGGATATCAGCAATCAAACTGTGAGGTACTTGAAACCAGAAATTGGCCAAGTTTACAGAGGTAAAGTGTGACCACTTCTGTAACAATCTGATGTGAATATTATTTTTAACGCTACTGATTATAGGCACAGCTGACAGGGAAAGCTTTGCTGCCTTTCTGTGAATATTACCAAAGGGTAACATCTTCAAAGAAGTGAATGATTTCTGTTAATTTGGCTGTGGTCTCTCCCTGTAGAGACCCTGCCCCTTCAGCAGGTGATGGCACTGACAAAGGGGTTTTGGGGTTATGCTTCCAGCAGGTTTTCCTGCTGACAGGAGGAGGCTGAGTGGAGCCTGCATGAAGCAGGAGCTGGCTGAGCCCTTGGAAGCAGCAAGACACATGCACAGTGATGTGTATTGAGTAAAACACACATTTATCACTCCATTGCTTTTTATTAATAGGAGGTAAGATACTAAAAAATAACTCAACCCCAAGACACAGAATGGAGATAAAGCTGTTTTATAGCAGCTGAAAGCATGTGGAAAAATTGTTGCGTAGCTGGAACTTATTTGGCACTAGGGAAAATGTTTGTTGAGCTGCCAGTAAAACTGCAGAAGAGGAAATGCTTATAAGAAGGGATCCAAACAAGCACTGAGCTTCCTTCCCATGAAAATCAAGGTCAAATAGAGCATTTGAAATCATTAGAAATAAGTGAAAGAACAGGTCATATTGTCACTGGAATGACTCAGACAACAACTGGAAGTACAACCTGTTTGTTGTAGTAATCACATTTGTAAGGACCCAAAAGCTTTCTGCCACCCGTGGAACTGCCCAGGATTTATTTCTTGAGCATTCTGATTGTCATAGCTGGGGCAGAGTTCCCAAAATTCAGCTTGTGTGGCCTGAAGGGTGAGCTGTGCCTGCAGTAGTGTCACTCTTGCTCACGTTTAGCCCAAGGGGAGATTTCCCTGCCCATCACTCTCCATCCAGGAGATTGGCAGCATGCTCTGGCACAGCCCTGGCCAGCTGCTGCAATGCACGGCACTGGAGGACTCTATGGCTAATCTGGCTGCTTTACAGGATGCATCTTCTGCTGAAGAAAACTGAATCCACTTTGCTTTCATGTGGAAGCACTGGCTCAGCATAAGCACTTTGTGTCCTGTGGCTGCAGTGGTTTTTTCCTGAGTATAGCACACAAACTCAGCTGCTGAGAAAATTGATATAGAAAGTATTCAGTGGCAGTAAGAAATCCCAGGTAGTCAGAGTACTGGAAAGTTGAGTGTTATAGGCTGCTTTTGATTTTCACTAGGGTTACACTGGGGTGTTTTCAGATGACAAGCTGACTTTAGGAACAGAAAAAAAAAGCTCTTTAAATTTTTGGCATTATTCGAAACCTTCTTTTATTTTGTATTGCATTTTATACAAGAGAAATAAGAGCTTTCTTTGTTGTTTTCAAAGCAAAATATTCATTTTGCTCTGTTTTCATGAGCTCTAAGAGTCTTCTATGATCATCTTTTGCAGCCAGTGTGTTGCTGGTTTTTTAAGAACTTGTGGTCATTATGGAAGATAAATGACAGTCCTTGGAGCCCATGGCTGAAGCACACATTAGTCACCAGTAAATGATGTATAAAAAATATTCAGCTTGCAAAAAGATAATGGTGGTTCCTGTTTGAAAATGCAGAAAAATGCACATATCTGGAGCACAAAAGTGTCTCATCAATATCTCTGTGGGTAGAAAACTAACCTGTCAAGAAGAAAATGTTGAAAAGATGGGGATATTTATGCACTTGCAGCACTGATCATAATGATCTAAAGGACTATTAAAGCAAACTTAAAACATTAGATACTGGAGGTAGACCACATAATTGTTTTTTTCCATGCAGCCTAGGAATGCTCTAAAAAGATTCAGTAAGGAATTGCTCATTCCACATCTTTGACCTCCAGTGATCCTGCCTTTCTCCATTTCATTGTTATCTGTAAATTTAATAGCCCTTCCTGATCTGACCTTTTACTGACAGCAGAGTCCTTCAGCCCCCGCAGTGCTGGAGTTCAGCCCTGGGGCAGGGAGGGAGCCCAGGTGTCAGCAGCCTGTCCTGGTGACCCTGGCCAGGGCTGTGGCAGCAGCCACACTGCAGGGCTGGGGTGGCCTCGTGGCTGCTCTGTCCCCTGGCCCTCTTCCCCAGATGGCAGCTCCCAGATGAACATCAGCCCCGCATTACACAGAAAACCTCATTGCTTTCTCAGAATAGGGCAGTTCTGCCTTTTCCCCTGGTGGGGTGTGGGGATCTCTGCCTGGTCAGAGTGACCCCCGAGAAAATTTGGAAAGTCTCTTTTCCCAGCCTGGCTTGAAGAAGGAGTCAGAGCTCTTCAGTTCTCGGCCTCAAGATTGTTTATTGTTCCTTATCTATAAAAAAATTTCTCCTGCCCAGTTGAGGTTCATCCAGCAGGACAGGTCCAGGCACTCTGCCTGCCCTGGGGGCAGGGTTATGTCTTTATACTAAAAAATACCTATACAATATTTACAGTAACCTTCCAATACCTATCACCTCTGTTAGACAGTGAACTTCTACTCTAACCAATCTGTAAGTACCAACATCACAGCAGAAGATGGAGGCCAAGAAGAAGAAGAAGGAGAAAGGCTGGACATGCCCAGATTCCTCCATCTTGCCTCCTGAACCCCCATTCTAAAACCCCAAAAATATATTTTTTCACCCTGTGATAACTTCACTATTATTCTACCTAAACTGTTGTGGCCTGCTGATCTTCATATAAGGTTGGTAATTTTCTCCATGGGTCATAATCAAACTCACAGGTGTTTTGGGCTCTGTGCCAGGGTCTCTGAGCCCCCTGGCAGGGGTCTTGGCTGCTCAGGACAGCCAGAGGGATGTTCTGGGTTCTGACAGTGGGGAATTTGGTGCATTTATCCCAGTGCAGGGCTGCAGCCCCCAGGCTGGGCTGAGTGAGTCACACGCAGGGCCAGGAGGTTGGGGTGTGGTACAAGGGGGAGCTCCTTGCCAAGAGGGAGGAATCCACTTTTAGCCAGTGCTTTAAATCCTCATGGACCTGTTTTTCTCACCTCCCACTCCTGTCTCTGTTAGCCAACCTAAGGGAGAACCTTTTCTCTGTGGATTACCAGTAGGGTTGAACTGGATGGCTGCTGTTGTTGCTGCTGGCAGACCCAGAGCTTGATCCACTCATCCAGAAACCTCCAAATATTGATGTATATCTATAAATCACCCGGCTTGATTTTCTGCTGGTTGTGTGAGATCAGCAAGAGATCCTCCCTGGAGGAGGAGAATGGGAGGAAAGGAGTCATGGGGTAGACATTGCAGGATCACCCCTTCCCAAGTCGGTGAACCACTGATGCAGCCCATCTGTGCTTTTGAACTATTTCTTACCCACTTGGAGGGCTGGGACTCAGACCTAGATGGAAAAGTCAATCAATCAGGTTATATTTAATTTTCTTTTCCATTAGTAACTACAAAATCTGCAGACAAGGAGAAAAATGGCAATACAAACTCCTTCACAAGAGGCCTTTCTGCATGGGCAATGCTCTCTGGTCACTCTATGCCTCTACTGACTGATCTTAGAGATAAATATTCACCTTTAGCTCCTTCCTGGCACACTCTGCTGTGAAGGGGGTGATACAACACTGTCACAGATGTCTTTTATGAAAAATCCTTTCCTTAGGATTTTTCCTCCTGACAAGCTGAGAGGCCTCAGCAACAAAATGTAAACAATGGTTATCTGCTGCTGTGCAATGCAACAGGTGCATCTGTGATTGGTCTCATGTGGTTGTTTCTAATTAACGGCCAATCACAGTCAGCTGGCTCGGATAGAGAGCTGAGCCACAAGCCTTTGTTATCATTCTTTCTTATTCTATTCTCAGCTAGCCTTCTGAAGAAATCCTTTCTTCTATTCTTTTAATATAGTTTTAATGTAACATATATATTAAAATAATAAATCAAGCCTTCTGAAACATGGAGTCAGATCCTCATCTCTTCCCTCAACCTGAACACAACACCACAATCTGAAGGGTTATATATTCCTCCTTTTACAGGAAAAGCCTGTAGGGTGCAAAAGAAAAATCATTCAGTGGCTCTGGACATCAGTAAAGGATGTGTGTCAGTCAGTCAGGTGCTGCCCAATGCTCAGAACACGACCTGGGGTCTCTCAGCTATGCTTGAAGAGTCTGTCACAGCTCTCCTGTTGCAGCAGAGATAACACTGACTCTGAGTGCTTCTCTTCATCCTTTACAGCTGGAAAGGCTCCCAGAGCTTTGAAATTTTGATCTTCAGTCCTTTTTTCCAACTTTCATAACCCATGGAAATGAGGGGATATTCTGTGTGAAGGGAGGCTTGCAGAATTCACCTTTCTCCTGCCAAAGGGGCCCTGTGTGGTCTGCACTGGGGGGGTTGAGGGTTTAACTCTCAGCAGAGCTGGAAGAAGCTCTTTGGCATCACACAGCAAAACAACAAATTGAACCTGTCCACCCTCTGACCTGTGCAGCTCTGCTGGAATGAGAAGCAGTCAAATTCAGCATGCTGCAACTTTATTATCAGAAAACAGAACAAAATCTCTTTAGCAACATGTTATTTACTTCAGAAATAACCTTGAGTTGTCAGCTGGGGAGAAATATGCTGCTTTTCTGTATCCACTTCACATTTCCCTGGCTTCCAAGGTTCAAATCTGAGGCAGTTTCTGCTGCTGTGGGAGAAACAATAGCCTGTGCTGAGTGCCTGGTAAAGGTATTTATAGGTGTACATTATAGTCAAAGAAAGTGCTGTAGCATTATGTTTTCTAGACACAAAGAACAGCTCCATGTTTTCAGCTAAAATGTTTTTTATTTGAAATGAAGACAGCATCATAAAAAGTACAAAAATCCAACTCACGCTGAGGAAGCTTGCAGAGCATTTTTCTTGTGAGCTCTGCTGCAGGAACAATGACAGCAAAATTGTTTCTTTGCCAGGAGTACAGGGAGACACTTTAGGAACTCAGTCCCCAGCTAGCAAAGGTAGCTACCTCATGGCTGCTTATTAGAGCAGGTTGGAAAATCTACTTGCTGTCATCCATGACATTTCTGTTTTGAGAGTGGGTAACAAAATACCCTGAATTTTTCACTGAAAATGGGGAAGGTGGGAGGGATTCTGGAAGTGCCATCCTCTTGTTCACATCTCTTCCCCTCCTCTGTCTCCCTGCTGCCACTGCTGGGGTATCTGGGGTGGAAATAACCTTCCAGGCTGTCTTACTTTGCATGAAAGGTTTTGTATTTGTGCCCTGCATCCTACAGAGTAAGGAAGATTTATACAAAGAAAAGAAGAGTAGAAAAACAGCTAAATAGACTGGAACCTGCCTGGATTGCCTTATGTAAAACAAACAAAACCCCATATATGTCAATTGGGAATATTCTAAATTTAATGCATCCTTATGTGGTTTGAGTAAAGTCAACACAAGCAGTTGACTGTGGAGATTAAACAACTTATAAAACACAAACCTCAGCTAGCAGAAATCATCACAACATTATTTTAAATGCTTCATATGTGGGGCTGAAGTGCAGCCATGTACTGTTATGGAGAAAATAAAAGCACAGTGAGGCAGGATGCTGGGGGAAGTCTAGCAAGGTTTTATAGCTTCTCTATATGGCCAATATGATTTTATGAGGCAAATTTTCCATTGCGCGTCTCAGCAAGTTGCCCCTTAGCCACTGACAGTCCTTGTAGCTTATATATTTTTCTCTCCTTCCACTTTCTTCCCCTCTGGGGAGGAGAAAAAGTGACCTCTGAGCAGTTTAGTTGAGAACAGAACTTTTGGGATGCTGGGGGCAGCCTTGTGGTGGAGTTGTTTTGATGGCCAAGGAAATGCACTGGGAGAAGAGACTTTACTGAGCCTGGCGGCCCTTTCCAGACCTGGTGAATCTCTCCTGGAAGTGCCTGGAAGGGAAGAACAAACTGTGCCCTAAAGGAGCTGTATGGGACAAATCTGCCCCGTCTTCACTGGGTACACTGGGGAAATGTGACCGTGTTCCCAGGGGTTCTTGGAAGAGGAAAGAGACGAGGATCTGACTCCATGTTTCAGAAGGCATGATTTATTATTTTATATATATTACATTAAAACTGTACTAAAAGAATAGAAAAAAAGGCTTCATCAGAAGGCTAGCTAAGAATAGAATAGCAATGAATAGCCACAAAGGTTTGTGGCTCAGCTCTCTGTCCTGAGCCAGCTGACTGTGATTGGCCGTTAATTAGAAACAACCACATGAGACCAATCCCAGATCCACCTGTTGCATTCCACAGCAGCAGATAACCATTGTTTACATTTTGTTCCTGAGGCCTCTCAGCTTGTCAGGAGGAAAAATCCTAAGGAAAGGATTTTCTATAAAAGACATCTGTGACAGGGAAAGTCGAAGTTTCTGAGCTCAGGCAAATGGCTTCTAGCCTATGATCATTGCCTGGAAATTAAAAGGTTACAAGACAGACAGTGGCTTTTGGAAAATGATGTCCTGTTAAATACTAAAAATTTGGGCTAATTAAAGCTACACCATCCTTTGGGAATGGGTCATTTGTATGTTTGTTCCAAGACTAAATTTGGATTTTGGTGGCTGTTTGCCAGCAGTGATGAGTAGGTTATGTATTTGTTTTAAAACATCTCCAGGATTTAAGCTCACAAATGGAAATGGAGAAAAGATGCAGATTTTACTGGAATAAATAAACCCCTGTGGTCTAATGTGACACTTGAATAAATTACATTAATTACATAATATCTTGTAAATTTTTTTGTGCTAGGTTTTGACAGGGTTGGCCTCCAAATTATAAACTACACTTGAAAAGTTATCACTAGATTGAAGACCCTGAGTCACATCAGCAAAACAACATTACCAGCATCATATTTTTGTTAATTTCTGGTGCAAAGTCAAACAAAGCAGTAAAAATGCAGCATGGCAGGAGAAAGAAAGGCAATGGGAACAATCTCTGCAGTACTCACAGTGTCCATTTAGAAAAATACCTTTGGGGAGGTGGGAGGTGTTTGCCATGCCGTGTAATTCTTCTCCCAGTGGTCAGGAATTGACACAAGAGCAATGAAGTGCAGGGTGTTGTCATTCACTCAAACAGCTTCTCACTCAATGCTCTCAGCTTTCAGGCATCCCATTGCTCCCTCCTCAGAGGCAGCACAGCCCCTGCCATGGAGCAGGCAATGCCACTGCTGGCTGGGCATCCCACACCTCCCTCACAGTGCCTGGATCGCTGAACATTGCTCCTTTAGGTCCCTCTCTTGGTTTCTTTCCAAAAAAAGTATCCACAACCCGAAATTCTGAATCACTTTAGCAAAACAAGAAGGAAGGTGAGGCTGCCTTGGTTTGAAGCTGCTTTCCTGGTGCACTGTGGGGAGCAGATTGAAATTCATGCAGTGAGAGCATCCTCACCCAGAGAGCTCTCAGAGCTCTCTGAATTAGAGAATCCTAATGGCAAAGTGTCATTAAATATCCACTGAGCTGGGCCTGTTTTATGCTTTATCACTTCAGAGTTTCCTGCCTCCATCCTGGCAGCAGAGGGGTGATGGTGCTGAGAGCTGGCATGTGCTGGGGCACTGGCAGCCAGCTCTGGGAGGGGAGCTGGCAGCATCCTCCCTGCTCCAGGATGACGAGGCTGGAGGCCTTGTCATGGAATAAATAAAATATTCTCATGTTTGAGAGATGTATTTCCCTCACACTTGGGCACTGCAGGTCAGAGCTTCTTCTCAGTGGTGAGGCACAAATCCCAAACAGCTGCTTTGCCTGTGAATGTGTGTGTGAGATTCTTTTTGCATCAGTGTGAGAGGTACCAGGGAATCTGATGCCTTCTACAAACTGTTTGGAACCTGTTGGTTTGGGAGGAGAACCACTGCCAGCCTTTAGGGATTGCTATTTATACATGTATTTTAAACAGCAGTTGTTCTTGGAAAATCTGATTTAAAAATAGCATTATGCCTTTGTATTCCTCTGACTGCCAGATGAGATGCTCTGTGTTCCCAAGGATTTGTTTGAGTTTACTCCTCCCTAAGTGCCAACACTAGAAATTCAATCTCAGTTCTGAGACCAAACCACATCCTTGTCTTCTCACATATCCTCAGCTGCAATAAAAACCTAAAGATCAAACATGCCCTTGGTGGCACCTCTGCAACCTCTTTATTTGCAGTGATCAGCTCTCAGCTGGAATCCTGTCAGCACTTCTGTCCTGGGTGCCTGAGGAAGGCCAGGACCCAGATTGCTCCTTGTGTTTTGTCTTCCTCGACAGCCAAAGAAAACCAAGTGCAAGACAATATCAAAATGATGGGGATGTGATTACACGTGCTATACCTCACTGTTACTGGGTGTAATACTATGTCAGTGTTGTTGACCTGCTGAGAAAGTGCTGATTTTTGTCTTTAGGGAAAAATTTTGCATTTCAGTGCACCTGAACTGACAAATGCCAAAGTTGCTGTTCCCAACAATTTTCATTTAAACCCAGGGAGCAGAGGAAACGAACTCTGAAGCCTCCAATCCATGGCTTTAAACCTGAGGAATTCAAACTCCGGTGACACTCCCTTAGGCTGCAGCTCATTCTCTCCCCTCACACCACTTTCCTGGCCCCAAAAGGACACCCCTGGTGCTATCGAGTCAGGGATGGCAACAAAAGACTCCAGTCTTCAGAAGGTGAATCAGAAGCTTTAATGAAAAGTAGCACATATTTTTATAATGCGACTCACTAAGGTGAGACTTCATTGGTCTCAAAGTAAAAACCTCTCATACTGTTGGTCAGCTATGAATAGCACACTCTGGAGAATCATATCTATCAACAATGGTTGCAGAAAGAGGGATAATATTAGTTTTAATTCTTTTCTCTAAGTTTCCCAAGCTTGGCCTGGGAGAAATGATCTCTGTTCTTTCTTTGACTGAATTGAAAATATCCACGCACCCCTGTGGTGGTGTTTGCAGGGGTCTCAGGAAAAGGGAAGAGATGAGGATCTGACTCCATGCTTCAGAAGGCTTGATTAATTATTTTATGATATATATTATATTAAAACTATAATAAAAGAATAGAAGAAAGGATTTAATCAGAAGGACAGCTAAGAATAGAAAAAAAATGATAACAAAATCCTGTGACTGACTGAGACAGTCCGGACAGCTGGGCTGTGATTGGCCGTTAATTAGAAACAACCACATGAGACCAATCACAGATCCACCTGTTGCATTCCACAGCAGCAGATAATCAATGTTTATATTTTCTTTCTGAGGCATCTCAGCTTCTCAGGAGAAAAAATCCCAAGGAAAAGATTTTTCATAAAGCATGTCTGTGACACCCCGACAGAAAACAGGCTGAGACACCCCATTACACAGACTGCTCAAGCAGCTCATGAGCATTTCAGACATGACATGCTCAAATTTAATAACTTGTTGAAACAGGTCCTGCTGGCGTCCAGGTTGTGCTTTCTGCCCTGGGGGTGGCAGGGATGGCTTGCAGTGCCCCGTGTCCCTGAGCCATGCCTGGAGAGCCCTGCAGCTCACAGGGATGCCCATGCTGTGCTGGCTGCAGCTTCCAGCCCTCTTCTTGCTGGCACCAAAGCTGTGCCCAGCCTGGGATGTAAATTGAATCTTGTTGGGAGCTAATGGAGTGAGGAATTTGACACACCTTTTCCTTCTCTCTAGATGGGAGCCATATGGCTCCTGACTTACAGCGTTCCTCAGACTGAAGATGAATGAGCATTAACATATGTTCCCTGGAGTAATTAAAAATGTGATCATAAACAGAGCCTGACTCACTGAAGGCAGATTGTTGTTATCAGGGGAAAACTGAAGTCAGGGCAGTGCTTCAGAGGTGAGCACCTACCTGGGGTCCCTGGTGCAGGCAAGGGTGCAGGAGTTTGCATTCAGCATCAGTAACAAAGACACTGGGAAAAAGGAGGGAGATGTGTTTGATGTAAAACCCATCAGCTTAAAGCACTCTCAAGGAAATTTGAATTTAAGCATTTCAAGGGTTTGGACAGATGTGGCTGGTGCAGCTTAGTTTGGTGAGGCAACTCACTGAGCCAGAGGAATTTGGTTCTGTGCCCAAGTCCTAAGAAATTCCAGCTGCTGAAAAGGGTTAAATTTGAGGGATGTTTGAGAATTTCCCTGGAATGCACCTGAGGAGACAGAAAAGCAATCTCTAAGGCTGGGGGAAGAGGTTTTATGTAGCTCTGAAAAGAGCTGTATTCCACAGCCTCCTCTACCAGCAAGAGAGAGACAGAAATATTCAAGGAAAATTCAAGTAACCCATCATGGAAAGCTCTCTGAAAAAGGAAGAAGTTTCCTGTTTCCCATCTCTCCTGAGAGGAAGAAGTGATTGGGTGTGAGGAGAAACCAAAATAGTTAATGACTTAAACACTGTTAAGGTCATTGGAAGACTTTAGAGCAGAGGACAAATTTTAGGAAACCAAACTATGAAAGGCTAATCTGAACCCAAGGAGAGGTTTGGCAGTGCTGGGTTAATGGTTGGGCTTCATGAATTTAGAGATCTTTCTCACCTAAACTGTTCTATGATTCTGTGAAGATGGTGGGAAAACTAATAATATCAAATGTAGGAGAATTTCACCTCAGGAAATACAATATTAATAAGGGTATAAGGTATTTTAAAGGTTTCAAAGTGAAAATTTTCAGTTGGTGTTCATGAATATTACGAAACAGATGTCCTTCAGCTGATTCAAGGTTCTCCTTGCTTATGACTGGGAATTTATAGACAAGATGTGTTGACTTCTCCAAATTAATGAGATTTATTAACAGGAAAAAAAAAATAAAAAAAGAAAGAACCAGGCTATTAAAACCAAGTTAACATCAATAACCCCCCATCAATAATCAATGATCAGACATATCTCTCTGAATTCAATGCTTTATCTGACAGCAGCAGCTACTTTATTTCCTGTTTTAGAGAGCAGACATTTTTATTTGAATTACTTTTGTAGAGAATTTCCAAATGTATCATAGGTCAAAAGGCAAGTAGAATAAAAGGCAAATTTGATATAAATAATTTATTGCAAATACTTTGCTTAGTGAATGATGAACTAGAAAAACAGAATGGATTTAGATCTTCTGCCCCTCTAGGTCATGATTTATTACTGCCTGCAGGTCCTTTACCATTCTTCACCCACTCATGTCTCCATAAAATGTCTTGAAAAAAAAAGTGAATAATATCCCAAGTCCTGTTGTCCAGGGACTGTCAAATGGGTGGAGAAAAAAATGCATCAAATGTAAATGTAAACTTCACTCTGCAATGTAATGGTAGGGCATGATTTGCATAAATATTGTTTGCAAAGAGCAATTAGCACTTCATTTACATTCAGTGAAGTAGCAATTTGCACATTTTCAGGAAACAATTTCTTTACCCATATGTGCAAATTTTGTGCACTGCAATTGACACGCTAATAAAAAGATCTTAATAGACCATTTTTTTTTTATTTTACATCAGAGTGTTCTGAAATATTGATTCACTCTCCTGAAATATTGATTCGCTGGGCTATTTGTAAAAACAGAAAAATGCAGATTTGAATTTTTAAAACTTGCTTTCTAGGAAAAAAATCAGAATTAATTTCAGATGTCTGCAATCTTCATGCTCTTTAAGTGGTATTTTAATGGGTATCTTTGTCAGAGAAATATAATAAGCATTATTAAAAAGCATTAGCAAATTCAGTCTCCTAATCTGCAATAACAATGAGTATATTTGCATATTGCAGTATGGAAATAATACAGTCCATTTCCTAGTGTCAATATCAAACTCAATTCTCCATTAAATGTTAATAAAAATATTTCACATTTTCTCCAGAATGAAGAAACTTCCTAATAAAGAGACAAATTTCATACTTACAGCAAATGCAGAGAATTTTTATAAACAACAAAAATTTACTTAGGAGTTGGACAAGAAAAGAGCAATACACTGAGTTCAGCCAGCTGTTGTCAATGGCCATTTCTGGTCTCTGCAGCAGGAGAAATAGATGTTAAGTGATTTATTTAGACCTCCTGCAGCTGTGTCACTAACAATTGCGCTGTTTGTATAGTTTCCTTCACTATTTTGTCATTTCTCCTACAGATGCACATTTGGAGAGAGTTAGGGATTGGGGTTCCCACAGAAGTTGGGTTGTGCTGTGCTTGGTGGCTTTTGGAGGAGAGAAATCTTTTGGGCTAAGATTGCTGATATTTGGAACACTGCATTTTTCCATTCTCAGTCTGAGTTTCCGAGAAGGGTTTATTTTTGGAGGTTGTTCAGTTGCCCATTCTGGAAGGGTGAGCATGAGGACACAGCAGCAGAGGATGCAGATGTTCATGGATTTCCCTGCCAAGCAGGCTGGACAGAGGCTGCCCCTGCTCTGCAAGCCTTGTCCCAACATGTCCTGGATGGCAGGTCCTAGCAGGAGACCCTCAAATGGAAATATTTGCTAAATTGGCCCTAGCTATGAGTTCAGGCAGTCAAATGCTCAAAATTCTGCCTGTTACTCTTCAGAGGCAGTGGAAGAGAAACATCCAAACATCACAGGGCACCTTTGAAAACCTTCCTCATACTGTGCATTTTAATAAAAGGCATTATATATCAATCTTTGAACAATCACAAGTAGAATGAATAGCAAATATGACAACAAACAGCAAAGCCTCCACTAAGTCCCAGTTTTACGTGCTTATTAAAGTAATTGTTACAATAATGATCTTGTATTCTTTGCCTTTTCATCTCTGTCACAAGAGAAGGGATCATTATGGTTGCACCTAGGAGTGTGACATCCAGATCTATTTTGAGGTCTCATTATTGTTGGTGTTGTCTTTTTACTTCACAAATCATATATTTATATTTCATCTCCTGTGTCAGGTATTCAAAGCTCTGCTTTGATCAGTGTAAATTGCATGTGCCCCTCACATAAGGTGAGACCTCTGTTTGAACCTACAGAGTAGTTAATTTTGAGATCTCATGTGAATCTCTGACTTACTCATCAATAGTTTACTCTATTTTTATTTAACCCTTTTTTTTCTTCTTTTTCTTTTTTTTTCCCTATTTTTCTTCACCTTCCTTTTCTTCTTCTTTGTTTTATTTTTATTTCTAGCATTCTACAGAACTTCTGAGGCCTTTGGCAATATTAACCCCAAATGCAGGGGTGTCCCAGACATGCGGTAACTTCTGGGGTGCTCAGGATTTTCCCAAGCAGTGGGTGTTTTCCTCCCTGTACAGACCTTTAAACTAAAAGTCCAACATATAATTTTGTACATTACAGACAAAAAACACCCTTATGAGAAGGGGCATAAATACCTGAACCTTTAATGTTTCTATAGCCTCAGTGGGACTACATTTTGCAAATGCCTCGTAACATTACAAGAATTACAAGAGAGGCTAATGATATGAAAACAGTAATGACACAAGGAATTTAGGAGTCCTCTGACCTTCAGAAAGCCCATGGGTTTATTGTTTGCAAAACAAATAGATTTATCCAATTTTCTGTTGATTAACAATAACTAAATCAGGATCAGTGACAGCAACTGATCATGAGCAGGAACAGCTGTGGCCAGCCTGTGTGGGTACCTGGCAGGTACCTGGGGCTTGGGCTGAAAGATGGAAATTGATCTCTGCAAAACCACCTGGATTTTGAGGTTTCATCTGCTGAGTTGAAAACTGCATCAAGCCAAGAATGTGATGATCTGGGGCTACTTAAAAAGAAATAAAAATAAAATTCCCCTTCTTTCTCAGTAGCCTTGAGAGATGGTGCTCCAGGTCAGACCTGCTGGCTGTTTTTAGGTTGGTACCAGCACCTTCAGCTGAGAAGCTGAGCTGAGGAACATCTGTCTCCATCTCCCATTTGAGCAAAGTGACCAGGGAAGCCACAATGCAAGACAGAGCTGTTTGAGGGCCACACCCATCTGATTTCCCACTAAATCTTTGTATCTGCTGTTTTACTGGGGCTGGCTCTCAGCTTCCACAGCCACCTGCCTAATGTGCATTTTGATGGTGGGACTGAAATTGAAAGTCTTTTAGATGCTGAGTGTGGGCTGTGACATGATTGCATGATAAAGAAGCCACAAGACCCTTGTACTTCACCCTTTAGCTATGGTTCCAGAATCAGTTTAAATCTAGTTTTCCCCATTACAGCTGCAGTGCCCCATCTACAACCAGTAGAAAAACCACAGTTTAATATTTTGGGTTTTTTCTTGCCGCCTCATCAGAAGTAAACAGTCACCATGAAGTTCCTCCTGTCTCCAAGAATTAAGGATGTGCTTCTGTCCTGATTTATTCACTTTTGAGACAGAGTTTAATTTTGCAAAACGTCTCTCTCCTCAGTCTTTGCATTTATTTTTGGCAGGAGCAGTTGCCTGCGGCACGAGAACCGAAGACTGGCTCAGTGTTAATAGTTGTCAGGGAAAATGAAGAGGCTATTTCTCACAGCAGACTTTCACCCTGCATGACAAATGCTGGTATGAGCAGATTAAAAATCAGTGCATGGTACAATATGTCATACATAAAGCAGCTCCATGTTATTAATTGGCATGCTACCCATTAGCTGCCCTCAGTGTGTGCCTCTGTGAGTGGAACAGGAGCTGCTGAAATCAGGTGGGTCAGAACATCTTCGGGTATGAAGGTTTGCAGCACTGATGGAACTAATTGAGGTGTTCTGATTCATAGCACCCAGTTGCTTGGATAAGGGTTTGAGATGCTTTTTTCCCCCCCTAAAATGTGATTCAAGCTGCATTTTATTACAATGAACAGCAGAGATACTCTGTGATATGTGTTCCCCTGAACCCTAAACTCTTTTTAATCACAATTGGCCATTTAAAACCATGATGTGATTTAGACAGTTTTTTTTTTCCCTTCTTTTCTGCTGTTTTGTGACAAATCCTAATTATTGAACTCGAAAATTTCCCAAGGAATTTATTTGGTCTTAGGACATAAATTAGTTGCTACACACAAAAACGGGTTTACAAAGCAAAGCAAATCAGCAAAGGCTGAAGCTCATTTTCCAAGTCATTTTAGGGCTGGGAATTGTTTCAGTAATCTTCAGGAAAAACCCCAAAAGCTAGAACATAATTTTCAACAGGTTCAGAGTTGGAGTGGCAGTGCTGCAAGTGCTGGGCACCTCCTACACTAGACCCTGGAGCCAGCCTCCCTTCTGCCTAAAAGAAGTAGAGGCCTCAGGATAAAACAGCTTTGAGATTTTCCTGAAAATTGCTCCTAGGCTTCTGCATGCTGTGAGAGTTACCCTGGTTAAAGAAACTTTTCTGTGAGGGGAGATCAGGGACAGCCCAAGGGACTCTGTAGCCCTTTGTGTGGCTGGTGAGGCACAGCCTGTTCTGCTCAGTGCCTCTCAGAGCAGCAGGGACATTGCAAAGGGGCACAGCACACCCTTTTACCAGGAGAAATAGTCCCTTCCAGTGATTGCACAGGCAGGAAAGAACAGTTCAGACAGAGCAGGACACTGGAACAAGCTTTTGTGCGGCACACAGGGGCCTTTTGGGGTGAATGTCTGCAGGTCTAAAGAGGCACAAGCTCTGAAGAGTTTTGAGCAGACACAGGGCTGCTCAGACACGAGACCTCTGACTGCTTGACTTGTGATTATGGAGATATTGGAGTCCTTGGCAGTCACAGGTTAAACTGCAGATGTAGGATGTTGATGTCATATGTAATGACCCCATTTAATCTGAAGTGGGGCAGAATTATATTCACCCTCAGGCTGGGTTTTATTGCTTGGACACTATGGGTCCCCAATTTGCTGATCTCTCTTCTGTCATCTTATTTTCCCTCCCTTTCATTCCTTTTATTCTCTTAAGCAGTCTCCAACGCTCCCTTGCTTTTCTAACCTCTCCTTGGTGCCAGAAGAAAATTCACATTCACTCCTGAAGCCTCTTTTTCTGATGCACTCTTCACCTGTGATCACAACCTGGGATCAGAACCTTACAAGAGTTTGTCCTACCCTTGTCACCACCTCTATCATCCTCCAGAGAGGACAGCAGAGGCAGCATGACCAACTCATGTGCCCTTTTAGGGCCACATTCCTGCCAGATGTCACAGCTCTCAAAGGCTGTCGAGTGCTGTGGAGTCTGACATGCACAAGTCACTCAGATTTGAATTAATAATGCTCTGAAAATCTCAAGCATCCATTATTATTATTATTATTATTATTATTATTATTATTATTATTATTATTATTATTATTATTATTATTAATTTTTATTTTAATTTATTATTGTTATTTTATTTAATTTTATTATTATTACTATTGTTTTTTAAAATGTAATTATTATTTTATTTAATTTTTAAAATTTATGTCTTAGCCACAGCCTGGGCTTGTTCAGTTCACAATGTGAATATGTTTGTTTTTCCTTGGCTATCAAAATAGAGAGGTTATTCTATCTGGACACATTAATGATAGTCAGTTGTTTCCTGATAACTGCTCCATTAACATCTGTCAGCATGGCACCCTCTGCTCATAACCTCCTCACAGACCAGACAGCTTTCCTAGCAGAAGGGACATGCTTACAAGAAAATAAAAGGCAAAATGTCAGCATGTTCCCAAATGAGGTGCCCTGGGAGATTCATAACACAGTGGTAGCTGTGAAGAAATGCAGATGTGACAGGTGGCTGACAGTTTGGTATTTTGTCTATAATCCTTCTGAACTAGTGGCAGAGATTTTCTTAAATACAGTGATTACCATGAGAAACCTCTCCCTAAAAGTGTTGTTTACATCAACAATCATAAGATGATAAGTGACAGGCCTGGGTCCTTTCCATTAGTTTCAGAGGACAAATACCATGGGTCAAGACTTTTGGAGGAATAATAATAATAATAATAATAATAATAATAATAATAAGCATCAGCAGCAATGGATTAATATAATAATAAAACAGATCAGCAAGCCTGAATAAAATAGAACAGAGTCTGAATAAAACAGACTCCAAAGCCTGGGGCAAACTGCATTTGCTAAACCATTGGTAAAATGGGCTGAGGCAGATATTTGAGCTAAAGTAAATCAGGCAGAAGTTGCCTTTGAGTGATTGAAGGACAGGCTCAAAAGCATTTGGACTTCCCAGAATACAGACATATTGCTCCCTGGGCATCCTTCTGCAGAGGAACTGCTGTGGCTCTGTGCTTCTCTGCAGAAATAAGCAGTGCATTACTAATAGCAAGGTGGTAGCCACTTTCTAGACATGCTGCTGCTATTTTTCTTGGCCTACAGAAATGATATATCCAAGGTAAAGTAAATACAAAAACAAATAAAACCGCTCTCAAAAATGTTTTTGTCTCAATAATTAATTCCTCAGCAAATTTTCTCATCATAAAACATGTCCTAATGAGCTACCAGGAGGAGAGGAAATTCATCACTTACCTCACAAATATCAACTTGAGAGCACTGCTCATGTCAGATGGCATAATTAATGACTTGAGAGGGAGCATGGAGCAGCACAGCCAAAAACACCATCCCCATCAGTCATTCCACATCAGCCCAACTCATCCATGATACTTGATCTACAGAGGATTAGCCAGGCAGCTAGAAGGAGATATGGGGCTGAAGGGAATGCAGGCAAATGTGATATATCTAATCTTGATTTATCCTGGTTGGTTTCCTGCTTATCACCGAGGTGCCATGGCAGTTGGTCATGCATTGTGTTTTATTTTTGTGGTTTTTCTTTTTTTTTCCCAGAGAAATAAGATTTACAAACTTTGAACTTCACCCTGCCTGATGCTGAGCAAGCCATCTTCAGCCCCCTGTCAGAACAAGGTCCTCTTGGGGTTCAGCTCCTGTTCAGCAGGCCTGGGGGGGTGCAGAGAGCAGGTGAGACCTCTCTGTGCTGTGGTGAGAGTGTCACAGACATCTTTTGTGAAAAATCCTTTCTTTAGGATTTTTCCCTCTTCTGAGAAGCTGAGGCCCCAGAGAAAGAATGTAAACAATGGTTATCTGCTGCTGTGGAATGCAACAGGTGCACCTGTGATTGGCCCATGTTGCATGTGTACAACTAAGGGCCAATCAAAGACCAAGCGCTCTCTGAGAGAATCAGAGAGAGCTCCTTTGTTGATTGATTCCTTTTCTATTCTTAGCTTAGCAGCTTCTGAACTTCTCTCTCTATTCCTTTTAGTGTAGTCTTAATGTAACATATATAATAAATTAATAAATCCAGCCTTCTGATCATGGAGTCAAGATTCTCGTCTTTCTCTTCACCCCTGAGGAACCCTTGCAAGCCCGGCAACAGTGAGAGGGGATGCTGTGGTCAGGTGGATCACAGAATGCCAGAATTTCTAGGTTGGAAGAGACCTTTAGGATCATGGAGTCCAACCCATGTTCTAACACCTCGACTAGATCATGGCACCAAGTGCCACATCCAGTCTTTTATTAAACACATCGAGGGATGGTGACTCCTCCACCTCCCTGGGTAGATGATTCCAGTACTTGACCACTCTTTCTGTGAAAAGCTTCCTCCTTAATCCTAGCCTGGATCTCCCTTGGCGCAGCTTGAGACTGTGTCCTCCTGTTCTGTCTGTTGTTGCCTGGAGAAAGAGACCAACCCCCAGCTCACCACAGCCACCCTTCAGGAAGGTGAAGAGAGTGATAAGGTCACATCTGAGTCTCCTTTTCTCCAGGCTGAACAACCCCAGCTCCCTCAGTCGTTCCTTATACGGCTTGTGCTCCAAGCCCCTCACCAGCCTCATTGCTCTCCTTTGGACACACTCAAATATCTCAACGTCCCTCCAAAACTGAGGGGTCCAGAACTGGATGCAATCAGGGGGATGTTCATGGGGGGCTGCAGCAGGAGCACATCTGACCTGTTCTTCCTGTGGTGGCACCACCAGAGCTGGGGCAACGTGCAGCCTCCTCTCATCATGCCCATCTCTTCTCCCAGTGCTATGCAGATGCAAGAACTGCCCCACTGCCTCCTGCAGTGTCTGCTCTGGGGCAGGTCCCTCCTGAGGGCATTCACAGGAGCCAAGTGTGGGGGATGCTTGGGAGGGACAGCTCTCCCCACTTGGATGGGGAAGCTGAGACACCAGTCTGGGGCTGCCAGTGTTGTAATGAGAGCCTGAAATGCCAAAGTGGGTCAGACCAAGGCATGATCTCCCTGGGTATCCCATCTCCAATGCTGCCAGGAGCAGGTGCTTGCTTTAGGGAAGAATAGAGGATGCTGGCGATGTAGAGGGATCATTTTGTGACTCCACCTTCCCAGTAACCTGCTGTGAGGGAATCCTGAGCTGAAGTTTAGTTACCCTGTGAGAGTGGTCACAGGGGTTCTTGGATGAGGGGAGAGAATGTTGACTCCACGTTCAGAAGGTTTGATTTATTATTTTATTATATATATATCACATTATAACTAATTAAAAAGAATAGAAGGAAAGGTTTTCTCTCAGAAGGCTTGCTAAGCATAGAATAGAAAAGATGATAACACAGGCAGCTGGCTCAGACAGAGAGCGAGAGCCAGCTCTGCCGTGACTGGTCACCAAATCCAAACATCCACAGGAGACCAATCACAGATCTACCTGTTGCATTCCACAGCAACAGATAACCATTGTTTACATTTTGTTTCTGAGGCCTCAGCTCCTCAGAAGGGAAAAAATCCTAAGAAAGGATCTTTAGTGAAAAGATGTCTGCGACATCCCCCAGCTCGGCATTTCTCAGGTCTTTGTGGAACTCTTTTTACCATTTATTTATCTAATATCTTTTGGCACCAGCATTTATTTTTTGCCCTCTGCATTGTCCCATGATATGTGCCATGGAACAATTATATGAAGTGAGAAAAATGTGCATCTTTTCCTGTGTTTCAGAGTTTCTGCTTGGCCAGTATATGTGGTGATGTTTGTAGGGGTCTCAGGACTAGGGAAGAGATGAGAATTTGATTCCATGTTTCAGAAGGTTGATTTATTATTTTATGACATATATATTACATTAAAACTATATTAAAAGAATAGAAGAAAGGATTTCATCAGAAGGCTTGAAAGGAAAGGAAAAGAATGGAAGGATCACAAAATCTTGCGACTGACCAGCGAGTCTGAGACAGCTGGACTGTGATTGGCTATTAATTAAAAACAGCTACATAAGACCAATCACAGATCTACTTGTTGCATTGCACAACAGATAATTATTGTTTACATTAAAAAAATGTTTATTATTGTTTACATTAAAAATTGTTTACATTTTGTTCTTGAGGCTTCTTAGCTTCTCAGGAGAAAAAATCCTAAGGAAAAGATTTTTCATAAAGCATGTCTGTGACAAGTATATCTCATGTTCTCCATTCCCTGTGATAAAAGAATGAATGAATGAATCATCATTCATTTGCCTTTCTCCCTCAGTTTCACCATGCTGAGAAACATAAGCCTATCAAATTTACTCCACTGAAATAACTCCATGTTTCTGAAACCAATTCCAGCCTAGCAGGATTTTTTTTTAGGATTTACATGAGAGGCAGCTCCAAAGTGGCGGCTGACAGGTTTTATCTCCATCCCTTTGCTCACTCCACTGTGTGCTCACTGCTTAAGACCCATCTCCAGTAGCTGTCAGCCTGCAAAGTGCAGCTGTTCTACATGTCTGCTCACATTTGTAAATGCCTGGTTGTGCTTTCTGAAACTCTCCGATAAATGCTCTCTTGAGTTAGTTCATCAGCCATGACAAGTTTATCTGCTCTAGAAGTGGCCCCACATTCCCCTGTGCAAGCACCCTGGTGCAGCAGAGCTCTGTGGCTGCTGCTGGCAAGATCTGAGCACGGGGCTTGCCCCAGGCAAAGAGCCCTCGGCACCTGCTGGCCCCTTCTCTGGGCTCCAGTGTAAGCAGTAACTGGGCTTTTATGTCGGTGCTGACCTCCCAAGTTAAGTTCAGCAAACATTATCTGGCAAATCTGATGTGTCACATTTCAAAGAAAAGAGTTTCCCACCTCAATCCAGGTCTGATTTCTTTACAGGTAAAGGATAAAACCCTTTGGGAACCAAGCACTTCTTGGAAGCAAGGTTAAGAGCAATAAACTTTCCTCCTTCCAATAGACTGAAATATCTTTTCTGTTAGGAGCACACATCTGTCCCCACAGGGCCAGGTCAGTGCTCTATAACTCATCTTACACAACTGAAATACAATTTTTGATGATCAGAGCTGGGTTAGGATCAGAAAACTGCCTGACACATTTCATTTGTACTGAAAAAAGTTTTTATTGAAGAGATGTGGCATTCACAAAGAAATGCTTTCCCTGCACAGATAGAATGAGATTTCAAGATAATATACACGACAAATGATTTGTAATGAAGCTGTGAATTAATGTCTTTTCTAAGAATTCCCCCAGTGCCCTCCTCTGTGTCAGGACTGTATCTGTAACCTCTTACCAGCCCACAGAAATAGTTTTTTGGTTGCCCAATGGAAACACCAGCCTGAATTCCCATGTGCATTATGTCTGGGGTCTCTGTCACTCATCTGCTTCTCTAAACACTGCCTGGGAAGTGGCACACTGATAAAATGAGCATAAACAGCCCTGGGATTCAGCAGTGATTTGAGACCTGCAGCTGATCTCAGACTGGATGTGGCTGGGAAATTAGATTAGGAAATTACTTTACCTGGAACTGGACATTAATTGTGATGCCTTGTGCTGGAGAGAGGATTCATGTCAAGATGGAAAAATGAAATTGGGATTGTGGGGAAACTATAACTTGAGGACAGTTTAATTTGGATTTTTGTGCCAGAGTGAGCTGAGCACAACTCACATTCCCCTTTTTGATGCCTTTTGCTTTCTGGCATCCTGGCCTTGCAGTTTTGGGCCCTACAGCCGAGGGGCTGCTCTGGTGTCTTCCCAAGCATGGTATGGGGCAGGCAGCTACTCAGCCCCAGGAATGAAATGCCATCTGTTCCTGCCATGTATTGGACAGCAATGTCCCCTTGCTGTGCTGCTCTGTTCTCAGCTTGATGACCAGCAGGAACTTGCTTGAGGTTATTTTCTTCCAGCCCTGCTCCACCTGCCAGCCAGGGGGTAACACAGCTGATCCCAACCCCAGGCAGCCCCTAAGAGGCTGCTGGCCAGATTTTTACAAACTTGGGTCAAAATTTCCTGGGATCCAGCAGCTAGGATGAGGCCAGTCAGCTGGTTTGGGGTATTTGTGTGTGTGTGATGGCAATCAACAGGGTGCTGACATCAGTGACATCAGTGTCCTGTGTCTTTTGGGGGATCCCCCACCGGCGGTCCTCAGCCCTGCTGGAGACGCACGGACTGATTTAACCCCCTGGGCGCCAGAGGGTAGTGACAGCCAGATTTTCCCGAAGAGAAAACACAACAGCTGTTCCTCTCTCCTCTCCCCTCTTCCCCTCCAAGCCTCGAAACCATTCACAGGGGCAGCTCGGGCTGCGGGCGAGGGAGCAGCCGTGTCCGGAGGAGGCATCGGACCGCACCGCAATCCATTGCATTGCACTGCGCATCCTCCCTCCCTCCTTCCCTCCCCACCGCCTACTGCTGCAGCCTGCCTTCCTCCTTCCATCCCTCCATCCTCTCCGCTTCCCACCTCACATCCCTCCCTCCAGCATCCCTCCTCCAGCATCCCTCTCTCCACTCCTCCCTCTTGCATCCCTCCCTCCTACATCGCTCCCTCGTGTATCCCTCCTCCGGCATCCCTCCCTCCTGCATCCCTCTTTCCACCCCTCCCTCCTGCATCCCTCCTCCTCCATCCCTCTCTCCACCCTTCCCTCCTCCCTCTGCCTGCGCAGAGCCGCGGACATGGCGCTCAGCAATTTCCTCTTCGCTCAGTGCATCTGCTATTTCCTGGCCTTCCTCTTCAGCTTCATCGTGGTGGTGCCACTCTCCGAGAATGGCAACGACTTCCACGGCCGCTGCCTGCTCTTCACCGAGGGCATGTGGCTCAACGCCAACCTGACGGTGGAGCGGCAGCGCTTCACGGTGCAGGAGTGGGGGCCTGAGGCCGCCTGCCGCTTCAGCATCTTCACCGGGCTCCTGTCCCTGCTGCTGGCCACAGTGCAGGCCTGGAGGACCCTCTTCTTCCTCTGCAAAGGGCACGAGGAGTGAGTATCCCTGGGGATCATCAGCCCGTCCCTGCCACAGCCTGGGCATGTGGGAGCAGCCTGGGGGTGAAGCTCTGGGGTTTGCATCATCCAGGTCATCAGGCTGCCCAGAGGGGTTTGGGGAGAGCTGGTGTCTGACCCCTGTCTGTCTGTCTGTCTGTCACACACCAGGCATTCCCCCAGCCGTGTCCAGGGCCTTCACCATGGGATGCTTCTGTGGGGTGAGGTTTCAGACCCACCCACAGGCCTTTGGCAGTCCAGTGTGGGCACGCAGCTGCAGTGGGCATGGAAGGATTTGGGGGCTGTGGGGAGTGGGCCTGGGAGGATTTGAGGTCTGTGGGGTGATGATGGAGGCTGGGGCTCGCAGGGGCTTCTTGACCACGGTCTCACTACACATCCATGCCAAAGGAGGCCTCGCAGGTGTGCACTGGGCCTGTGAAAAACCTTGAAACAATGTGGTTGTGTGTGTGGGGCCAGAAGGCAGAAGCTGGTGCCTCCCCTCTCATTTTGGTGCTGCTTTTGCTGTGTACATGGCAGCTACTGCAGACAACGACTATTGCTTGGTTACAGCATGAGAGCAATGCTGAGTGCTCCTGCAGCAGCTCAGGGTGGCACTGAGGGCTGGTCCCTGTGTCACACAGCCAAGGGACAATCCCCTCCTGCAGCAGCTCAGGGTGGCACTGAGGGCTGGCTCCTGTGTCACACAAACCAAGGGACAATCTTCTCCTGCAGTAGCTCAGGGTGGCACTGAGGGGTGGCTCCTGTGTCACACAAACCAAGGGGCATCCTGGAGCAGTGTGGGGAAGGATTCTACAGCATCCCACCCCAGGCAGGGGTACTCAGAGGCTTGGTGGGCCAGGCAGCAGCTCAGGAGCTCTGTGATGTTCTGTGCTTGCCTCTCTGGTGGCCTGAGAGGGCAGAGATCCTGGTGCAGGTAACCCAGATGCTGCAGGGCCAGGGCTGGACAATGCACTGGTGCCTGTCTAAACTAGGAAAATATTTTCCCCATGGTTTAGGAACATTGCCAAGGGTGAGTCATTCCCATCCAGGTCTGTTTGGTCTAGAGGTTTCTTGAGTTAAGGGGCTGTTACATCTGGGCTTGGTAACCCTGGAGACTGGGTAGCAGTGTTGTCTTTCTGGCTCTTTCCAACCACTCTCAACCTGTCTAATACTCAAACATCATGCAGTTAGTGAGGACCAGAAACTTATTCCATATTTAAACATACCTTACACTAAATACAACCACATAGTTCTTAATATCTTTGAGTTCAGCTTCCTCTAGTGATCCAATATATGTAGAGGGTTAATTAAATCTCAATGCTAGCTTATTTTTGGAAGAAACCAGCAGTGAAAACCCTGTTATGGTGACATTTGGATTAGATGTTTGGCCTGCTTCCAAAAGTGGCTGTTATCTTCAAAACTGTTGGGCAGGCCCCTGAAAAGTGTCCCTTCAGGAGCTCCTTCAGGCTCCTTTGGGAGTTGTATAGCACTGTTCAAAGCTGCTCCAGACAAGAAAGGCAGAGGGCTGTGGGGTGATGGGGAACAAAGACAAAGCAAGTTGGGATAATGAGATACCCACAGAAGGCTACAGGAGCGTACAACATGGCAAGATGCTTGGGAACAGCATTTTCTTGGTAAGAAGGAAAGTCTGTCCTGCTCCACATCAGCCACCATATGAAAAGCAGGCAGGGCTCATGCTGTCCTGATTTTAGTCAGCCATTTTTTAATGGTTCAAATGGGTGGAAAACCATTTCTGTTTGGATGGAGAGATAAATGTGAGCTCCTCACCACCCATGATAATTGTTTGTTCTGATTAGAGGTAGCTGAAGGAGAGCCAGAATGTCATAACTGATGATCCTGTCGAGGAGGATCACTGCTCCTGGGCCAGCCAAGGCAGTCAGGGTTGGTTAGCACCCTTTGCATCTTCCATGTCCAATGGCTTTGAATGATTGCTCACTGATTATTTTCTAGCAGTTATGATGGCTAAAAACCTTAAAAGGGTCTCAACACCCCTTGCCCTGGCAGCCTGGGGCTCTTCAGCTCAGCTGAAGGGTAGAGGTACAACTCAGATACTTCATTGCTAGGATTGCAAAGCAACTTCAGGTGTAAATATTCATTATTAAAGGGCATTCACTCAATCTGTAATGCATAGCTTGAAGTTCTAATCTAAGGAGGAAAAATCAGGTAATCTAGAGATCCATATAAGCAGTCTATCAGGATGCCCTGGCACTGGTGATGGTTTTTCTTGCCAGATGCAAATCAGGTGCAAGGCTGAGCCCTGCTTTGTCAGTGGAAAGTCAGATCCTGGACCATGGAACCTCTCTTGCTGCAGGGTAGGAAACAGAGGGAGAACTGCAGATCCTGGGCTGTGATGACCCACTGAACAGTCCTGAGAACTGCTCCTTTTCTAGAGCTGTTACTAATTCTGGTTCCAGGTCTGTTTTGTTCTGTGAGCAGCTCAAGTCTTTTCTGCCTCCCAGGCCAGCACTACATGCTAAGGTGCACACAGAGGATATGACCTGACTTCAGCAAGGCTTGGGATGAAATCCAGGCTGGGTGTGAAGTCAGGGCAGAGAACATGCAGAAATCTGGAATCTCACAGCAGCTGCCACTGTGTGGGTGACCCAGCACCCAGCAGAGCTGAGCTGATCTACTTCACCAAGCCCAGCTAAACCAGAGCAGGATTCAGCTTACTGTTCATCCAGAAGTCAGGTGTCCTGGCATCCAGCACCCATTACAGTCTCTAGGGGCACTTCTTGAAGGTGTTTTATTTCACTTTTCTATCAGTCTTGGGGTGGAACAACTGTTACTTTGGAGAGAACCTAGACAGTCCCTCTAGGGCCTCATCAACCCAGAGCAAACATCCTAACTCTGCTGATAATTGCTTCCTCATCTCATTTTAAAGAAGTTCTCCTGAGGTCACAAATGCATCATGTATAACCTGTAGAAATGAGGATTGTCCAGAGCCTTCCAGGACTCAAACACTTATTTAAAAAGCCTCTTGGCTTTTCATTTGATGAGCAACCAGGGAAAAGAAATGACTGAAGGTTTTTTTTTCTTCTCTGGGGTAAGTAGATTCATTCTGTCACCAGCACAATGAGTGGCACTGGTGAGAAATTTGTCATATTCATTTTTACCACACACTGAATAGGATGACCTGCCTCCTGGAGATGCCAGTCTTTCCCCAACCTGGAGCAGATGTCCAGTTTTTACATAATGTCAAATTCCAAGGTGTCCTATTCTAAACAGCCACTTGGAGAAGTTTCAAGTAGAGAAGGGTTTTGCTGGGTGACTGGGATTAGAAACTTTTCACAGCTAAAATTCAAGTGAGGAGTTAAAGAGTGAGAATGAGAGAGGGATTCCATGGCCCTGTGGGAAATCTGTAAGCATCTCACCCATCCCACTCCAAACACTGCACGTGCTCAGGGCAGGCCCTGCTGGGGCAGATTTAATGGGGCTGAGAGAAGTTGACATTCAGCTGGCAGACACAGCATACTGACACCAAAGCCAGAGAAATCCTGGGAGAATCTGGCCTGCTCTGCAAATTGCCCATAAAACTGAGATTCGTGTCCTGTGATGGCAGTACCTTGTGTTACATTGCTTAAAGTGATTATAGCTATCAGTTCTGTGTTTTTTATTTTTAGTTTCCCTCTTCTAAGCAATATTTGTCCCAATTATCACTTAAGCCATGTAATAATTTTAGCTGCAGTTACTACATAATTTGAGCTAATGACATTTATTTTAACAGTGGTGATTTTCATCATTGCAGCTAATGAAAGCCACATTGTGTATGAACAATCACCACTCATTATACAAAGCCACATCTTCTTATGTTTAAAAAAGAAATCAAAATCAAAAGCATTTTCAAGTGAAGGTAGTGTGACTCAAAATCGAGCCCATAGTGTTTCAATGTATTAGGCGTTGTTAATTCAAGATGTGTTTTAAATGGAAACTGATATCTTTGAGCCCACTCTGCTGCTTACAGAGACTGCTGATGTTGTGTTTCAGCTGTTTATGAGTTACATTTTTCTTCCCTTTTATTACAGCTCTTTCTTTTACGCCTTCCTGAATCTGCTGATCAGCGCCTTTGTGGTGTTCATCACATTTATTGCCAGCACTATAGTGAGTGTAGGATTTAACATGTGGTGTGATGCAATTACTGAAAAAGGAAGCATGCCAAATAGGTTAGTATTGAAGAATGCATTTTATTCCTTTTATTTTTTTTTTCAAATAGGCACAATTGAGCTGTGGTGTTACAAAGTGTAGTTATGACACGCAAGGTGAGCAAGGGGGAGAAGGCATCTGTAATATGAAAATCCAGAGTTTTTTCATGTGGAACAAAACATAGCAAATCAAACGTCTTTTTGTTTGTTTATTTAGAAGCCCACAAAGAAAAATGTGTTTCCATCATATTTTGTGGTTGTGATCACATCAAAAACAAATCCATTGTGTTAATTTTGTTTTTTATTTCCAAAGGAATGCTAGATTTAGAGGTTTTCTAAGAGTGGGGGGAGTGTGGCCTTGTGAGCAGGGCAGGGGGCTGGGGGCCAGGATTCCTGGCTTGCAGTCTTGGTTCTGCCCCCAGCCCACTGTGTGACACCAGGCAAGTCACTTATCCTGCCTGTGCCACAGCTCATCATCAGAAAAACCATTTGGGGTAGAATTCCTTGCCTTGTAGTGATGCTGTGGATGCCCTGAGAGCCACAGGATGGAAAGCACTTTGTAAGTGCAAAGTACAGATGGCTGATGCTTTGTTGCAGTCACAAAATGTACAGCTCCTAAAATGGCCCAGTGTATCCCACGATGCTTATGCTCCTTATAGGGAACATGCTAAGTCAAGGAAGATTTGCTCCTGTCAAACAAATAATGATGAAGAGAGAGGAAAATGTGACATTTTATGTCATATGATCTTGAATATATGTACTACTTGAAGCATACATTTATGTTGCTGCACATTGTCATATGTTGTAAAATGCCATAGTGAATGTTCTGTTTAGGGCTGCAACGATTAATCGAATTACTCGAATATTCGGTTAAAAATTCAATTACAAAAAGCATCTAATCGAATATTCGGGTAAGAACCTGAGATGACCGACAGCACTGAAAAGGAGAGAGAAGAGGCTGCAGAAATCAACCAAGAGGTAGAATGACAACCTCAAAATCCTGGGATATTTTTCACACCAAAAATGGTCCAAGTTATTTGTAAAATCTGTAGGCAGCCCCTATCTTACCATCAGAGTATCATCTCCTTGCTGGAGCATCTGAAACAAAAACACAATTCCTTCTTCTGAGGCTTTTCCTGATGAAGTCAAAAGGTAACAGAGGATCATACACTTTGTTTCATTGAGGGGTGAAACAACCAACCTGGGGTGATGCCAGGGGCAAATCTGTGGGAGGCGAGGGGGCAGTGGGAAAGAGGGGATCAAGGATGCTGTTCATAATAACTATCACAATTCCACTTATGAAAGATTTGTGTAATCACTTACAAGATTTTTTTTTGTAAAAGAAAGTAATTCTTATCTTAGTTTTAGAGAAGATCAGCAAACAACATGATGATTGCAATAACTTAATCATCTTTTGAGAGATTGTGCCATTGTGACTGTTCAAAATACATTGATTATGTTGTTTCATTTTATATTTGGTTTACCTAGAATATTTTAATTTTTTTCTTTTGTTTTTTCCTTCCAAATGCCTTTCTGGGTAGCTGTGAAGAGTTGCAGGATATAGATCTTGAGCTGAACTTGGAAAACTCTGCTTTCTATGACCAATTTGCTATTGCACAGGTAGGTCAGACTAAGTCATGGTTCTATTCCAGTTAATTTGCCATTTGCTTATTGACCTGGGGTTGCTGGAGCTGAACTACCATTCTCAGAAATCAATGGGAATGTTTCCACTGACTTCAGTAAGTACTGAATCAGAATGATAGTGATGGGCACATTTGCCTTTTAAACTCAAAACAGACAGTTTTGAGTACAGATATGTCAAAGTTTCACCCTACCACTGATCTTGTTAATCATGACAGAAAACTCATTGTTCATCCAAAGGATCAGGTCTGCAAAAGTTGCAGCACTCAGGTGTCCTGGATCTCCTCATTACTGTTCAAAATAACTTCTGGCCTGCACCATGCTGTGGGGTTCCTAGTTTTGCCTTCCTTGACTTTGACTGAGATCACCTAACCTATATAAATTGGCCATTGAAAATAAGCAAAGATTTAATTATTCAGATAGGGCTGTTTTCTGATGGATCCATGAGAATTAGACCCCTAAGGCTCTCAGACCTTTCTATTGAATATTCTAGCTCCAAGCCAATGATCAGCCAGTGAACACTGGGACATGAGCACATAGTAATTTTGCAGGGATGACAGGCCCATCCCTGCAGGGCTGTACCCTTACAAAAGCTTATGTTATCCCACATGGACAGAGGCATTAGCCTGCCTGGAACATTCCTTGAAGGTAACCCTGCCTCTTGGGCATGAGCCAGTTTTTTGTCTTTGTTGCCAGCATTGGCTTCTAGATGTCCAGCTCGGGCATAACTGCATTTAGGAATGAAATATGCCATAAAAGTGACTCCTTTACATGAAGCATCCAGGACTCGCTGGATTTGGCATGACTCCATGGGTTTTGGTCCAGCTGAGGTTTGCATAATCACCTGGACAGCTGACTTTGTTTCCACAATACTGTCCTGACCTCTTTATGAATTCTTTCCTTCTCCAGTTTGGTCTCTGGGCTGCCTGGCTGACCTGGCTGGCAATTACCATCCTGGCTTTCCTGAAGGTTTATCACAACTACAGGCAGGAGGATCTGCTAGACAGCCTGATCCATGAGAAGGAGCTGCTGCTAGGAAGATCCCCTTCACGATCCTCTTTGCAAGATGACAAAAGTGGCATGATCTAAAGTGTAAGCAAATTTCCAGGGCAGGATCTAGATTTTATTATTCAGTAATGTGAGCTGAAGCTGAGTCAGGGTATTGAGTGTGTGAGATCTTTTCTTTTCCTGAAATGAAACGTAATTGTGAATTACTCACTTCCCCCATGAGAAATTGTTGGCAGAAATACTGATATTAAGATAAAGAGAATGAACTGCCCTATGTGCCTGTGGCACAGCAAACTTTCTGTCCTGTGCAGGCAAAATTTGTAACCTGCCCTTGTCAGCAGAGCTCCCACGTGCCATTGCTGTCTTTTGGGACAAGGGACATTTCTGAGGACTGAGCTGGCAAGACCAGGCTACAGCATCCAGGCTATTTCTTCAAACCATTCTTCAACAATAGATGTAACTGGAGCTGAATTCAGTGCCTCCCCTCTCCCTCTCCTCCCTTTTGACAGTGGAGCTGCCCCTTGTGGTGTTTTTATCCTGGGAAACTGCAGCTCTGGTTGGGATGCTCTCACTGTCTCTGCTTTTGCTGTGTGTGGATGCAGTGCTGACAAACATGTTGCTCCTGCTCTGATTTTATTTCAAACATAGAGACCTGTGTTCCAGACTTGATATTTAATATTGGACAGTGTTAATGAATTCCATGAAACCCGTTTATTATTATAGCACCTGTCAAAAACTGTGTATAATATGGAAGGATGAAGGAGAACATTTTTTTCTGGTTGTGACTTTGTTTCTTCTTAGATTTTGGCATGAGCAGCATTTATTATGACTCCTGAAGTGAACTGTAGCTAGAAATTGCTGGAGCTTGCATACTAAGAAATTAAGCTGAATAGATAGTAATAATGCTTGTGCATTTATAAATGTAACTTGGTCCCTAACATTGTATACTATTCTGTTTTGAATATTAGAATTTATTTGTGATATTTATTTCATATAGGATGTGCAAAATTACTGTAATCATTTGCATTGTAGGTTTCTATATATAAACATAGCAAGGAGTTCAAAGAGCTGAGTTATTTTATTGATAGTTCAGTGCTGAATGGGTCCATTCTCCCCACTCATGGGCAGGAGTTCCAGGGCAGATAAATTTTGCTGTGAAAAGGATGAAGAATTGCTGTTTACACAAAGCTCACTGGTGACTGTGTTGTTGCTTTCAGTTTTATTTGGCCAGTGCTTCAACAAATCAGGTGGATTGTTGAGATCAGAGGTAGCTCTGATAATTAAGAAGAGTCACTCAGAGGAGTGTGGGATTTGCATGGCAGAGAAGTAAAGCTGTGCTAGGATTAAGCATTTATCCCCAGGTACACATTGCACAGAAGACCCCAAATCAGCAGAAAACTTAAGCAAACAACTAAGTTTGGACTGAAGATTTTTTGGGAATATGCTGACACTGCCTGTGGTACCTGTGTTTGAATTGAGACTGAATTTATTGTAAGAGAAGTGCAAACCACACATGATTATATGACCTGGTAAATCAGAATGAGGGGAGAGAGGACAGCTGGCTTCTCCCACATCAGAGCTCAAGCCTGGGGTTAGCACAGCCATGCAGATTTACTGTTGGCTACTAGGGACTCTCTGATGCTTAGTTAAGTACCAGCTTAAGCATTTCATTGAAACAGAATTTCATGTCATGAAAAATCCCTCAATTAATAAGCATTTTAGGGCATAAAATCTGACATTGTATTTAAGTGCCAAAGTGTTCTCATAGGTTTAGAGAAAAAACCCTCCATGGGCCCTAAGCAGTAATCCAGCCCTGTGAATATTGCTTACAGCCCCAGCTGAACACTGCTTATAGCCACAGCTCTCTATAGAGAGGCCTTGTTCTTCAGCATGATTTCTGCCCACAAGAGAATGCAATTCCTCTGAAAGCTTTAAAGCAGTGGCATATTTTTTTTTTTTTTTTTTTTTTTTGTGGTTGGGAGTTGACATCAGAGGAAGACTCCTGGAGAGGGAATCAGAGATCAAGCTAATTATTGCCAATTTAAAATTCGGATAGCAGGACTGTCAGAGTGCCTTTTTAAAAATTCATTTTGTCTAATAATTTAGATATTAAGAAAAGTCTCTTCACTGAAAGGGTTGTCAAGTACTGGAACAGGCTGCCCAGGGAAGTGGTGGAGTCACCATCCCTGGGTGTATTTAAAGGAAAGGTGGATGTGGTACTGAGGGAAATGGTTTAGTGCTGACTTTGTCAGTGCCAGGTTAATGGTTTGACTGGATGATCCTAGAGGCCTTTTTCAACCTAAATTACTCTGTCTCTAGTAGGAGATACACTCTAGCAAGTACCTGAGTCCCGTGCCAGGGAATGTCCTTCTTCATACCCTGAAGAGGAGCTTGGGTGTTGTAAATTAGCCTGTTTCCAGGGTTTCCCCAGTTTCTACAGCTGTAAAAGGCAGTCTCACTTCCACTCAGCAGTGATGTCTCTTCCCACAAATTACTTCAGTGCTTGCCTTACTCCTTGTGTGGAACCATGATGCTGCTTTGTAATATATTTTAATGTATTTTATGTATATGCCAAATCAGGCTTAGGCTGAAATGAGGTGTGGGTTGGGACCACTGGTCATCCACTGGTCATCCCATCCTGGCCTTTCCTGAGGGTTTGAAGAACCACGAGGCAGAAGATAACAAGTGTCCTCTTGTGGTTCTTGATCTGAGGTACCAAGGCCCAAGTCTTGTCTCTGCTTCTGATGGAGAGGATGCAGCTTGTGGCTGAGGCTGTCTGGAGCTTGTGCTCTGCTTCTACCTCTCCTGTCTCAAAGTCTTTTTCCGCCTTTCCACTTCCATGAGAAGCAGCAAACACTGGTCCTGGGTTTGGAGTTGCCATGCAAAATGGAAAGAGGGTGAAGCTCTCCTATGAGTCCCATGTGAATGGGGCTGTTTTTCACAGCTTTCCCTTGCCAGTCTGGTTTTCACAGCTTCCCTGCCTTCACCAAAGCTGGTACCCCCTGACAAGATCAGTGATGCTTAAAAGCAGAGCTGTTTTTGATGGAAGCCCCTGTGTGAGTCAGAAGGCTGAGCATGTAGTGAGAAGGCTGACCCAAAGGGAGGAAGGGTATCCTGCAACTCCCAGTTTTTGGACACACTTGGTGTTTTTTATTTGCACTAAGTTTTCTGCAACCTCTTCTCCTAAAGCTTAGGCACTCAGGCCAAGCTGGTGGTGCCAAACTGGAAATGGGTAAGAATTGTGGTATAATTTATGCACACATCCATAGCTACCTGTAGTATAATTTATGCACTCATCCATACCTGCCTGTGTTGTAATTTATGCACACATCCATACCTACTTGTGGTATAGTTTATACACACTCATACCTACCTGTGCTCTCTCTCATGCACTTCTCTCCTTTGTACATTTCTGACGCCTGATTTTAGTCACCCATTGCCAGCTAGCATATCGTGGGGCTGAATCAAATTTGGCATTTCTGTGACATTTCAATACCTTTAATTTGCCATGTCCAAGGGCAGGGAACACTCTAGCAAGAGTTGTATTCAAAGAACTAGAACACTGTATGGAACTTATACTGTATTTATTTATTTATTTATTTATTTATTTATTTATTTATTTATTGTCACATGTTGCAAGGGGGAAAAGCTTTGTGGCCTTTCCAAGGCACTGGGCTGTTGCCACGCTATTATTCTGTTGTACCAAATAAATTTTCTGGCTACCATCTGTGGTTAAATTCCCCACCAATTCCCTGCCAGCAGTCCTCATTGGGCTAGGAGAATCTGAGCTAACAAGTGTCATTTGAGCTTTTAGGTCAGTGCTGTTTATTATTATTTTTTTTATAATGGAGAAACAATAGGAGGCATCTTTTGGAACAGAACTTCCTCATTCATGCTAAAAACATCTCATACCGCTAACTCATGAGGCATCTTTCAGCTGGGAAATTTCAGTGGGAATCACAAAAATAAGAGCAATATGATTTACTGTAAAAACTGAAGGACACATTTGTACTATAGCAGTGATTCTATGGCCCCTTAAAAAAGGAGGTGTTATAATAACCAGTGATGGATGATTGAGTGTACAGACCTTGTCATGAAAGCATTCTCTGTGTGTGTACAATGTATGCAGAGAAATGCCAGTTCCACTGCTCTTCTGTGATGTGGATACAGGCTCTTCTCTGAACAAGCAGCTTTGGCTGGAGTAGTTGTTAGAATGCCTTAAGTGTGTACATTTCCTTTTACTCAGCACTGGGACTCATGCAATGCAATGGTTATTATGATACCCAGAGGTGGAATTGATGTGGGCAGAGTTGGAGAGCACTGGCCAATGCATAACCTGCCAAAGGCTGAAATGAGTTTCTAATACAGGTTTGGAGGTGTTTTAATTCCCCTTTATCTGAGTAACATCCTGCTGCTAGAATAAATTAATCCTCAGAGTCAGATTTCCCTTCAAGGCCTTCACTCTCCAGTATGGAACACTGCTGATTTAACCTGTGTAGTGTTCAGGATGGAAGCAGAGTTGCAAGGAAGAGGAGCTCACAATTTACAGTTACGTTGCACACAAACCTGGTATTGGATGTAGGTGGGTTTTATCATCTCCCTTTTCCGAACCTTCTCAAATATATTGCATGTAAAATCACTTTTACCATTTAAATTATAACTTTACAAAAATCCAGACAGTAATTTATACTGGAAAGACTAACAGTACCTTGTGAAAAACCAATCTGGATTATGATAAAACTTCTGGTTTTTTCTGTATCAATGGCCCAAGTATCCTTGAGTGAATGAGCATGCTGGCTGTGTCCAGATCCTAAATCTGTGCCTCAGACCATTTCCTTTACTGATGGAAAGAGCCCATTTTTATCTCTTGGAATGCTTGCTTTGGGGACCACAAATATCCTTTCCTTCTGGTTAGGCAATCTGGGAAAAGAGGAAGGCTTTACCTACAGTGACAAAATGCTCATGTAACTTCTTAAGCACAGAAATTGTTTTCAACCTATTTCTGTTCATAGCGTTAGTACTTCAAGAGTACGTGTTCCTATTTTTGTCCTCCATAAGAAGGAAGAAAACTATCCTGAGCTGTATTTTAGTACTCACATATATGCACCTAAATATTTGTTTTTAATGGCTTTTTTTAAATGACAAAATTCAACTCTGTGATTTATGAAGTAAAGAGCTGCATAGAAAACAGCACTTTGATGCTCTCCTGATGTAGAAGGGAACTGCAATCTCTCAGAAAAACTATCTTTGTTTCTGAGCAAACAGGAGGTTAGAACAGAATTTACTTAAGGTATTGCAAGTACTGTTTTATTTCAGAGCAGGCACTTCACGAATGTTTTTCTATCCTGTTGTTGGGAAGAGTATTAGCATAGCCATGCTTTCTCTTTAGTTTTTTTTGTCCATGCCAAAGAGTGTAATTGAACTGCTATTGCAAACATAAATTGTGAATGTATTCACTCCAGTGCTTAAAGATCTCTACCTCACAGCTACTGAAACTGCTTGAACTGTTATTGCACACAGTAGAGAAAAAAACCTGAATCCATGTGAGAGTCTAAATTCTATTTCCATAGACAGCTAAAGGATTTAGGATTTAATGCTTATTAGCTTGCTGTAAAATCCTCATTGCTAAAAACCAGGCATAAGTACTGAGAAGTGCTGTGTGAATAGCACTTTGCATTGGTCAAATAATGATAAAATTTTGGTTTGGGATTTTTTAATTTATTTTTTCTCACTAATATAAAAAGACATCAACAGCAATTTGTTAGACATGAAAGCTTATCCTCGATCCCCCTTGAATCCTCCTGCTGGAGCTCTTCTACTTGGCTTGAAATTCCTAAATAACAATTATTTAAAGTGCTGGTTCTGGTGTTTATCAAGGAGATAAACTACTTGGAAGCAAGAGCTGCGCACTGAAATAGCTGGAATTTTTTGTATGTGGTGGAAACCCAATGAGAGAAGGTTTTATTCCCCCTTGCCACTGGACTGTGTTGTAAAGTGAGGGTTGAGCCAACCTGCCAGGAGGTGAGAATGATGATTTGTAAGTACTGTTGGCATCTTGGATGATTTCTCACACAAGTGGGTAAACTGTCCTGAGACTAAACTACTCTTTATCTCCTCCTTATTTTCTCCTTGTTTCCCCCTAGATTTGGGCAAATTTGACTCCACTGTGGATACAGACTCTGAAGTGTATTTATGAATGTGAGAAAAATCGCAGTCTCTGTGGAAAATTTTGTCAAAAAATTAAGAAAAGCAGTCAAGGATTTTCCCTGTTCTCATTCAACCTCTCTGGATTGTGCCACTGAACCCTTCCCTTTACATAAGCCAGGCCTGATTTGGGTGATGTGTTGCTCTGGGAGGTTTCCAAGGCTGGTGCCACCAGTCTCTCCAGGAACCTGGTGGAATTAAATGAGTGCTATGTTAAACCATAAAAAAACTGTTTGAAAACTGTCATGGTATCCCACATTACACAGTCCAGAACTCTTCACCCCGTCTCTCCTGCAGCAGAGAGAATTACTTCTCCCAATTAACATTGTGAAATCCATCAGGTTGTGTCTGAAACACAGCACATCTTCCTGGAACACACAGGATCTGGGTTGCGTCAGTGAATCCATTCCATTTTCTAGGCTGCTGCAACACTTTTAGCCATGGTTGTTGAAACAGGGTCCAGCATTTGCCTTCATAAGCTTCTGGCAGCCTCCTTATTAAACCCCATTCTTTGAGAGCAGCAGGCAGCCCCTTTGCTCTGGGGTGCTGAGCAGTTCTGTACTCAACAGAATCCTTCTGGGGGGCACCACTCCACTGGGGTCCACAGCCAGTGCACACTGATGGCATCAGAGCAATTCTGGTCAAACACACTCTAATTAAAACAGCCCAAGCTACACAACTGAGGAATCAATATATTGTGATCTGAAGTACTCTCCAGAGAGGTTTTTGAATGTTTATAACCAGAACAAAAATTACAAAACACCCCAACAGTTCTACTGAAGTTTCCTCTCTCTGCTTCCTTTAATCTCCAAAAACATTCCTGCAAACTTCAGGGAGGATTTTATTGCTATCAAGCTGATTGGGTCTTGTCTCTCACATCCCTTCCTAACAGAGGTATGACAGGACAATGGCATCAGTCTGAACAGTGCATTTCCTGTGAGGGATTTCAGCTTCTGGGCTGTGACAGGAGGGAGTGGTATTGACACTTGTTTCAGCCTCTGCTTGGCCTGCTCAGCCCCTACCTGCTTGTGTGGCCTCACAAACTGCAGAGCATCCTCTTGAAGCATGTGCTGACCTTAAGTCAGCTTCTGGAGAGAGCCAGCTGTGCCAGCTGTGCAGGTATCTGGTGTGAAGGTGCTGACATTGCCACCAGGTTTGGAGGAAAGCAGATCCAGATACCCTACTGCCCTTTGTCCAGTGCAGCTCTTGACTTGCCCAGGGAAGCACTGGCTGTTCCCAAATCTCTGTAGAGTTGGCATTTGTGAGGACAGCTCATTAGCTCCCATGATTTTAAAAGGTTTAGCGGTTTTGTGTGTACCACCTGCAAAGATCTGAAGCAGATCTTTCTTGCTTGTAAGTCAGTTCAGAGCCTGAAAGCATTTCAGCCTCTCTGAAATATGCGACCTCTGATGTATGAATTCATGAGCTCCTGTATCTTACAGCCACCTGGGAAAAGCTTTGTAAGAGTCTAGATGATCCAATTTTAAGTGTTTAAATTTTTTTTTAATGCTGCTTGAGAAGTTCCTACAGTGGGTATTTGGGGAGAAAACAGAACACTTTTTCATAATTTGTTTAACCACTGAAAGCAGTTGAAGAGCAGATCCCTCACCAGTGTACATAGATTATCCTGTGAGCAGCTACACCAGTCCACGCAAACTGAGGGTAGAGCCTGGCCTGTTTTAATATTATCTCTGTTTATTTGTATGGTCTTTTGCAGTGTAATGACTGCTTTAATTGCATGTGTTTGACAAAACCAGAAAGGGAGTGAGGTTTATTATTGTTTTGATACAGTCTCAAAAGGGAAGCTTTTTACTAGCGTTTTAATACAGTTCTTTGTAAACACCCAGCAAAGAAAAATACTGAATCCAATCCTTCTGCTAGTGCAGTCACTGAGTTTCCTGTGGCTTTAGTAGGAGCTGGACTGGGTTCAGTGTATGTGGTACTCTCCAGCATTACTGATAATGAGTTAATGTGTTTTATATATTGATGCTTTTTGCTGAACAGTGCATCGGCTTTTTATGATTTGGTGAAATATAAAAATAAATTATTTGAAAATTCAATGTTTCTGTGCCTGTTCTTTGAAGATGAATTTAAATTGTTACGATATAAGATTAAAAAAATGTTCTCAAAGTCAGTGATAGAGTCTTTGTAGTCATTCCCCAGCCTCTCCATGCCACAACTTGTGTAGTTAAGGGTATGCCCAACCATCCTCAGTTGCCTGAGCCCTTTTGGATACTCTTCCAGCAGTTCACCCTAATGCCATTGGAGACAAGGAGAAAATGGTCTTGTGTCAACATGCAGCTGGTTTGTTACCAAATGTAAGGGGAGACCACAGGCTGCATGGTCAGGCCATTTTTCCAAATGCCAGCTGGTTAATTTCCTTCATGCAGCATCAGTCTTTCTCTTCAGAGGTGGGCATAAAGGTTCCCAACAGCTATTTTGGAGCAAGGAATTAATAAGAAACAAGTCCACACTATTATCTTAGAGGTTCCTGAGTTATTCCTTGAGGGCAGTTGGTAACTCTCATTTATAGTGCCAAGCTGCCAGCTCTTCTTCTTGTTTCTAAGTGGCAAAAGGCAGAAATGACAATTACAATTGCTGCTATGGGCTCATTTCCAGATCATCAGGGTTGGAGAGATGAAGGGAAGGAAGGAGACTCGAGGCAGTCTTTGGGACTGCCTTTCACTGGTGCTAATGCTGAGTGCATCAAAAGGTTAATGCAAAACCATCCAGTGTCATCTCTCTGTGTCTTTTTCTATCTCCTGTGATCCTGTGGGTATGGATCCTGCTGCTGCTGCAATCAGGTGCTGTCGATGTGCCTGGAGAGGGTGTTGGCAGCTGCCCTCCATCCGTTCACACTGCAGGAATGTGCTGAACACTGTCAAAACAACACTTACCCTTCTTCTGCTGTGGTCTGCTTGTTTCTGCTGTGTGTTAGTTACATACTCACTGCATCAGGGGATTTAAGCAGCACTTCTACCCCTAGGGACTGCAATTAGCCCATTGTCATGCACAGACCTGCTGCTCTTCCCTGGCCTTTGTCTCCTGCCATCCTGACACTGCTCCTGGGAATGCCTCTACCACTGTCTGCTTCAAAAACTGCACCACAGGTCCTGTCCTACATCACTCCCTCTTTCAGCCCTTTCTATCTAAAACACAGTCATTTACAATTCATATATTTACAGTACAATTACATTCATTACACAATTGCCCAGAGCTGGTTGGATGCAGCACTTTTGACTTCTCAAGCAATTCACCAGGCTGGCTCCAGTGTGAATTCAGGTGAGCATCTCCACCTTTTGCAATAAATTATGACCTCTCTCTCTTTTTTACTTCTATTGGAAAATTCTCAGGAGTTGTACTGAAGGCAAATATTGCCCAGCATGGCCAGCAAGGGGATTATTACCCAACACGGATAATTTTATTTAACTTTAGAGAGCCAAACTCCCAAAGGTGTCACACCCAGAAAAAGCACAATTGAACAAGAATAAGGAGAAATCATATCCAGCTCACAGTGATGAGGATAAAGCTGTGATGGCTAAAGAATGAAGGGGCAGAGGGGGAAAGGGGGTTGTGTGTGTTTATGCAGTATGGATGGATGGAAAAAGAGCTTCACCGTGAGAAGGAAATAAAAGAGGTAAGTCCAGAGTGAAGTTGTGCAGCAGTAAAGAAATGCAGGCCCAGGAATAGAACTTTTTCTCCTATTCCCAGTCATGTTGTTGACCCACTTCATTCACTCCCACATGCAATGACTTTCTTAGCTTCAGTTTCTTCACCTACAAGATGCCACTGCTCTGCCAGAAACAGGTTTTAGCCTTCATTTATTTCAAACCTTCTGGCTTCAAGGCAATTTTAGTTTGGCTTTTTGCTGCCTGCCAAGTATCTGACTGAGCACAGTAAACAATCCTGACCCAGGAGACCTTGTAAAGCCATGGTGAGACCTCAGCAGTGCTCTCAAGATAACTTGACTGCTGCCTTTTCCCATGCTCAAAACAGTCCCAAACAGAGCCAATACAAAAGCCAAAAATAGCTGTTCCTCTGCTAAATATCCCTGACAGCCCAGATGTGATAGCAGTTCTCCATCACACCAGTAATTTGTGCCCCAACAAGAGGAACGTGGACATTTTCCTTTAATAGCAGGCTCAGTGTAAAGTGGTGCTCTCTCCATGCACTGGGGAGCTGTGTAGAAAGGAGAAAGGTGACACATGGATGGCCCTCACACCACCTCCACATTTTCCCTCACAGTCCTAAGAGGAGTCAGCCCAGAGACAAAAAGAACCATCACTGATTTGCCAAACATTCAAAAAATGCAAACAGAAGTCAAAATTACCCCCCTGCCCCATGCAGGTACCAATCTAAACCTTTTCCCCAGAGATTCACCAGCACACAGGTTTAGAACCTTTCTTCTTTATTGCCTAAACAGCAGGGCTGAGGCAGGGTAGAGAGGAGGGAAGCAGGGGTGGGACTCATCCTTTACCCTTGGGTACCTGAGTGATCTGCACACAGCCCATGAGCCAAACCCTGCTCCTGCAGCACCCTCTGCTTCCCAGCCCAGAGCAATCCCTGCTTCCCAGGCCAGCTGTGTCCAATGCCTGCCTGGGGCTTTGACAGCTTAGGAGAGGCAGGAGAGCAGCCACTGAAGGCATTTCTTTCTTTCTGTCTTGGCTGCAATTTTTCTGACTTGTTCTCAATCAAGCTGCTGCCCCCTCTGCTCCTGAGAGAAGGTTGCAGGTTGTGTTCCTGTTTGTCCTCTCCTGGTTAAAGTTCTTGGGCTGCTTGGGAGAAGGTTGCTGGGGCAGATGTATGGCCCTCTGTTAAAAAAAATAACTAGAAATAAAGCACCAATTTTTCTTTTTGATGGTTGCAATGGCAGGGGGAATATAAGTGAAGGTCTTGCAGACATCTCTTATCTTCTCTGCAGTGTCCCCCCCCCCCCCCATTTTTTTCCCTTTTTCTTTTACTTACAGGTTCTGATGTCAATCTTACCATACAAAATAACCCCAAGCACACATCAGGTGTTATCTGAGCAGAATCTAAGATCTAAAAAGCTGGTTGAGCTGATTCTTTGAAGCTCATGAACTTGCAGTCATTTGTTCTCCTCTCAGATACCCAGAGCGCTGTTTCACATGATCTCCATTAACAGGATTCCTTCTAGAGAAATGCATAGTATGGTGGGACAGTGATGAAGGAACTGTGCATCCAACACCTTCATAAGCAGTCCATATTATCATGATACAAGGCCTTGGATACTCTGGCATAGCCTCTGTCTGAATACAAGCACTGTCATAAATCTTGCACGTCAGCCTCTGGGGTTTATGGACTGAATCAAACCCAGAGAATTAAACTACTGTTGTGATGATTAACCAGGGTTTCAATGCTGCTATTTATTATGTTAGGCAAATAAACTATTTTCTGTTTAAATGAGTTTCCATGTTCTTTTTCACACCTGGGAGTCAAGTGAAGCATTAAGAACCAGCTTTTGCCCATGGATGAAAAAAATGCGTGAAAGGAAACAAGAAAGCCACTTGCTGGGATTTTACTAATAATCATTTCAGGTGTATAAATACAGCAGCTTGCCAAGCCTTTGGCCACCAGAGCAGTGTCTGTGCAATGGCTCAGCTTTATTTTAATCTTTGCAGAGTAATTCCTTGGAGACTTGAGGAGAAAGATGGTTTGGTATCTAAAGTCTTGACCTGAGACTCACAAGACTTTTCTTCTGAGTTTGCTGCTGCCTGCACAGATCAATGTATTCCTCTTTCTGCTTTTGCTCCTCATATCAGCAGCTTATAAACTCTGGGTGACCTAATACAGATACTTGTTTGCTGTTCAGGGTGAAGGAGCATGAGTTTGGTGGGACCTCAAGGCATTAGTATGAATGTTCATTGATGTGAAACAAAGGAAAACAACAAAGAAGGAAAAAGGAGAGCAAGTGTTTGCTGGATGGTGCACAGCAGGGGTGATTTCCTTGTTCTTTGAGGTGGATGCTCATGTGTTCCTTGCATGTGGCTGCAGTAGGCTGGGAGCTTTGCACTGATGTTTCTCAGCAGTGTCGGGCTGCAGGATGCTGCTACTGCCTCAGAAACCAAGTCCAGCACCTCTGAGCAACGTGTCTTAAATGAAGAAAGAAGATGACAAGTCGGGATTGAAATTCCTCCAGGACTGTGACATCCTGCTTCATGCTGGTGTAGTAGAGACTCACAGCAAGGATCAGCAGTGCACAAAACAAGAGCCACAGGAACACAGGCAATCCAGATGATGTCCTGTCATCTGCTGAACGGTGATGAGAAGAAAAAAAGGAAGCAGCATTATTTTAGTGCCATCTTAAACGCTTCCCAAATTTGATCCCCTGCTGATGCCTTTGTCCCAGTTTTGTGGCAGCAGCAGGGTACAGAGGGCTCTGGTGGTGAGCACTTCTCTAGGCATCAGTTAAGTGATAGTGAGTCACACCTCCTGATGGAAGGTGGTGAGTATGAAAGATATCATCTAATGGAGCATTTAGAGAGTTTAATTATATACAATAAGAAGAGGATTGGCATAGCTAATGCATGATCTCAACTTCCCCTACAGCAATTATTTTTTGTACCTTTACCCTAAATGTTAAGTTGAATGATAGGAGAATATGAAGCTACTTGGTCTAATTATTTAATGTTCACAAATGCCCCATAAAAAAGACAGAAGCTATAGATTTCTGTCCTTTTCCCTGGTAAGTCAGCTTGTTTGGGACTCCTGCTAATTCTGGGAAGAGCCCAAACATGGCTTCATTAACCAAGAGGCATGTTCAGAAAGCTCTGGCAGTTTGAACCACTATGTTTGAGTGCTATATGTGCTAATTACACCACAACATCCTCTGCACTTGCTCTTCAGCAAGAGGATACTGTAAAGATTTTTCCTGCCTTCAAAATATTTTTCAAACGTGTTTAAAGGTTGGGCACAGCACACATGTGGAAACCAGAGGGCTGCATTCAGCCTGCTGACAGCTGCATCCCAGCCCTTGCCTGTTTATATCCATCCCTGGGCCTTGGGGACCCAGTTTTGATTCAGCCCTGGCTGCTCTGTCTGACTGCATGGCCATTGCACGCTCGGCACTATTTCATAAAGCACTTAGAGTATTAAACATGCAGTATAAAGCCAAATTCATGCCTGAATAAAACCCATAGTGTGCAGCTATTTTCCTGCCATATGCACATAATCAATAAGGAGATAAAAATGTGGAGTGTATTATTATGGGTAAAGGGCCAACATTAGCTGTAACATATTTAAATTAGCTTCTACTCCGAGCCCTGGAATACACACCAGTCAATTAAACTGTCACACAGATGTACAGAGAGGAAGGTAAAAGTCATAAAACCAAGCCAGAAACACATAATAATGCATCAAAAAGTGTATGGGGAAAAGGTAAAATGTTAATAGGCAGTCATTTTATAGCTAACCAGAAACCAAATCAATGTCCCATAATAGACCTGAGTGAATTATTTGCAGCAAGTAATTTATTCATTTGAATTTAGCCCTTCTTTCTGTTTTCAAATTATCCATGTGCAGGCTTCAGATTTTATAAATTTGTTTATTTGGCATTATTCTATGCAGGGTTGATATGAAGGTGTTTAGCCAGGGAATTGCTCACCACCTTCTGGTTTTGCAGAGATTTGTGAGCTGGGAATTGGTGTTTCCCTCGTGAGATTTCCCTCACCACAGGCTGCAGCTCATGGCTGGGTGCCCCACCTGCCTTTTCCAACGTAGGGCTTGGCTGATGAGCACACGTGGGAGCAGGGAAACCTTCCTGTGGAAGCTAAACAGCTTTTCACATCAACCCTTTCATATGAAGTGCTTGTAACCTGTTTCAAGTTTTAAAAAGTAACTTTCCATGTGAAATTTCTGGGAGATCTCAAATGTAAACTTGAGCTTTCCTTATATCCTCTCAGTTATGAAATATGTTCTCTCCATGAACAGAAGAAACTAATGCAGAAGGATAATTTCAGCTGCAAAATTGTGATGAGCTATGCTCACAACAGCTTCAGCCCATCACTACATTTAGGTGTTGAAAATCAAATTTGCTTTTCTAGATTACAATTAGAAATTTAATGCTTAAGTTTGTTGGTTAAATTGCTTGTTGGAAGAGCACAGACCTGCACCCAGTCTCATGGCAACTCATCTGAGAAGAGCACTGGACCTGAATACGGGAGATTTTGTTTCAGTTCCTGCCTTGGCTACACATTTCCCCTGTGGCCTAAAGAATATTTGATATTTGCTTTTCCCCAAGGCCCTTTCTGGCTGTAGTACCCTGATTCCAGCCCAATAACAACCCTAGATGATGCCACCATTGTCATGAGCACTCAGCCCCCATTTCTGGACAGGAGCAAAAGCTGAGGGATATGGGGACATCTCCCTGAGACGATTTTTGTCCTCCCAAAAGTACAGCTCTGTGCATGTATATATACATGTGTATAGGTGCCCCTCTCCCCTTCACTGCCTACAGCAAGGGCTGCATGTTGCCCAGGCCCTCTAGAAATGATCACCATCATCAGAATATCCACATACACTCAAAACCCACATTGCTTGGGGGTTTGTGAGGCTGCCAGGCCTCAAAACCCGATTATTTTTATTATTTCTACCCTGCTGATAGCATATAAATGAATTGTCTCTTCCCCTCATACAAAACTCAGCAGGGAGAGCTATTGTTTAGCTTGGGGTGCTTTCCCTGCATATCTTAGTGAGAAACCTGCACCTATTTGAATGCCATAAAACATATTAATTATATTTAAATTAAAAATAGCTTCAGGGATTTAATTTTTGTTTCCACTATTTGTCTTACTAGATGTCTTGTTTAAAATTGCACTAGACCTCATCAGCACCTTGTGCTGCTTATGCTAAGAAGAAAAAGCAGCAACCACTGACAGCACAAACTGCTGTGCATATGGAGGGTGTATTTGCACAGTGCATCCCACCAGCTGCAAAAGCAGACTCAGGTTAATGCTATGGATGGCTCACAGTTATAATGTGAAAAATTCAACTTACCCACTATGTAGTCACAGCAGGAAATTACTAGAAAACAAAATGAAAATGTTTTTACTTGCCTGGAAAGGTCTCTTGGCAGTGAGTGAACAAGAAAAGCCAGAACCAAGCAGTGTATCTGAAATTGCTGCCACCTTGGAGATGCTGGGCAACCTCTTACACCACTTTTGGCTCTGGGTGAGCACCTACCCACTCCATGCAAATATGCAGATGCAAGTGCACTTCAGGAAAGTGAGGAAAAATTATTGTGTGGGAGAATTCAGAGGCAGGAGTGCTGCTGTTGCAGAGAGGTCACAAAACAGCTCTGCTGAAACCCCTCCCTATTCCACATAATTCCTAGAAAGGAAAGGATTTAGACCAGCAGGCTGAAAGAATGAAAGTTAAGAAAGCACTGTCAGGCTAACTTTCATCAACAATATCCTGGAAATGTGTCTGCTTGGCAGCCAGGCCCAGACACAATCCAGAATGAAAAGTCCTGGATTGGAAACAGAAAAATTTCAGTGGTGCCAGAAACCTTCATTTTACCAGCCTTAATGTGAGTAATATTGTGTGGACAAACAGCAAATAATCTAAATCACAGACTGTTTGCAACACAGAATACTAGTTATGGGGTGGAACATTTCTCATGTCTCCATGAAAAAAGTCTCAGAGTCTTCTCCATGCTCACAGCTCCCTGCATGAGCTCCAGAGTGGCTTTGCTGAAGTCAGAGCCAGGGGGTAACCAGCCTGGTCCCCTGGACTGACTGCAGGATTCCCAGTGCTGGTGTGGGGCATGGACCCTGGCACAGAGCTGAGGGAGTTATTATTCCCATCAGAATCCTGCTCCTGAGCACTCAGATGAGCTTTGAGGAATTTAAGCCTGACTCCCTGAGTCTCTCCAGGAGTTCAGTTTTGGTGGGAAAGCCCAGGCCATGTCAACAAGCTTATCAAGAAACAGCTTCCCCTTCATGCATCAGGAGGCATCCCAAACAATGCATTGCCAATAAGTGAGAGTTCTGTTTATAGACACAGCAGATGCCAAGCCTTATTTTCAGAAGCTGTAGCAGTCCAAACAGGTGGCTGACAGAAATTTTACCATTCTGCCACCTGTGTTTTGACCAACTGACATATCAAACCCATATAATTTTAGTTCTATACCAATAAATACAATTTTCTTGGCTGGATGGGTTTGGGAAAGTCAGAAGGTAACACCAATTATTATTTGGTATGGCATACAGCACGTGCAGAAGTGCAAACTTGATCCTTGTGCCAGGCCTCTCCTGAAGGTCACTCCCAGCTGACCTAATTGCAATATTTTGTCTCATGAATGAAAAGACCAGAGGTTCTGTTAGCTGTGTCAGTCCCTGGGTGCCTCTGTTGGCAGAAGTTATTACATCCTGGCTGCTAGGCTCAGACCTCTGCTGCTGTATTCTGTGGCATCCTCGTTATACACAGTGACATAATTATGTTTAAATTTGGGCTGAGTGGAAACATTGCTCTGGGGAAACCCTGGGGCCCAGCCAGGCCCAGGGTGTACAATGACCCCTGTGGGGGCTGACTCAGGAGTCCCTGTGACAGCAGGTGAGGGTGAGGCAGGAGCCTGTCCATCCCAGGGCAGGCAGGCAATGCACCAGATGCAGTTCTGCAGAGCACAGAGCAAACATCATCCATCCTCTGCTCTGTGCTGAGCTGAAAATCACAAATTATCACAGGGGGAAGCTGATGTGGACAGACAGACAGGGTGGATGTTAAAAGCTGGAAAAGTCATGCCAAAATTCCTGATAGCTTGAGCATACCATGTTCAATGACTTCTTCTGGCTCACGAAACCGAACCCTGCGCTCTGCTCTCCGCTTCTCCCCCACAGCTGGGTCCACAGGTGGCCTTTTCCTCAGTATGGAAGGAGGAGAGCTGCTCTCATCTGTCTAAAGAGTGGATCAAAACACAAAACATGTGACCATCCAAACAGGCTGAAGCATTTGGGTGAAGTTTTGATCTTTGGTGGCTGTGTTACTGTGTCCCTCGAAGGACATGATGTGTGACACCTCTGCTTGGACAGACCACTGTCATATTTACAGCCAAACAAAAAGAGATATTCCTACATTGCCATAGATCTGCAGTACTCTAAAGCTGTATTCTCAGGAAAAAGGATAGGTAAAGCAATGGACAGCAAAATGTTCAGAAAGGATTTCTCTAAATTGTAAAAAATATTCGCTGAAGGTGGTTGCTCAACAGCCTTGGGCTGTTCTTAGAAGAACATAAATGTGATACGAAATATATGAACCGTATCATTTGGAGCACCTTTGAAATGTTCTGAGCTAAGCAGTTCCACTCAGAATGCAGCATTACCATTTCAACAACTGGGACTGTGCTGACTTGTGTTTGGACACTCCTGATGGGTACAAGAAGGTAATGTATTTGCATTTCAATATAACAATTATGATGTTGCTCTGGTTTTGGCTTGGAAACCACATTTAGTCTTTGACAACAGAATCATAATGCTGTGGATTCTTTGAAATTACAATAAACAGGTCTGCAATAACATTAATAACTCACTGTTCTGCATGGGAGTGCTCCTACAGTCAACTGCCCAAAGTGAATCCAAAGAACCTTGATTCAGACACCCACTGTCCTCTGGCAGTAGAGAGCAGATGGCAAATTTTCTGCTTTTCAAAGTGAGGGCTAGAGATTCTTAATGTTTTATTTTAAGACTGAAGTAATCTTCTCTAGCCCTTTCCATCTCTCCCCTCTGTTCCTCTGCTAGATAAAGGTTATTATTTCCTCTGGATTTCTCTCTGCTTCCTTTTTCCCCACTTTGTAGTTTGTTCCCCCACTCAGTGAATGCATGCTCCTTACTTCAATTCTTCTCCTTGCTTTAATCTTTCTACTCCTCAATTACCTACTTTTACCCTTTTTTTTTGACCCAAATGCCATTTCCTTTCCTGCTTGTTGGATGCTTTCCCCATGCTCACCATTTCACACACCCACTCCTTGGGCTGCAGGAGCAGGATTAGGTCCCAGTGACTGCAATCTGGGGGTGTCAGACCCCAGAGTAAAGGGGATAAATAGATTTTCTTACACATCACATTCTGGATAACCTCAAAAGACATATTGCATAGCCAGCAGGAACTGCCATGGGGTGAGGAATGTCTTTGATCCCTTCTCCTGAGAGATTCATAAAACCAATCTCATCACTGATAAGGATGATTTCTCTCATCCTGGGGTCATATCACCTCTATCTCATGACTGGGGACAGTGTGTGTTGGAGCTCTGTGTTTTTTCATTCAGCAGCTAAAAATCTGGAAGCCCCATTCAGGTTATGGAAAACCTGGATTTCACTTCTTTCTGAGTCCAAAGAAATACAAAGCTACATCTTATATACACGCCCTCATCATCACAGTTATGGTGCACACATGGGAGCAGGGAATCTCAGTCTCTGCCACTGGAGCTGTCTTGTTTGGCCTTGAATAATTAAATATTCATTGAGCTAAAGAAAGAAAGAAAGAATGACTTTACAGCCTCGTGTTTGGGAGCTCCCTTGGGGGTGGCAGAAGCCTGCTCCTATCCTTGCTCCAATGAATACTTAATATGTGATACTTAAATATTCATTGGAGCGGTCACTGGGAACAGGGTCTCTCATCTGCCAGGTGACCACCCCAATCCCTCTGCAACAGCCACACACACGCATTACTCACATAATGAATATTTGATTATTCTGTGTAAAATGAAGCAGGTTTAGGGAGACACAGCCTAGCTCAGGCTGGGGGTGATTATAGCTATAAGGGCTTCTCCTGTGGCACGACCAAGGAAACTGAACCTTTTATTTGAAGAAATTTATAACTCCAAGTGCAGCTGTTGCCCATATGAGCTTTTCCAAACACTTAGCAGTGACAGCACATCAGAAGAGAAAAACATGAAACAGCTGGCTGGTTGGATAGTACCTAGCCAAGGCAGACCTTAAAAAGGAAGTGATTTCATGATATTCACTACTTTAATAGCTTACAGAAATCAAAGCTACGCATTGTCGGAATGAACAGAACACTGCCCCCTCAGACAGAAATCTGGTGTTAGCATAGTGTGACAAGAGTTAGAAACCTACCTAAGTGATAGCTGGGCAATTTTATGACCCTAAAAACAACCCATCTGTAGCAAGCTGCGGGCACTGCACACAGGGACCTCATCCCCCATGAGAAGATGACTTACCTGCAGCTCTTTGGCACTAGGATCAGGAAGGGAGGCTGGACATACTTGGGACATGTACTCTGGATGCCAACATGAAGCCTCCCACATGAAGCTTTGGATGGAAAGCCTCTTGTCCAGAAGCTGAGAGGGAGCAGGGAAAAGCTTCAGGAGCCCCCTGAGCAGGGGGATGGAGCCGGCAGCGGCACCGCGCAGACGGGAGCGGAGAGGAGGATGAGGAGGGGGAAGAAGAGTTTGTGTCCTTTGTACCAGGGCTGGCATGGGAAGGATGAGATGTACTCAGGAGCCAAAAATAGCACCCAGTGATAACACTGGCTGTGCAGCTGGAAGCAGGGCTGCTCTGGCAGCGGGAGAGGGCCTGAATGGAGCAAGTCACAGATAAACACCTACGTGTTTGTTCTGCCTGAATGTGAAATTGGGGGTGGATTTTTAATAGCAATTGCTGCATTTCTGTGATCATGTTGGATTCCTTTCCAGAATCCACTCCCAATCACAAAAACCTTGCAAGTGGGATTGATTTTAATCCTTTTTCCATTCAAAATATGTGGGTAAAAGTCACCAGCAAATTATATAAATATAGTGACATGACAGATATCTCCCTCCAGAACAGTTATGGCCTCACTTTATATGTTTTACAAATTAAATCCATTATTATAGTAATAAAGTGGGATTTAAACATTTGACATTTCTACTCATATTATAATAAGATTATTGATAGAAAGAGAGGTGATTTACTGTTCAAGAGGCTTTAACAGTCCCTTGTCAAATACTGAAGGCTGGGCATCATCAAATATACAATTTCTAGTTAGAAATACCTGCCATGATTGCTGAAATATACTGGTTTGTTGTCCCTGCAAGCACAACCTTGTGCTTTTATTTTGTTCTTTTCCTGGAGCTATTTATTTGCAGTGCCACGTGTAATGGAAATGGTTTGGTTTTATAGTGGTTGGATGGACATTTCCATGTCATGTTCAGGCTGGCCCTTGCTCTGCGGGGCAGAGAGGGAGGCAGGATGCTCATACTGGGAACCAGAGGGCACAGCTGCTCTGTGGGTTTTACTGCTTAACTCACTTCCTTTCAGGGATTTGAGGAATGGGTGAGTAGATGGAAAGATTTGGGATCCTCCCCCAGAAAAAACTGGGCCAGAGCAGCAGAGGAGGCTTCTGAGGCTGATGTGGGGTCAGCAAACCCCTCAGGACTTGCTGCCCTCCTGCAGCTCAGCCTCTGCATGGGTGCACTGTCCTCAAACCTGTCCTTGGTGACATCAGCATCCACGTGGAGAGGAATAGATTTTGCTGGTCTAGGGCTCTCCACTGAATGAATGAAAAAAGGACCATATCTAAAAGACCCCTGAAGAGAGTTACCTACCTTCTCTTTCCTGTGCATTGGGGTGGTGGAGGGCTTTTCCTCATGCTGAAACCAGCTCACAGCAGCAGGCCTTGTGAAATGCTTCCAAAATCCCCTCTCTGCTGTGTCCTGCAAGTGTTCCACAGAAGTTATTTCAGGAAATCTTTTGGTGGGGAAAAGACAGTCTTTAAAATTTTGTTCATAGTAGATCTTAGACAGAAAGGTGACAAAACCTGTCAAACCATGGTCCCTGGCTTCTCTGGCTCCTCCTTCCTCCTGTTGTGATAATCACTTACTACTAATTCATGTAAGAAGGAATTTACCTGCCTGCTTTGGCCAGCAAAACTGATGAAGGTGGGATTAGGGAAATCAAACTCTAGTCTTCATCTAGCTTTGGCTTTGTCCATGGGAATTGTCTCATTTATTTTATTAGTGTCACCCAGCAAGGCGCATAAGAAGGTCTTGTGCAGCCTCTTATTCCACAGAGTGGGGGACAATGCATTTGTCAGCTTTTACATAGGAATAAAAAACCTTGTTCATGTCTTCTTCACTGAACCTGGCTTTGTTCAAAGGAAGGTTTTACAGTTTTCTAAGTATTTGGTCAAAGATATTTTGGTAATTAAAAAAAAAATTAAAAAAAAACCCCAAATGGGATTTGCTGTATTCAAGAAATGGACATATGGAGACAACATTTATAATTTTTCATGCCAGAAACCATTTCTTTTCAGTTCTAGATTCCCCTTAAATGTAAACAAATTTTTTTTTTGTTCATTTGATTGAAAAATAATTGGACAGCTTATAAATGTTTTCATGAAAGATTGCTATTTAAATGTCAGGGATGATAATTTCATCATGGCATTCTCACTTTTATCTCAAGATGTGCTAATTATATTGATAGTAATGGTTGTAAATGCTTGAATAATTAGTAGTTACCTGGGCACTCAAGTTTCAGTGGATAAAGATGTCAGTAGTTCAAATCTCATGACAGGGACAGTTCCATTCCTATTAAGTGCTTTTGATTGTAGTCTAACAACCTAAAATTGGACATATGATAGGAATAAAACACAGCCCAATGCTTAAAGTAAAAGAATCCAGGAAAATAACTTCTCTAGCCTCTGAAATCACTGACAATAAATAATATTTACTATAGTAGATGATTTCTGCATTAAAAGCTGTAAGAATTTCCTTTAATATTGCCCTTCTTTTTAAAGTAATTTTTCATCTAAGATTTGATCTCATTTCATGCAGAGTACATCAGAAACAAAGCTGACAAATAATTCATAAATGAATTATTTAGCTTGTGAGTGTCACCTCTATTTCTTTCAGCTAATTGTTCACAAATAGATAGTGACTTTTGTCAATGTATTCATTATTCAGATTTATTCAGTGGATAATTGCTGGGAGTAATTCTTTGTCTGTAGATTGCTTGGAATCATTTTGCTGTGAACATTTAATAGTAAAAATATATCCAGGCTTTCAATAAAAGACAAACTAAAATTATCTATAACTACTGATGTAGCCCTTAAACATGAACAATATAATGCAGTTTTAAAGAGCAACACCAACATATTAATCAAGAAATCCACTACTTACCATGCTACATAGGAGAGAAAGCAAAAACATTTCAACTCTCTGTGTAGCACTGACATTGAATGGTGCACATTGTATATGCAAATAAATTTTTACAAGAAAAGGGTTGCTTAAGTGTTTGCTCAGCAGAAAAACAAAACATGCCCAAACAAAACATGATTGACTTTCCAGAGAATAAATATGAACAGTCCACACAAAGGAATTAACTGCACAGCCAGTATTTTTTCTGCAATACCTCAGTGGAAGATGTCTAGGAAATAAACATAACATGATAAAACAATTTTACACTCAGAGGATAGCCGTGTAACCATATGAACTCTTTTTCCATTTCCTTCTGTGGGAATAAATATTTTAGACAAGCAAAGTACTTTGTAAATGATGCCTTTGTGGGGATTCGTCTGGCCTGGTTCAATTATTCTGAAACCCAGCAATTTTCTCATATCATTGAATCTGCTTTTATTGCAAATAGGGTCATAGAAATAGTCACTCATTGCAATAATGGACTTCGTTTATCTTAACTATTAACACTTGCAGTAGGTTTACACACACACACATATATATTCAATATTTATGGATATGCACAGTGTATATATATTAATAATGAAGTAACTTTATCTCCAACAATCTGAAAACAAAATCACGTAATCCCATACAGTGTGGGGTGCAGTGGTAACTGGAAGCAGCATATCAGGATAACAGAACAGAAAAGGAATAAATAAATTAGAGGGGAGTCTTCCATATCTTCCTCAACTTCCAGGGTGTCAATTGAGCCTTTGTTCAGTATTCCACCTTTCACGGTTCTGTGTACTCTTGATTAATAATTTAGAGATGCACCTTTTGGAAGCAGGGTAAACTTTGTGTTTGCCAAGAGTGATTTTCCACTAGTCAGGGAGTACATCAGGAAATAAAATACCAAATTGCCCCACAAAGTATAATTAGGTGTTGCCTCCTTCCTTTTTCTGTCTCTGGAGAAACAGATTTACTGCTGAGTGTTCTGGGACACCCATGAGATGTTATACAGCTCCATTTCTTCTCCTCAACCTTCCAGTAAAGAAAGCACTGTGTAAATCCCAGCCTCAAGACAAAAATCAGCTCTTTGGACTGTATGTTTCCATTCAACATCCAGAAGGATCATAATTAATCTGTTGTCTGGTGGTCAATCCAAAATGGTTTTTTTCATGGAGTTGGTGAAAAAAAAATCAACAGCAAAGCATAATGGAAACAGGGCACTGAAAGGGAAGATGATCTGGTAACACTTGGTGTGTGTAGCAGGATGAAAGCAATCAGTTTTCCTTCCTGTATATCTGTTAGTTCCTGTGATGGCCAGAGAGCTGTGAATCCAGGTGTGGTTTTTCCCAGGGAAGTGCAGTTGTGGTCAGTGCAAAGTGCAGCACCAACAATCCCTGTGGTGCTCCATGAAGGACCCACAGGATTACCCTCCCAGTGGGACCTTTTGGCCCTTCAATTATTACTGCTCTGTGCTGGAAATTTTCATGGTCACACAGATCTGTAAAGCCCCCTTTGATGGAGGTGGGCAGACCTGGGCCATTCACCCAGGACCTGTGGGGCTGGATTGCTAACCTCTGTAAAAATTGGGTTGGGGTGGTGCTGCTGCATGTGGACATCTGATCCATCACAGCAGAAGTCACTTCTGAAGGCAGAGTCATGGCCCTATTTGCAGATGTAGCATCTCAGGATTGTTTTGGAAAAGCTTTTTAAGGTCAGTGAGTTAACCCAGTGTTAACCCAGCCCTGCAAAGGCCAGCACTAAACCACATCCCCAAGTGCCACATCTAAATCTTTTAAATACCTCCAGGGACCGCAACCCAACAGCTTTCTTGGGCAGTCTGTTCTATTGACATCCCTTTCGGTGAAGAAATTTTTCCTTATATCCAATCTAAACCTCCCCTGGTGCAATCTGAGGCCTTTTCCTCTTGTTCTATTTCTTGTTAATTGGGAGAAGAGGCCAACACCCCCCATCTAAAATATTTTTCCAGGTAGTTGTAGGGTGTGAGATGTCTTCCCCTGAACCTAATTTTCTCCAGTCAAAACAGGAGCTGCTTCCTCAGCATAAATCTTGTGCTCCAGACCCCTCCTCAGCTCCATTGTCCTTCTCTGGACCTGTTCCAGCCCCTCAATGCCTTTCTTGTAGTGAGTGGCCTAAAACTGAAACAGGACTTAAGATGCAGCCTCACCAGCACTGAGTACAGGGGGACCATGTAGCAAATTCTTCAAAGTGATGATCATGCTCCTGGAGCTGTGGCACCAGTTTAAAATCCACATTGTGCACAGGTTTTTCCTTGTTTTAAACTGGTCTCTTTTCTAAGACAAAGATAGAAGCACAGAGGAGAAGTGTTGCAGGGTTTTGCATTATGGCGAGAACATCCCTGCTGCAGGCAGAGCAAACTCTGCTTTATTCGGACTGACTGGAAGTGATTTAACTCTGTTGAGGAATTTGGTCTCAATTTATTCCTGGCATGAGTTCATTGACTTATAAAAGGCATGAATCTGTCTCCATTTCTTAAAATTGCCTCTCTTATTCATGTGTCTTTCTGGGTAGATGTTACAAATAACCACAGAGGACTTGTGATGATGTATAGTAAACATAGAGAAAATTTCTGGCTGCTGCAATGAACTTTCTAAATAATTACAGAATTATTCCACATCCATTTCATAATTAGGCTCCTGAGATTGCAGCCAAGCTATTATTTGTGATTCAACATGCATTTTTATTTTAGAAATGTCCCACAGCCATTAGGTTTATTCCACCTGAGATTTTCTAATTTGTTCTGATCATCCTGTCACTGGGACCTAAAATGTAAAATATGTATTGATCAAGTAAGAGTTACCAAGGAACAAAATGCTAATTTCTGCTGTTGGCTCACTGATTTCAAATCAGTCAGTCCTGTTGATGTGGGATGTGGGAGATGAACAGGGCTGGAGTGAGTGAGGTCATTCTGAGCCAGCTTTTGTTACACACTCTTTGTATTTTAGGAACAAAATCTAGTGGAGCTGTAACTTCTGCCCACAGCATTTGGGCTGCTGTTGATGGCAGGGCTGCCATCAGCCATGAGATGAATTAGGAGAAACCCACTGCCAGCAGGAGGACATCTGAGCTGGCATAAAAGAGAAAAGGCATGCAAAGAAAACCCCTTAGAAACAGGGAAAGTGGAATTATCTTCAGGAGTTGTATTTTAGCAGTAATCACTCTGTGCTTGATGTGTTCACTGCCCACATTCCCTGGTGAGCTTTGACCTGAGGAGAAGTCCAGCTAGGATGACTGCAGGTTACAGCCTGAAAAGGGGATTAGTGGTTTTGTCTTAATCCCAGGTATCAAAAGACTCCAATTGACTTCTGTGAGCCACTGGGCCTCCCCTAAAAAGGATTTTAGAAACCTGGCAGCCATTAATGCCAAACTGTCCCTAAGAGGGGCAACAAGCAGGGCTGACAGCAATGGGAAGGAAAGGGAAGGAGCCAAGGGAATCACAAAGCACCAAGGCACAGGCAACTGCATAACATGATTTGAGGGCACTGATGTAAATGCACTTGAGCTCCATTTGTAGTGTCACCTTGGAAGAGGATTAGATTAGATTAATGACATAAAAGAGCAGAAAAATGGAGAAAAGAGCAGATTGAAGTGTAACAAAAGCCCAAATGAGTAAAAAACCCCTGTGAATTGGAAAGCATTTGGATGATGATATTGGATGATAAAGATTATAAAAAGAAAGTGGCAAATCCCTCTGTCATTGGCAACTGCTTTACATTAATGTTAAGTCTATTAATGATGATATTTGTTTTTCTAATTAGTCTGTAAGTCTCTCTCCTCCACCTCTGCAAGCCCTGGAGACTGGTGATTTCAGAGAAAAACAAATAGGTTTAACAAAATGTAATTGGTACAATTTTCAAAACTGGCTGAGAGCTTCTGGAGTTTATATTCAATTTCATCTCAGTTTAAGCTGAGGCAAAGAAAATAAGCAAGGGAAAATTCAGGCAGAACATCAAAGAACACTTGTTGGCATCAGGCTATACAGATAAGTCAGGTTGAAAGCCAGTTATGTTTTGCAGAGGCAAGCTGAATATTTAAGTTGTGCTTTCATCCCAAAGCAGAGCATCCTTTGGCATCCCTGCAAGAGATTGTAGGATCCTGCTCACACCAAGACAATTTGTGTCTTACAATGGGGTAGCTGAGAGCACGATGTGCTTTGAGAGCAGAGTGGGTAAACAGGGTCCAGCTTTGACCCCTGGCAGATTTGAATCAGAACCTTCAAGTGCAATGTCCCTAAGATGCAGTTTCTTATTAGCTGCCTGCTAACAGCTCAGCTGTCTCTCTCTTTCCCCCATTCCCTCCTTCATTCTTATCAGAAATTTGGTCCAGGATGAGGAAATCTCTCAGCTTAAATTAATATGCTGGTCAGAATCATCTCTGCCTCAACAAATGCATATTTTTTCTAATGTGGAGCATTTTCATGGCTATATTTTTCATCATCTCAAATGTATGAGCCCTTAAATCAGTCTCCTCAATGAAACAATGGAAATTGCTTTTTCTTTTAAAGGCAGAGAAATGCAAAGGCAAGGAATGAAGCTTCATGGGACTGCTGTGGAGGTGCTGAAATCATGGTGTGTGAAGGGAGAAGCATGGAAACTGAGCTCTTGTTCTATTATGTGATTCTGACTACGTGGCTGTTCCCTGACAAAGATAAAACTTCTGGCTACACTGAACTGGTGCATGTCCTGCATTCTCTCTTTCATGCATTATACCCACTCCAGAAAGTGTTTCTGGGAGAAGTTTTGAGACTGGAATGTTCCTATACTTCCAACCTGTAGTTGGAAGCATTTCTTCCTATATTTGGAAATCTGGGAAAATATTAGATTCTTTCTGGAGCATACTGGGCCAAAATGTTCTTTGAAACTTTAAAGTGAAGATGGTGGAGAAGTAACACCACCACTTCTCCTTCCCAGAAGTTCTCTCCTGCCTTTGTGACACCTCTGTAGATATGAAACACATTTTCCTGACACTCCTGCTTTTGGCAAGGTTTATTACTTGCTGTGTGGATAATGCCAGAACTGGGAAATAGTATCAGTTTCTTCAGTGGTACATTTGACAGCCCAAATCGAAAGGTTCTTAGCAAGGGATGCTCCAGAAGCCACCACTCTGTCCTGACTTTCAGGAGGATCCAGTGTGAGCCAGCATCAGTGTCAGAGATTTAGACTAAGAAGTGCCAGGTTAATCAAAGCTGGTGGGTTTGCTCTTTTCTGTGCTTTCCATTGCCATTTCAGAAAGGAGACCTTCAGCCCTTGCCTTTACCAGATACAAATCAAATAACTGCAAGGCAGCAAAATGACACTATGACATTTCCTTTTTTTGTTGTTTTTGTTTTCTTTTCTATTAAACATAATTTTTTTTATATGAAACATAAATAAAAAATACAGAGGAGGAAAAAGTTAATTTGGAGAATTTAAAGCAGGTGGCATTGGCAACTGTCACCTTCACTTGTCAGTTCAGAGTTTGATTTTGGGGCAGCATGTGGTAGAAATGGGCTGGCACTGGAGAGGAGAAGTTAGTGCTCCATGTAGCAAACACCTCACAGCGCTCCAAGCTATCTACTTATCTCTTTTTACAAAACCAAGGCTGAAGATGTCTTGCGGATGTGTTTTTTCTAAATCTTGGTACTGCCCCGGCTCATGCAGTGGTAATTCTGGCCTCTCTATCTGAAATCTTTATTTATTCCCCAAAAAGTAAAGTATGGATATACTTTATATCCGGATGAATATATCGGACTTTGTAAATTCAGATACTTCTCAAAATCTTTTATTGCAAAACATGCTAATCTGAATCATGATCCATTCATTCTAGGTACTTTATCTGAGCAAAATAGAGTTTAATTCCCAGGTTTGGGTATGCCATTAGGAAGGGAACACGGAGCTTTCCTGATCCACACCATGTTAAGCAGATCAGACCTCCTTTCTGGAGGAAAAAATGAGTTATTTGGGATTTGAAATGTTGGTAATCTTCTTTTCAACATCCATGAAAAAAACAGGCTCCAGAGAAACTGATTACCATATTGCTTTTATACTGGTTCAACTCTAAAAATCTGATTATTTATTTTATTGCAGCTCCTAACAAGGGTTACCATTAATCATAAATAATGTGCTCAATTTCATCAGCCTTGTTTAAGACCAGAGCTGTACAAGAGCTGCAGACTCTGGCAAAGAGGCTGTTCCTACCCTGCAGTCTGTATAAACTGAAGCAGCAATGCCACTGTTTTTTTACACCAGCACAAAGATCTGGCCCACAGTTTTCAGAGAGGCTGAATATAGAACACAAGGGAAAGGAAGCCAAGAAGCTGCAGTGTTTTGACAGGAACAGGTTAAGCAGTTCAACAACAGAGGCTCTCTCCACATTGGCCTGTGCAGCCTAGAACACACAACCTTTTTTGGACATACCTGTTGGTCAGGATGAAAAATGTAGGCAGCATCTCACACTGACGTGTCTGGCTTGGGAGGCCTGCTCAGAAAAATCCCTCATCCGGGCAGCAGCTGTCTTCTTCCCCAGGGCAAATTCCTTTAAAGCTGTCAAAGATGCTGTAATCAGACTAGGTCATCAAAACCGGTCCTCCTGAGGACTGGAAATAAGATCCAGAGATGAGCATTCAGCTCCATGGGCAAGGTCTAAAACACTAAAGTTTCCATTGAAATGAAATGAAGAGACTGTAATTGCTGTGAAAGAAAAGAGAGGCAATCATTGGGAGAGCCAGAAAGCTTTCAGAGCACCTCCTGAAATGATGCTTGATGGAAAGGAGGGATCTGTGTACTGGATAACAGAATCTGATAACTGAGCACTGCTTTTACAGGGAAACAACTTTGGTAACTGCTGGGGCATTTGGCTCTGTGGCTCCTGGAGAGGAAAATTTTAATTGAGATTTCACCACACAGCTGAGTAGTTTTATTACCAGGTTAAATAAAAAAGGTTAATAAAGTAATAAATATGGATTCTTTGGATTCTTGGCTTCAAAACACGGAGCCATGGTCAATATGCTTAATAATTTGTAAATAGAGTGAAACAAAGCACAAATAGGCATGGTGACCATGGAGAGGGGATTACTGTGAGCTTGTACCCTCCCTTGCACTTTTGCTGGCAATAGCAGTATTTCAGTTTCCATAAATAACGTAAGGTAAAGCAAATGAACTGAGTTCCTCTCTGTCCAATGTTTACTGCTGTTACTGGAGTTACATCTGGGACAAATTTGACTTTGATTTGACTAAACCCTGTCTTGGATAAAATAAAAGTGTATCAGTGTACTTGATTTTCTCTGTATTTACTGTAAATTATTTACAGCATCTCTGATTTTAAGTGATTGATCCCTGCCTGAGGAATAGTATCAGAGTAAACAGATCAAAACAGATCAAAACTTGTCCTTTATGCTTCTCCAGTGCTCTGGCATTACACCAGATACTGGCTGCCACCTCTTTCCTACATTTTAAATTCAAAAAAACAACAACAAAACACCACCATACATGATGTGAGTGTTCTTGTAACTACAGAAAAAAATGGGAAATAAGCAACCTCTCTGCTAAGCAGGAATAGCTGAGGGAAATCACTGACTGAGCTACCCATGGGGGAGCAGGCAGTGCCTGGCTGCTGTGGTGGGCACAGGAGAGGGGATGGGAAGCTGCAGGAGCTGAAGTAATTAACAGGAGGGATCCCAGGAGAAGGGGAGAAAGAAAATGGAGGTAATGTGCTCCACTGGAGCTTGTGAAGAAAGATAGTTGGAGGAGAGGTTGCTGAAGCTCAAGAGAGGTGGAGGTGTGCCAGGGAGGCATGAGCATCTCTGAGATGGGAGAGCTGGAACAGCAAGGCATGGAAAGCTGGGGCAGACAGGCAGGCAGCAGTCCCAGGGGTGGATTGGGAGTGATATCAAGGAAACGATTTCCCATTTCTGATTGCTGTATTGGTCAGAGTGGCCAAGAATATGCTATGCCTCTCTAGTGATTTTTCCATCTGTCTGAATGGGAAGCAGAGGCACCAAGTTGCAAAGTGACTCTCCCTCTCAGAAAGGCAAGAGAAGAGCTGAATGCTGGGGTCAGTTTACTGCTCATCCCTCCTCCCAAACCTTCCCTGCTGCCAGGGGCAGTGACTGCTCTGAGACACTCCAAGCAAAGGCTTCTGCAGGCTGTGCAGCTCACAACTATTCAGGAAAAGCACCCTAAGAATAACCAGATCATAAAACCTGTGGGAAATGCTGCTGTAAATCCCGTAACACTGAAGAGCAGCCCTGTGAAAGTTTTGCAGAGCAGAGTGTGGAGCAGGAGCAAAGAGGAGTAGTGCAATAGATATAAAGCCATGTACTTGCCTGAGCACTCACCAAAGGTTCTGTGTGAGTGAGCAGCAGGACTTCCTCAGCTGTTTATGCTGCTGAAGGATATTTAACCACCCAGTCAGCTGGCTGGAGCTCAGCTGGAAACACACAGTGCCAAAAGCACAGGAGATGGAGCCAGTGCAATAAACACAAGGCTGCCTTGATTTTTTTTTCCTGTCTAATTATATATCTATGTTCAGTGTTCCTGGGACTGAATTATAACCTTAAATTTGCTTTTCCTTCCTCAACAGTTTTGTCCCTGAGTTAAGTGACCAAGAACAAAACAAGAAGTGTCTTTACTCTGCAATCTCCTTGTTGCATTATTCCCATATCAAACCTGGCAGCTTCCAACCCTCCCAACACTATAATTAGAGCATCCTCAGCCATTGGAATAGCCCTGACCCTGCCTGCTTTGCAGCTCTCATCTGTCATACACAGCAGCTCCTTCCACACACAAAGCAAGTGTGTGCAGGGGACAGGGATTTTGCATTTCAGGCCAGCACTCTGAGCCTGCACATCATCCTGCACACCCTGCCCTGTGTTAGGGGAAGCTGACTGTGCCCCAGTTTGCCACTGAAATGGGGGAGCTGGAGGAATTAAATTTGACATTTGACATCTCTTCAACCAGGCTGCTTCTTGAATTAGTACATTAAATTCAGCTCTTCTGTCAGCATTTCATTCTTGTTTGATATATAGGAACATGCAAGCAGACTGTGGCTGGCTGTACAGACTGCTGATGTAGGGAGAGCTGAGACCCCAGGATAAATTAATACAGCCTGGTTTTCTTCAGTCTGTTCTGTTTGTTGGGCTTCCAGCTCCACACTCAGACTCCCTGCAAGGTCTGGGATAATAGGAAAGAGCAGAGGGTTTCCCCATCCAGCAAGGATTGCCATCTTGTGCGTGGATGGGCTAAATTTGCCCTCAATCTGCTTTCTCCAGGGGGCATTCAGAGTGCTCTCAGTATTTTGCTGAGTTTCATTTAGAGGCATTTATCCTCCTTAGCAAATGGAATAATCAACCAGGAGAGGTGCAGGCAGTCACAGAGAGCACCGTGCTCTTCCCATTCCCAAAGCTGTAAACTAGATGAGCTGATAACCCCTGCCCTGGGCTAGGGGGGAGCTAAAAGCTTTCTGCAGGGAGCCACCATATCTGCCTTGGGTCAAATATCCGAGTTTTATGGAGCAGGGAGCACACATGGGCTGGGTTCCACTCTGAGTGGGAATGGGCCAGAGCAGGAGCCAGGGTCAGGGGTTTCACTGCTGGGCACACACTGTTCAGCTGCCTTGGGGACTGCAGGCTGTGAGGGTTCAAGTGCTCTGCTGAAATGGCCAGGACTTCTGCATCTTTCCCAAAATTCTTACCCCAAAAGAGCTCTCATGTCTTAAGCACATGTCCTAGGGTGACATTATGATGCTTGTATCCCCATTCATGTGCTCTGTTTATGCTGGATATTATGTTCTGTGCTTTTAAGACTGGCTCTGAAGGGTGAAAATTTTGTTTGGGTTTTCTTATCAGCCTGGCGAAACACAGAGACGGGGCAGTGCATGGTGCTGCTTTTGCTTTTTTGCTTTTGCTTTTAGCTTTGCTCTCTTGCTCTTGCTTCTGCTCATTAGCTAGTTTAGCTAAACAGTCCAAATTTCTTCCTGGACTGTTTCTCCTTTCCTTTTTTGAACCAACTTGGACCTGCTCCAGGCTGGGCCCTGGCAAACCCCGAGAGTTTGCACCTTGTGGCCCAGCGGGGCCTACTCTGGGCAGCAGCTGCCCCAGCGCCGGAGGGACTGAGAACAGAGCGAGCACCCCCAGAGAGACTTTCTGAATTTGTCATCTTTGTCAGAGTGGTGTCACCCAGTATTGTTCATTCTGTGTGCTGGGGGTGCTGTGCCTGTTAAATAAACAGGTTCTTTCCACTTCTCTCTGAGGAATCCTTCCCAAACTGGTTGGGGGAAGGGGCCATGTGGGTTTGCTTTCTGGAGGGGCCCCTTTGGAGATTCTCTACCAAATTTGCCCTAAACCAGGACGGCACAGCACCCCCTTCCTTTCTCTCCTGCTTCTTCCCAGCAGAAAATGGAAAAGATGCAAAAAGAAAGTTCAGCTCCCCTTCATATCAGCTGATTGGCAAATCCTTGCTCATGAGGATGGAGCAAAAGCAGGAGTGCTTGCACCCTGTATGGGATTTCCCTCACCCCAGGAAACACTTTCTCTCACTGACTGCAAACTCAGGACTCAGCTGCTCAGACATCTGCTGCCATGCAGGTGCCCCACAGCTCAGAACATCACCCCAGGCTGCAGTCAAGGAAACAAGACTTTTAGGGGCAATTCATCCACACTAATTAAAAACCCTAAAATAAATAAGCTGTGTGTGAATCCTGCAGGTGCCTTTTCCTCTCTCCATAGCAGGGAGGACTGGCTCTGATCCTGATGTCTCCATCCAGAATGGTGGATCAGACCTGCCCTGCACTAAGGCAGAGAAAATTGCTTTTCCTGAAGGCCAGAATGACATTTTAATACATATTGCTTGAGGCAGGGGAGGGGGAGATCTCCCCAGGGTGACCTTGCACTGAATGTGAGCTCTCTGTGGTGTCTTTTGGGCTGCAAGGGGAGAGGCAAGGAGGGGTTACCAAAGGGAAAAGTGACCCCAAACTGAAGCCTCAGTGCAGAACTACCCAGGTGAGCTGATGTGCCCTGCACCAGCACCTCTTTCTGTTTCAATCTCTCTGTTACTGTGTTTCAGAGATTTAATTTTAAATGTAAACCAAGACTTTTCCCCCCATTCTGAAGTCTCTTTGTTTGTCAGAACATAACTTACATTTTCTTTTACTTTTATGGGAGGTTTGCATTTCCACGTATGTCAGCAGTGCACAGAACCAACATCTGAGTGGGTGAAGTGGAATTTTGATTTATTGGAGGAGAGTGCATTATCAGTAAATTCAAGAGACTAAATCTGCCATGGAGAGGACTTCTTTTGTTTCCATCATCAAGTCAGACATTATATCCTGTCAACCATCCCAGGGGGCACTTTTGCTCCAGGCACCAGAGGTAATAACTCAGCTCAGAAATGTATGCTGTGTGCTGAGCCCTTCATCTTACCAAGCATTCAACCCTTGTTCAAATGCAGGACACAAGTGAAAGAGAATAAAAATAGGAATTAATCCTTAGCCTTACCAGCTCAGTGATATCTCTGCTTTTTTCAGTGCAGACTGTGAAGTTCTTAATCTGAACTTCCTCTCCTGGTATGACCCATGGCTGAGGGTGGTGTTGTGTGATGAAATTTTTAGGTTTGGATGCACTGTCACAGCATGGCAAACATCATCTGGCAGTGTCTTGTCACTACTGGGATGGCCTTGTCACCTGCCAGGCCTCAGAGCAGCTACAATGCTTGTAATTAAAAGATGAATGGGTTCTCCTTCTTGCTTTTATCCCCTTGCCTGATAGTGATGAAATGGAGAGGTGGCCTCTTGCTCTCATGCCCCTTGGCACTGCTCCTGGTCCTTGCACAGAGGGAGGTCATGGTCAGATCCCCTGTCCCAGTCTCTGTTTCATTGACACCAGTGCTGACTACAGCACCCACACCATGTGGGTCCCTTGTGCTGTGATAGAGCATTAGTTCTGTTCAATACTGTTCTGTATTGAGCATTAGCTCAATAAGCTCAGCTCTGGTGGCATCTGTGGACAGCCACCAGGTCACCTCTGCGGCTCATCTTCACCAGAATGTTCCTTTGCCAAAAGCATCCTATATTTCCTTTTTTTTTTAATTTTTTAAAGAAGTCAATGGGACCTGTGGTGCAGGAAAATACCTCAGATATCAGCATTCTGCAGCATGCAACAAACAGTTGAGTTTCAACCCATCTGCTTCTTCTAATGCCTCTATGGAGCCATTCTGCTCTTGACAGATGTCTGGTGACCAGCAGCAAAATTTAGTGAAAGAATTTTGACCCTATTTCAGGCTTCACAGGTCACTGAGTCACAGAAAGGCTTGGGTTGGAAGAGACCTTAAACCCCATATAATTTCCACCTCTCCATCATGGGTAGTGGTCCCTTCCACCAACGTTCCAGATTGTTCAGAGCCCCATCCAACCTGGCCATACACACTTGCAGGGCTTGGACATTCACAGCTTCTCTGGGCAACCTGTTCAACAGCCTCACCACCCCCTGAGTAAAGAACTCCCTCCTAAAATCTAACCTAAATAGTGACACAGTACTGGCTCACTGAATGAAGCTCACAGCAGCTCATACAGGGATTGTTTTGGTGCAAATTGACTGAGGAAATATATGGTTTAGTGAGTTCCACAAAGCAGAGGGAGACTCACTGAACAGCCAGCTATTTATGAATAAATATATCTATTCAGAGGGGGAATCTCATAAAACAATGGGCTGGCAGTGGCTGGTAATTTAAAATGCAGCAGGCAGCCTGTTGCTGGCATTAGTAACCTACAAGACACATAGTTTAAATAGCACAATCAGCACCAACCAGCTCCTTGGGAATTCCTGAACCATTTGTGCTTCTGTGCCTCTACTTATTCTTAGAGAAACTTGCTCTTCAGTCTCTATTGCATCTGTTTTCTTTATTTACATAGACTTGCTAACTTTATGTGACTATGGTTTCCTTTAAACCATATGCTATTATTATACAGAAAGCCACATTTAGTCAACCCTCAGTATTACTTACTTTGGGTTCTTGGTAGGATAATAATATTCAATAGTCCAGTACTATGCAATTTGTTTATTTTTGTAATTTCTTTTCATCTTTGAAGTGTATCATATTCTTCTCACCTCCAAATTTGCAGCTACACTCTATGCATCTCCCATGAATTGTTTGTGCCTTTTCCTAATCATTTCATATGACAACATTTCCTTGATTTTTGCAAATACCATCTGCTGTACCACAGACACTGTAATGATGGGCTGTGTTTATCTGGTGGCCTTTTCTCTACCAAAGGGCTGTAAGGAACATGGAGGTGAGGTCATATGTTTGATGTGAGAGTTGGATTTTTGAGAAGCAGCTCTGTAGATCCTCACCTGGCCTCAACTCTAAATGGAATTAGCTCTGCTAAATGCAATGAAAGGTGCTGATTTGGCCCAAGTTGTCCAAGCATGAACTTGGATAGGATCATAAAGCAGAATAATCATTGCTGGGATCACCACTGGTGATGTTGGTCCTGCTCAGCTTTCCTTTCTTTCTATTAATTGTTCACTCACACTTTTTCCATCAACTGTATCAGGCTGAGCTGAGCTGAAAAATAGCAACAACAACAATAACAAGGCAGGAGTTCACCCAAGTGAAAGAAAAAGAAGTAAAAGCTTGTTTTAGTTCTGGTCCTCAAGCATTTTAGTGACCTTTTTTCCCTTGTTTTACCAGACAAGATATTGACATCGTTAATGGAGATTGTATTGTCTCAAAATGACAGTCCTTAAAATCAACAATGAAGAAATGAATTTAGAGACTTTCTAAATGCTGACTGAGAAGGAAAAAGATGCAGTAGGCATTAAATCCAGTCCCCTATTACAGGCAATCATATCATACAATTCCATTTCTAAATGTGCTAGACTTCACACAGAGGAGCAACTCTCAGTGCCCAGAGTCCTTCAGAAGCCCTTTTCAGACTTTCCTGCCTCCTAATAATCATATTTAAAGTTATTCATGGCTAATTTATAGTAATTTATTCTCATGGCAACATCCTTTAGTTTCCACAACTACTCCACAAAAAAAAAACCTGCAGCGCCATTTTACTTTAATTTTTAATTATTCACATTAGAAATAAATGCAGTTAAGTGCTAAAGATCAGGATGAGACCTAATGTGTAGTTGTGAAGGGGGAAATCATTCCCAGATATCCTGCTGAGCACATATGGTAATTTCTATGTTTGGGAATGCTTGTAAATATCTGATTCAGCATCATGGGGGAGTGACAAAGTACTGAGGGAACAAGAGAAAAGACATTGCTGAAGACATTTTCCATCCCTCCCTCCCCCTTGGCTCTCCTCCTCTGAACAGGGAGCTTCTTGCACGCCATCCTTCAGCAGTAATAGCTGGAACTGAGACTTTTGTCTCCTGAGGCATCATTTCAGAAAGTCTCTCTGCTGCACTCTGGGCAGCCCATGTGATGTGCCAGCAGACAAAGGTGCTGTGGCAGCTCCATCCCAGCCCATCACAGAAGCTGAGACAGAAGCTGATTTTACTGCTTCTTCCACATCCAATTTCATCTCACTCTTGTGAGTGACAAGGCTTAGGATATGTTCATTATGCAAAACTGAATTTGTGCTCCAGCCTGCTTTTTTGGAGAGGGTTTGGCCAATACAGTGTCTTTGTGGTCCAGGAATTTTCACACTGGCTCTCTTATTCCACACAAGGCCGCTGTAAATGATGATTCCTCAATTTCCCTTTCCTCAGTAAACGGATGCTTAGATATTTAATTAGGAAGCAAACCATATAATCAACCTTCTGCAGATAGAGCTGCACACTGTAATCAGTCCTGTTCAGCTTCTTTGCATGCTGCTAGAGTATCAGCAACTCCTGAATTTATCAACACTGAGGCTTGAGTGGCAATTTGCCCAAGGATTTCTCAATTAATAAATATGAAGCAGCAGGGAGTTTGAGCACTACACAGGCTATGCTGCACATCTAACATCATGGTTTCACTCTATTTTTGCTGGGAAAAACAGCTCCAAAAAAAAAAAATCAGGCTGAAACAGAAGTTGCATAATAGCAAGCTGTGTGTTATTGTTTTGTGGTTTTTTTGTTGGTTTTTTTTTTGGTACTATTTCATCTTCCAATTCCCCCAAAATGCTTGTCTCAGTGCTCTCTAAGTTATCTCAGCTAGCATACAAGGCTATCACATTCTTGGTGAATGGTCCAGAGCCTGCCTGCCAGGCAGGTAAAAATATGGAAAACAAGAGCAGGATGCATGGCAGACATCAGACATGCAGCAGAGATAGAGATTGCCCATGTCAAACACAGCTCATGGCTCCACAGGTCTTAGACCAAGGAGCAAAAAAAAGTAATTCTGGGTCAAAGCTGATGCTGGATGGAAGTAGAATTCCTGTCAGGGTGGTGAACTGGAGGGAACAGAAATGGATGAGCATTTCTGCATGCTCAGACTGGAAATTCCTTTTTCTGGTACTTCCCATGTAAGCATGGAAGGAAAGGGTTGATTTCTGAGTGTGAATTGAATTGAAGGTGTCTTCTGAATAAAACCTTCCTTCTCCTTCAGCAGCTAATGGATGAATACTGACCTCTAGCAAGTGCCTGTGCTGGGTCTCTGAGCTCCCAACAAAAGTGTCCAAATTTGCAATCTGTGACTGCCCAGAGAGTGCAGACACTCCAACAGTGGGAAAGTCTGGATTCTCATGCTGAAGGCCACCAAATCACTGATACCCACCACACACCTGGGTCCTGCTAAAGTCTAAAACCACAAAAGGTGTGTTCTGTGCTCATATGCTCAGCACCATTTATTTTCCTTGCAATGGTGCAGCAGCAGAAATGTCTCTGATCTCAAATCAGCTGGTTTTGAATAAAATGCCTGCAGGATCCATCCCAAATCTCCTCCTGTCCCAGGCCAGAGAGATTGTTGCAGAGGAGCCTGCTCTCCACTGGCTGTTGCAGTTAGTGAGGAGCTGCACATCTGTCAAAGCAATGCATCAGAAGAGCCTTCACAGACACTTTCTTGTTATTTTGGGTTTGGCAGCCCTCAGTCCCTTCATGCCACAACCATTTTAACCACTGACACACTAATCCTTTTTGACACTTCCACTTCTTTCTGCAGTCAGGCTCCAATGAAACATGAAGTGCCTGCCATGTTCCCACCTCAGCCTGCTCAGAAGCATTTGCCTGATGTCCTGGAGGAGGCAGAGCTGCTCCATCCCTGCAGGAGAATGCTCTGAAGCATCTGGGCTTTATGCACCTGTGTGACACCAGCATGGGCAGCAGTGGGACAAACTGGGACAACCTCCAAGGGATTTTTTGGTGCAGGAAACTAAGGGCAGTAGATGATGCAAAGGGCTCAGATAAACCATGCAACTCTGAGAGTATAACAAGTGACTGCACATCAGCAGGTCCAGAGCAAACTGGAGCCTGTGTGTGCTCACACTGACCATGGCAAATGGGTGGGATTCAATTTATCACAGAATCAAAGAATGGTGTGGGTTGTAAGGGGCTTTAAATACCCTCTGGTTCCAACCCCTTGCCATGGGCAGGAGCACCTTCTACCCAGACCAGCTTGCTCAAAGCCCCACCCAGCCTGGCCTTGAACACTTCCAAAGATGGAGCATCCAAAACTTCTCTGGGCAACCTGTGCCATGGTCTCACCACCCTCACAGTAAAGACTTCTTTCTAACATCTAACTTAAATCTCACCTCTTTTAGCTTAAGATTATTTTCCCTAGTCCTGTCACTATTTAACCATGTAAAATGTCACTCTCCTATTGGATGCTGCTCTGAGAGATCCACACTATTGTCCTTTTTTCTGCCAGTTAGGAACACTTATTTTAAATTGCTACCAGAGTGCCCCTGATCTGCAGTAGGTTTTTTAGATGTAATTGAAGTGCACATATATCTGTGTAGCTCTGGAATACAGAAAGATTAACTAAGTTTACATGTTCTATGGAAAAAAGAGCTGGACACTGACTTTGAAAGCAGGCAAACTACACACTGAAAAGTCTGCATTGAACTGGATGTCCAGGGCTATGCCTGAACACTCACAACAACATGACTTTTCCAGCCAGATGATGTTCAGGCTGTGTAATAAGCCAATGACTTTTTTTTTTGGCTTTGACTCAGAAATGGAGGCTTAGAGATTGATAGACTTTTTAAGCCCAGAAAGATTCATATTATTTGATTACCTCCATAACACTGACTCACACTGAGCAAATATGTAGTGTTTGACCAAAACATGATTTCCCAAAAGGTGCCTGTACATCATTTGCAACAGAAAATAATTGAAAAGTCCCAAGGCCCAATTCCCCACTGCTATGTAATTACTGATGCCTATGTAATACACTATTGATTTGCCCATGTTTTCCTACACTCATTTTGCGCTTGCTAATGACTTACAAAACATAAAATGTTGACAAAAACACCCCCAAAGTCTTAGCAATAATAAATCACAGTTCAGAGGCCCTTAATTCCCTTTTTTTCTTTGTGGTCTGCATCCCTCAGCAGTCACCTTGAGGTTAAAGTGACCTGAGCATGGTAATATTCCCTGTTTATGGCCTTTCACCTGTAAATGTAGCCCCACAATCTTCCTTGCTTGCTGCCAGCAGTTTTCCTGCTGTTTTTGTGAACCAAACACAACAAACAATGTCTGCTGCTCTGGAGATCAGGAATGTAGGGATTCTTCATGACTTCACACACCTTTTAAGGATCCCAGTGGTCCTGGCAATCAATGTTTACTTTTAATGAGCCCAATTAAGTGCATCTCTCCAGTGCAGGATTATGAGGATTAGAAAAGGGTCAATTTGTAATTGTTCTTGTGGTGGTCACTGCTACTTGCCACATTAATGAAGATTTATTAAATTAACAACACATGTTTTTTCAGCAATTCAAAGTTCACACACACACACAGAGTTAATTAGTGTTGGATTCTATACATGCACCAACTTGGTAAGCTGCTTTTACCTTATGTGTGCAGAATTTATTAGCTCTGGTCTTGGAAAATATATCCAGAACTTTGCTATATCTATTTATCATTTGTTTTGTTCCTCACAGAGCTATTTGAAACCCACTGGAGTGCTGCCTGTGTTTTAACCAGAGACTCCCACAAAATGTTTTTCCTCAGCATATTGCAGAGTTCTCAGAAAGTAGATAAGGTTGCTGCAGAAAGGTCTGGATGGGAAATTGATTTATTTTTTTAACATTTCCTTTCCCCTCCTCAAATTTCTAATTAATGCATAAGACAATATTCAACAACTTCAACAAAATCACTGAGGTATTAAGAGAAGAAATGTCACCATAATACTTCAGGGAGGAATATTCATGTAACCAACCAGCCCATTAATTTTTTGCTCACATTTTATCACCTTAAACAATATCACTCGGTCAAGGAGACCGAAGTATTTCTGGGACAATCAAGGTTAGCTTCTAGGAAAATATTCAGGCCAGATTTGTGATCTGGATGGGATATCTAGTAAATATTTAATCCCTAAAAATCAGCCTTCATTCAGCAAAGAGAATTCAAAACATCTGACACAAGAGTTTTGGACTTCTTATCTCCAAACGGAAATGGATGGGAGTTTGTTGAGTCCTGCTCAGGTGCAGGAGGTGCCCAGGTATTTTGGAAGCTCTGAGAACTATTCTCCAATTTATTGAAAATTTTACTTCTGTCCTGGGAAAGCTGCTGTCTACACTCAGACAGAGGGGGATTAGGGTTGTGTAAATAGATTTAATCTGGTTTGGTGGCCGTAGCAGAACGGGCTGTACTAATCACATTCCTGCTGGAAAGGAGACTCTTCCAACATTCATCCAACTAAGATATTTCCATGCTTCTCGCATTACTGGCATTACATCCAAGCATAAATCTTAATGTATTTTCCACCTGGAGTACTGGGTAGGCTTTCAGTAAATAAAATCTAAATAAAATCCTCCACATCTGAGATTATAGTTATAAGTGTCTGATTTAGAAAATTCAAACTTGCTTGTGTGTTGAATTGGTTGCTGGGGATATACTCTCAATATCTTTTATCCTTGGTGCCCTTCCCATGAAACAGGGCATAATTAAACACCTTAACCTGGCTGATATATGGACAAATAAATACATGAAAGATCATGAGGCTTCTCAGTTACTCTTACAATGGATTCCAGGCAAATAATTGAGATGGACACTCAGCTACTCTGCCACGCCACTGTATGCAAACCATGACAGCAGCTCCTGCCTAGGGGTTAAGGTGGCTCTGGTGTCCCATTAGATGGGTGCTCTGCTGCCTTTCATTTATAGGAATGAGGAGCTGGACTCCTGTTTCAGGTTTGACCCACTGAACCTGCTCCCCCTGTTCCCTGTGCTCCCCTGTCCTGGGCATTGCTTCACATTAAAAACCAGATGCTCTCAGAAGAGTGGCAAGGGCAGCATGGCAATGCATGGCTCTGGGAAAGTTGGGAAGAGACTCTTTAAAATAATGGTGACAAATGCTGACAATCTGAAACTTTCTGTTTCCCCAGAATTCCAAAAATTCCAAAAGCAAAAATGTTAATTGGGCAAAAAGAGATCATCAGTTGTGACCGCGTTCACAGGGGTCCGAGGATGAGGGAAGAGATGAGGATCTGACTCCATGTTTCAGAAGGCTTGAGTTATTATTTTAAGATATATATTATATTAAAACTATACCAAAAGAATAGAAGAAAGGATTTCATCAAAAGGCTAGCTAAGAATAGAATAGGAAAAAATGATAACAAAGGCTTTTGGCTCAGCTCTGTCCAAGCCAGCTGACTGTGATTGGCCATTAATTAGAAACAACTACACGAGACCAATCACAGATGCACCTGTTGCATTCCATAGCAGCAGATAATCAATGTTTACATTTTGTTCCTGAGGCCTCTCAACTTCTCAGGAGGAAAAATCCTAAGGAAAGGATTTTTCATAAAAGATGTCTGTGACAATCAGTCTTTGATTAAAATCATTGACAATATTTGTAGTGCTTCAATTCTGTGTGTCTCCAGCACTGAGCTCCACATCCCCTCTCCTCTACACTGGAGCATTTTGCTAACTCTGCCTTCTGAAGATGGTTTGGTGGATGGGACACTGACCTGGAGCCTGACATTGGGCTGAGTGATGGCTCCCACAGAGACTCCAGGCCATGCTGAGGCCTGGAGAAGTTGTGTCCATCTACAGCAACAAGTGTGCTCAGCTCCCTGACTTCCACTTGAGAAAATAAGTCCCACTGATGCCCCTATGCTGATGGTATTTTATTTGCCATCTCTGGGAATTAGCTGTAAGGTTTAATGGTTTGAAATGGCTTTGGTAAAAAACTTTGTTTCTTGTGCTTGGTCTTCTAATGGGAATAATAATATTGTCACACCTCACTGGCCTGTTGTAAGAAGTGTTAGAGATTATGAGATGCTCACAAGCTGTTGTTATGAGACATCTGAGAGCATTGGGGGGAGATGAAGTGATATCATTGTGAAAAAGGGAAGAAAGATATAAAATTGGCTGATTGATTTTTTTTTTTTGGTCTTGTAATAATGCACACAATCAGTGCTGATCAAACAATGAAGATGTGGAAGCTGACCAGGAGTTCAATATTTTTACAGTGCAACTCTGATATGAAGGATTGATCCAAAAATGGATCCTTTCATTAGTGCATAAAAATTGAGGATCTGTGTTTAAGAACTTGTGCTGCTTCCGGCATCCTGTGTGGCTGTCCTCAAGGCATTCAGGCATCTCTGTGCATGATATTATATGTGACCAGTAAGGGTGAAAATACTGAAGCAATGTGGATTGTGACTGGCTGAACCAGGGAGAGGTTGTGGTCTCTGTGCCTTCATGTCAGTCAGAAGTGATGAGAAGATGCATTTTCAGCAGGGGATGTCTTTTTTCACCTGGTTTGCTCAGCAGTGTGCAGCCACAGCATGGAGGGTGACACAGCTCGGGCACATCTTTGGTGCTGCTGGAGCCAAGGAAGCCATTGCAAGTGGCAAAGGTTTCACAGGGTATTTCACAGGGTATTTCTTTACCTGTGCTTGTCTCTTTCCCATCCTCAGGTGCATGAGGGACTGGGCTTTGCCCTGGTGAGGGCAGGGATCATGGACCTGCTGCTTTTCTGCACCCCTAGCCAGGCTGTGGAGGTGTGGGGCCAGGGCTGGGGCTGCTCTGTCCCCATGGGGGCCCAGTGAGCTGCTTCTGTGGAAGGACAGGGACACAGGGTGGCACAGGGTGGCCCTGCACTGCTGTGTGTGGCTGTACACCCGCCCCAAGGCCCTGCATCATTTGGAGGGAAGAATTTGAGCTGTGTGACCCACTGCCCCACAGTGTGCACTAGGAGCATTTCCAGCATACAGGAGTAACAGCAGCTCTCCTCTGTACATGCATGGGGATGTTTGGGGAGGCATTACCTGAGTGTCACCCTCCCAGCATGAGCTTTCTGTTCAGAAAGAGAATTGGGAAGCTAGAAATGCAGGAGACAAAACTTAAATCTCATTGTTTTTTAGCTACAATTAAATTGCTGTCAAATACCTGTGCAAGAATGAGTCTGTGCGCAAACCAGAGGCTTTCTTTTTGGCGAAGAAAACAAGCAAACAAACCCTGACCTTGTCAGGGGTTGGAAAGTGGTAGGAAAGTGCTTTGGAACAGCCTCATCTCCCCTTGCTGGTGTTTGACAGCTACTGCAGCCTGGCTTTGTGTCTGTGTTCAGAGTGAGCACTGCTTCCAGCTGCAGGTTTGCAGGATTTCCCAAGTATTGCCAGAGAAAGAATGAGATTTTATGTGTAAATTTTTATGAATCTAGATTTGAGCTCGCTTCTTTTGATGAGGTTTAGCTAAATAAATAGATTTTTTGTCCCCTTAAAGTCCTTCATTCATTCTTCGCACCTGTATTCAGACGTGCTGCAGGGCAGATCCAGCGGACCTGCAGCTGCCAGGGGCAAAAGGGAAATATTTCATTAGAAAATAAAAAACTGAAGAAAACCACCAACCAACACTTGAACCAAAGCAGACCTACAAAAATGTTGAATTCATTACAAACAAAACTTTTAGGCCTTTATGGTAAAGGATTATGATGATAAATTATGATATCACCTGGGAGGAGCTAGCAGAAGTGGTGGCACAGGAGCAAATGGAATATGAATACACTCGACTTGGAAATAGCGGGAGGATTTCTTGCCATCAGAAAAATGGAACAGCTTGGTAATAAAAACAGAGTTCTACAGAGCCAAAGTGGATTTGTACCAGCTGATGAGGGATCTTCATGATGTAAGAACCAGCTGTGGCCATTCTGGAGGCAGTTTCCAGTTCCTCAGAGGGTGGTCAGACTTTGGAACAGAGAGAAGATCCTTGGAGAAGACCTGAGTGTAGATGGGCTTGAGCACCCTCCTGTCACTAACTGGGCTCTGATCAGGGGACTCAGACAGGATAATCTTCTGATGTGGTTAAATATATAACCCAGTGACAGGAAACCAGATATCCACCTGTCTTTATTTTTACATTTGCTCTTTATGGGTAAATACTCTTTTATTCCTCTCTTGTATTTATCCCCAAGCTGTACATCATCTTGCAGGAGTAAGTGAAATGTGAGTGGGAGCAAGAGTGAACTTTTGTTCTGAAATTTAAGATCAGCCAAGATTAATAGTCTTTTTTTTAACAAAACTCAGCAGTGTTGTGCTGTATATGACAGGAAGGTTCAAACCCTCACACAAAAACCCAGAGAAAGAGCTCACTTAAAGCTTTGCCTGCAGCAAAGGGCTCAGAAATACGTGTGGGTCAGCTATTCCAATGGGCTACATTTTGCTTTACTCTTCTTTCTCCCTGTGATCTTCTTTTTCTAAGCTTAGAGGTTTATTCACAGAGGAAGAATCCCTGAAGTTGCTAATTCACATACTTCAGCTCAGCATTGATTTGGGGATGGAATCCATTTACTCTTTCAGGTAAAGAAGATTTCCTCTCTGCCCAGGATGATGCAGGTGTGTGGAGCCAGAGCCGTGTCAGGGGCTGAGCTGACTGATGGCCAGGGCTGTGCCTGGCCCCTGCCTCACATCCACATCCCAGAGCCTGCTCAGAGCTGCATCCATACCTGTCAGCCTCACGAGGGCTGCAACCTCCACATCTAGGCAGTTTTTTTCCTATTTATCTCTGAATAAGCTTTGGAAATGACTTTCCTCCCCTTTAAATTATTTTTTTTTTTGGCACAAGATCCATGCTTCTGGCTCTACTGGTTAAAGAGCCATGGCTGGATTTACTGCCCTCCCTGACTTTAACCTGCTGTTCAAGGCTACAGTGATTGAACACTGCCTTGCAAGCCCAACTCCTATATTTTTAATACCATATAACTTTTGCTGGTATTTCCCTAATGGCCTGGGAATGTGAATCATTTTTTTTTCCTGTGAAATAACCACCCATTTATATATTTCTCTTGAGAGACAGCATGATCTGACATTGCATTTAACCCACAGCAAGGTATTTAATTTGTTGAACGGGTACTAGGAGGAGAAAAACTTATGCAGCACAGTCCATAACAGACAGTCATTTCCCAGGTAAAATACTGCTCATATTGAAAATGCAGCAGGGTTGAAACAATGGCATTTTCATTCCCTTCTTTCTCCTTTTCTCCTCATAACCTTTTTACACAATTTATACGAATTTACATAATATAGCTGCTAAACCTTATAATTAACAAATCAGTATGAAGCAAGACCAACAAACAAGGAGTTTTTCTGTGCTGTATGGGGAATGAAAAAAATGGCAGAGTTAAAACATGTCTGTGCAGTGAGGAAAGGCACAATCATAGACAGATAAAAGCAGACTCACCTTGCTGGAATCAGGATTACAGCCAGGATTTCACCTTCTGCTGATCATGGAGTCCTGGAATGCTTGGCATGGAAGGGACCTGAGGGATCACTCAGTTCCAGCCCCTCTCACCATGGGCAGGGACACCTTCCACCACACCAGGTTGTTCAAAGCCCCATCCAGTGTGACCTGGGAGCACTTTCAGGGATAGAAGGCTTTCACAGCCTCTCTGGGCAACCTGTTCTACTGCCTCACCACTCCCTGAGTACAGAATTGCTTCCTAATATCAAATCTGTCCGCTCAAAAGCCATTACCCTTTTTCTTGGTAAGGACCAAATGAGCACAGAAGTATGTACAGAAACCTGAAAATCCATGTCAGTGTTTGCCTGGGTCAGGTGTGTGGCTCTCAGTGTTGCTGTCACACTTTTCTGTGCCACACCTTGCATTCCTGTGTGAGACTGATGTCCCAGAAGCTGTGGAGCTTCCCAAAGTCCTCATGGTAATCCCAGTGTATTAACCCCCAATATCCCACCATTGTGCAGGGTTAGGGCTCCCAAGTGTGAGCTAAAAGCCACTGAAATCAATCACCAGAATATTCCTGCTCGTGTCAGTGCAGCAGCTTGCTCTTGGATTGAAATCTCCCACTAATGTAATTATTCTCTGCTAAGGGAGGAAAATGGAAAAGTGAAGATGGCATTTTGTACATCAAGGTCACACACACCATCCAGCTTTCAGAATCTTAAATGGGCCTGTATGGAGCTTTTATTCTTTTCCAGACAGAAAGATGTGTGAAGTGCATCACAGCACTGCCTCCTTCCTGCCACTCAAGGTGGGTTTTGATGGAGAGCTGAGAGAAGAGGCTTTGTGCCTCAGGCTGAGGGGCCAATGGGGCACATGGGGGATGAGCACCACGTCTGACCCGAGCAGAATTAGGGGCAGGGGATAGAAATTGGGAAGGCTTTGCTGGGCTGACCTCATGACAGGTTTCAAACATCACAATGGTTCCCCTGACCCTGCTCTGACCACACATAATCTTTATTATGAACTCTCACCCTCATAATCCTCCTCATTCTTACATTGATCCAGCAGAAAGCACTTTCACAATCAAAAAATATTTATTTGTTTTTGTAATGATTGTTTTCTTAATTTTTAGGAATTGAATCATCTTTGTTCTGATTGGAGGCATGAGAAAATCTATATCACTCAAATTTGTGCTTGTGCTCTGAATGAAATTATGGTTGATCAGTTTCAGTCAAGTTACCTCAAATAAAACTGGAGAGAATGGTTTTTGAAAAGGATATAAAATATTAAAACCACCCTGTTTCTGGTCCAAAACTTTCCATCCATGGAAGATTTGTATAGAAATTTGAGTTTCCTTTAAAACTCTTCAGGAGAATACCTGCTTTGACTATGGCTTATCTATTTATTGATCACATGAATCATTCAGCTCCTAAAAAGTCAATCCTCTCTGCTCTCCTCCACCCTAATTATGGACAGAAGTCAAGGTGAATCTTTCCATTAACTCCTGTGATCTTTGGATCAAACACTGACAGAGGATCCTGCGAGCTGGGCATCGCTAATGAGCCGGGCACAGGGAGGTTATCTCTGCTCTCTGCTCCAGGTATCCCAGTTCCAGGGCAAAACCAGGGCAATGAGACACAGACAGTGAATTTGGGCCAGACACTGCAGATGTGAGCTTGGAAATGCTTGTTTTATGGTCTTAAGGGAGATTTGCACCCTGAAGAACCTTAAGGAAGATTTGCACCTTGCACCTCCTGTAACCAAACAGCAGCTTCTTAATTGTGTCACATCATCACTCAATAATAGAATGGTTTAAAAGTGTGACTACAGCAAACAGGAATTTCTGTTTTGCACCAGACCACTTAGAAAGCTTTGTCTTTATGTAGAGCATCAGGACCTTTCCATGTCACATTCTATTTCTGTCTCTTATTAAGAGAAAAATTGATTTGGTGTGCCAGGGGCTTTCCATTTGCATTTCAATTACAGATTTCACTGGCTTCTTAGGTTTTCCAGGCTTTTAAAGGACTAGTATTTCCTACAATATATTCTGAAGAAAAAAAATTTAGCGTTTGAGGTGGAATGAAGTTCATTAAAAATAAAGCTTATCACAAGGGCTGCCATCCCCAACAGTCAGACTCATTGATAATTTCTTATATTTCCATTGTTTATTAAATAAATAAAGAAGAACTCATTACTCAGAACTGAAAATTACTATATGTGAATACATAACTTCCATGATTTTCCGCACCTTAAAGATTTCATTTAAGCCAGTTTAGCAGTGCTGTAACAGAATCTGAGGGGGTTGTCTGTAAAGGGGTAAAGAAGGTGATAAGGGCAATAGAGTCCAGCTGGGGATGTGGGAATTTGGGCTCCCAGCACTGCAGAGGCGAGCAAGGAGCCAGAAAAATTTCCTTCAGGCTCAAATTCCCAGAGCCTCACCTTTGCTGGGATTCCCAGGAGCAGAGCCCCAAAACTGAGGTAGAAAACTCCCTAATTGTGCTCTATGGTTCAATTGCATTAGTAAATTTTAATACCATTGGTAAGGTTTTGAAAGCAAATTGAAAAAAGTCTTCTGTCCCTACCCTTACCATCTCTCTTACACTGAGCACATTCTGGATAGAAGCTCTGTGTGCAAATCTCACACCGGGAGTTTTCTCTACACTCTTCTGTAAAAGGGGAGGGGGCTTTACTCACAGAGAAAAAGGTAAAGGTGAGCAATTTAACACCTTTTTAAAAGTTGTTTAACACAGCATTAAATCACATTTCATCACTTCATCTTTTTTGGAACACAGCAGACTTTTTATCAATCATTTACTTCTCTCCAGAAGGGATTTTTTTATCCACACTGTTTTTTTGGTTTTTTTTGGTTTTTTTTTTTTGGTGCACTGTGGGGACTCCTGGCCACGCTGCCATCAGTTTTCTTCATGCCACACACTCTCTCAGGCAGGTCCTTGTGCACCAGCTCTCCCCACTCCCTCTACATACCCTCTGGCAGAGGAAATGCAGGAAATACAGCCTCCTGCATAGCAGGAAGGGATTTCCATCCCGTCCATAATTCATTCTGCTTTTTCCATGTACTGCACATGCCCTTTCCTACCGTTGGAAAGGAAATTAAATAATTACACTGCCTGCAAGAAGCATGCTTTATGGCTTGCATTTATGATAAAATTATGGAGCTGTTGCAATGAAATATTCCATCAATACATTAAAACAAAGCAAAATCAGCATGGCAATAAAAAACTCTTATTGTCCCTGTTTCATTCCTGGTTTTCTTTTGTTTGGTTTATTTGGTGCCTTTATTAAAATATTTTTGTTATAATACTGGTTTTAATGCTCTATTGTTTTTATAATGGCATGATTTTTATTGTAACATCACCTCCAATTTAATATGTCTTTCCATTATATTTGAATTGCCACTAAAAGGGAATTGCTCTTGTTATGAATATAATACCCTTGTAGAAAGTTTTAAGAGCCACTTCTCCTGCATAATTACAAAAGAAAAGCCAGGCAATGGCATGAGGAAGAGGGAAATCATACATGTCCCAGTGTGAAAATCTAAATCTGGAGAACACTGAACTGATAGTACCGCTGTCCCAAAAAAAAGGGAACATTTACCCAAAAAGCTGGGCCTAACTTTACTGAAGTACTTTTAGCTGAATCTGAGGCAGTCATATTTAACAGTAGCTTCTGCTATCAAATGTGCCACGTTTTAGTGAAATAATAATAATAAAATAAATCGATGGGCTTTAAAGTTCCACAGATCAACAGATAAGCCATGGATGCATTTTATTTCTCATGTGACATTTTGAGGGAGGAATAAAACCCCTTATGTTCACACAGTTCTCTTTTGAATCATTGAAACATATGGTAGCAGATTTATGGCAGTTTATCAGAAGATTTGTATATACATAGATACAAACTAAATATGCATGTAAAACTGTAGCTGGCTCTTTTGCACTCTAGCTGAAATTTATCTCAGGGTAGATCTGCAATTTCCAGAGAGTGAATTATAGTCTGAATTCTGAGTGACAGAACTCAGTGCATTGGTTATCTAAGGATAATGCATTTTAATCTCAGCATCTCTCCAGGGTGGTGCAAATTAAAAAAAAAAGAGAAAAAAACCCCAAAAAGACAACACATGCACACACACAAACCCCAGAAGCCAGTTTGATGAATTTCTATGATCTTATCTCTGCAGAGCATTTTCTTTTAGGCAGGGTAGAGTTTTTTTGCTTCAGAGGATAATACAGGAATTCAATCATTGTTTTCCAAAGTAGATATTATTTGCAATGGTGTGGTCTGGGCGATTGCCTTCCTCAAAGAGGAGGACAATATTTCAGCTAACAGGGTGGAAATCAATAGCAAAAGATTAAAGCTCAAAGGATGAACAAGTGCATGTGAAGCAGAGGCGAAAGTGACAGTGAGAGCTGCCTTTAAGGGATAGCAGGTGCTCCCCCAGCCAGGAGGAGGAGAGGGGGAGATGCTTCAATTAACTCATCCCCGTGCTCCTGACTGAGCCTGCTTTGTTCTTGGCTTTGAAGGATTCTTTCCTTTCTTCTGATAGGTTTGCAACTCCCCACCAATTTCTGGTTGCTGCTTGATCCCATATTCCAGCCAAGCCCTGGTCAGTCTGTTTTCCTGCTTGGTGACTTTGCTAACTACATCCTGGCTGAAAATCAGTTTAACTGCCTGAGTTTCACAGAATAATTCCATGCCTGCCCCCTTCCACTGCCAAGGCTCACATACCTGATGGCAATGCCAAGGTGCTTTGTTGCACCCCTTACCCCAAAATCTTAGCTCTCCACAAATACTAGGACACAATAATCAGATTATCATCATCAAATAAACAACCAGCTAGAAATTATAAGGAAGAGAAGAGAACTAATGATATGCAGACACATGCTGAGTTCTGTGTGCACTTTGACTCTACTCATCTCTAAAAGAGAGAGAAGGAAAAAGGCAGCACAGCCATGTGCACAGATGTGTGGGGAAGGAATGGCTACACAGATTAGGATGCTACAGTTCAGAGAAGATTTAGTTTAGGTAGGATAAAATTAGAGGTTACAAAAGCAGGAATGGCATGCACGGGGCAAGCAGGGAGGAACTGCTCTGTGCTTCTCCCAGTTGGGGAGCTGGGGAGCAGCAGTTAGATTAACAGGTTTGAAAAATGAAGAAAAAAATTAATTGCCAGTGTGCATTTAAGCTGAGAAACTCCTCCCTGCAATACATTGTGGATGCTGAAATAAGCTGAATACTTTGAGCTTGCCCTCTCTAGGAGTTTGCATAGAGATAATTTCTGGGCATCTGCTGGTGCACAGGAAATTGTTAAGATGTACTAAGGTCATTATACACCTGAGTATATAAAGAGGGAGAGAGGGCAGAGAGAGAGAGAAGAGGGAAGAAGAGGGAAGCATGGGGGATTTTGGCCACTGGCATGTTTTCATGGATACACCGAGTTATCACAGTCTTGACAACTTTAGTCACTTTTGGGGCCTAGCAATTACCTTGACAAATTGTGCTTGGCAAACTGAAATAAACAGGCAACTTTGCCTGTTCCTGCCATGGCACTGTCCTGCACTGCCCCATCCCAGTCTCACTGACTGCCCTTCACTGGCACTGAGTTACTGTCAGTCCTACCTGGGAAAGTGAAAATGCACCAGCATTGATCCTGTGTGTGCTCATAACACTTCAGACTCCCAAAGAGAACAGAAAATTTTAACCCTTAACTAAATTGCATTTGGTGCAAGTTTGGGGGCCATCTCTTACTTTAGGCACAAGCACCTTTTCCCAGAGTTTAGTCCCTCTCTGCTGTGCAGGCTGGGAGCAGAACAGGGTTCCCAACATGCCCCATTTCAGTGGGGATCAGCTCAGGTTCTGCCTGTGACCAAGGCTCTGACTGTGATGGCAGAGATTTTGTCTGGACTGAAACTGTGGATTACTTTTCAGGATGCAAAAAAGTAAATCCTGGTACGTGTCATACATTTGGTTCTGTTGCAAAGGTTGAGAATAATTGTCATCTGAAATGATGAACAATTTTTCTGCATTCTGGGGATTTGGGGAATAAAAAGGAAATATTCATGTCCAGGACATCCCCTCTGTCACTTCAGGTGACAGGTAGGTTACTTGGTCCTTGTTCCAGTTCCTCCTGTAAATGGATAACAATTCCCGAAACAATTTCCTTACACTCCAACCTGGGTGACTGCTCTGCTTTCCTGAGCCATGCAAAGCAATCAGGCAGAAATCTCCAGGCTGGGATGCCTAAAACTGCTGAAGAACTGGGGATAAATCCCTGAGTCTATCTGGTGGAAAATAAACTGGGGTGAGACAAGGGATAAGAGTGACAGGTTTTGACAGCCCTTTTTAGGCTTAAGCTCTACAAACTCAGCCTACATGAAATTCCTTTAGAAATGCAAAGGTAGAAATGCTCCCCATCAAGTCCAGTAGTGATGGGCTTGTCAGAGTACTCTGAGCCTCAGCTAAAACCAGAGGCAAGGTAAATATCTTGGGCAAGTTGCCATTCCCAGACAGAGAGGTAGAGGTGTGTCATTTTCTTCCAGGGGAAGCCACTTGGATGAATTTTTTTCTCAAGATAAATCCACACTTACTATGTCAAGGACAGCAACATAAATCCTCTTTTTCCAGCCACAAGAGAGAAGCACCTGTGAGCAAAAGCCCACAAATGCCAGGTGGCTTAGCGCCCTCTTTAACTTCTGGGGTTTTATGACCAAAACAAGATTCATGGTTTCGTATTCCCAGTTAGCTTTACAGAAGCATAAGTGAAAGGTTGATGTTTCCAGTAAATGGCACTAACACCCACTGCACATCAATGATACAGAAATGGAGGCCATGATAAAAAAATTGAAGGGCTGAAAGGAAATAAGGCTGCAGCTTAAAAAAGGGGCAAAGTGCAGCCACAGAGAGCACACCAGTCCATATTTTTCTCTGTAAATCATGAACTGGTGCAATGATGCCACAGGAATTTTGGTGTGCATCTGGCCTTCAGGCATTTTAGTTCTATTCCTGTAGTCTTGGCTCTGTAAACTCATAACAGCAGTTGTGTAGAAATATTTGCTGACACCATGTGCAAGGAGAAAAGGGTAGGAGGAGAGTCACACTCATTCTGCTTTCTCACGTTACTGTCTCCCACCAGTCCCAAAATGCAATTTTATGACATAAATTCAAAGTTGAAAATTTTTGACTGGAATATGATATAAAAATTCAGGAACTAAAAATAATGACAAGTAAATCAAATTATGATTGGTGGGCATTTTTGGTGGTTTTTTTTTTTTAGGGGGTGTGTTTTTGTTTTGTTTTGTTTGGTTTTTTCCTTCAAAATTCTTCTAGCTGGGATCTTTCTCTAAAATTTTCAGGGATTGGAATATGTTTGTATTTCTCATTATGTGCAACATTCCCACCATGTCTTTTTTGACCCAATATATATTTACTTATATTTTATTGACATAGAGTAGCATTGACTGATAAGCTCTTCTAAAGGTCTCCAGGCACTGGCTGAAGGAAGAGTAGTGTAACTGCCAGGATTTGGATTACAAAATCACCTCCTTGGGGACTGAGGAATCATAGTCTCATTTGTGTGAGAGGACAAATGCTGATGGTACTCTACTTTGGCACCTGATGTAGTTTGTAAGGTCAAAGTTTCCTGCTCAGAGGTCTCCCTCACTAACATGAGACCATTCCTCATTTGCTTCTGGGGGTTGTGCTGGACACAGCTCCCTTTGAGTGTCACAAACCCTTGGAGTCACTGCTCCCAGTACTTCACATTGGGGTGAATGTCCTGGAGAACTTAACTACTGCTGGCCATAAGTAAAATCCAGCAATTTCCACCCCAACAGAAGCTCCTCCTTAGGAAAGGGAAAACACAACATGCAGAAGAAATGTTGCCCTGCTGGGTATTTGAACATTCACCAGCCTGGAGACACAGTGAAGTCCCTGTATTTTCTGTAATTTTCTGATACCACAAATGGCAGCACCGACCTCCCATGGCAAAACTTGCACCTGCAGCATGGCTCAGGTGACTGCTCTCACCCCGTTTTCCTTCCAGCCCTGCAGAACTTCCCTGCTCATAACCCAGCAGCAGCAGCAGGTGAATTCACAGCCCAGAAGCAGAGGTTCACATCCAGCAACCTGGAGAACAAAACATGCCACTGGTATTTATTAACATAGCCTTGTAAATCAAACCAGCCTGCCTGTCTTGTGTCTTGTCCAGAAATTATTGCCTCATTCATCTTAGCCATATAAGCAGGCCACATTTATCAAGGTTGCATAAAAAGAGATGTATAAAGACCATTCCTGGGCAATATTTACATGCAGGTATCATGCCTACAGCAACTGCCCATTTTGCAGGGATGCTCAAGCTGTTTGACATTGCCAGGCTCTAGAGAAAGAGAAGAGGTGCTTATCTGTGTGTAGGTGTAGAGGCAGGGATACAAAAAACTCAGAGGTGAAACTTAGAGAAACTTAAAAACTTAACTGCACAGGCTGAAACATGCTAAGCTCAAAGACCTTCTTATGTTTGTGTGAATATTTTGGTAAAGATGTGCAACTGCATCAGGTAACAGCAATATCCTCTCTGTGCTCCCAATATCTTACTGGGAACAGGGAGACATTGTCACAAACACCTTTATATTTTGCCATTCATTCTTTTGCTAAAGCCATCATCATCATCATCAATGCTTTGATTTGGATAAATTTCCAGCAGGACAGAGTCTGCATTTCACTGGAGCCAGCTGCCAGGCACTTTCCCATTCCTGGCCAGATGCCTCAGGAGGCTTTTCATCTTCCTGAATGAAGATATGGACATTTTTTCCCACTGACCACTTTGCCAAAATCAGAAGGTCCAGGGCAATTATTTGAAGCTATCTGTTCCCTTTTACCATTCAGGGGTTATCTTCCAAATCAAATGCAAGGAAATGTTAAGTGGTCCACATTAAGTCCATGAAGTGGAGTTATATTTTTTTCCTGTGATTGCTATAAGGTCTAGTACATAGCTGGAATCTGTCAGAGTAGAATTTTACTGTGCTGGGCAGTGCACAGACACCCAGAGAGTCCCCGCCTTTGGGAGTTCCCACCCCGAGAGACAATCTTTTATTCAAAGAATTTATAGTCTAATCAGAAAAAAATAAAAAAGAGGAAGGTTGGGAAAATGGGGGTAGCAGCTTTCCATGAACACATATCAATAGAGCTTCTTCACAAAGAAAATCTGTGAAACTGCTTACATTGTTTTTTTATTAAAAAGAGATATGAAATGGGTATTTTAAAAATGAATGTTCTAGAAAAAATAATTGCTTTAAAAATTCATCTTTTTTATCTACTTTACTGAGAAAAATGTACAGGAGGCAGTGCAATTGCCTCTGGGAAAACTTTCTTTTTTTTTTAGACATCACCATGAAAATCACAGTATAAAACTTCTAATTTCCAAGACAGTCAGAATCACATGTGTAAAAAGACATGCTCATGAGTATTTGTAAATATAATTTGGAAATTTTTCCTTTAGACTTGTAGAATATTTTTACTGGTTCTTTTTATTTTTTACCCACTTTACCATCTGTAACCCCAATTTGACTTAGTCACCACCTGTATGTTTCAGATGACAGAATAAATGTTAAAACCCTTTACTTCTCCAGCGATAGATTTTCCATACATCACTGTCATAACCTTAAGGCCTGAGAGCCAGCAAACCTCTGGAGCTTTCTGGAGACAGTTATATCATTAGAAATCTAAACATGCCAGACCCCCAGGACAGGTGTTTCTGGTGATGATGGTAAAGCTGTTATACCTTCAACCACTCCCTGCTCCATGCTCAGACAATGCTCACATGAATGATCAAAGCAGAGCAATTTGGGGAACAGATTACAGCACAAGGGCACCGTGGTTTATGTGTGCTGTCTTGGGACATTCCTGTGAACTGGATTGTTTCTGAAAGGAAAATTCCACTTTAGCAAGAGATGGTGAGGTTTTATGATATTTTCTGTATTAAACTCAGAACCAGATATTAAAATTGCATGTGTGTATGTTGCTAAGTGTAGGACATAGGGATCACCCCTCCTTGTGAAAGCTGATATTCCCAGACAGAGGATGCAGGAGATTCAGGGGCAGCTCCTTGCTCTGAGCCTGCAGAGATCCCACTCCACATCCTGGCTGTGGAGTCAGACTTGCACGTGGATCTTGTGGTGGTTTCCTCAGCCAGGAATTCCCAGGAAAGGCCAAGAGTTATCCCTGTAAGCCTTTTGCTGGGTTTCACCTCCTGAGTTATGGCTGTGCTGGTACCTCTGTGTCCCCTTGGATCACTGTGAGGAGCTGGGTAATGTTTGCCAGCACACTGACATCTGTAGGTGTGCACCCACCAAGGGAAGGGGGACAAACACAGGACAAGAGAAAGCTTAGAAAAGAGGAGGAATTCATTAGGTCCTACCTGTTCCACTGCATGAAATACACATATTGCATACAATGTATAGAAACATGGTATATTCGTAATGCTGGCTAGCTGCTGCCCGTGGCCACTACTAACAACCAGATGAGATGAATAAAGGAATTGTGTTAAATGGAGGGAGGGCAAAAAGGGCAAAACACCTCAATAGCCTGCTGGGACCTGTGCAGTCTCTTTTAAAGAAGAGGTTAAAATATGGACAAATATTTTCTGCAGGATTTTCAGACGCTGGTGAATCTCTTTCAACAACAATCCTCTCCAGAGGATCTCCTGAAGCTCCCTCTGACACATCCTTTCTACCTCCTGACATTTTGGTTCTTTAGACAATCTGCCATCCCAGCCAGCAGTGTGAGGTTCCAGATCAGCCCAGCTTTTGCTCAGAGTGCAGAGAGGAGATGCCAAATCCCAGCAGAGCTGTTGGGTGCAGTGTGACACCAAAGAGCTCCTGGCCTGGGCTGAGCTGGCCTGGGGCTGTGCCATGGGGATGTGTTGTAGATATCTTTTGTGAAAATCCTTTCTTAGGATTTTTTCCTGCTGGGAAGTTTCAGCAACAAAATGTAAAAAATGATTATCTACTGCTGTGGAATGCAACAGGTCCATCTGTGATTGGCCCATGTTGGATGTTTATAATTAATGGCCAATCAAGGCCGAGCTATCTCGGACAGAGTCCGAGACAGCTGGCTTTTGTTATCATGCTTTTCTATTCTATTCTTAGCTTAGCCAGCCTTCTGAGAGGAAACCTTTCCTTCCATTCTTATTAGTTAGTTATAATGTAATATATATATCATAAAATAATAAATCAAGCCTTCTGAACATGGAGTCAACATTCTCGTCTCTCCCCTCACCTGAAGACCTCTGTGACCACTGTCACAGGGATGTTTCCTTGATTTGGTGTCCCTGCACTGTATCCACATCCCTCAGTAATGTTACACTGCATGCAGGAGGGGAGGGAAGCAGCAAATCTGTTTTCCAGTTGTGTCCACAGGAAATAAATCACCGCGTATGAATTATGTAGCGAGATGGGTACACAGCATGATACTGCTGTTATAAATGCTGGGGTTATTAGTTATGGTGGGATGCTGGAGGAGACAAATCAGTGTGGATGGAGTGTGGATGTGCAGCACAAAGATTAGGGATGATGGATTGCTGTTGCCTGTCCCTGGGATGGCAGCACTGTCTGAGATCTGTGTGTGGTCAGGCAGCCCCAGAGCCAGAGGGGCAAAACTCCCTGGTGGGCCAGGGGAGATCTGGTGGTGTTATGTGGGTGGTCATGCTGGGATGCACAGGAACCAGGATTCACCCTTATTTCTTATTTCCTGCTGCTTATTTCTTATTTCCTGCTGCTCCTGAGCAACAAATGGGATTGAAAATGCAAGCCTGTGCAGCAGCAGCTCTCTCAGGGGTGTCTGTGAGGAAGTGACAGGTATAAATTGCAGCCCCTGCCAGCAGTTAGGGGACCTGTGGGAATTGGAGGTATCATAACATGAAAATGAAGGTCAGCTGCAATGCCATGAACATGGACTGATCACCCAGTATATTACAAGGTCTTTAAGAAGCAGCAGAAGGACTCAGTCTTTTGCAGCCCTCAGGGGTCACAGGGCTGCTCAGTGATGCCCATGAGAGCCAGAGATGTCTGCAGGATGGGGCAGGGCCACAAGCCCCCTCCAGGGATTGGTGTCTCTGTGGCTGTCAGGAGCCATTGGCTTTGGGCTTTTTCCACTGCAGTACAGCTCTCTGGGATTTAACAAACACGGAACAGGAGAGTTGGAGGGAAATGGTGAATATCCCCATCAATTAAAGCCCAGTTTTCTGTGATGCTTCTATTCAAATTGTGATAAAAATAAAAAATTAATCTTTATAATGACCCAAACACAGCTTATTTTCAGCAAGTTATTTCACTAAAATATATTGGAATAAAAATACAAAACCAGAAAAAGCAACAAAGCATTTGCATAGTTCTTATTGCAAAAAACACAGCCTGATTTTCAGCAACAGAGATCCACATTTAACTTTCTTTTCAGTTGTTTCTGTGCTCAAAGAAGAAAAAAACAACTTTGAGGAGGAGACTTTACCCATTTTTCCAAACTGTCCAAACTATCTGGGATTTAACAAACATGGAACAGGAGAGGTGGAGGGAAATGGTGAATATCCCCCAGCAATTAAAGCCCAGTCTTTCTGTGATGCTTCTATTCAAATTGTGGTACAAATAAAAAAATCATCTTTATAATCACTCAAACACAGCTTATTTTCACTAAGTTATTTCACTAAAATATATTGGAATAAAAATACAAAACCAGAAAAAGCAACAAAGCATTTACATAGATCTTATTGCAAAAAACACAGCCTGATTTTCAGCCACAGAGATCCACATTTTACTTTCTTTTTAGTTGTTCCTGTGCTCAAAAAAGAAAAAGACATGGGTAATGTCTCCTCTTTGAGGAGGAGATATTACCCATTTTTCCAAACTCAGGTAAAACATTCAGAACAACTCAAAACATTCAGAGCTGTATGAATGACTTAGAAAATTCCTATTTTCCCTTCAGAAGGGACATGGTTTGTTTGGCAGTTACCAGCAGGCCTTTAATGGGTAATAAAACAACCTGCAAAGATTTCAGAACAAAAGCAAAACTGGATCAGGACAGAGCAAGGTCCATCAGAGACTATTTTACTTGCTGGGACAAGGAATCCAAAGCCACCAGGATGCATCTGGAGCATTGTGGACCCTGACCCTGCTGTGTTGCCTTGAGCAGAGGCTGTGGGCTCCCAGGCAGGTGTGGCACACAGCATTTGCCTCTGGGCTGTTCCTCACCTTTCACAGCCTCCAATTCCCATCTAGGCAGAGGCGGGAGGCTTGGGAGCTGCCCTGAGCCCTCCCCTGCCCCGAATGGATGCTGTCTGCATGCCAAGAGTGCCTCAAGCCCAGGGACAGATACCTGGCATGGCACAGCTGCTAAAATGAGCTTTAGTTGCAGATGTAATGGACTACATGGATGGAGTCCAAATGGGGAGCTGTAACAGTCACTCAGCAGTGAAATATATCCCCAAACCCCAATCTGATGTGTAAGGACACTCCTCACAGCTGCAGATGAAGAGCCTTCTGGTAACTGCCTCAGTCTCTGGGAAATCCTGCAGGGATTTTGTGGGCTCTGATCCCTGCTGTACCCTAATTTCCATTGTCGACTAGGGCTCTTATGTGGGAAAGTCTGGTTTAGTTTTGAGTCCAAACCGTGCAAAAGGCAAATCCTCATCAGCCCTTAGCAGATGTGATGGGCTGATCATTATTGAAGATGATGTATTTGGGATTAGTAATTAAAATTAAAGCTATTTGCTTTAGAACATGTAGAATTTAATTTCTCTCATTAGATATCTTAGGCTAATTGTTGTATCCAGCAGGGAGCAAATAGCATTGTAATTGCTTGACATCTCATGCTGGTTTGATTAGAAGATGATAGGAATGGGAAAAAAGAGAGATAACTCCAAGAAGAGCCTTATCTTTCTTTCTTTGACTTCTGCTTGGTGCCAAGCATTTCTAAAATAAAATTAAAATTTTCATACTGACTTTCTCTTGCTGTCTCAGTGAGAAGGTTATTGGTCTGAGGAGGGAAATTCTGGTTTTGCTCACTCCTGGAGAGGTACTGGGTTGAATGGTGCTGTTTCAGGGATGTGCTCAGAAGGCACTCACTGGTCATGCAGAGGATTTCTCATCATTGTCCTTTCCATCCTACTGTCAGGGAAACTGAGGAACTGAAAGGCAAAGTGACAGGTCTCATGGCACATAACACCAAGGCTGGCCCCAAAGACCTTCCCATTCCTTCTAGGATATAAAATTGGGAAAATGACCCTGTGGAGCTCAGAAAGGAGCTGGCTCAGGAAGCTGCCCTTGGTACCCAGTATGGCACCAGCCAATGAGCCATGCCTGGCACCTGGGGCTCACAATGGAGGCACCAAAGGGGAGGAATGTGAAGGGAAGAAGTGAGGTGAGCAGACAAGCCTGACAGGATTTGACTTATTAACAAGAATTTGAAGACTCACAGTGGAAACCCAGGGCACAGGGAATATTTCTCTGTCAGCTCTGGGGTGCCCTGACCCCCAGGGGAGCACTGACTCTGACCTTCACTCATGGAGAAAGTTCCCCAGACTTCAAGATTGACTGGAATCCACAAGAGTGTGAAATAGATTATAGAGAGTAGGGTAGGTATATCACTTGGTGAGAAATTGAGGTTTTGGGATTTTTAGTATGCTGTGGATGGAAGCAAGATGGAGGGCACAGGGTGTTGTCCTGGGTTTCTTCTTCATGCTTCTTCTTCCTTCCTCTTCATGGGTTTGGGTGGCATTTTGTAATTGGGCAGAAAAGTCCCCATTTTGGGCTTCCAGGGATCAGTTATTGGGTTAAAAGGGGAAAAAAATCTAGGTGTCAGTTCTTAATTGGATCTAAAAAAAAAGTCTTAAAAGACCTTGTACCAAGAGACTGTTGGCCATTTTGTGCCTTCTAATGAAAAGCTGCCCAACTCAAGGTTGTGACACTGTTCTACTGATAAGAAATTATAATAAACACCTGAGTCCCAACATGAAGCACCATCTCAAGTGCCTTCAATCCAGAGCCAGAGCAACCAATATCTCACCAGAGAGGGAAAAGTTCCAATGGAAGACATAAAGGCAGGGCAGCTGTCCTTGTGTCAGGCAGTCACAGGCCTTGGGAAAGTGAAGACAGCAGCCTCTACAGCCTCTCCTTTCAGTCTATAACATGAGATTTTCCACATTCCCTGGTACAATAATTGATACAATTACAGTTGGTGGGCCCAGCTCAGCCACTGCCTGCCACTCCATCCTCATCAGTGTGCAGCCCAAAGCCTGCACAGGAAACATCAGCCCCCAGCAATGACCCTTCCATTAAAAAGCTGGCTGTGCATAGCCCTGCCACAATGCAAGAGGCAGGTCACACATCAGTCTTTTATAGGTGTTTTTATGGTACTTGCTGCTTCAGACTCTGAGCACCTCATAATCTTTATTAACATCCTCTTCTCAGCCTTTCTACAAGGGAAGAAAATGCCTTTGCCTTGATTTTTGCAGGTGAGGAAAAGGGGTTGATTCACACCATCCTTCAGGTCCTACAGATATTTTCTGACCCTGCACCAAAGCTCATGTATCCCTGCAAGCACCCGAGTTTTGCACTTAGGCAGATCATCTCAGGTTACAGGAGTTAATGTAATTCCTAGTCAAGGCTGAAATCAGCTCTGTAAGAACTCCAAAAAACTGGTATTTAACCAGAAAAGATCCTAGAGGCAGGATCATGGTGCACAGTGATTCCCAAAGCAGACAGGCTGGAGCTGCTGTGCAGGGATGCTCCAATCCCCAGCTGCACCCTGTGAGTGGAGCTGTGACACAGGGTGTGTGGTGGCACAGGGTGAAAGCAGGGTCTGGGAAGGGATCTCTTCTGCTCCCACCATTGTGCTAGAACTGGGCTTTTTTGATGGGCTTCAGGAACTTTGGGAGTGGGGGAAATTTTCCTTTGTGTCTCTGAATATTTGATTTTTTTTTTTCTTTTTCTGCCCTCATTTTTAGTTTACAAAGAGAATTGCCACTGGGTATTTCCAGCCCTTCCTATGTGGTGACAATATCTTATTAGAGGTTTTTTCCATCTGTGCTACCAGCTATGACTGCCTTTTGCTAATAGAGGTATGCAGGCGCCTTCTGTGCCTTCTGCTTTTAACTGTTTTAAATCATCTCCCCATACACACACATTAAATAAGCTTCCTGTACATGAGTTTTGTCCACGATAAACGTGGCTTTTAAGTCCAAACCCCAAACCTGCTTTGCACCAGGCTATATTAAGCCCATCTAAGCGAGACTTTTTTCTAGTGAGCAGAAGGGGGAGAAGTCTCTGTGGCTGCTGTACTGTCAGCCTTCCTATCCAATTTAATTAGTTCTGTGAAGCTCCTTGACTAAATTTGCATATAATTTATTCTCCCCTCCCTTTCCTTGTTATGTGTGTTAATTATTTTCGTGCAGCACCCTTGGGGCTGCAGAGGAAGGCGGATCTGGGTGAACATCTCTGCCTGCAGCAGGTGCCTACCCCAGGGAGGCACAGCCCTGAAAGCGACAGGAGGAGGTTCTGGGTGATAAATCCAAAGTCAAAAAGGCTGAAAGGCAGCCATGGAGCAGTGGGAAACTGCTGGCAGCCTGTGTCTTCTGTGGGTTTCTGCATATATATACAGAGGTTGACGGGAAGTGGCTTGATGAAACTAGATCCTGCTGCTGGCTTAAGGGTCAACCCTGTGTCAATCCTTTCAGGATTCCAGGCTGGAGAACAAAGATTAGACTTTAAGAGAAATAAAACTGTAGCTCTACATTAAAGTGGTTTTTAGGGGTGCTTATGGGGTGTGCCAAGCCATTGCCTGGGTGCAGCCTGTCACAGGCAGGAGCAGAGCTGTGCTGGGGACAATGGAACAAGATGCCACCATCAAAGACAGTGAGAGGGACAAAGTCAGCTGCAGGCTGAAGACTGATGCTCCTGTCATTTCTGTTGGGGCTGCTGGAGCAATAACACCCCTCCCTCAAAACCCAAGGGCTAAGGAGGAACCTGCAGAAACCAGTTGTGTTTATTTGTTAGATAAAGATACATGAAGTGAAAAGCTGACTGTTTTATACCCGTGTCTAAAGCACACAGGTCATCAATCAGGACTGAGTTTCACAAGCAGTCATCTCCTTTGGAAAGAGGAGAGTGCTACAGCCTGGCCATGGGACAGGGCCAGCAGTGACCACAGGCTCCAGCCCACAGGTCCCCCTGCTGCTTCTTTCCTTGTGAGAAAGTGAAAAACTATAATTAAATTTAAAAAATCTGCCTACATGCAGACAGAATAGCAGATTTCCCCCACTAACTTGATTGCAAAACCTAGGTTTAATCTCTACCTTTTCCTTCACATTTATTTATTTGCTTACAGGGACATGGAGGAATTCAGATCAGCACCCTCTTTCTCTGTGTGGTGGAGCCCTGGTTTGACAAGACAAGGAAGGAGACTGCTCACTGCTCTGCTGTGCATCCAAATGAAGACAGCAGCAATCTAGTTCTGCATGATAAGCATAAAAATTGGTCATTTTATGCTAGATCATCTCCTGTTGTGGAAGGTAAAATGGTTTCACATATCTGTATGCCAGAGGCAGAACCACTTAAACACAATCCAGAGGAATATTTCAGTATCCCCCTAAGTAATGACATTACTGATAACTACCAACTAGCAGCCTATCTTTGGCCAGTGGTTTCTACTAAATATTATCAGTGGAGAAACAGTTTGTGGGAGCTATTGCATCTTGATTTTTTTATTAATCCATCTGTACAGCTCTGCTCTCTCTCTTCGTGGTGAATGTCAACTATGGGAATTTCAGAGTGGACAGAGGAAACACCAGGTCTGGAAGGCACAGATTGCTGGCTAAATAAACCTTCCCCAGGAAAGCATTTGGGTAATCATAGAAAGGCTTAAGTTGGAAGGGACCTTAAAGATCATCTAGTTCCAATCCCTAATGGGAGCAGGGGTAGAGGAAAGGGAAAATCTGCAATGGAGCAGAGATTTTTAACATATCACATGAGCAAATGATTCTTTTTTTTTTTTTTTGAGTGATTTGTTTACTGCATAATTTAAAGGAAATTTTTTGTCACCCTTTGCTACATAATTGAATTTTTATAGTGCTGTTATTAAAAATGTACATCAAATGTGACAATTATTATTCTTCAATGGATTTTTATATTATTTCAGTCAGAGAAAGATACAAGAAAGAATTAGGGATAACTAAAGATGTATTCTGAAATAATTTCCATGATTTAATACTCCTTAAAATTGGTGAAATAGTTGGATGTCTTCAGTACTTCTGTGAAGTAATTCTGGATTTTCAGAGAGTTGATGTATTTTAACAATGGTAAAAGAGGGACCAATCCTGCAGTCACTTTCAGGTAAAAATCCCATTTGTTTCCAGAGGAGTTTTGTCAGCTTGGGGAGACAGCTGCATCAAGATGCATAAATGTATGTAAAGAAATGTCAGTTCCAGTATGTCCTTTGTTTGAGTGTTCAAAACAGCATTATCCTTTCATGTACCATAGAGTGAGGCAGTAAATCATTTTTAAAAGGTTTGGAGTCACAGAAAATACATTTGACCCTTTGTGCTTGAACTTGGCCCCTTACCGAAGTCCCTGCCCAGGTTTCTGGGAACATGCTCCAGAAAAAGTTGCAGAATTTCCTTGTAACCATGAATGCAACAACAGTTCAAATCTCTACAGCTTGCCTTTACACTTCATCAGGTATAAACTGATGGGGCTGAAAATATTTTTTTCTTTGTTATTTGTGGGGAAAGAATGGACACATTAAATATCTGACATTAGATTTATTAGGGATAGTAGTAGTTTCTAGCTGAAGCTTTTCTTGAAAGTATATTTATCCTTTGAAGAAGAAACAGCATTATTTCTGGAAGGGAGAAAACAATGATTTAAATATGTTTTCAGATAATGGAACCACTTTGTTAATGAACAGTAATTTTCTCACTACCTCTGTAGGAATTAAGCCCATGGATTATATAATATATCTGTGAAAGCTTATCTGATCGCCCAGTAATTGTGACCTCATTGTGAGTTGTGCAATTAGGCATTAAGCCACTATTTGGCACCACAATTAATTGTGTTTTACTTTTCTGATACGCTTGTTGACGACAGGGAGGAAAATCACTGCTGGCAGCAGGGGCTGGAGGAGGGGCACAGTCTGAGCACTGTCCCCATGCAGCACTGCAGGTGCCCCTCTCCAGCGTGGAGGAGATAATTGAGCAGGCAAAGAGCTAATGACAGCAGGGAGACTCCCACATCCACTGTGAAGGGTTCTGGGATGGGCACCAAAGCCCCTCTGCTTCCAAACCCATGTGTGATGCTGAAAGGGGCAGATGGGTTCAACACGTGAGGGAAAATTTGAGGATTTGTCTTTTGGATACAGCTTTCCATGTATAAGTGGCTGTCTGGAAATGTGTAAGGCAACAACATGTTAGAAAAAATTATTGGGAAATTGTAACAAAAATACAGATCTTAGCCAAGTTGAAGATAGGTTTAGGGGACCTATTGAGAAAGATAAGAACAAGATAAGCAAAAAAGCAATGCATACAAAATCAAATAACTCCTCACTTGGAAGGGTTCTTAACACTTCTGATCCTCCAATGTGACAAAATCTTCAGGTGGCCAAGGGCCAGGACATGCATACCTGGAGCTTCAGAGAAAGCAGGGATTTGGCAATTGTTCATGGCAGGAACCCACGTGGTCACAGTATTAATTGCACTGCAGGGTTCACATGTAGCTCTCCCATAGGGCAATTAATTTTCAGCATCTTTGTTGACCCACTGGATTTTCTTGTCCTTTCCACTGAGGGCTTGTGCTGTGCATTGCTGCCTGCCCTGGCAGTGCCAACATGGCTGAGCCTGCAAGTCAGCTCTGAACTGAAGAAGAGCCACAGGTCCCCCCACATTAATGTGCAAGGACCAGAATGAGCAACAGGATGGAAAAAAAGAGATTAATTTTTTGGTTCTTTCATGCTGAGAGAAGCAAGAAGCGAAAGTATCCACCGTGACTGATTTCATTAATGCAAGTAAGGAAGTATCAAAGGCTTTTTATTGTGGTGCAGTCATCCTTTCTCAATCATCATGCTTCCTCTTGGACCTCCTCGCTGTTGGACTCTGCCATCTTTTGGGTAGTACATCAACAGTACACTCTTTTCTGTCATGATATATTGTACCCGTATATCTTCAGAGTGAGCTTTCTTTCTAATGATCTATTAGTGAAATGCATCATTTCAGTGAGGATGATGATGATGATATACTACTCCATGGATGATGCCATCCAAAGGAAAGAAAAGGTCAAACAACAAATTCAATAGAGTTATTGGATTAAAGTCAGGCAACACATCATCTCCAAGGCTGCCTTCCTAATGCCAAAGAGGATTGCTGATACAAGCAGTGCATGCTAGGGACCATTTCTTTTATGACTGTGCCTGAACTGACCCCTGAACATCAAGTGAGAGCAATGCTTTGTATCATCTCAGTTGAGGAAATCCAAAAATATTTTTGTGTTTGAGACTATCCATGTGGCAGGTTAAACATCAAGTCCCCAGCACTGTGTATCTTCTGCTCCTCTGGCCGGGCTTCTGCCTTCTGGATGCACATTCCCAAACACTGCATGTGTCTCTGCCTTGGCTTCTAGAAGCTGCATCTGTGTGGATCCTGATCATTTGGTTCACTGCAATCATATAAGGTACTAGAAAATAAGGTTTTTTAGTGAGTTGAAATTACCAGTGTAGGGTTATAGAACAGCACCTACAAAACTATTGTGTGATGGTGTTCGCAGGGGAGGGAAGAGACGAGGATCTGACTCCATGCTTCAGAAGGCTTGATTTATTATTTTATGATGTATATTACATTAAACTTATACTAAAAGAATAGAAGAAAGGATTTAATCAGAAGGCTAGCTAAGAATAGAATAGGAAAGAATGATAACAAAGGCTTGTGTCTCAGACTCTCTGTCTGAGCCAGCTGGACTGTGATTGGTCATTAATTACAAACAACCAACATGGGCCAATCACAGATGCACCTGTTGCATTCCACAGCAGCAGATAATCATTGTTTACATTTTGTCCCTGAGGCCTCTCAGCTTCTCAGGAGGAAAAATCCTAGGGAAAGGATTTTTCATAAAAGATGTCTGTGACACTCTTGCTTTATTGTGATCATTTCCCTCATGAAGTCTGAAAATGTATTTTACTCACTCTGCCTCTTTTCCACAGCATTCAAAACCCTGCTATGTTCAGGTTGAGCCAGAAGTATTTGCTGTACCTTAGAGTGAATTTTAAAAACATGATATGTTTTTTTCTTGTCTCGTGGATCTTATCTATTTTCTTGAAGTCCTAGAATTTTTCTGTGGAAGGACACTGAGAGACAGTGTCCTAAATAATGTGCAGAGCTGTATCCCAAAATGGCTTAATTGTTTAATGTCTACTGAAATGTAAATGAAGCTTATGAGAGCACTAAGAGATTCATCTATCCATCCAAGGTCAATATATTGAGTAAGGTGCAATTTGCTGGGGGGAGGGGAGGGCTCTTCCAATGAATAATCTTGATTTTCAGAAAAAGGCTTCAGGCTTGTCACCCCTTTCAAGTCCCCATATTTGCATTTGCTGATAATGATGAATGGTTTTGTAGTGCCAAGATGTGACATCTGACTGCTTGATTTTACCATTTCATGTGTGAGACTGACATGCAATGCAGCTGCTCAGACAGTGGGGATGTGACCTGACACTGGCCTTGGAAAATCAGAAAGGATGCTTTTGAAGCCTGCAACAGTTCTGCACTGTATGGACGTTTCAAGAAGCTGAGGGTGGTTGGTTCCAGCAACTAAACCATTAACACTCCATTTTCTATACAGCTTGGCATGTGCTGGCAGCTCTGTCTTTACAAGGGTGGTCAGACATCTCCCAGTTGGAATCTGTGTGTAGGGAGTGCTGTGGAATAAATTCAAAGCAAAATGCATGCACTTCATCTGTTTCACCAGGCTTTCTCCATTTGGGTTTGTTTATTTTTCTCCATTATTTTCCATCATTAACACAAAAGACTAATTATTACTAGAGAAATTGTACAGTTCCCTGGAAATCTTTGCACTCCCAATTCTCTTCCACCCAGCCTAAGCCTAATATAAACCCCATGGAAATTTGGTGCTTTCTCCACCAGGTCTACAAGACTGTGATCACCACTTTGACAAACAGATATTGAAATTGCAACTACCAAGGCTCATCTCACAGGTGGTCAGGTCTTTTCTAACCTTATCCTTTCTTCCCTTCTCTTTCTTTTCCTTATACATTTTCCTAAGTGTTATTTTGATGCTTTTGGATTACTACATTACTGTAGATAATAATAACCAAAATAGCTGCATACCTGCTTTCCATAGCTACCAGATTGTTCTAAAATAAACCCTACACACACACACACACACACACACACACACACACACACACACACACACACACACATATATATATATTTGTAAACACTGATCATTCAGTCACTTCACTCTAATCCACCCCAAGGGATATAAACAGGAACCTGGGTTACCCTCACCTTCATTGGGAGAGCTCATAACAAGGAGAAGGTAGAGAAAAATTCATCCTGCCTTCAGCTTCCTGAAAAATGCAACCCACTATTGGCCAGGAATAACAGTTTTGAGACCTTCAATTCTTGTGTTCTAGTCAGAGGTAGCAAGCAAAGAACTGAATGGGAATTCCAAGAAATTTATTACAACTCAGAGGGAAGTAGGAATATAAGACAGCAAAGTCACAGAAATTTGCCAGACACAGAAAAATTCCTGCAGAAGAAGCTTAGAGACTCTTTCAGCAATTTTCACCAAATTCCATAATCTTCATGTCACTTTATTTTGTTTCAAGAAATGTATTTCAGGAATGCTGCTGCTTCCTTATTGAAGCTGTTTCATACAAGTAGAACTGGTTCAGAATAAAGCAAGATTTTTCTGGGTTGAGTTTGGGCATTTAGCAAGATAGAAAAATGAGAAGTCAGAAGGTTTTCTTGGTTTTAAAAGTTTGATCAATTTTCTAATAATGGCATGTCAAACTTGTAAAATTACACAATTCTGTTTTATGACAGTATTTTCAGCCATTCCAGGCTTAATTCTAGTTAGAATAAAAGTGAGAACAGTTTAGCACACAGAGGTGTATTTCCACAAATCACAGAGCTAGTCCTAGGAAGTATGGGTCTACACATTCACAGAAGCAAAAGCTGGTGCAAATGCAACTGCAAAATAAATACTGGAATATATGGATGTATGGATATTAAAACAAAAGATCCCATAACACAGGCAAACAAATTCTGAGTATGTCTATGGTTTTCTGGTGGATATACTATCTATTACACTAAATGCTTTTTTGAACAGCCACAATCACAGTTGTAAAAGTTTCCTAAGAGCAAAACAAAGGCTCATAATTATCAGAGAACACTTCCAGTATAAGGAATTAATAACACCTTGGTATGAAATATTTGTAGATGCATTTCTCTCAGTTTAACCATCTCCTAACAATGCAGTGGCTCACTCCACATTGGCAGTGTCTCCCCATCCCTATGAGATGCAGCATCAGCTCATTGCACCTGTAGCCTGATTTTGCAGTTTGGCAAACTTTCTCTTTAAAAATAAATAAAATAAAAAAATGAATGGAAGAAGTGTCATCTTGTCACTAATGGTATTTGCGTCATTTTGCAGCTGTGTTGACTTTTAAGTGAGCAGCCAGTGATTTTTGAGTTAGCTAGGTGAAGTGGAAAAATAATGATGGATCCAGCAGTCTTTTGTCACTTTTGGGCCCGGATTTTCCTGATGTCTCTGTGAGTGCTGGCTGTGTACTGCCTGTCTGTAGTGAAAAATAGATTCCAGTTAGGTTCTGCTGGAAGAAAAAATCTGGGCCATTTAGTTTCACATCATTTCCCCTCAATTCCCCTTTATAATGAGTGTTAATAAATAACTTGGGAAAAAGGGTTCATGATCTTTTATCACTCAAATGTGCAACAATGAAAATTAAAATGGAGGAGAAACCGATAAAAAGCCTAATACCTCATAAACATTCTTAACCCAAAACAATGTATAATAGGAAACAGAAGCAGCCCTTAATGGGAAGATTTGGAGGTTGGAGACCAGTCTTGATTAGGCTTTTTTGCCCTAATTTGTTGTACAGCTTATAACATTTCTTTCAAGGCAGAATAATATAGGTCAATAGTTGACTTAAAAATCTTTAACAACTGGGATGATTAGTGATTGAGCAAGAGCCATTAGCCAGTGCACAAACTCGTGCTCTTTCAGACATGAGCTTGTCTTTGGGCAAGGAGCATAAATCTAAAGCTTCAAACTCCATTGTTTGCATAAAATAGATCAATAGTCAGCTCTTCTGAGAGACGCATCGATTTGGTCCAAAGGAAGGAGGGACTGAGGGTCGCAGGCTCTTTTTTGATCTGGTTTTCTCTAGGAAATGCTGTTTATTGCATTGTGTGAGCCTGCCTCCCTGATGGACTCTGCTACCCAATTTTAACCAGATTTGAGAAAGATTTCAGCCAGTGTAGAGGATGTTAAAGATATTGGAGTTTGACAATTTCTGTGAAAACAAGAGGTGTAGTTTGGAAGCATGAGTGAGGATGCCAGGTACTACCTGCTTGCACAACAAAAACTTCTCCAAAGCTCTTGGGGCACATTTCCTGATTTGTCCATCCATGGGCAGCTGCTCATAGCCCTTGTTTGGCTTGAGCTCAGGCCATTGCTCAGCCTAAGTTTTCATTGCATGCAATACTAGGCAATAATGAGCATGAGAAGCTGACTTCTCAGGGCCCTAACATTCCTTTTGTCATCAAAGGAGAAAATTTCCTTTTCCTGTCCTATCTTGCTCGTTTTGGGTCTAAGCAATTTGGAGATTTTTGGCTACAGTATTAAGGCCAAGGAACTCTACATTGGCTGAAGTGTTGGGACGACACGGAAATACGGATGATGCGTGTTCATTTACTCTCCTGTTTCCTCATGTCCTTCTCTCTACCTCCAAGAAGAGAGGAAACTCCACCTCTTTACCTCACATAATCCAAGAGCAGAGGGCATTTCTCCCCTTCTGGCCAAAATGAAAAATGAAATAGGTAACCATAATTCTATCTCTGCACTGTCCCAGCTTTCCCAGTATTTCCACTTTCCAATGAGTAGATGACTTGAACCAAAGCTCTCTTTGGCAAGCAGTGACTTCCCATGACCTGTTTTTTCCTGCAAACCATCAAACCATGAGCTTTTGGACAGAGGAAAATATATACACAAGACAAAGGAAAGTATATAAGGTGGTGCAATTGTTTTTTTAGGACAATTTAAAGGCAGCACCCAGGTGGAAGAAAGGCGTGGGGGATGATGAAGTGTAATTTTTGTGTTAATAATCACACACAGTTTTCTTCTGCAATCTTCCTCCTGCCATTTCCCTCTTTAAATGTGAAACTGGGCAAAAAGATTTTGATGTTGCTTTTATCTGCACGTGGTGGGAAAGGCAGTAGGAGGAGAGACAGCTCAGCTCCACACTGGAGCACCTCTCCTGCCCTGCATACTGGGGAGGGAGGCAGGAAGATGCTCACAATTAGCAATGAACATTATCATCAGGCAAGTGATTTATAAATATTCCATGAGACAGGGCCCTGGATTGCACAAGCAACAGCAAATATTGTAGCAGATTTATTAGTGGAGCATGAAACATTTATATTTTTCAGATGACAGGACAGATGATGACTGTGTTATGCTAGCAGGCAGGATGAACCTCATTCGAAAAGTGCCTTGTAGGTGATGGGTGGATATGACAGCAAGATGAATTAAGGTCTTTGAGCATCAAGGTGGTGTGATAGACCCTGGGAATTGAAAGCTAAACACCAGTGGTATCCTTCAGAAAGCTCAGCTGAGCTTTCTTTGTGTAAGCTGAGGTACAGCCATGATAATTGTGCTGGCCCAGTGACATTGGCAGGGATTGAATCTTCCTGTCATCTTTCAGTGGGGTGGTTTACTGGAATAAAGGTTTAGTGCTTCAAATTAGGGTTCCAGTTAGGAAGAGATTGAGAGAAACTTGTGTTCCCCAAAGATCAGGACTTCACAAAAGGGGTACCTTGAAAGGGTTTTGAGACAGTGACAACTTCCTTTTCTACTGTTCATTAAATGCATTGCAGCCCAAACATGTCAAAGAGCTGGACTGTGGTGGCTTCTGTACAAAAAGCTGATGGAGGAGAATTGCTGAATAAGATCTGACTTGGAGCTGCAGTCCAGGTAGCACTAAAGAGGTAAGTAATTATAGAAAATATGTCACTTTAAGGCTTTTGGAGTTACTAGTGCTTAATTACACCATGTCAGTCCTCAGAGGGACAGGAAAAGGCCATGGAGTAGAATCAAACAGGACTTTCCCTTCAGCCATCAACTGCTCAGAGGGAGAGACTGGCATCTTTATCTCTTCTGCACTTTTAATCCCCTTCTAGATTTTGCCATTTTGAGCTGACACATTTTGTGACATAAGCATATTTCCAGATGACAGATCTTCCTACCTTTCACTCTGTTACCACATTTAAATACATTTCCTTGGAGCAGCCCAGTATGTGAATGAATTTCATGGCTCCTTTCAAATGTATATGCAGGTGGATCAAAACAGTGCTTGAGATGGCAGCTAGGCTGACTTATACCCTGGGAATGTGTCCCCTGTGAAACTTCACTCTATACATCAACATCATCTGCCTTTCATACTCAGGTACTTTGAACTCAGCCACATCCTGACAAATTGCAATGTCTCCTTCCCACAGAGAAGGGAGGAGGTTGTGCACCTAGATGCACTTTTTCTATTTTTTTCTCAAACATCAAACAAATTTTGTCCTTTTTTATGGTATTCACCAATTATAAAAACTATAGTGTTTTTATAGATTCACTAACTCTGCATAATAAAAAAAATTAAAATAAAATCCAAAGCCAAAATCTGATGCTTTCCCCCACTTTTTATTTTGCAGGTATATAACATTGTCCATAGTTGTTTTAGTCAGGCTTAAACTAATTCATGCCAGTGTCTGACCTTCTTTCCATTTCACTGAAGAATGAGTTGCTGTTATACACTATAGTAAGTCAATTCAAATTTGTCTAGTTCCACTGAGACACTCATTTATCTCCCCTCCGAGAAGCCACAATCATTCATAACCAGCACTAAAGGGTTGTATCTTCATTTTACCAATGATCTGAGCTTCATGATGAATATTCTTATTGCTGGGAGACTTGAGGAGATAATGGGAAGCCTGCAGGACTTGAGCAGACTCCCTGTCCTTCACCAATACTATGGAGTGTCTGTGTTGGCTGCAAGCAAGCTGTGAGCCCTTGAGATTTAGCCTATTTCCATTTTCAGGCTTGTTGGCTCCAGCTGCAAGCATTGCTGAGCTAGTAGGAGAAAAAAAATATTGGAAAATGTTAGAAAAATCTGTGTTCCAGGTTAAGAATGGGACAAAGGTTTAGTCTCAACAAGAACTTGCGGATTAAAAAAAAAAAAAATTCTAAATTATGACTTAAAATAATTGGTTCACCCCTGAGAGGTCATGCAGGCAAGGCTGTCTCTTGGCACAGAGCTTCTCCCTGCCATGCCTGCTGTCCTGGAGCATCTCTGGCATTCTGCAGTGGCCTCCATCTGCAGTCTGTCCCCATTTCTCTGGCTGACCACTGCAAAGAGACCTGAGCAGAGCTAAAGTGTTCCCCAGGAGAAATTGTCCTTCACCTTTGTGACTACTAACAGGCAATACTTCCCCTCCTTCAAGCAAACCTGGAATTTCTGGCACAGAAGAACAATGTTTCTTGGGTTTTATTTTAGGTCTATTATGTATTATATCATCCTGTGGTTTTGGGCCTGTGCCCTCCCTCCTCACTCAAGACATGAGGATCTCTTGCTTGTCCTACATTTCTTAGTCAAGCTGAATGTTATAGGAAGAAATAACTTCTTTTAATTTTGAACATTTGGGAGAATTGGAAGAAAAGCAATGAACTTTTGGTGTTCATTTCCCTGTGGAGAGTGTGGCATTGTGAGTAGTGCTTATGGATTCATTCATGTGGCTTAATTGATCCTCCTGGACAATGGATGAAATCCTGATTTTAGTCATTTTTTCAGCAAGATGTAAAATAATTTTGTGTGCTTTTGAGGAGTGTTTAAACAGTTGGATGAAAGGGCACTGATGGCTAAAATGGGTTTGCTTGAATCTGCCTAGTGCAGGATGCTCAGTGCAATCTCAATTGCCTTTTGTGCCTGGCACAATGCACTCCCTATTTATTTGCTCATACCAGGAAATCTGGGAGTAGAAGTTACATGTTTGGCAGCAAGTAGGTCTCACAGGAGTTTGGATGTCAGAGCAGAATGGGCTTTCATTGAGTAATGGAGAGGAAAAAGGGAATGAAGTCCTAAAAAGGTATTTTATGAAATTCTTCCCATGAACATTGTGTTATTAGAGTAGCTAGTGAGTTAAAACAACATTTGAAATCCCAACAAGCCAAGGAAGATCATAAAACTGCAAGGAGCAGGCTAAACAGCACACAGCACACAAACACTGTAAATTAAGACAAAGCAAATGACTGTAAATGCCAGCAGTCCCTAAAACATTAGGGACTAATTTCTAACAAACCATTAGCTGCACAGGGAATTGTCAAACATTATTAAATATAATCTGCTGCATCTGCTTTATTATAGAATTCATTTGGCACATATGCTATTTATGCTGTACACTACTATTTTTTGGTATATGTAGTGCTTTTTTCTTTAATCCTTACACACCACCCCAGCATAGTACAGCAAGTGAATTTGGATTTATTTCACTTCTGCTGTAGGAACTCAGTTTGTGTGTCCTCATTCACATATATGTGGACCAGCTTCCCTCCTGCCCCAGACCTCCTCCCACAAGCAGCTGCACTTGAATGTTTCTGCTGTAGAATCAGCATCCAGCCCTCAGAAATGCTCTTTCAGCTGCCTAATGCTGTGAATGCATGTGTGGAGAACATGGTTTGCAGCTTTGCAGGAATACTGTTGCCATCAATATCTTTGTGCCATTAATATTTAAATGGACCCATGCTCTGAATTGTACTGGGGTTTTCTTTTGAGCTACTATTCAAGGAGTAGGTGATATCCTGTAAGCACTGCTATCAACCCCATCAGCCAGCCAATGCTGTAATCTGGATCAAAAATAATAATGTCATCCATAATGCTGTAAAGATTTATTAGTTGTGACAGATCTATACATTAGCAAATCACTACATGGCCCTGAATGCCAAGTAAACAGAGCCAGTCTCATAAGGAACAGTGCAACCTTTTGGGAAACCTATTAGGGAGTGTTTCACACAGGAGAAATTTGCTCTGAAAATAATCCAGGTGTTTCTGTGTGTTCACAAGTGATGGGTGGCTGTCTGTCCACTCTTGCTCTTCCCAAGTCAGGGTGGGGATGGCTGGTAAACCAGAATGGGCTCTGTAAGTGTTTTCTGGTGCAGTTCTGATTCGTGTTCTGCTGTAGCTTGAATTTGGTTCCTCCTTTTCTTCAACAGAACTTCAGGATAACTCACATTGTAATTTTTTTGGGAAAAGGTCCCAGTTAGAACAACTTTTCAGCTTAATTTGACTCCTCCACTACAATTTTTGATTATGTCCATTCCTGTGTTGGCAGTAAGGTGATCTTTCCTGATACTCATTTTGACAGCTTTTACCAGTTGGATGTACAACACATAAAGTCAGAATTTTCTTTGTCATTATAAAGTTTTAAAAATATGATTAAACTAATTAAAAATGCAGGCTTACATTTATGCTTATCTCTTTCTCTAGATGATCCCTAGACACTGGCCTTCACTTGCCAAAGTTTTAAACAAGCTGCATACTCTTTTCCTCAAGCTTGGGGTGAACTCACTGTGAACATCCACCAACATTTATCCCTTTCCCATACTCTAAATGGATCTGTGTTTTTCTGAGAGTTATCATAATCCCAACAGTGTATGACTGTTGGAGGAATAAGGTAGAACTGAGGGCTTATCCCTGGACCTTTAATTTTTAGTCACTAAGCTGGTGCCAGGATATGGAAGTCTCAAACTGTCAGCTATCAGTTTTTGAACAGCTGATTTTTTTATGGTCTTCAGGGAGTATCAGCCTTTGCCAAGCATTTGTGTAGGGAATGGGAAAGTAAAAAAGCTGAGGATCATCTGGTGATCCAATTTGTCAAAGATTCAAAAAATTGATTTTGACTAATTTTATACTTTGGAGAGAACAAGAAGCAATTCCTATTCACCGATGTCCTGTTTTGTCTTTTAAAATAATAGAAAAGATTTTATTAAAAAACAAACAAAAAAAAAATAAAAGCTTAGATACGTGTGAAGAACACTGAAATTCTCTCCCTCCATTTTTTGAATGTGAGTTTAATAAGATGTTTGAGATTTTGGGTTGGACTTGAGCTGAGACAGAAGGTGAAGTATTGAATCCTCCATTCTCTGCAGACTGAGGGATCTGTTTTCTTCCTGGGAAAAAGTTTCATTGTCAAAGTCATCACTCTCCTGGTGGTCTATTGATCCAGGCTGACCATGTCCTGGACAGCTTGAAAAATACAACAGGAGCAGATGAACAGGTTTACAGCCTGCTCTTTCTCCTGAAACATGCAATTTCTGGAGCTTTAATGGAAAATATGTTAGGAAAATATTTTTTGTAGTACTCATAGGTATAGAGCCCCTGATGTTTTGGGGGGAATGTATCATAAGTTATGAATTGCACCTCTGAGGCAAAATCCAAGCACTAAAATCCTCTTTTTAAATATGAGAAAGTGAGAGCAGGGTTTGTGTAAGGACTTCTGTCTGCCCAGTGATGGAGCTCAGGACTGAACCTTGTCTGCTGCTCACTCTCCAGGTACAGAGCTGCCTTTTCTAGCTGTCCCACACACAGAATCTTACCACCGTTCGGGAACCTTAATTGAGGTCACATGTAACAATTGACAAATTTCCTGCTTAGCAGTGGAATATGAGAATATAGAGGAGTGTTGAATATCTTCTGCACCTTTACTAACTGTGTATTAAAATATATAAAGAGCAGACAAATTGTTTCTACAGGTAATTATAATTGAGATAGGAAGATTTTTTCAGAGGATCTAACTATCTAAAATACTGGGATATTAGGAAAAAAAGGTCAGGAAAATTATGACATGAGACCAAAGCAGCAATTTGTTCCCAATATTATGACTGGACAGAGGCCATGTTAACTTATGCAACAGACATAAGCTGAAACAGAATAAATTGAGCCTGGACATTGGGATAAACCATTGGGGAGAGCAAATTACAGCAACAGGTTACCTGAAGAGGCTGTTCTGTCCTTAGAGGTTTGCAATCATGACTAGATGAAACCTTGAGCAACCTGCTCTCATCTCACAGCTGCCTCAACTGTCCCATTATCCCATGGAAATGGGATTCACTCCAACCAAGAGGCCAACGTGGGACATAGAAGTGTGGGGGTATTTTTCAACAGGAGAGTGAGGATCTGACAGGAATTATTCAGCAACTTCACAGCAGAGCTAGGATGCAAGTAAAGAAACCATGACTTGGACTTTGCTGATCAGCTTGTCAGCATTACAAAACCAATCTTTGTTTTCCCTCCAGAAGAGACTTCAGGTCAAAGAAAACATTTTGGCTTTGCTTTGTCATTCTCTTGCTATAGTAAAAGCAGGGCAACCCTGATGAAGGGGAGAAAAGATGAGGAGGACTCCATAATATCAGAAGGCTAATTAATCACTTTATTATACTATATTATTCTATAGTATATTATACTGGATTTGCACAAGCACTCAACTCAACTGCACAGAATCTTGTGACTGTCTGCTGACTGCACACGTGCCTGGCCCTGATAGGCCAAGGAAAAAAACCACTACCACTCTGGGTAAACAATTTCCATATTACATTCTACTTTTGCACAAACACAGGTGCAGAAAATGAGATAAGAATTGTTTTTTGTTTCTCTGAGGTTCTTCGCTGCAATTCCCAGAAACGTCCTTGGGAAGTTGTGCCTTGCTTTTCTTTGTGAAGGGAAATGTGGCCACTTCTTTTCCCTCCCCTTGTGAAGAGCCGAGAGAGCAGGATGTGAGCTGTGTTCCGAATTAGAAGAGGATGCTCATATAGACCAGTACACACATTTCTAGATACATTCTTCTATACCAGGCCTTGGTATCTTGCTTCCAAGCACTGCTTGCTCTGCCAGCAGGGTGGGGTTGATACTGTACCAATATCCCCCCATGGCAGCCTCTATGGCTGGACCATCAAATCAGTGACACAGAACCACTAGAAAAATCATCAATCTTTCTCCACAGTGACACATCTCCCACCAAGATACCTGGGCAAGGCACTGCTGAGAATCAAAGTTACAGAAGGTGGGGTTTTTGTTGCAGACATCTTCTATGAAAAATCCTTTCCTTAGGATTTTTCCTCCTGAGAAGCTGAGAGGCCTCAGGAACAAAATGTAAACAATGGTTATCTGCTGCTGTGGAATGCAACAGGTGCATCTGTGATTGGTCCATGTTGGATGTTTGTAATTAATGGCCAATCACAGTCAGCTGGCTTGGACTCTGTCTGAGACAAAAGCTTTTGTTATCATTCTTTCCTATTCTATTCTTAGCTATCCTTCTGATGAAATCCTTTTCTTCTATTCTTTTAGTATAGTTTTAATATAATATATATCATAAAATAATAAATCAAGCCTTCTGAAACATAGAGTCAAATCCTTGTCTCTGCCCTCAGCCCGAGACCCCTGTGAACACGGTCACAGGTTTTTTGCTGCAGTTGCTGTTTATGTTTGCTTTTTTATACTTTTTTTTTTTTTATGCTGGTTTGTGGTTTTGTTTGGTTTTTCTTTTTCAAACAGGTCCTGCTGTTCATATATGCTTAGGTTACTATTTTGCTCTTTTGTGCACTGGTTCATGGAATTGTAGAATCATAAATGGTTTGGGTTGGAAGGGACCTTAAAGATCATCCAGCTCATCTTCCACCAAACCAGATTGCTCAGAGCCCCTTCCAGCCTGGCCTTGAACACTCCCAGGGATGGGGGAGCCACAGCTGCTCTGGAAAACCTGTGCCAGTGGCTCACCACCCTCACAGTAAAGAATTTCTTCCTTACATCCCACTGAAAAATCCTCTATTTCAGTTTACAGCTGTTATCCCGTGTTCCTCTTGTAAAATATATCTCTGGAAACAGATAATGGGCTAGGACTAAAAAAGAAAACCTTTAAAGCCTGGATCCAAGGCAACAAAAATGGTACTTACACATTCCTATAATGAGGTCATTTCATGAGAAATCCCCCAGCTCCAAACTCTAAGAGAACTGTGTGTAGCCAGGGCTGAAATCCAGATCTGAGTTCTCCACTCTGAGCTCACCTCTAAGTATTAACAACCCTTTGCTGGATTAATAAACATGTCAGTGCAGGAATCTTGTTCTCATTGTACTTATTTTCTGACCTGTCTGTTTTAGCACATAACTTGGAAAAAAAAATATTCTAGTTTTACTTATTGTAGTATTTGGAAGTTCTGAAAAATTGCCTGCCACTAGAGGTTATTCAAATTCTGGTCTTGATGTATTAGCCTAGACAGTTTTAAAGCCATATCTACAGCGAGTAGTTAGCCATACTGCTGAACAGACATTTTTTTAAATGAACTACAAAGAATAGTCTATTGTGGTTAGCTTATTTTATTTACAGCATTTCACACGGTGTGAACATTAAAAATTTACAGAGTAATATTGATTTGCAGCTTCATCAAACCATTTCTACCCAAACTACAGACCCGAACTGTTTCAGGAAAGGTGCCTCATTCAAATGGTTATTTGTGCTGCTCTGAGGGCTCTGCTCTGCCAGGCAGCCATAAATTCATCTCCTGGCAGAAAGTTAAAGAGGAGGCTCAGAAAGTAAATAATTGCCAGGAAGCATCAGGAAAGGAGTCTGCTAGTGGATGTGGGAGAGGAGGAGGAAACTGGTGTGGCTGGGAAGGGTTTAATAAATGAGTTTTCAGTGGGTTCCCCAGCCTGCAGGGACGCAGGGTGGCACTGTTGTCAGCCACATGGCTGGCTCCAAAGCATCACCCATCCGCAGCTGGTGAGAAAGAATTTTTGTCATTTCTGTCACTCTCCAGGTTAAAAAAATGCTAACAAATTTGAATAGACCAGAAAACCAAATGGCGCTGGGTAAATGGCACACAGTTTTTTGCACTGACACTTCTGCCTGACAAGTGAGTCACAAAATAAGAAAAGGGAAAAAACAAACAAAAAAACTCTCTAAAAATCCAGAAAGCCAAGGAAATCCAAGTAACAAACAAAAAAATCCCACAAAAACAAAAATGTGAGTGATGGAAGTAAAGATGCCCTTCTCAACCCCATTAATGGGAACTTAATTAGGAGTAAAATTCATGAAAGACATAGGAAATGTGATCTTTTATCCCATTGGAGAAAACTGGGCTGCTTCAAGTCTGTGGGAGAGCTAGGTGAGATTTGAATGTGAAAAGATACATCTCCATCAGGAAAGATATATTGAAAACATCTGGTGAAATTCTTTGGTCAGTAATCTGTATGTCTTGAAAAATTATATGTAGAACCCTTTTGGTCCCCTTTGTACAAAACACGTGGAATTAAATTGTATTTCATGCCAATGTAGTAAACTAGGTTATCCAGCTTTCAGTCTCTCTGCTCACAGGTTCTGCTCAAGCTTTGGAGCTCAATATCCAGAATTTTAAAAGAAATTGAACTGTCAGGATGACCAGACTTCACTTGTCAAGACAAAGGAGATGAAGTTCCAGATATTTTGGAAGTACTAACCTAATTCTGCTGCTGCTAGCATAAGTTGGGTTCGTTTGTGGGGTTTTTGTTTCGTTTTTATTTTTTTGTTTGTTTGCTTGGTTGATTTGGGTTTTTTTTCCATGCTACTATAACCCAAACAATTTTACAGTAAAACTTTCAGATTTTCACCAAGGTAAGTTACAGCAGGATTGAATTTATCCTATTTAACTCACTACTGATACTAATTTACCAGTACAGCAAGGGCCAGAATTACACTTAATTCATTTGAAAGCATCCAGAGCAGGAGGGGTGAAAAAATGAAGAGAGGATTTGGTATCTCAGTCTAATACTTCTGAAAAAAAGCACATTAAAAGAAAATCTGGTAAGAGCAGACAAAACGTAGCTTGAAGTCTGTGGGTCAAATCCAACAAAGACCTGGACAACTGTGAAAGTTACACTGCAAGCTGTGAGGGGCTGAAGAGAGATTTCTGAGTAATTTGCAGCCATCTGAATGCATGGATTTCTCCCTGGAAGGACAAGTAGCAACAAGAACAGGCAAAGACAGTGTCTGGTCTCTGTGGCATCACCTCCCCTTCCATGGGCTGGCTGTGGGGGCTCAGCATGGGGGGCTCTGTGCTGGGGGCTGTGAGAGAGGCAGCGAGCAGGAGAACATGTCAGTGCTGGTTTACAGCAGCCTCTTGTGCTGTTTTGAGGCCTTTGTCCACTGTCTAAATTACTCATGTGGGTTACTCAACAGCTTGTGGGCAGATCTGAGGACACTCAGGCTCTTCAAGTAAATGTAGGTGATTGAGCCCATCAGTATAATCCATTACCTTCCCCAGCCTAATCTTTTAAGTCTCTGGTAATTTTTTTTTTTTTTTCATTGGCAAAGTAACTCCAGCACCCACAGTTTTGCTCTAGGGGATATATATAAGGAAGGAAAATTGTTCTTGTGAACACAGAATTGCTTTGGTCCATAAAATGGGGCATCCCAGAAAGGATTCATTATTTGTAATGGTCTTATAAGTGATAGTGAGATAAAAGCAATGTGAGATTTGAAACAACATGAGTGTTTTAAGGAGAGATCTGAGTGACAGGAGACAGTGAAAATACCTTCCTTCCCTTTGCTGGCATTTCAGTGTGTTCATTGAATCAAAAACATATTTACACTGGGGAGAAGGAAAGGAAAGGAAAGGAAAGGAAAGGAAAGGAAAGGAAAGGAAAGGAAAGGAAAGGAAAGGAAAGGAAAGGAAAGGAAAGGAAAGGAAAGGAAAGGAAAGGAAAGGAAAGGAAAGGAAAGGAAAGGAAAGGAAAGGAAAGGAAAGGAAAGGAAAGGAAAGGAAAGGAAAGGAAAGGAAAGGAAAGGAAACTTGGTCATAATCTAGTTAACTGCTGCCAAAATTAATGGCAAAGATCTTGTTCAATGTTATTAGGCAGAATCAACCTTCTAGTGAGAGCATGCTATGGACCTGGGGTTTGCCTGCAGTCCCACTCCCAAAGATGTAAAGTGGGGCTGCGTAATGAAAATGCAGGTCATATCACTGGGAAAATGATGCAGGAGGCAGTTGCATCTCTTCCTAATTCCAATTCTTTATATTTTACAAAGACCTTTCTTAATGGTGCAGTTTTTTGCTACCTTGTCATACAAACTGCTAAAGGAGGGAGGGGGAAGAAGACAGTTCATTCCAGAAGTAGGTCCACTGGAGAAGTATTTAGGTTTTATAAATAGGTCTATAAATAATACATTTCTATTTCTGCTGCTTTTATTGCTATTGATATGCAATATAGTCCTCTGGGCTTAAAACTGCAGATATTTTTTTATTACTAGAGGTCGTTACCATGTTGCATTGTACAAACAACACACTGCATTCACCTCAGCAAATGTTTATTTTTGCATGCCTCAGTGCCTGCCTTGAAACAGCAGTGCATTGGGTGTTATCCATCTCTTCTACCTGTCCTTAGATTTTGCTAAGTGCATACTTTTATGGATCAGTTGAAAAGCCCCAATCACTCTGTAATTTAAGATTTTATGCCTGAATGCTGGATGTCATCTTAATAAGTGTGGTGGTGTGTGTGTGAGTGTCAGGAGGTATAAAAGGAAATCATGCTTTGTTTCTGTGATGGATTTCTGTGACTATTTCATGATACTGTCTGTACTTTGCTAATTGAATAGGGATTATTTTGGAATGAGGAAATCTGTAGCTGCGGAATAAGATTCAGTCAATGCAATTAAAATGTTAACATGGATTGCTGTTAAAGATGCAATTCACTTTTTCTCATTGTGTGTAGAAAGGGCTGGGGTGGGTGGTTGGTCAGCTGCTGGGTTTTATTTTCTTCCAGCTTACAGCATGGCATACCATTAAGTCTTCAATAATTACCTTTCTGGAGCTTGTTTTAATTGTATCATTATACATGTCAAATCACCAAATGAGACCCAAGGCTGCTTGCATGCTGCTGTGTAACCACCCAGCACAAACTTGCAGCCTCCCTCAAGATATTTATGTGCTGGTTTCTGAATTTTGCCATGTGATGCCTAACACATGCACAAACAGCCATGCTGCAAAATTGCTCTGAAGACACAGAGCTTGGATGTTTATGGGGTAGAAAATCACGCTCTGTGTTCCCCCAGGTGCTGAGTCTGAGCCAGGTGGAAGATGGGGTGCAAACCTGTGCATTGGGTATCCCAAGTTATTGTGACATCACAGAAACAGAGAGCAAGGCTGTGGTTGAGTCCAGCACTTCCAAACCTATTGAGTGGTCATGTCTGGAAGGTGGTGGAAACCAAAGAGATGTGCCAATGCAGGCCATGAAACCCTGAGACTACACCACCACTTCCAAGCAGGGTCTAATGAAATGAAAAGTGCTTCCCTTCTCCCTTTTCATCACCTCTGTCACATCATCCGGCAGAGATCAACCCCTCGCTCACAGAAAGGTTTCTCCTAAAATGTATTAACCTCATCTCTCTCTCGTGTCAGCACTCTAATTGAGACTTAATGTATTTACCTCTGTTTTTGGCACCCTCCCTCCCTCTCCCCTTTCATGGGTACTGGGTTGGATTAGCATCCATAAGCACGGTGCCCTTTCCTGCACATGTCAGACGGGCAGAGCGCTGTCAGTGGGACCCATCATTTAACCACTGGTGTTCTGGATCATTAGCACAGTGCGACAGCTTCACCCTCCATCCTGGTGCTTCCCTTTAAGTAGATTTCCCTGCATAAGTCTCATTTTCAAAACGATGGCTTAAGTGCACATGTTAATTGCGAGATTTAATTATATGGTGGCGAAGTTGTGAAATTTTCCTCCTAATTAACAAGGGAAAACTTGGCTCAGGAGAAAGAGTATAATGGGGAAATGCCTTTTGCATTTCATCATTACCAATTCCTGCATGTGGCTGTTGCAGTGGTGCATGCCCTGCATCATTGGCTTCCCTGGGTGAGGATGGATCAGGTGCAGGTGAAGGCACTGACAGGTACCTGAAAGGAAAGCAGCGGTACCAGAGCTGGAGGTGAGCACAGCTTTGGCACTACAAAACACAAATATCCAGAGAGCTTCTGGGAGCTTCTTTTCACAGCCATGTTGACCTGAAGCAAGCAGGGTGAGGCCAAATCAATTTTACACTGAGGTTTCTTTCCAAATTGGCATCAAGAGATTCAGTTCATATTCATATCCAGGCTTCAGGAACTACATCCCAGCATTAGATGGGAATTAGAGACGCAGACAAAAAGATGCTTCTCCCATATGATGAGACTCTGTTTCTATTTTCACAGATCTGCCTGCCCCCTAATGTGCTTTTTCCAAGGTGGGACAACCTGTTTGCTCTCATCCTGTTTTGTTTTTTTTTTTCTTTTTCTTTTTTCTTTTAAATTTTCTTGTTCCAGGAACAGGTGAAATATTTAGCCTTTCTGTTAACTCTCTTTTCTCTTTCCTTTCCCCAGGGCAGACTCTTGGAGAAGGTGTTCTGGCTGGGAGAATGAGCAGAGCCCACGTCAGTCCCAGTGAATGCAAATTAAAGAATATGAGGTGGTTAATGCCTTCTTTTGGGTAAGGCTCTCTCACAAGCCCATCCTAATCAAGCTGAAGGGGTACAAAGGTTCACATCAAGACTACCTCTCTCCTCTGCCTATTGCTTGTTCTCGCTTCCTTTACCCTTTGTCATTGCATTACGCCATGGGTTTTTATTTACCCTGATTGCCTCTGGTGCTAAATGGCTGATGCCCTCAGGCTTTTGAAGCACTCAGCTCTTCCCAGCAGCTTTGGCTCCTTCTGCCCACGTCACTCCTCCCAGGGCTCCCAAATCCCACTTGTCAGTAGAAGAAACGTCTCAGGCCTGGCAATCACCTTTCAGCAAAGGAAGAGTGCCTCTGGGAATTCCTGGGAGACCAGGAAGGAGGAGGGCTGTGGCGACAGCCTACAGCTCAGTGTGACGGAATTCATCTTGTTTAACTTTAGAGACCCCATACAAGTTGAAATTGCCATGTTTCAGGATTTCCAGATATCTGGTTTGAACACAACTTCTAACATATAAAAACACGTTAGTTTTGTTTTGTGTTTGTTTTAAATCAGAAATTGCATTGTAGTGTATAATGCAACGTCCTTCATAAAACTAGCATTTAAATCTTTGATTTTGACCTGATCCAAAAAATTTGGATTTTTTTCCTCTGACCTTTTGACGAATTCAAAGCACACGCAGGGAAAGTCCTGAGAGTAGCGGTGCATTCTTTTCATTCATCATGCAGTCACCTTATCTGACATTAGAATTTCATGTGCTTTTTCTTTAAGGCACACTGCTGGAATACATAATTCCGTACTCTCCGACTTCAGATAATGAATAATCATTTTCATGGATCAACCTAATTGGGTAGCTGAGAGTGTTGCCTACAACAGAGTGAAGAAATGTATGTATTCACAGTCAGACAACTGTTCATTAGGGGCCTGACCTTGGAGCCATTATTCATACTGAGTGCTACTCACTAGAGGAGATACTCCTATTGTCTTCAGCACGCATATTACTACATAAAATATCATCTGCCAATGTTATGACTTCCTTAACATCCCAATATTTTCCACCTACAATGACACCTGGTGTAAATTATGCACGCAAATTTTTGACGGGAAGGCAGCGCTGGCAGAGGTGCTGAGCATTTTATCACATCTACAGGAATAATCCCCCCTGATGCAGCAAGCCCATTCCCACCTAGAGCTCAGATAATCACTACTGGCCTTGGGTATTCTCCCAGTCTGTTGCTGTGTGATTTAAAGTTTGTTTGCTTTAACCCTCTTGGGGAAACCTGTCTGACCCTGTGCTGCAGGAGGAAATGGCCTGGCCATGCTGCAGCTGCCGGGGTAGGTACAGCAGCTGGGGGCCCGTTAACACATTAAAATGCACTAATGCAATTGCAAGCAGTTGTTTCACCAGCCCCTCAGGGATGATGGATTTGAATTGCAGATTCTTGTTTTCTTCTCTGGGTCTCTCTGTGTTTTTTCTGTCCATTTTTCCTCCTCTTATCCAGGACATTAAAGTCCCTCTCCCACCCAGCCTGGTCAGGCTGAGTGCTGTGTGTGTCCTGCACACTGACCACGTGCCACACAACCCTGAGTAAGTACAAAACTCTGGAAAGGGATGCTTGGGACCAAGCTGGTACTTCCAGGACAGTTCATGCACCTGTTTGTGCCCTTTCCTGTGGGAATTGATAGGGAATGGGCTGCATTATTGGGTCGCCTCCCTCCTTGCTGTGTTGGTAGTCAGTCACTCTTCTGCTGCAGCAGAGAACAAATAAAAGTTGTTTATCACCAGACACCCATGTAGCAGATCATCACATCATTTTTGGATTTCCCGGTGAATCCTTTCAATGGTAGGAGTGCTGGAGGTTCCTTTCTCACAGACCACACCAAGGTGAGAGGTCAATCTAACATGGAAGAAGAAGTTGTGTTTCAGGGATAGATAATCCTTTGAAGGGTTGGGATATTCAGGTTTTCTCTTCATTTTGCCACAGACTGCCTCCAGGACCTTAAATAAATCACTGATCTACTGCCCTGCCTTAGTGCCATATGACATACTTGAGACCTGTATGCCCTGACAGAATATTTCCTGCTCTATCTCTGCTCTGTCTTGCCCTTTTCCATGGTTCAACCCAGCTGGAAATGAAGTACTTTGCAATTGCATGCTCACTCCCCTCCTCTCCAGCGAGATAAAGAGAAGAATCTAAAAAGATAAAAGGTGGGCTGAGATAGAGAAACTTATTAATTGAAATAAAGTAAAAAGCAACCATCTCCATCATCAGTAGCACAGTAATGAAAAGGTGAGAGTAACAAAACCCAAAAGAAACAAGTGATGCACAATACAACTGCTCATTCCCTCCTGGCTGAAGCCCAGCTCATCCTTGAGCAGCATTTCTCCCCCTTTCCAGCTAACTCCTTCCAGTTTATATACTGGACATGATATCTTATGGTATGGAATACCCCTTAGGCTGTTTCAGGTCAGCTGTCCCAGCTGTGCTCCCTCCCAGATTTTTTGGCAGCTCCTCACTGACAGGGCATGAAACACTGAAAATTCCTTATAGTCAAGGAATATAGTCACAAATGGTCACTACTTAGCAGCAAATAAAACAGCAGTCTCTTATCAACATTATTCTCATACTAAATCTAAGGCACAGCTGCTTAGAAGAAGAAAAAGTGACCCTATCCCAGCCAAAATGAGGATACCTTTTAAAAGAAGCCTGTGCTAGCAAAACTGCTCTGCACCCAGTGCTGGGACAGCCAGGCCCCTGCCTTGCCTTGCTCTGCTGTGCCCCAGACAGCAATAACCAGGCAGGCCCTGTATTTGTTTAATGCTTTGCTGTGTGACAGCTTTTCGATAGAGGGAAGCTTTGTGGGAGCAGTAGAGGTAATGAGCTCATGTATTGGCTTAATGTATCAGGCAAGAACATTCCCCAGTACACGGCACCTTCTAACCGTGAGCCATTTGTGAGTGCTGGAGATGCTATCTGCTGCCAGCAAAGTGGGCTCTGCTTTAATATGTGAGGCATGTGCCGCTGTCAGGTTTTGTCAAAGAAAGGATGGCTTATCTTATCTTGTGATCGGGCAGCTCTGAATGAAGCCATGGCACAGAGTGGTGACAGTGACACTGGAGGTGAGCTCCAAACTGTAGGGGGATAGAACATAAGTAAATAAAGGTAGTATAGAAAGTAATCTAACCCCCCCAAAGACTTGCAGCTGAGTCAATTACTAAGGATTAGGAGTAGGCCTGATGTTAACAGGCCACACCCGTATCCTGTATTTATAACACAGAAGAGTGTTATAAAAGAGTGGATTGGTTGGTTGAAGAGAACTGGAGTCAGCTGGCTGCTGTGAAGCCAACGAAGAGTCAGTGCCTGGAGGAGATGCCTACAAAAAGCATCAAGGAGTTATGAAACTCTGGCAATATGGAACTGTTGCAATGCAATGACAATAGAACCCTTGTACTATAATGACAACACCAGGCAGCTTTTCCAGGGAGAGCAGCTGCAAGGGGTTTGTGTCAAGCAGATCGTCTCCCCTCTCTTCTTTCTCCAGTGAGGAGCTGCCCAAGGAAATATGTTAAAATTGTTTTTACTGTAGTTATGTACAGGATCTAGTGCCATTGAGTGTGTGTATAAGTGTAGGGTGACCAGATGTGGAAACCCAGGGCACCAGGAATATTTCTTTGTCAGCTCTGGGGTGCCCTGACCCCCAGGAGAGCACTGACTTTGACCCTCATTAATGGAGGAAATTTCCTAGACTTCAAGATAGCCTAGAATCCACAAAAGTGTGCAATAGATTATAAAGAGTAGGGTAGGTGTATCGCTTGGTGGGAAATTTAGGGTTTGGGATTTTTAGTATGTTGCGGATGGAAGCAAGATGGAGGGCACAGGGTGCTGTCCTGGATTTCTTCTTCATGCTTCTTCTTCCTTCCTCTTCATGGGTTTGGGTGGCACTCTGTAACTGGGTAGAAAAGCCTGCATTGCAGTTCTTTGGGATCAGATATTGGGTTAAAAGGGAAAATAATCTAGGTGTCAGCTCTTAATTGGATAGTTTAGTCTTAAAAGACCTTGTAACAAGAGATTGTTGGCCATTTTGGGCCTTCTAATGAGAAGCTGCCAAACTCACAGTAGAGTGTTTTACTGATAAGAAATAATAAACACCTGAGTCTCAACATGAAATACCATCTCAAGTGCCTTCAATCCAGAGCCAGAGAAGCCCACAACTGGTACAGCCACAATCAGATAGCAGGGAAGAGGCCCTGTGGCCAAAGAGGAGTAACATTGGAGGACTAGCTCCCAGGCCCCTGTGAAGCTCTCACTAGCCGCTGGTGTTATTCAGGTTTCTGCTGTGTCTGATGAGAGCAAGACCAGAAACGTATTTCCACAGTCCAGGAATTATACTGGCAGGATTTTCAAGCCCATCAATGTCTATGTTATCTCTAGAAGCTTGGGCTTAAGCATTTCTCTCCTGGCTTTTGCCAAAGTCAGTACACCAGTGCTCTAAACTCTATTTCATGGGCAATCTGGTGAAGCTTTTGGGCCTGATGTTTGTTTGATGATGATCTGCCTAAACTGGAAGTGATCAGGAGGTCAATAACAATTGGTATACTGTTAAAATCCATCTGGTCTGGATGGGTCAGGCATCTATTCAGATATTCTCTGGGGCACTGGAAATCTGCCTTTTATTTGAGAGCATCAGGCTATCAGGAGCAGCTTATCCTGGCCAGGATCCTCCTACTGTCCCACTCTGGAATCAGGCAGATCTTGTGTAATGTGATATCCTCAGTATCTTCTCTCTTGTAATTCTTATCTCTTTTAAAGGTTTTCTCTCTGAAACACAGGTTTATCTGAATTTTACCCCAGGATAAGACCTCAATATTCTCCTTGGCTACAGAGGCTCAAGGGCAGCCCAGCACTCCTTTCCCAGCTGAGCTCTCAGCACCTTTCAGATGCTCCTTTCTCATGTTGAGAGCGAGACAGAAAGTGATTGTGAGAATTGTCTCAGCCCCATTCATCTGAGAAGGGCTCTCTGTCAGGGTTGTGATTTTCCTGATTCCTTTCCCATAGTGCTGGCAGTGATACAAAAGAGGAAAAACCACACACCAGCTCTGTGTCTAAAAAGAGCTGTTGTTGTACGGCAGCCCTGTGATGACTTACTGCCAACAGACGTGAGTTTACCATAGATCTACTGTAGGTCAAAAGTGCAAAAACATATCTCGTTAATATTTAAAGATGCTTAGCACAAAAGCATGCATAATTAAACAGCACATCAGAGCTGATAATTCCAAATAATCTGTCTTCTGAAAAGGGATTTTTATAATTTGTTAACTGGTTTGAAATCCGCAGCTTAGCAGCAGGAGTGTGTTTGCATTGCAAAATGAATAATTTTAAATGTTGGGCTGTGTCCACTCTATCTGAGAAAAAAAGAGACCTAGCATGAGAGAGGATTTTTAAACAGGCACATAAGCGTGGATTCAGCATTGCCCAAAGCTCTCTGTCTGCCTGAGATATATGTCTCATTTTTTAAAAGCAAAACTATATTCCTACCAGGTGTTGCATTGCTTTCTGTCTCAGGATATTTTCATAGTCCACAAGGAGTTCATTGATATTAGCCATGTCTTTCTCCAGATAACTCAATGGTGAAGTAATGCCTATAAAAATAATGATCTATTAGTTCGTGGAAAAAGTGTCATATGAGACAAATGTGAAAATATTAATGGTGTCAGGTACAAAATACTATATGCTGTGAGATTTTCATTACATCCAAAAGACTATTGGAACACATTTTCTGCCTGGGTGCTAAAAATCTATGAGGAAAGAAAATGTGCTTATGATCCTTTGCAAATCATGCTTTTCAGAATGGCTAAAATACAAATTGATATGTAATCACAGCTATACTTTAATGTAAGATCAAAAAATGTCAAGTGTTCAGGGCACATGCAGATCATTAATCACACAGGAGGTTTATTCACAAGGCAAATCTAAAAAACCCCTATTTTATAGGTTTCACTGAAGTTATTTCTGGAAGTTACTGAAGTTGTCACAGTCTTGTTTACATGAGACAGTGCTGGGACAGCAAATCCCAAAAGGCACAGCTTTCCTGTGGTGAGGCTGCATCAGCTGTTATAAATCCAGGACCTGGAGCTTTGCCTTAACTCCCTGCCACAAATGTTTTTTTCTCTTTAGGCTGGTTGGGGGTGGTCAGGGACATTCATTGGAAACTGTCACATAAGTGTCCTGCTCAGTGCTGTGGTTTGTGTATCCATCCAGCACCTCATTGTCATAAGGAGCTGAATTGAAGGCTAAACTGGATGTGCTGAGTTCTGCTATGAAGTGGCCAACACTGGCAATGGAGAGAGAGAGAGAGGGGAAGGAGACAGTGGGGGTTTGCTCTCATCACTGGAGAATGCAGTCCAGAGAGGTGTATTCAGGAGGTCTGTCCTGGATGTGGCAGCGTCCAGAGTGAATTTACAATCAATGCAATCTCTAAATGCATCTGACCACAGGTGAATGTCTGGCAGGGCTGCTGTACTCAAATTTAACAGGCAGTCAGGGAAGAGACGTGAGCAGCCACACCACAGCTGTCTGTGAGGGCTGACTGGTGTCACACCTGGCTCTTCTCTAGCTGTATTGGGAGCCCTCAGTATAAAGGTAATCCTAAGAGGTCATAATTTTCTTGAAATTAAATGTTCCAGTTATCTATCTGAATATAGTCCAGAGGGACATTAAGGCTAAGTCATGAAATAGAATTAGTTAAATAACTAGCACTTGCATGTATAAAGGGAAAAAAAAAATGGGGCTAATTTGACCATCTGACTTGGCTCCTTTGGAACCAGAAGAGGAATAGATCAAGGCAGCTGAGGCCCCTGTAATCATGCTGTGTTTGTTCCAGAGGTTTATTTTGTACTCGATTTTTTTCTGGTTCCCAGTGGCTCAATGTCCTCAACTGGATTCAAGGCTCCCCAAAGGACTATGTGCAAGCCAAGATGTTCCCATCATGGAGCACATCAGTAGCACACATGGCAGCTTTCCTCCAGAAAGGATTTGATGTGAATGAATCAAAACTGCTCTATGAACAGGATCAGCCTGGACTACACAGGGCCAAACAGGGCATTCACTTCAAAACAGCACCATGGCTTGGAGCTCATCACAGATGCAGACACAGACTGGTTTCTCACCTTCAGCATCTGGGCACAGGGGACTGTGCATGGCGGTGATGAAGCCCATGTGACTCAATGTGAAACTTTTGACTCTGCCAAAAAACTGCAGTGGTCCCAAATGTGCACCATCCAAGTTTAACTTATGGAGAATATGCATTTTATAGACTGGCTGTGAGGAAGAGACAAGCCTTTCCATCCAGCCACTGTAATTTATTTTTCCTCTAATTCCTTGTCTGTTGTCTCTGAGTTGGATGCTCTGGGAAGCCAATGACTAGTTTGACTGCTAATAATAAGGCCCTTCAGACTGGCCACAGAGGGATAATCAGAGGCTGCATAATGTGGCATGTACCTCTTTTCTTTTTGAGCTGCTGCTGATATTTTCCCATTAGCAAGTCACAGAGTGCTGATGAAGGACAAGGAGGACCCAGAGAGCTGCAGCCTGCCAGCCTGTCCACAGTGCTTGGCAAGGTCATGGAGCAGATTATCTTAAGTGCCATCACACAGCACCTACTGATGCCTAAAGAGGCTATTTGGAACAGAGGCTAGGCAGTGTTAAAGGATAAAGTAGGTATTTATTAAAAAGGCCTTCAAAGGATACACCTTGGGCAGTACAAGAGCCCAGCTGAGGCTCGACCCAAGATGGATGACTGGTCATGAATTTTCACACTTTTATAAGTTTTGGTCCATTTACATATTAGGGTTAATTGTCCAATTATAGCTTCAGGTTATGAAGTGCCATCCATCCAGTTTGCTCTCCTCAATTCACCGTTGTTTATACTTTTTTGGGCCTGAAGCTGCAACAGCATCCTTGGTTCTTGGGCTGGAAAGGGATTGTGTTATCTAACTAAGATGTGAAAGAGGATTTACTAATACATTGTAATATGTACTAATACATATGAAGTTCAGAGTAGCATCTTAATGCACTACAGAATCTGGAGAATATGAAAGCTAAAACTTAAGGCATCACTACAGGGCAACTGTGGGTGTGGGTCTGTAGTGACACCCAGGCAGGTGCAAAGGAGAGCAGCTTCATTGCAAAAACCAGGCCTTTTTTATGTTATTAGGCCTTTATCAGTTACACAGTGTTAAATCTTAACAAAGATAATTCAGCCAACCATCAAACACCCATCATACACCATGATGTGAACATGTAATGGTGATAGAACTTCTTTTTCTACCTCTAAGTCCCTTTCCCTTGGTCCTGTTCTACTTAGCCAAAGTAACAGGCCTGAGCTGTGATTTTACAAGGCCTTCCCTTTGTAAGGTTTTACCTGTTGCAACAGAGAGCCATGGGATGACACCCAGCCAGCAAGGGTTTAGGAAAGGCAGGTGCTGCCAGTCCAACCAGTTTTCCAAAACATTCCCTGGAGAAGCTGCATCCAATGGCTGGGACAGGTTCACTCTCAGCTGGATTCAGAACTGACTGGACAGTCAGAGATGGGTGGTGAACAGTGCTGCATCCAGTTTGTGCCTGATCACTGGTGGTGTCTCCCAGGATCACTGTGTCCCAATCCTGTTTAACATCTCTTTTGGTGACTTGAATGAGGAGATGGAGTCACCATTAGCAAATTCACAGCCTACACCAAGCTGGGCAGGAGTGTTGATCTGCTGGGGGTAGGAAGGCTCTGCAGAGGGACCTGACAGATCATACATACTGCATGACTTCTAATCTAGATGGTGCTTTCTGCCTGCTGTCAAAATTTACTTCCCATGGTGCAGTAAACTTCAGCTCCAAGATTGCAAAAGCTCTCACTCTGGGCTGCTGTGACCCTCTCCTCCTCACTGAAATGTGCTGTGTGATTTAATTAACAAAGCACCAAGAAAGAATATTACAGGTTGGAATGAGTTTTATTCCAGAGTTTACCTATCCAAAATGATTAATGCATTCTTCATAACTTCAAAGATTTCCCATCTCTTCAGAAGGAGGGGGTTTCTTCAAAGCTTTCAGGCAGATAGTCTCTCTTTTGAGTTGATGAAGGCATGGTCCCAGTGGAGATTTTACATTGCCAGTATGTACCCCTTCAAAGATTTCACTGTTGGCATGCTGTATTTGAAGATTTCCTGCCCTTTGTTACCCATTCATTTCATTTTGCAAAAAAAAAAAAAAAGCAAGCATATCTTTGGGGTCTCCTTCAAAGAAATTTCACATCACACCCCTGAACCCTGGAGAAGAACAGCACACACCACATTTTGGGGTTTGCTGTAGTGTAATTAGCATCTCTAAGGAAAAGAGCTGCCCTTTACTAGAAGATTTGTTTTTCTTACTGGGAATTGTCTTTGATGTGCTTTGATTCAATTGCCAGATAATTTTTTCAGATTAAATGCTGAACAATGACTCCTCAGCAAGTTCATCATTCAGCTGGAATGTTTTTGGATCAAGGAGACACCCACCGATAAATCTAGAAGGATTTAAAAGTGTTTGCAAGAATATCAGAGAAAAATATTTTAGGATTTTTAGATGCAAAAATAAATGCTCCTCAGATGGAGAGACTGCAGGAACAGCGGATAAGTTGTTGCCTGTTTGTGGAAAAAGTTGTACAACAATATATTAACTCCTGGAGACCATATTTTAAAAGTTTGCAAGGAGTGCTAAAACTTATAGCCGCTTCATTTCCACTACTCAGTCCTATCAATATAGTTCAAAGTAGACCTGAGAAAGATAGAGTTCTTCTAATGGTTTAATCAATTTATGAACACTGCTTTTACTCCTATTTCCCCCTGTGGAATAAATTGTTAATTAATGTGAGTCAGAAACATATGAAAAAACAGTCCCAGCCTCTACAGGCTGCTGAGCAAAAGACGTAACTTTTGAAAATGTACATAGTCTATGGAAACAGGTAGAGTTGAGACTCTGGAGCATAATCAGAGGTGCTACATCCCAACAAGCAGTAGTGTTCTGTTGTTTAGAATGCCTTTTCTTTCTAGTTGTCCTTTGTGTTGCCCAGTGAGTGCATTCATCAGCTCTTCATGGCTCAGTAATTCATGAAATTCTCTTTCCATTAAAAATAAATACTGCATTTTATATCCTCGAGATGGACCCCATATTTGATTGTCTTTTCCATGGCTGTGTATATTGAAAACTATAAAATTATAATACAACTATTAATCCCCTGTATCTGCTTGTACCTAATTTTTATTAAAAATGTATTGTGCTCCAGCTGGCTCATAAATTACAATGTGGTAAAAAGGCTCCAGTTGGATTACTTCTGAAGGAGAACATATTGAAATAAAGAAAGGCTTACTGATTAATATTTTGACTTTATATACAGTGTTACTAAGGTAGCAGCTTGATTACCATAGAAAAGAATTTGTAGTTAACTATATTGCAGATCTGGTGAATGTAACAATGTGAAGCTTGAGGAAAGTGGCATTTACCAAAGAAAACACATTATCATCACTGATCAAATCTTTCAAGTCATCTTCTCCTTTTATGAATGACATAAAAAAACTTACTTTGTTTCAGCAGTAAATTAATGCATTTATAGGAATGTGGCAGAACCTGGAATCACATACCATCTGTTCCCTGTCTCTCAATTGCTACCACTGATTGGTTTTGATAGCCTCTCTAAAAAAGGCCTAGAAATAGCTGAAATAGCTTTGTCTTTAGTTTTAATACCATGAGAAGCAAAATTGCTTAATTATGTCTCATTTGGGAAGTAATGGGAAAGGAGAAATGAGAATATTTGGCTTAGAAGCAGCTAGGGGCCTACTTTCCCATTTTGTAGCCTTAACAGCACAATTTTGGGGGTAAAACGTGTAGATTAAAAAACACACCATGGAGTTCAGTGAGTGTACTCAGAAATTTCAGTTGAGAGTTTAATTATTCCAATTCCCACTTGCTGCCAAAACCAAGAACACAAGTTAAATTCATAGAGTGCATCCAGTCCTTAAACTGGGGTCTGTGACTGCTCATAGGGGAAAGAGGTTACTTGAAAAATGAGCTGCTGTCTATAGGTAACTGGGGACTATGTGGGCTTGGACACAGCCCCCATGAGGCTTGGTAGTTTCATTTTCCATCCCGAAAGTTTGGTTTCAAACTTTTATTTTACATAAAAAACCCTCTAAAGTTGTTTTCTGAACCAGCCGTTTGCTTTTTTTTTGTCTGTCTCACATTTTCCCCCACATGCACTCCAGGCTATGCTCCACTTTCATCAATAAGACAACAGAGAAGGTGAATGTTTTCTTACATTGTGAGTTAAATGAGAATAAACCCCCATTATTGTCTGTACTTTATCCCTGAAGTTTTGCCAATAATGATGTTGGCTTTATTAGCTGTGTAGGATTGAAGATGCTGTCACGGTGTCAGACCACCTACCAAGATGCAGGACTGCAGATGTTTTGAATTTTCCAGTTAATTGTCTTGTCCTTTCTGGTCAGCCAAAGACTCATGAGAACACTATCAAACAATAAAAAATAAATGGAGTATTGGAAACAACAGTGGCAGCTGCATAACCTAGAAAGAAAAGCTTATTTAATGTCTGCTTTCCACAATGTTTTGGGGCAGCCAAACCAGGAGATTTACATATGCTCTCTAAAGATGTCAGTGTAGGAACATGAGCATTATCTTTGATGTACCATAATGCTGACAGACAAAATATACACATGATAACACTACTTTAGAGAGTAAAGTGGTGTTCTGTTTGATCACAGGTATTTACTGCCAGATGTAAAGCCCAATTTATTCCCTTCTTTATCTGACAACAAAGAAGTAGCACACAGAGTTTAATAAGGCGTGAATACTGAGTAGTGAAACAAATAAAAATAATATTATAATATTTTGATGCCTTGCAATATTCCTGACCTTTCTGTCCCCTTAAGCTGACCTGTACGTGTGGCACCTGGGTGAAACACACAACACAGGATATGGCCTCACACCACATCTGAGCTGGAAAAAGTAATTTATTTGCATTTGTGAGTATCTTCCATTTTTTCACTCATTATGTTCTATTTTTACAGGCAAATCCTCTGTAGTTTCTGCCCTTGGTTGCTAAGAGTGTCTGAACAATGACTGGCTATGGCATCTTGCTCACGTCTGCTCACAGCCCTTTCTGGTCCTGGGACTGTGGAAAATGGAGAGCAAACAGACATGCATCAATTAATATGAGAGCCTGCCACTGCAGCAAATCCAGCTGAGTGGGGCTATTAGAGGAAAACATTAAGAAAACAATTCCAGTGATTGGACCATTTAGTTTTTTATTCCTTTCAGAATTTTCACTGCAATGCCTCCCTCTTGCCTCTACTTTGGGGTTTTTTTTTTTCCTCTGTCCAAAAGTGAAACACAAGACATTGAGACCTCAGCTCCTGTGAGAAAAGAGAGTTATGAGTAAAGGCTAAAAGTACTTTTATTTCTAAGGAACAGAGTGGGAAACATATCCCACACTAAGAGGATACTTCTTGGGATTTAAATCCTCTTGGAGTTTAAAATTCACTTTAGGTTTAGATTTTAATTTTTATATATAATTTTCTTGAAATTGAGAAATTGCTCCAATGAACAAAAAGGAGACTAAGTCTCCTAATTCTGTGAATTCTGTGAATGAACAAAAAGGAGACTAGCTTTAGCTAAATATATATTACTTTGGATTTTTTGAATGCCTACTGAGAAAACTATTTCACGAAAATTGTGGGAAAGATAATGATACACTCAGCTGAGGAAATTCCCATCAAAGACCTCTGAGGGTGCTGATTTTAATTATTTATTATATATTTATTCTTAGTAGTTATTATTTATATTATTTATTACTGTCAGTGCTTTCTAGTGTACTCTCATCTTCATAAGTCAGCAAAAGCATGGCACAGACACAGGGCTTGGGATTCTCACACCCCTTTACCAGTTTATTCTTCCTGGACACCACCAAATTTTCTGGTTAATTCCCACATGTTGTACAGCCCCTGGAGGGGCTGAACTCTATTAAAGAAGAACCAAGAGGAGTTTCTTCAGCATAATCCACCTTATTCATTCAGCAGCATCATCCTGTAGGCAGGTGTGGTGCCTAGCAGTTACTTGTGCTGGGATTTGAGGCGCTTTGATGTGTCTAACTCAATAATCAGCATTGTCTTGGCTTGTGGGGACACTCTTTTTTCTTCTCCCCAAAATTAATTTTACAGCAGCCAGATATCAAGGCCAGAAGTTCCCTGTATTTGATGCTTTTCAACATATGCAAGCCTGCAAATGTGTAATGAAATATGGCACCTGTGGAATTTGTAGCAGTATTAAAAAGGGTGAAATATTAAACAGGAGAAAGAAATCAGTAGCTGTGTGCATTCATTATTGCTTTACTAAAAAGTGTCCTAAGGGATTTCAAGCATGTAATTCTAGATCTGTGTGGATGAACAATCCCTGGGGACAGAAGCTGAATGATTCCTAAATATGCTGGAATCTTGCAATCAACTCTTTCATTGATTCACTGTTGGGATGGGCCAGGCTCACTCTGGAGGAGCCCTTGCTGTGTGATCTGTAGTTCAAGGGTCTCTGGGAGATTTTGGGACTGTACCTTTTAGCTCCTGCTTTGTGCTTTGGAGGTGCACAAAGGCTGAGCACACTCAGAGCTTCCTGAAGCACCCTGGGCTGTGTCCTGCCCACCTGGATTGATGGAGCCATTAGGCCTGAATGGACGGACTGTGATGATTCCATTCGGACCGACCCCATTCCAATGACATTGTCTCTTACAATTCCATTAACATCAGAGCTGTTACAACCTCAGTGACAGATTATTATTTCTTTTAAAAAAGGAAAAGGAAATTAACACAATATATTGAATTGCCCTGAATTGAGACAATAAATAATGGAATGTACCAGACACTAACCTCTTCCTTCTGTAATTCCAGGAGGAAAAATAGACATATTTACCACAAAGTTGATGACATATGTAGCACTTACATTAAAATATGTGGCAAATCCTTATAACATATGGGTAGAATTATAAAACTGGCTAGGTTTCATATTGACTGCAATTTAACTTCAGGTGTAGAATCAGACAGAAAGTATCTGTCTACATCTATCTAGCAATGCTCATTGCTGTAGTCACTGAGCAAAATACACTGCTAAGTCCTCTATAATGGAAGAAACAAATTTAAATAGCTAAGTTTTTCAGAAGACACACACAACCAGTGGCAAAATGAAGTGCGACCTCTACATGAATATTTGTGTGGATAGAGGAAGGGCTGCTTGAGGGCATAACCTGAGGAGCTCCATTCCCCAAATGAAACATGCCATACTGGAAGATCTCCTAGGAAAATATTTTTGTCCAAAAATATTTTTTGACTAAGTTTTTTATTATAAATCACAGTCTCTGACAGATCCACACCCATGATTCATCTGATCCTGAAGGGAATCTGCATAGCTCCATTGCAATTAAGTAGTATGGTCTGTGCTTATGTGTGCAATTTGTTTTGTCTGAAGAGTTTGATGTTAAACCAGCACGGTGGTCCTTGAACTTCTTGCTGGGCTCAGCTTCAGAATGAATGTAGTGAACTTGGATGGTTCAGTTTGGAGTTATTCTTGTTTATGTTATTCCCATTTACTATCCAGAACCTCAAGATACATTTATTGGAGGCACAAGCACACATTTGTGCAATGATACCAAGAGGGACTTTGACTTCCATCTCCATAATGGTTAGTCCTGGTTTTCCAGCCCTTTGACTGCTTCCTATGCATTTGTGGTGTGGCAGATTGCCATCTGTTGCATTCAGAGATGGTGAGGTTCTTTTTCTTCAAGTTCCTAATTTCCAGTGTGCACTGCTTTGGAAATCAGTGGATCTATTGCAATTCCCTGTCCTTTACAGTAAGAAATCGGAAAAAGGAATAACAAGGACATTCCTACAATGTAAAGGTGAATTCAAAACCCGTTTCACAAACCCTTTTTATTCAATGGAGAGATCTGCTTACTGCAGTGTCAGAGAGCAGACAATCAGATGTGGCTTTGGGCCTGAGAGCACCAGATATGATGGAAATGTGAAGTTTCCATCTGCTGCTGGAACTCCTCAGCTTTTTCAACCCTTCCTTGTTAACAGATTTTCTGATTGAATGACTGTCCCCAAAGTAAGTTCTATGGACCTTGAGTCTTTGACTCTTAATACTTTCTGCAGATATTTTCTTTATGCTGGTGGATGGATGCTCAGGGAAGTTTCCTCTGCAAATATCTCACTCTCAAGTCCAGCATTTCTGTGTCTGAAGCCAGAGTCCATCCAGCTTCTCACAATGCCAGAACATTTGCACACCCTGGAAGTGGATCTGTTTGAAATGTGATTAGGCTCATAATGGGAAGTGAGTTTAAGCTTTAATTAGAATGAGAACTTCTTTTTTTTCTAATCTTTCAGGAGTGCTCTGGGCAGCTCTGCCTATCTGCACACGTATCTATTTCCCTTTGTTTGCTTTAAATATGCACAGGGTCTGCACACAGTTGTGGGTACCAGAGGGGAAATCAGTGTGATGCAGTGAGAGAGGGCAGCAGACATTCCCTGCTCCCAGGTCTGGTATCCCCTGTGCCATCATGAAATCCCTGCTCGCAGAAGAGAGCAAGGTGGGACAAGGCAAGAGCCTGATGGGAGAAGTGATGGCAATTCTGCTGGAATTCAAGTGCTGTCACCTATGAGGTGTTAACACAAAGCTAAAGCAACAGCCTGATATTTTACAAGAGCAAAGTTTGATCCTGAAGGGGAAAAAAAACCAGTAGCACAGAGTTACCATTCTGTCTTCAACCTGCTCATATCTGCATTTTGTCTTTACTGTTTCCACAGATTCACCTCTGCAGCTGTGGAAAGAATTAAAATTACTGGAATGCTTGTGGATGGCGGCTTTCCTCATAGTGTCTGTAGGCTGCAGTCGAGTCTTACCACAGAGACAGCAGCGGGGTTAGTGCTAGCTATAGATCTGCAAAGCCTTTCTTGGTAATATTCACCTTTGATACCCTTAAGCTGCCTTTGCAGAGCTTTTGCTGTCGTTGTATAATCTCAGAAATGGTCCATTGCACACTAAGACCATTATTTTAGCCTCCTCAGGTACTACAAGTAGCAATGGGAGTTTTCCCCATCCCTTAATTCACACAGTGGAGGAGTTTTATTTTACTGTAAATTGTCTTTTTCATAGGTTAGATGATTTTGCAGCATTATCAGGATACAGGAAATATCACTAAGAAAAGGAAAAGCTCCAGCAATAGGAATTAAAAATCCCAAGCATGAGAAGAGATGACCCACTGAGTTCTGATCAGCAGGGATCTTCACAAATTCACCTTGCCTTGAGGGAAAAAGAGAGATTTACCATTTTCACTTTCCCTTGTGATCTGACCCCATTTGGCTCCTGCCAGGATGAGCTTCCAGCTGCTCACCAGGGCTCATGTTTTGGTCCAAGCACTAAGCTTTTGTTTACTAATAAACATTCATAAATCATTCTGATTTTGAAACAATTTCATACAACTACCAGAATTTTAGTAAGATTTAGACACAATAAGCATTTGAATTTCACTTTAGATCATTTCAAAAGGAGGAGTTTTGTAACATATCCTGTTAGCTTTACAGAGTGTGTTTTTATGTGTTTGTAAAGTTGATTTTATAGCTGATTTTGTAATCAAACACAGGGGTGGGTGAGAAATAATCAGGTTCCATCAGTGTAACTGATCAATTTAAGTATTTCCACTTATAAAGAAATCGGCACGTTCATTTATATATATTGTTAATTATCTTCGCTGTGGTGATCTAAATATTCCTCACAGCTAAATAACTGCAGCATCATGGATTATCCTGAATTTAAAGAAAAAAAAATAAAAATGGAAAAAGACATGCACAAAACATAATGAGATTCTCATGGGTTTAAAAATGTTTCTGCATATTCTATGCTTCTCTAAAGCCATTTAAATGAAAGAACCATTGGGGGGAAAAAAAAGAAAAACTCCTTGCCTTAAAGATGCACACAGACATTAAAACTTATTCCCCATGGAAATTGTGCCTCTAAATGACAATTCACTTTTATGAACAGTTTTATTACAATATAGATTTCCTGCAGCTAATTTCATCAGTTGTCCCATTCTGCTGTTACTTTCCACTGCCTCTCTAACTTCTTGTTATCTAAGTACAGGTACATTAATTGCTATATGATGTAAGAGAGTGGGCTGCATGCCAGAGCCATAAGCAGGGAAGCAGGAAAGCATTCTGCCTGGCAGGTCTCCCTGATGATGCCTGCACCCAGCTGACTGCGTAGCAGTATTTAAGCAATATTTCCATGTGATGGATTAAGTGTCATTGATGGATGTGGGTAATGGAATCTCCTGAGTGTCATTTTAACAAGACATATATGTTGTTGGACGTATTTCACAAGTCTCAGCAATAATGCATTAGTCTCACTGAGAAGGAATAGGTGATTAGTAGCACTAATTAGAAAGTTCTTGGAGACAGACTTTGGTTGATGAAGTATGGTGGGAGCTTTCAGTCATTAACAATACTGCAATGAGCTCAAGGTAGAATCAATCTAGGAGGGTGATTGCACAGATGACAATAAAAATTATACATTCCTTATTAATATATTGATTTGCATTCTAAATTAAGTGATGGCATTTAATAAAGAAGAAAAAGAAAAAAGAAATTTTTTTTTTATTATATTTGCTGTGTGAGTGATGTGTAGTTCACTTTCCAAGTGAGGAGTTTAATCTTCTGTTATCTGCAGCAAGATGTGCATTTATGGTAAAAGAAAAAGAGGAGCACAACAGAGGGAATTACCCAGGAAAGCTCATTATCTTGGATCTGGGTGGGCTGGGAAACCTTTCACAAACATTGCCAGTCATTTCTTTTCTTTCCGTGTGGCAAAAGTGAAGAAGAAATCAATTTCTCATTCTGCAATTTCCATTTCCAATTACCAAAGCTGAGGGAATCTTGGAAATGGATAATATTTATGGTTCCATTCAAAATGTTCACCCATCTGGACCAGTCCTTGCTGGGAAATAGCCCTGAACACAGCCATCAGGAGACCACATGCTGTCTTTGCAGAATTGGGCTGGAGGCAACAGCTTGCTATCTCTGCTTCCAGTCGCACGTGTTAGTGTTGAGTGGCTCAACAACCATTTCATCCCATTAAACCACTCAGACAGTTGTTGGAGCCCCTGCATGGAAAGAAGAGAGGTTGGGATCTGTGGAACCACCCAGCAGCAAAAGCACTTTGTCTCATTTCAGTCAGTGCCCAAACTTGCCATGGGAAGGCCCTTAAACCTTTGGCATTCCAGGGTAGCATCTCTACAAAGCTGCCACCCATATGAGCAGCTATTTCAGCTGTGGAAATGAGGATTTTGGGTCAGTGCCTCCACTGAAGAAAAAAAAAAATCATTCAACAACAACAACAAAAGAAGAAAAAAAAAATAAAAAGAAGGTGTCAGGATCCTCAGGACGGAGATGCACCACAAAGGAACACTGCATGGTGGAGCTTCCTGCATGTGCTTGACTGCCCAATGCAGATACTCTCACTGGGCAAGTGCTTTCACCCCTTCTTATGGACTTGCTGGTTGGTATGTGCAAAGCCATCCCACAGGTGCATAGCATGAGGTTCTGAAATATTTTTCTTCTTTATTGATCAAAAAGATCCCTTTGTGAAGTTTCTGAGTTATCAACTCCACCACAAAGAGGACAACCCTGAGATGCCCAGAATGCAAACCAGAGCAGGGCACAGCAGGGGAGGTGTGGGGGATGTATTTCCACTTCACAAATGGACAAGAAGGGTTACAGTCCAGGCCTGAGCAACTTCCCTGCCTAGAGATGTCGGTGGAGAAGATGCCAGTGCTCCGGGAGTGCACAGGCTGTGTGTGTCTCCAGGCTGGGCAAAGAAGATGAAACCACAAAAGGGTAATACAGCTGTCAGCAGCACCAGAACTTCAGGCAGGACTTAATTCCTGTATGCTCTGTGTGCAGAGCTGTGGGCACCATCAGAAGGGAGCAGTGGGCACCCCAAGGGATTGGTTCCTGATGAGAAGCATCTCTGTTGCACCTCAGAAAATCCTTTGAGAATTGCAGCTGCATCGTTTTCAGCCACCTAAGTCCAAACTGCACAAGAAGTCAGAGGCTCCCCATAGCCTGAAGAAAGGGAGTAGAGGAAGTAGAACTCCTGCTGGCAGTGACACGTAGTGCTAAGAAACGCTGCTTCCATTATGGTGTCACCTCACCTCAAGCCCTTGGCATGTGGGAGCTGATCCAGACTTCATATCTTCAGTGATGCCACACAAGCCCCCCAACTGCCTCGGTAAAGTGCATTTAGGGAGACATCAACCCCTGTGTCTAGCCTATGCTCTCCTTACTAAAATACAGAGTCAGACTCACAAGTACAGTGTCAAAAGCATTTTTAATTATGATATGGCTATGCTTTTGCAGTACTATCCTGCTGAAGCAGCTTGGGACTAATTCTTAAGAAAGGTCTCTTCTGTCTGCCCCTCCTTTTGGAGGTTCAGCTCCTTTTTCTCCTTTGTCTTAGGCTTAGTTGTACCTAACTACTATATAAAATTGTATCAAACTGTTATTTAAATTATTCTCTGAGATTTGGATAGAAGTAGATCATGCACATGCAAAGTGAAGACAGCTCATTTGTGGCCTCCATGCCTCCAAATGTGCAGTAACTCCATGTTCAAGTACTTCCCCAGCAAGCCAGTGTAACTTAACTTCAGACAACATGTGCACATAGAAGGGAACACGTGGGCTGCAGGCAGAATCCTTTAGGTGTGATTCCTTCCTCTGGCAGCAAATTTGGGAACTGATGCAGCCTCAGATCTCAGCCAGAAGCCAAGTTTGGATGTGGCTGGGAGACAATACAGGTGGGATTTTATAAGCTTACCCACAGTGTCTCACTCCAGGCAGAGCAGGATGTGCTGGAAAGGGCTGCTCTAGGCCAGCAGCAGAGCTTGGTACATCGAAACACAAAGGCTGTGGGACTGACACCTGACTCCCCCTTTAGTCTATCTCTGTGTCATGCACACATCTATCACATATATTAGCTCACATTCCATCCTTAAAATTATGTTTGGAGAGGGGGGATAAACAGATAACCTTCATCTCCCTAGGGAAAATTGTGTTTTGGGATAGGTTCTTATTGCCATTATAGCACAAGAGTTCTATTATCATTACATTGCAAGGGTTCCATATTGCTAGAGTTTCATACCTCCTTGATGTTTCTTGTGGGCATCTCCTCTAGGCACTGACTCTTCCTTGTACTCACAGCAGCCAACTGACTCCAGTTCCTCTCTAAATAAACCAACCTACTCTTTTATAACACTATTTTCATTGGTTACAGGTGTGGCCTGGTAAAATCAGGCCTGCTCCTAATCCTTAATAATTGGCTCAGCTGCAACTCCTTAATGGGGTAAGATTACTTTCTATACTACCTTTATTTACTTATATCTTATCCCCCTGCATGTTCTCCCTTAAGCTTCCTTCTTGAAGAAAGCTTCACAGCAGACCATGTATTACCTGCTAAGGTAATAAGAACTCTCAGTGGCACAGGACATCTGGGTCTACAGGCAGGAAAGTGGTAAGCTGGGAAAACAGGTGTCCAGAACTGAAGCTGAGCCTTTCAAGAATTACATTTTTAGCAGATGTAGAGCACTGAGTTCTGCCAGTTGATAATTAGCAGGATGGGCATGAGAAACCTGCCCCATCCATGAGTGCCTTTTGAAGATTCTGCATTTGTGATGAGTTATTCAGATCATTTTGAGACATGACTTTCTTTTTACTGGTTTAAAAAAAAAAAGAAGAAGCAGATGGTTCCTGTTACAAAAAACCCGCACCAAAAAACATCTGCTCAGGGAATTTTTGGAGCCTGTCCCTTGAGTGCCTGACTGCAGACCTGGCAAGCTTTGGTTTTGATGTCTGAAGTTTATGCCATGGTAAGGCATAGAGGTTTAACAAATTACTTTGTGTGCTAGGGAGAAATTAGAGTGCACCCTGCAAGGCAGAAACAGGGTTACTAAGTGTTAGCAAATCCTCTTAAGGAAGCTGAGTCAGAACTGAAAACCTCTCTTTAATCAAAAGATTGCTCCAAATCTTGTCTTGTCCTGAAGATTAGACAGAAATAAAGAGTCTCTGAGGAATTTATCTTATTTTAAATAGAATTCTGCTAAATTTTGGATGCCAGCCCACGCTTAAAAATTAGGAAGCTAATTTCAAGTATCTTTTTAGATATTTTTGTGAGAAATAGAGATGTTTACAGGAACACATTGCATGAGAGGCCTTGCTAAAGGAAGAAAAATATCTTTTCTGAATGCTTTCAAGCATTAAAAAGGAAGGACACCAGTGTGTAGGAAAGTAATGGGAGCTACAAAAAACTTTTATGTTTGAACATAAAGAAGTTATGAGCTTGTTTAAGCATAATGGGTGGTGGTCAGAAGATAAATCATGAAAACCTTGGATAGAGGGAATTTCATAGTGAATTTGTTTCATTGTGTTTATTCTTCTAGTATTCTGTGCAGGAAGGTCAGAAAGGATTTTGGGTGACTTAAGACAGGTTTTTGTCTCTGCTAATTGCTGCTATTTGGCCCTTCAACAGAACTTGATTTTACATGGAGATCCACACTGCATTTTGGCACAAAAGTTATGATGCCCTTATTAATTAATGAATATATGTACTCCATCAAAACAATGCCTTTTGCAAAAAACAGAAAGAGATACTTTTCCAAGTATCTTTACCTCCTCCTCTTTAACCCCTTACCTGGATGTTCAACCACTCTGGGTGTGAATCTGAAACAGGCTGGGATAATTTCCATAGCCAACAGTGATCTATTTCTCTGTGGTTTTCTCTCATACCATACCAAACCAAACACTGAAGAAAGATCAGAGAAGTTGTACCCTCTAACTGTGAGAACTCCTTGTTGGCTGTAAAGGGTTTCAGGCTGGTGACTGCCTCAGACTTGAGTATTTAATTTTTACCTAACTAAAGCTGGAAGATGTAACTCCAGGCTGTGCTGTGTGAGCCTGGCTCTGCCTGCTGGCAGCTTGAAAAGTGACAGGGACAGATGTTGATGCAATGTGTAGCATATGTAGCACAATGTACAACAACAAGTCCATCACCAAGATAGGAAGGAGTGAAATTTTTTACTTGATCTTCCTGTGGAGGGGCTCCTTTCTGCCTTTGATGGACACCAGCTTCCTGGCATTACAGCCAAGGCTGTTATTAACATTTTGATCCTGACTCCTATGCATATTCTTTAGCTTTTTCCTTTTTTTTTTTTGTTTTGGATGAGGCTGTTCTTTTGAAGCACATAATCTGATTTTTTTCCTACTTACCACACTTTGGCTGATGTTCCATAGTAGTCTTGAAGCACACAAATTGGATTTCTTTTTGGCTGAAACTGGACTGGAAGATGCTTTCCAGATGTGCACCAGTAAGCAGCTTCTGAAGGGAAATCCATGCAAGGGCTGCTCAGGATTGAAGACCCTTACACCACATAATGTAGGAATGGGGGCTCAGCACCAGAGGATTTGTTCCCCTCCTGCCAGAGCTCAATCTGCAACTTGACCAGCTGTATTCCTCAGCAAAAAGGTAAAAGAGAAGAGCTCCAGGTATGGCATTACCAGGCAGGACTGATGCTGTTGAGGAGCTGTGTTGGAAAATTTTGCTCAGACACGGCTTGAAGGAAAGAGGCCATGAAAATATACAGCTGATGGAAAAGTAAAAGGCAGCTGTAAGCAACAATTCTCAAGCCTGTTTCCCAGGCATGTTTCTGTAAACAGCAAGCCTGTCTTCAATACCAAGTAAATACCTTGTCCTTGGATAAAGTATAGGAAAGCAAAGTGACAAACATGGAGGCCTTGAGAATCTTTCATATCAGGGTGAGAACAAAAATCTTGGTTTCAATAACAAACCACAGGTATTGAAAACAAAAGGAGGGGTTAATGTGTAATCTGTGACCAATGATGAGCTCGGGTTTTGCAATATGTATGAACTTAATTAACACGGTAATAAAAATGTGCATGGTTGATCAATAAATTGGAGTTCGATGCTGATCAATTAGGATGGGTCAATTCCTTTCACTTCAATATAGCTGTATCTCTTCTAAAGCTCCTACAGTTTACAAACACAATTTATCTGATATGAGCTGTCATGTTTGAGAAGCAGTGAGCCTGTAGTTTACTAAAATCCACCACAGCCAAGACCTTTGCTTTCAGGCAGCACGTGAGCAGAGTTTTCTGTGTCATTTCAACAAAGATCCACTTTTTCATGAAAAGCAAGGAGCTGGTTTTTGACAGCACAAGGCGTGTGGAAAGGTTGGTATATTTCTCCTTGAGTGGAACCTGCTTGCACACTTGATATAAATTTAATCGTTAAACATGCCATTCTTTTTTATTAAAATAATAACATCTTCCAGGCAATTAAGCTGAGTTTCTTGAAACTCAGCAGTTTTATCAGTTTATTTATGGTGACATCAAAGTAGGGGCACTATCATTACAGTCTGTAAATAACCAGGGTTATGTCCTTGATGGGTGAAATATTGGTGTGTTGTATGAGTGGGAGTGTCTGGCTGTTACTCATGGGAGGCTATAAATGGCACAGAAAATAATTATCTTTTTTTTATTTTAAATCTTAGTATTTGTGATAATACAGTCATCCTTTACTGATGGGGTATCTATCAAGATATATGTACTCCATCAAAACAGCACCTTTTGCAAAAACTAGAGAGAGATACTTGGAAAAGTAGCATTCCTTACCTGGATGTTCAACCACTACAGGTGTGAATCTGAAACAGGCTGGTCTTTGGTATTGTCTTCCATAATTCCTCAAACAGAAACTGTAGAAGTCATCAGGCTGCTCAGCCTGGTGGTTCTCTGCATGTTTAACCCCTCAGACAAGTCCGTGCAGAGCAGAAGGACACAGCACAGTCCATTTTCATGCAGTAAGTGCTGGAGAAAGGGTGTCAGGAAACAAAATAAGTGTTTGCTGGTGAAGCCCTTCTGAATTCCACTTCAGTTCAACCCTTCTAGTGTTTTGCCACCCAGCAACAGACCAGATAGCTTTTTGCACATGAGAGGTGTGTAGAAAGGAGGCATTCAAAGGTGACAGCTAGCAGTGGTAGCTCTGCAATTGCTCACTTCTCTGAGCCCAACATATATTTACAGTGACTGCCTCACCTGCAAGGGATGGAGATTTCAGTGCATAACTCTGAGCTCCAGTTGAAAAGGAAGTTCTGCATGAAAACCAAAACATGGTGAGGGAAGATTTTCAGTCAGCCTGGGAATGTGGATCTCTGTTGGAGCTGTTCCACAGGTGCTGCTGGCACCCACACAAAGACATAAAATCCGCCCTGAGTATCTACAACTGCATCTCTAGGACAGAAAACTGTTCCTATGTGGTAACACAAATGGAGCAAAGAAAAATTTCAATTACTGGCCTTGTGCTGATGTGATCTGCCACAGGTATCTGTAGTCACCGTGGAACTGTGTGAAGCTCATCTACTCCTCCTGTGCGCCACACATGTGCAGGAACATTTGTGCTCTCAGTTACCTCATCTGCAAGGATGTCTTAACAACATGCTTTACTTGGCCAGACTCAATAACTAGCCCTCACACTTGCAATTGTTCATCATTTCGGTATTTACTCATTTTTCATCATTTACCTGTGGAGATGAGATGTAAGGGATGGAAATGTGAAATCCATTTGGCAAAATATTCATCCTGCCAACACAGTGTCTGTGAAATTTACACCTATGATGCACTGATGAGTAAAACTCAGATCTTTGTGTGGGAGATGTTCATGGACAAAGGCTGAGGTCAGTGATAGCTTTTCCAGGGATTGGGATATGAGGTTTCTGCCACTCCTTAGCAGACCACCAGCCCATTGTGTGAATATTTGTTTGTGTGTATATTTGTTTGTCCTCTATCCTCCAGTATTTGCAGTTGTACCTGTAGTGAGTGCTTCATTTTAGCATTTCTCCAAATACTAAATGTCCTGACCAAGTGGCACTGACACAGCTGAGCCTGCCACAGAATCGCCTGCACTTTGTAGAGGTTTGTAAATTGCTTGTGTTATTATTCCTTCCTTTCTGACCTCTTTCCCTATATTTTAGTTCTCATTCAGCTGTTCTTACACAATGACATGTGCTAAGTGTTCCCTTCAGCATGTGAATGTCAGGATAACCTGAGGTTAAATTATAGCTTGCAAAAGGGGAGCCTTGAACCATGTGACTTTGTGTTTCCATTTCTCCCTTGCTGGGGTGGGGGTAGGGGGCAGAGGGAGGAGGAAGAGCTTTCGTTTATTTTGCATTTAGCAACATTATCCACATTCCAGCTTTGTGATTTTGCTCTTTATTCACACTCCCACTTAAGGTGTGTGCCATGCTTGTGTGTGTGTTAAACAACATCTGAATAAGTTGGAATACATTAGCATTTTAAGTACCGTGAAAATGTACAGGGGACCATCTGGGACTCTGCAAATTGTAATATGAAGAAACAAGTTGTATTTAAAAGCTGCATTTAATGTTTGGAATAAAATCTGTGTTTTCTTAACAGCTGAGAACAAAACATTTTCTAGAGCAAGGCTGAGCTGCCTGGGCTCTCCCCAGCGGCCCAGGGCTGTGTTAAACAGGGCAGGAGGGTCCCACTTTACATAGATTTCCTCCCTCGATGGGAAGAAAAGTCTTGATGGCTCTTTTTGTTTGCTTATTTTCTCACTCTGGAGGCAATGCTAAGAACTCACGTGCTGTGCTACAGAAAAACCCCAAAGAGCCCAAAACAACAAAAAAATGACTTTTAGAGGAATATATCTGAAAATTCTCAGTACTGCTAATTCCTTTTTTATGGTTCTCTTGCCCATGGCTGCTCATCAAGCCTCTCTACCCTGTCCAGCACATCTGAGGAGTGGGTGCTCTCCTGTGTGCATCCCACTGCTCTCAGAAAATCACTTCTCTGTGCTAGGGATTGATTTTGTCCTGATTTTATTTACCTGCCAAATGAGTGTTTTGCTACTTCACTCAGAATTCCAAGCACAGAAATGGCAGTATTAGAAAAAAAAAAAGACAAGTGAATATTAGACCAGGGTAATGAAGATATTTTTTGCTCCACTGTTTCCTTATGAGCTTTGCCAAAGCTGCATTTCAGGGTAGCTGCTAAGGATCCATTATCCAGCTTGCCTTGGCTAGTGTCAGGGTGAGTTCAGCAAAACTGGTGAGTGTAATGCCCAGATTAATTGAGGATAGGCTGTTCTGCTCATGGTGTTAGATTTACACACAGCTTGGATTATTAACAGACAGAGCATGCTGGAGATAATTGTCTGACACTGAATATGATGAGTGGGGGCTCTGAACATGTTCCTTGTTTCACTCACAATTGATCCCCACAGCGTATGCTGTGAGAATGGAGCTAAGCATGCTGTAGTGCCCTGATAAACTTAATCCCATTAAATTCCCAAGGAATTCCTAAGAAACCTGTAGCACACAGCACATGGCAAGATGGTAAAGCAAGAAAGTTTTAATTTTACTTTACCAGCCTGTAGAGAGCTGGAATAGGTCTTGCAGCTCTTAATATGGCTCTAGCCAAAGAAAACTTTGTACCATGGAGCAGCACTAGATGGTATTGAGGTACATCAAGGTGTGCACAGCGCTAACCTGGCTTTGGATGGATCTGCCCTTGCAAGGGAAGAATTGTGCCCTCTGAAATGGGATTTGTGCTATCCAACAGAGCAAGCAGCTGGGAAGGAAGAGGGGAGATGGACTGACTGTTTCTGACCTGTTTTCCCAGGGCTGAGCTGCTCTAGACACAAATCTAGCCCTGAGGAAGCCTCCAAAAACACCTTCTTCTGTTCCCTTGTGTACGGGCCATACTGTGCTAGTTAAATCTGTGGGGTATAGTTTTATACCAGAAATATGAATACAGGACTGCCAAGAGTAGATCAGAAAACGACAAGATGTTCAGGCTCCTCTTTCTCTTCTAGGTAACAACTGGCTAAATGAGATTGGGAAATCAAGGGTCTTATTGCTTTAAAGCAGAAGAACAGTGTATTCAGGACTACAAACCCTAAATAATGAATAATAAGAATAATGTTATTGAACAGCTGCAGCACTGCAGTGAGTACTTAAATGTCAGCTTTAAAAACCTATATGCCACATATATCTTCTCTCAGAGAGAATATTTACCTTAATGTTCTCTAATGAAAAATATAGCTAAAAGATTTATAATTACAGGGGCACACTTAGAAAAGATTTACAAGTATCAATGTATTTACTGAGCTGAAAGAAAATCCATTAAGTTTTGTCCCCTAAAAGTTGTTGCTGCCTTCCCTGTTCCCAAATAAAATAATATGAGTAGATGTTTTTCCTGTGAGCATTCCTTAAATGCTCATCAGGCATAATCTAAGTGACAGCAGAGCTTCAAGACACAAATCACTCTCATGCACCCTCACACTGGATCATTCATTTAAATATGTACGTGTCTCTTCTTTTCTCTTTTTATAATGATGCCTTTCTGTTGCAAGAAGAAATGTTTGATTGTTCTTTACAGGTAAAAATTTTTACTCCTTTTTAAAAAATCATTAGCATAATAGAAGAGTGACATTTCTCCACTTAAATTATGCACTAATAAGACAGACAATTTTAAAATACATTTTTGCTCTTTTTCTTTTAATGGAAATGTTTTTTTAAAACAAACTGCCTGAACTTAAAGGATGTTATTGCCTCCCTTCCCTAAAAAACCTTCTCTTTACAAGGAAAACTTGAATACAAATGAAATCCTTTAGTCTACAGAGAATGGAGAAAAAATAGATGCATTGAATGAAAATGGGCTGTTAAAGGAAATTAGGAGCATATGCTGCCTTTTGGAAAAGTCTCATGCATTAGTTGTAACTCTTTTAAATCGGCTGATTGTTAGCAGAAGAATGAAATGATGTAGGACCAAGATGCAGAGAGTACAGTCCAAATGCATTGCTATATTCACCAAGTTGGACTTGAAGGGAATAACAAGGCTTATCCTAAATGGAAAACGAGGCAGGAAGGAGCATTTACATGGTCTGGTGTAGAAGGAAAGATGGTATAAATTCTGCTTAGAGGTTAGCCTGTCATTGCCTTAATAACCCAGTTGGTTGGTAAAAGGGAGAAAGCTGTTTTGGCAAACTCTCTACAAGCCCATTGCTCTCAGGAGGGTGGGATGAAAAGCCAAAGGAGACTTTTCTGTGAAATGGGAGCAGCTAATCAATGACTCCATTGCTTGAATGATGTCAGTCACTGGGACCGTGTTCACAGTGGTCCCAGGATGAGGGAAGAGATGACGATCTGACTCCATGTTTCAGAAGGCTTGATTTATTATTTTATGATATATATTACATTAAAACTACACTAGAAGAATAGGAGAAAAGGTTTAATCTCAGAAGGCTGGAATAGAATCAGAAAGAATGATAACAAAGGCAGCTGTCTCAGACTCTCTGTCCAAGCCAGCTGACTGTGATTTGCCATTAATTATAAACATTCAAGATGGGCCAATCGCAGATGCATCTGTTGCATTCCACAGCAGCAGATAACCATTGTTTACATTTTGTCCCTGAGGCCTCTCAGCTTCTCAGGAGGAAAAAATCCTAAGGAAAGGATTTTCATGAAAAGATGTCTGTGACAAGTCACTGATGCAGCACATACATTATCGTGCTTGCAGAGATGCTGTTGTTAAAGTGCTCAATGGAGTTATTAAATGCTGAAGAGAGCCTGCCCCAGCAGTGGATACCTGGCTGGACTCCTCAGAATGTCTTGGCTGTCTCCTCATCCATGTGCCACCCTGGAGCAATGACAAAGCAGCAGGGTGGCAAAGCCCCCTGCCTGCTCCAAGGACTGCTTGGTGTAGAGAAAAAATTCCTTGCATAGGAAGGAAGAAAATGTGGGCAGCCTCTAACTTGATGATTTGTATGAAGGCAGCTAAGGCCCCTGCAGAGACAGGGCTGCTGAGCTGTGGACTAGTCTAGAGTCACTGTGATTAGATACTGAAGACAGTTATATCCATATTTATACACACCAGATTACAGGTGCCTATATCCCACTGGTCCCTCACTCTATTTTGCATCCATCTTCAATTCTCCCCCTCAGGGAGGAGTGCTACATGAGCAAAGCACACAAATCAAAGTTCCCAATGTCTTTCTTTGCATTCACTTGCTCTCCTGATAGCAGCTTTTTCCCTCTCCATGGATCACTTTACTATAATTTAAAGTCATCATACACCATCATCTATTTGCATTCCTGCAGTTTAGTGTCTTTCAGAGGTTGTGTGTAAAGCAGCTTCAATTCACAGGTGTAGTTTAAATAGTTATGGATCAGATCCAACTCTCAGGGACATCCATGGGGACATTTCTGCAAGCTCAATTCATTCTGCAAAAGGCAAATTGCATGGTCAAGAGGAGGGGATGCTGAATGTGATGATTTACCTGTCACTGACCTCAGGACCAAGATATCAGTCTTTATTTTCTTATCTGATGTGGAAACTCTCAGGAGAATTCTGTGATCATCATGATTCCATTCACTTCTCCTTGAAACATGCCACATTAACTTGCAAAGAAGGTACGTGGGCTGGAGATTAAAATGAATTTATAAGGCATCCATACAATATTAGCAGTGGAGGGCACAGTTCTGCTTCTAGTTCAATGACAGCAAAGCTGAGCCTGGTGGGATTATGCTTCAGCACTTCAATATGAAAAGAAGATATACCTAAAATATTTAAAAGTGTTAGTCTAGATTCTGTAGCAAACACGAGTGATTTTATCCAGAGGTTTGCTTCTTGGGAGAAATCCCTCTCCTCGTTCCAAGAAGAAGCAGTGTCTTATAATTAGAAAGCAGCTGACTCTGTCTGTCTAGAGGAGCTAATGTGGTACAACAGCATTTCTGATTGCTTCAGAAGACAGCCAGCAGGATGAGCAGTGAGGTGAGAGCCGGAGCCGTCTGGCTCTCCACAGAGCCAGTCTTTCCTCCAGTGGGAGTGTGAACACAGCCTGGTGTCCTCAGCCTTTTCTGTCTCATTCCTGCAGGATTCCCTGAGCCTGAGGGGCCAGATGCCCTCTGTGTTCCAGGATGGTTAACATGGTTTGTGGCCAGTGACACAGTTAATGCAGTAACTCCATACAGAAAGTTCTTCCCAAGCTGGTCTGTACACAAGCTGCACCACTGCTCTTGGGTTCCAGCATCAATTTCTTCTCCTTTTGCTGTCTGATGCCTCACACTGGGCAGTGTGCTGCACAGACCTTTTCCATGGTTTCAGCTGCCTGTACCCCAAACCCTACCTGCGTGGTGGAAAAGAAAATATTTCCCTGACACATTAAAAATGCAAGATGATGTAGCTAGCAGGCTATATCAGGCAGCTATTTCCTTTAGTTAAGAGGTTGATAAAGAGTAGATTCCCACAGCAAAATATGCATGTTTTCTACAGATTAAATTACACTATATTGGAATATGTTGAGGTCTTTATGCACAAGGTGATGAATCTGCCCTTCCATAAAAACTGAAATAGTGGTACAGGGAATAAATTCTTTTAATTGGATGTTCTCCATATTTGCTAACAGTTGTCTATTGTGTTTTGTTTTTTTAATCCTTGAGAGATCAAGTGTTCCTCAAACATGCTGATTAAAAGGTATTTATCCATCATGGCCCCTCTTTTCCACAGACAGGATTTGCAGTAGCTGCTGCATAGCTCAAGAGCATTTTCTGTCAGCCTGGTACTGAGATTTATTACACTAGTGCCTGGATCTGCATTTGCACAGCCTGGCAGAGAATCAATATGTGCAACCCACCAGCTAGTCATTCCAGTAATTATGATAACCCTGTAGACCAATAAAGTGGGAAGTGTTTTGCTGTTATTGTTTTCTGAGACACCAGAACACATCCTCATCTTTAACGGTGTTTTACAATTATTTGAATAATCAGGAGACTTCCCTGAGAAAGGGCCTGGGAGGAGCACAAAGCAGCCCTGCAGGCTGTGCAGCTCCATGGCTGCACGAGTGGGGTCAGCTCACAGCACAACAGCAAAGCCCTGCAGCTCATTTCTGCAAAGCTTCCAACAATACCCTTGACAGTGGCCAAGCAGCTGCTGTGCAAACTGTAATCCCATCACTGTGCCTTGTGCCTCCTTGCCTGTCTGACACACTCTCCTAGTTAGTCCCTTTTGCCAGATAGGCAGAGTCCTGCTCTCTCTTTGTCCATGCTGGAGCAGAGGGATGTGTCCAGGCTGGGCTTGTGAGGAATTGGAATTCTCTCAGTAATGACACTGCTGCTTCCTAGAATCCCCTGTTCCAGAGGTGGCTGATTCACACTGTAACTCACATGGGAAATGAGGTTCAGACATGTCCTCTGCTGAGCTCTCAGTGCAGCTGGGCTGATAAACGCTGCAGAGCCAGGGGGTATTCACTGGGACTGAGATCTGTGCTGCTGGTGCTTCATCCATGGCCTGTGCAGGCAGGGGCTGGTCTGCATTGGTTATTTTAGCACAGACTAAGTCCTAGGACTGATGGGAACAAATCAGCAAGATTCCCACTGAAATTTGGGAGCTGGTGCAAACTCTGATAAAGCGTTGATGGGACTGAGGGGGCAGTAGTAACTGGAATTATTACTCAAGGATGGGAGAGACTAAAAAGATCTGTGAAAGAGCGCAAAATGTTGGGAGCAGAGAGGAAAGCCCAGCTTCTACAGAGGCTGTGGGAGATAGATGAAAGGGCCAGCTTGACCTGTGTGATCTGCAGGATTTGTTTTTCCAGAAGAGTGAGAAAGAGGGATGAGCTGGTAGAGCTCCTCCAGCACACAGACAAATAGCCTTGCTTGGCAATACTACACCCAAGATGACAGAGCTTGAAGTGCTAAGATAAAACACAGAAACAAGCAATTATGGAACGTGTTGCATTAAAATATCAAACTCCAGTGACAAGTCAGGTGTAGTTCAGTGCCTTCTTGGCCTTTTGATGCACTGTAATTATTGCAGAGAGAAGATAAAAGCATTTCTCAATGGTTGGGGAACAAACGTCTATGAGGCAAGAAATGACACTTCTGCCTTTGGGCCATATTCTTTGCTGCTTCAAGAGGTGAAACATGGTTCAGATAAAGGAACCTCCATCTGTTTCTCCCAACACATTAATCATTTGGCATCTTTGCATGAAAACTGTTAGTACTTTCTCAGGTTTTGGAATATGCTTCTTCCTTCTCTGTGCCCCAGAAAAAAAAAAAAAAAGAAAGAAAGAGAAAGTGGCATCTCACTAGGCAGCAAACAGCACAAAACAGTCTGTGCAGCTGTGAGAGCTGGCTGGGGGAGGATTTGATACCTTCAAGGTAGACTATTGATTTGATGCCTGAATAAACAGAAAAAAAAAAAAAAGAGGTTTGTAACTTTTAATTATCATTTCTAGAGGTATTGAATTGTGAAACCAGTGCTGTTTTGCAGAACTGAAAACACACCCTCCTCTCAAAGTGAAATTTCTTGGAGAAGCTATTTGGTTAGAATGGCACTGGAACAGCCCTGGAACAGCCAGAGAAATAATTATCAACCCTTTTTATTCACTTACAATGACTACAGTAAGTTAAAATGTTGATATTGGTTTTGGTCTCAAGAAGTGTGTATGACTTTATATATATATATATATATATATATAACCTTATAATATAATGTAATATGTATATTATATCTTTTGACAAATATTTGGTAATAATTTTTTTTATTGGCTTGAAATTTTAAACAAGACCATGGTAGATTATTTTATTGACTGATTTTTTTTACCTCCTCTAGTATTCTTTCCATTAGGCAAACAAAACAGATATCTAAGCCAGTGAAATTTATGGTTTTTTGTGGCTGTGCCTTTTTCTCCAGCACAGACAATATCATCCCAAATTAGTTTTCATTCTCTAATCCCTGGTGAGCTTTTTATACCTGATGAGACAAATTGCAGGGTATTTTCTCTTCTCTTGCTGGATGAACAAATAAACACCTCAAGAGCAATATGAGGTTTGCTCTAAAACTTGCCTTACAGGCAAAAACCACTGAGCTTTTATATCAGCATTTGTTGGGAGGAAGAAATCATTGCCTGGCATTTCTATCACTTCTCACCCAGCTTCATCCCCATTTCAAAAAGTGAGAACCCATTCTCCCTTTGTCTTTTGATGTGGTCAAAACTATTTTCCCATCTTCATCCTCAAAAAATCCCCTGGGCTGTGAGATAAATTCTTGTCTTGTGTGTGGCTGTTCCTGTCCTACAGATTGACTCTGATGACAACTTTCCTTTATAAATCCTTCCATACCTAAGTGAGGGCACGTCTTAGCTGCACTTTCCCAGTGCCCCCTGTGCATTCCCATGGATTGGGCAGGGACCACACCTCTCAGAGCTGCATCCCTGGGGGGTTGGTTGAGGCTCTGCATCTCCATCTCAACTAAAGATACACAATTTTAAGCATAGATTCCCTTCAGGAGTGGGGTAGGAGGAAAAGAGTTCTTGGGACCTCTGCCACAAGGCAGTTTTATTGCATCTTTAACTGAAAGCAAATTGTTTTCTTCTTATTCCACTTGACTGACGGACCTATCAGTGGATAAGCTGAATTTCTATCGCAGCTCTTTGTTTTCAAACATCTCATGAATTTTCACTTTTCAATAAGCTTTTGTCCTCTTTCCTGGCCAGGTCCTAATCCACATCTACAGGCTGCCCAGGACTAGGTGGATTAGCAATTGAAAATTCTGCTCCAGAGCTCAGGAAGGCATATTCAGGGATGAATTCTGGGATGACCCAAGGGGTGCAGATGCAACAGATTCCATCCCATTCCCTCCCATCCCAATCCAGGCAAAGACTTTGTCCTACACAGTGTGCACAGGCATCAGCCCTTGTGACAGCAGTGAGAGCTTCTCCCTCCATTCCCTTTTATCAGTTTGAAAGACTTGGTCAGAAAACTTTCTTCTAGGGAGATTCAGCATGTCAGTGCAAGTGTGCTGGTTCCTCCACAGGTGGAGTCTGAAGTCATCAATCCTTGTGCTGTTAATCAGAGGGGTTTTGCTGGAACTGTTACACCCAGTGACTGTGATGATGCTATATCCAGTGGAAAGCTAAGTTTCTAGTTCTCCCTTAATGAAAAGCAGGCAGTGTGTAATGGCAGTATAAAAAAGTGCTGAGGGCTGCTCTTTATTATTGCTGACTCGGTGTTTTTATGTGCAAGGCCCAGTAAAAGCTACTGACCATGGCCATGGACCCTTCTGGTCAGCTCAGCTGAGGGCCCACAGGAACAATCATGACAGGAATAACAGGGTGGCAGCAAAAATCCCCAAAAAACAGCTGAGAAGTCACAAATCGCAACTGCCACCTTCTGTAAGATTTCTGTACCACAGAAGAAACTCCGATCAAGCTGGATGTGCCTCTTCATGAATAGGTATGTGAAATGGGAGTTTTCATGTAAATTGGTGTCAGCAGCCTTGGAAATAACCGGAGCTTACAACAGAACGAGCTAATACCAGGTGTTTTCAAGGGAAATCAGTCTACAGATTGATGGATGAGTTTGGGGAGGATAAATTCTTAAGCTTGTGAAGATGAAAGTCTCTATTTGCACAGGTACAAAGTTTAAGCAGCTTTTTTTTTTGATTCACAGTTTTGAACTGCAAAACAGCGGCGTGCATCGTGCTATGTGTAACCTAATAATCTGCTTTAAAACAAATGTAAGGCAACACCAATTAGGGCCATGCTTTTTAATGAATAGCTGCTCAGCCAGGTAAAAAAACACCATGTAGCATATTGTGCCATCCATTTTAAGCAGAACTTCATGCAGCCCTTCAAAGCCAGGTTCTGCCTAACAAATGGAAGGAGCCATGTATCTCTATTTTACAAGGCAAAAGGGAATAGTGTGGGCAGTGCATGGTGTGTGTGCGTGCTCGCAGTGCTGAAAGCACCAGATTATGCTGAACTGATTAAACAAGCTTACAATTGCATTACAGCAGACACTCTGATGGGAGCCAAAATATGATTGGCAAAATATACATGACATATTGTAAAACAGATAAAATGATAACAGCTTTTTACTGAGGAGCATCTGCTATTCAGTTGGGAAATTAGGGTGGAATGCAACTGTTCTGATAAATCATAAAATGGCGTTACCATTATCAAGAATTTCCTGTCATAATTTTTTTTAAAGTGTGATATAGTTGTTGCTCTTGCTTGTATGACAGAAAGTTAGACTTCAAAATTTTTTTCTCTGAGCATGTTAGAGAGAAAAAAATTCCTTTAACTGCCCTTTAGCATAAAGTTCTTTAAACCTTGTACTCATTGGAAAGTTTGAGGGTTAAAGCAGATCAAATGAATGAAATGACTGGACATTAGGGGGTTTTGATTTTGTTCAGAGGAGCTGCAGAAGGAGGGAGAGAAACTGATTATTCTGATGTTAGCCAAGCCTCCTTGCCTTCCTGCTGTAGTGGTTTGCCATGTGTTCTGCAGGGGAGGCTGCACACACAGATTGTGTTGTTTTGTGTGTTGATCTGCTGGGATTAGACATACTCTGACTGAACGCAGTGACCTTCAGATGCTGCCATGGAAGAAGGTCTGTTTCTTAAGACAAATAATTAACCACTTCTGCATGGATGTTGCCTCACTATCTATTGAATTGCTTCCACAGGGTGTAATGACTCACTGCTTAATTGCTATGTAATTTTATTATTATCTGTAAAATGGTTTTCAGAAAGGAAAGGAATAATTGCAAACGGTCTGATGTAAACTGCCCCAGCTTTACTGACATCCAGCCATCCTGTGTTAGGTCCCTGATGGGTATAAATTTATAGCTTGAAAGGGCTGTCCTGCTCTAAGTAGCCTGCCATGCAATTCCTTTATGAGAGCAAAACACAGGAGAAAGTGTGAGGCACCCAGTTCTCTTTGTGGTCTCATCTCCGATTTCATGGTGCCAGAGCAAACCTTATCCAATTCTTTTGCTGTGCTGACATCTTTCCAATCTATTCTGACTGTTCTGCTGCCTGCCAGGTCATGTAGTGGACACTCATTTTGTTGTCTACCATCTGCAGTCAAAATAAATCTTGATATATTCCCTCAAACACACAGGTTGCTAGATCTACCTGCGCCACACTGCATCTGCTTCAATTTACTGGCTGCTGAATATTCATTATCTTTTTTTTTAATTTCTTCTACCTGGATCAGCTTAGGAAACGCCTGTGTATATTAAGATTTTTATAGGATCATGCAGAAAGAAGAGACTCTGCCATGTAACTGGGCTGGTCTGGCAATTCTGTTTGTACCAGAGGTTTGTACACTTAGCCTTGGCACAGTGCTCTTACATCATGTACCATTTTAACCTTGAATTGTAGTGCAGGTAGGGGTCATTCTTGATTTCTCTCACAATAATATGTAAACATATCCTGTGGATGCACAAAATACAGCGTTTTTTGTCTCAAATAACTGTTTCTTTTGTCTAGTACTTGTTAGCCTGCACATCTGTCAAAGGTTGTTGCACTCTGCGCCATCCTGTGTCAACATGTGTGTTTAAATGGGTTTAGCACATGTTGGGCAGCAAATCATTCTGGTCAAGGGTCCCCCCCCGCAAACACTTCTCCCTTTTTACCCTGCGGTAAGCATTTAAAAATGCTTCTCTCTCCATTTAAAAATTGCTGCATTCTAAAGGCTCAACTGAGAACAAACAACAATTGGCAATTCTTGTGTCATCTCCTGTTCTGGCAAAACTCATGGGCACTGTCAGGTATCACTTTTCTGAGAGCTGACCTGGGCTTTGTTTTCAAGGTTCCTTTTTTGTCACCAGTCCCTTCCAAGTCTTCTCTCAGGTCTAATAGATGGTATAGGATGGATAGCTAGATACTGAAACTGGGACAATCTGGCCACAAAGCTGTTTGCAGCTAACTGCAAAAAGTAGAGAAAGAACCTACCTTAGATTCCACTGTTTCCATAGCCAAGGTGACATAGGTCTTCATGGGCCAGGAGAGGCCTTGTATTTTGCTATGTGAGCCTTAGAGCACATGAGGTGTTGCCCTTGGGACTCATCCTCAGCAATAGCTGACCAGGGGAGAGGTGGCTGAGAGCTGAAATGGATGTGGGCATCTTCCCAGGCTTGTGAGACAATGTGTGCCCAGGCAGCAAAACCAGCCATCAGCATTCAGGCCTCTACCAACAGAGGAAATAAGAGTTCAAGGAAAGTGATTATCCATTCTGCTTGGCACTTGTTAAAGCATATCTAAATAGCTTATTTAGTCTGGGCCTTCAAATATGAAGAAGATATTGTAAAAGTCTAGCAAATTCAGGATAGAGCCAACAGGATACTCAGGTTGGGAACCTTTTCCCTTTGAGGAGATCTGAAGGACATGGAGTTGCTCAGCCTGGAGGAGATGTGGATTCAAGGTGCCTAATAGCTTCAGCCTCCTGGTAACTAAGAGAAGATCATTGAAAAATCAGAGCCTGGCTTTTCATAGTGGAGTATGGTAGATTATGAGAAAAAACAGGCATAAAATGAAATAAGAAATTGCATGTAAAGATTATCAAGATTGTATGAGTGGAGGAATTTTTTTATCATGAGAACAGTTAAGACATAGAGCAGGTTTCTCACAGAGGTTTTTCTGTCTTCATCCTTGGTAGTTTTCAAGAGTCAACTGCATGAAACCTTGAGCAACCTTTTCTGATCTCACAGCAGACCCTGCTTTGAGCATTCTGTTGAATCAGGGATCTTCTGAGTCCCTAACCAAGCCATGTTATCTCGTAATAGTGGGGTGCTTATAGACCTGTTTGATTAAAATCTCAAAATTTCCTCAAAACCCTTAGCTGTGTCCCTGTGCACTGAGGGCTCTTTTCCAATTTTGAAAACTTATTGTTGTGACCTACTCTGCTCAATTCAACTTCTTCAAAGCCTCCAAGTTTCTCAGGTTCCTTCTGTTAGTATCAGCTTGTCATGGTGGTTAATTCACTAAATGTCCCTTCAAAGACACTTGTAGGGATTGCTCAGATCTGCAGTATTTTCTAAAATCCTCCCAGTTATACTCACATTTTGCTCACTTCTGCACATTTCATGGAGGTTTTGTTAAACTTTGCCATGTGTCCCTTCTTGGGGAAGATCCCTTACATGACCTGTGTGCCATCACACTTTGAAACAGGAATGCATTTCACCCTCCCTCTGATGGAGAGCTGAAAGACCTAAGCTTAATTTAAACCTAAAATTACCTTCCAGTGCTTCACAAATTGTTCTTATACAAACAAGAGCAAAAGTCTGTGGATTGCTTTTGTCTTATAATTTTTATTACACATTACTAAAGAGTTCAGGAACAGTCAGGAAGTTGAACTAGAACCAATTCTCATCTGTTGTTATGGTTACCAGGAGTAGAAAATAATTTCCTGTAATTTATCTTAAGATCATTTATGTCAGATACAAACACAGATTAAGCGGAATACCACGGTAATTTCTTCTTCAATTGTGTTAGGAACCATAAGACATTCATTTTTACTTCATAAATAAGGGTTACAGTATGTCATGCTCAGTCAAAGAAGATAAAATGAATCTAATTAAGTGCCATCAGAAGATCACTTTGCTGTTTTTATTGCAGCAATAAAAGTGCCCTTACCTTCTTATTCTTAGAGAAATGACAGAGATTATTATGGAAATAGGATGAGATCAAGTAAGTCTTGCTTGACCTAGACTTGGATACAACAATATCCTTGTGTCAGTGATTGTTGAAGTGAATAAGCAGTTTACAAAATCTGATGGGCTAAAGCTCATAAGAGATACACTTCCTTTATTAGAATGAATGAAACCATATGTAAGCCTCAGACAGGGCTTGTTTATTGGGTTTTATATAAACAATATCATCTTTTTATTGATCTGTAGGCCTCAGTGGTGATGATGGCAAACAAGGTTTTCAGATTGATGATTGCAGGTCCCTTATGTTGATTAGTTGATGTGTGCACGAGTGAAAAGAACCATTTAGCATTAGTGGTATGTGTGTACCAGTATAATAATCTGGAGCTTGCTCCAGGGCACGAAGAGCTCTGCATGGAAATAAGAACAGTGGAGAGCCCTGAGAGAGCACAGGTTAAGTGAAAGGCTGTTAAACAATATTTCAAAGACATTTTTATCAAGTTGTCACAGTCTTTAAAATGCCAGCAGGGAGTTTACGAAAAAATAAATAACTGAGGTCTGTTGAAAGACTGCTCTAAACCCTGCCATCATTGAAGAATCTCACTGCCTGTAATGTAAAAGAGAGTTAAGGTGACTTGTGGTAACAACACCTGACCCATGTGTTTGGAGTTTTGATGGATAATAAATCCAGCCTCCTATGTGTTTTCAAAATAAAAACCCCCAAAGCAAACAAAAAAACTCACAAAACAAACAAACTAATAAAAAAATCCCCCAAAACCAAAGCAAGCAAATAAACCAAAAAAAGCACCAGAGCCCCCAAAAACTAAGCTCTGAAACCAAAGTTAGCTAAACAGAGATAAAAAAAACCAAAACAAAACAAGAAACACACAAAGAAGCTGACTTAGAGTTTCCTTCACATACATATAATTTCCTTCAGGCTGCTCTGATCTGAACCTTTGTATAACATATCCTTTTCCATGATGATACAGCACGTTTTTGAAAATCCTTGGGACTGGTTCCACTTTGGAAAAGGTCTTGTATGTTTCTGTGTCTGATGCTACTTTTTTTTTTTTTTGGTGCCTCCAGGACTGCACCTGAAAGGCTGTCCCATATTTTGATATTAAGACAGCATATTTTGGCACAGAGGATTAAATGTGCTCCCAGTCTTGTTTGACTTGGTAGACAGCTGTCAGTTTGAACAGTACCTAAAAGTGCAATCAGTGGAAGGTCCAGAATGGAGCTGGAATGGTAAGCATTGAAGTTATTGAAATATGGTAAAAATTGAATTATTGGTGTGTTAAAGCAACTAAACTCTGTATCTCCACTAAGAAACTCTGGGAAATTTCTTACTCAGAATAAATGTGCTGGTTTTGGCTGGGGTAGAATTAATTCTTTTCACAGAGGCTGGTATGGGGCTGTTTGGGGTTTGTGCTGAACACAGAGTTGTTAATACAGAGGATGTTTTTGTTATTGCTGAGCAATAAGAAATTACAAAGAGCCCAGGCCTTTTCTGCTTTTTGTAAGCAAGAAATCTGTGGGGGCATGGGAGGCTGGGAGGAGACAGAGCCAGGACAGGTGACCCAAAGTGACCACAGGGATATTGCAGATCGTATGGTACCATGACCAGAGGAAGGGGGGAACATTTGGAGTGGCGGTGTTTGTGTTCCCAAGTCACTGCTACTAGGATGGGGTGTTTTCTTTCCTTATTAAACTGTCTTTATCTCAACGCATGAGTTTTCTACCTTTTACCTTTTACCCTTCCCCCAGATTCTCTCTGACTCCGCTGGTGGAGGAGGGAGTGAGCAGCTTGTGGGGCTTGGCTGCTGGCTGGGGTGAAACCATGACAGCAAATCATCCAGTTCAGCAGTTTCTCCATGCAAGAGACAAATCATCTACAAGTTTATATTTTGGTATGGGCTCAGGGCCCAAGTAGAGACATCATCTCATTCAGGAGAATGCTGTCCTTGCCATTTTCACTTTAGCTGATCTAGCAGAGATGTAAAGCACCACAAAAATCCAATAATGCTAATTTATTTAATTTCCTGAGTTGGAAGTGACAAGGAGCCAAGTGCACGCTATCCTGCTCACATGAAAGCTGATGTGCAAGTTGAAAATCAAAAGTATTGCCAAGGAGACCACAACTTGCATGGATTTAACCCAACTCAAATGAAAGCTTCTGAAATCCTTAACCTGCTTCAATAAATGACATTTCAATGCTAATAAGGAGTAAGGAAATCAGGGGAAATATTTAAAGGAAACATATTGCAGCTGCAATTGCTGAGCCAGATCCACTGATATAAACACTGTTGAAGCAAATACAAGACATAATGATTAGCATCAGCTAGGAATGCCCCTTAGCACTATGCCATTAAAGTTGCTGAGAGTGGGAGTTAACAAAGGCAGTTTAAAGTATATTGGAAAATGATTTTTCATTCCATTTTAAAAACTCATTTCATGCATTGTTGTGTCATCTACTTTTAAAATTACAGTACAAGCAGAAAGACCAAAACGTGATACTGATCTTTTAAATCATGATCCCCAGGGCAGAAGTACAGGATTGACCTGTAGTTATTTGTTAGACCTTTCTAGGCCATTCAGCAGAATAGTATGCAGCAGAGTCATATGAGCCCCTACCTAAAGAGTAAAAGGTGCATGATTGAGAACTATATCAGAGTGAATAAATAGCAGTGAGATGGCTCACGCTGTGAAGTTGTAACTGAAACTCAAATAGCCATTTCTGCTGCCTTGATGTAATTGGTGACCTACTGCAGCCAGCTCTTTGTTGGTAATCTATATCAATGCTTGGACAATGGTACCTTTCAATTCATCATTTCCCAAGAGATTTAAAGCAGTCATAGAAACATTTTCTTTAGCTGCACACCATTTATTTCTTTGAAGGATGGAGCAGTCTCTTCTAAACACCCACTGTGCATTAAATATTATAAATTAAAATAAACTACTCCCCGACTAAATAAAACAGTAGCCACAGAAGTGGGCTGGTTGCAGCTTATTTTGTAACATTTTTCTCAATTAAGGAGAAAAACTTTAGTAACTGGAATATAACAAAATGTTGCTTCTTACTCTCAGAAAACATGTGTGCATATATAAAAATACAGTTCCTGAAAATGAGAATTAATTGTATTCCAATACAGATAGTGGACGGGGAACACTGTGCAACTTCTTATTCCTAGCTTTATTACTTCATCATACTTGCTGAGCTGGAAATGCCTCTTGTGTATGTATTGAAGATAATTAGACTTGCAGCAAGATATTGACTGGAAAAATTACAATTTATGAGTAATGAGCATTTGTTGATTTCTTTTTTCTTGTGGATGAACAGAGAGAGCTGGCCAAATTTGAATTTCTCTGTTGCTGTTCATATCACATAGTGGGAAAGATGTCCTAAGCCATGAATCTGTGCTAATGTAAGAATTCTTTGTAGTATAAAACTTTAGTTTTCTCCTTTCTATCCATCTTAATATATTTTATTTCACTAGGCACAAAAGAAAATCCTGCATGAGAGATTTCTGTCCATGTTCAGAGTCTGCTCCTTTGATCAAACTCCTGGATTCAACCCATACTTTGGGATTCTGCCAAGTCGAGCATGCATGAACCACAGAAAACTCCTTTTGCTTTATTTGAATAAAGGCTGTCTGTCTGATTCCCCAGTTCCTGATATCCTTCACTATTTTCTCCTGAAAAGAAACTCTGACATATTAAGAGGGTTATTGACTTTGGCTTACACTGCCCTCTTTTAAATTTAATTTTAGCAAGCTGCTCTCCTGTGGAGGAGCAGAGAGAGAATGGATGGGAAACGCAGATGGGAACCACTGGCCCCTGTCTTTTTTTTTTAATGACTGTTTTTGACCAATATTTTTTGTAAAAATATTTGGAGATTTTATCTGTTTTGAGAAAACACCTACACTTTAGCTCTCCAGGCTTTCAACAGCCCCAAAGTCTAATTAAATTTCACCCCATCCCTGCCAAAACTCTTCATTACATGGAGAGGATATCTTTTCCCTATGAAACACATATTATTCCAAGCACTAATAAACATGGGCACACACAACATTAAGCCTGATTTGACACTCTAATGTTAACTGTTATGTTTATTTGCCATTACAGATGATAACTGTTATGTTTATTTGCTATTACAGATGATAGTAGCTGGTAGCCACAACTGAAGCTTGAGTGTCAAGGAATGAAGCAGTGCAGCAGAACAAATAGCAAGAACACAGCCTGGCTTGGAGTTCAGAGGGAAAACCAAGGCATGTCGGGGTGAGCTGTCCTGCCTAAAGGCAGAGCAGGGCAATATTTGAAGCAGAGTGTAGCCACAGCAGCTCCCTGCTCAGTGCTGTGACTGCTGGAATGTGCTGTTAACTCAATTTCCACCTCTGCTTTGTGGGTCTCAGCATCCTGCAATCAGCACAATCCTCACTCCAAGCATAGACAGGGAAAAAGCTCCATGTTTGCGTGTCTCCAGGCTGAATCTCTGTGTCCAGAGAGCAAAAATGCATCCCTCTGAATTATGATTGGATTTCTTCTCTGCTATGGGATTTCTGTTTGTTTTCAGTGTGAGGCAACAAATGGCTGATTGGGAGATTAGGGGCGGGTTCTGTAATCATGAGATGATGTGTCTTCTGTAGCCCAGAGCATTCTCTGGGGTAAAGATCCCCACTTAGATGAAAGAATATGTCTGGGGTGAAGAAGTCAGGGTAGCATCACTTCCAAGAAAATTCTTTCCCATGCCTTTCAACCAAGGAGATTTTGAAATGAGGAATAAAAAGAAAAGACAGTAAATATGAATACTTCATCAGTTTGAGGTTCAAATAGCCCTTTATTTTCTTTTCTTATGCAATGGGCAAAGAAGGTGCAGTAAAAGGCAATAATGACGTATAGCATGGGTTGCTTTTCCCCACCCTGTGTGCACAACAGGCAACACACAAACCAAACTGTGCATCCTGAGCTCTGCTGGGGTGATTCTTTGAAAAGTGTCCTTTTTGAAAAGTCTCATTCCTTCCATTTACAGCTCAGTTACTAGTCACAGGTGTTAGATATTAGCCAGCTCTGTGGATTATATTTTCCTAAAGTGTAATCAGAGTTATGGGTGGCTTTTCACAACTGTTCACAACTCTTCAAGCTGGGATAGAGCAAACTTGCAGAGCAGAGTGTACAAATTCCAACTGAGGGGAGAGAAGGGATAGGCATCCACTATCTGTTGTGTCTTGCAATGCAATAATTACAAGGGACTAAATGAAGCTGGAAGGAGGAAAATACAAACGAAGAAAATTGGGACAGAGCTTGCACACTGCAGCAGATCTGTGGGGGTTTTCCACAGCTTGCATTGGCCCCAAAACTCATCTCTGCTGTTGGGTGGGGCATCTGAACTTCTGAACAGCTTGTAAACACATTGCCTTCCTCACTGACTCTTTCCCATCCATTGAACATCTTCAGAACCATTCTACATATTAAAGTTTCCCTTGAGTCAAAAAGGTCAGGGAAATTTTAGTGAACTCCAGTGAATTCCATCCTTTCCTCCAATCCTCCATCCCATCCTTTCCTCCAACTCATTGTGATTTTGATTTTGAGGTACAGCCAGTCTGTGAGTCTGTCCCTTCCCCTTATGAAACCTGTAACTGATTTATTTTCATCAGACACTCTTTCAAAACTGATATCCATAAGCACAGTCAGGACCTGTTTGAAAGAAGGTCATCATAAATCTTCAACCTCTGAAGTTCTTGGCTTTTGTAATAAAACTCACCTCCTCGTGCTTGAACATATTTTTCCACCTTTAAATAGGTGACACCTACACTTTAGAAAAACACAAAAGTGAATATAGATTAAATATCAGGCAGAGACTACATGACACAGGTGTGAACAAATAGGCTTTTACCATCTTAAATATACCCTAAAGCTGCTTTCATCTGTGCTTCCTTCACTTCCTCTGTTGAAATTGATTCATTGAAAAAATTGGTCATTTAGATTCAAAAGCCTTAGTTCCCTCCTGTATTCTCCATCAGTTTATATCTATGTTGCTGGAGATGTGTTGTTGAACATCCTTTTAGGGCTCTTTAAACTCTGATATATTTCTGGAAGAATAGATTTGATTTGTACTAAATGCAAGAAATTATCTATACCTCTGAAAAAAACTGGGTTTATCAAACATTCTGCTACTTACCTTGATTTAACCATATAATTGAGCGTTTTAATGCATTTTCCTTGGTGGCAATTGGAAGACAATGCACCCAGGGCTGGCTGATGGAGGCACACTGGGGTGGGGGTAGTTGGATATCACAAAGAAACCTCTAGGAATTTAGAAATGTCCCCAGATAATATCACCAATCCAGCCGCAGGTATTTTAATGCAAAAATATGGGAAAGCTTTTAGCGCAGGATGCAGAGAAAGCTGAGTGGGGATGACAGCAAATTTAGGAACCCAAAGGGTGCAGCATCAGTCAGAAATCAGCTTTCTGATTCACACTTCATCCAAGCACAGTCAAAAGCAATCCCCACAAATCATCTAAGCAGGACTGATTCTACATTAATCTGTATATAGAGATTTCATTAATGAACCTGATGCAGAGAGAATCTCTGATACTGTCATGGCAGGAGATTCTGTTTTAATTATTATATGTGGTTTTGTAATTTTAATTGTATAATTATTACAACATTAAAAGATGCAATTATATTTTAAATCTTCTTAAGGCCTCAATTTTATTACATTTTCATTACTTTGTAATGGTATGATATTTTATTATTCAAAATTAGAAATTATTAGAAATAATTTTACGATTACACTCTTTTAAAATATGATCTTTTTATTCTTTCATCACTTTATCTTACAACCATCCTACACACCCAGTGGAAAGTGAAAGGCTGCAAGCATTTTGAGATGATAAGACATCAAAGATGGTGCTGAAATTTTTTCACTTTAGCTGCAGCCTGCCTTACAGAATTAATGAAGCAGCTTCTCATGACAGAAGTTAGTTCAAAGAAAAACTCAAGTTATGAAAACAGCTTTTGTGGAGGGCTCACGCTTCGGATGAGCTGTGTCACAACTGTCTGTGAGATCAGGAACCGTGTGAGAGGAGGTGCTGAAGTTGTCTGGTGCTAATTGTTCCATTTGCTCATAGCAACCTGAATCAGAGGCAATCCTGTTGAAATCAGAGGCAACACTTCTGTTATGGAGATCTGAGGCAGGTTTCAAACCTGAGCAAGCCTCACTGTCACACATTTTGCAGCACCCAGGGAAATAGAAGTTTTTCTAAATACAAGTGAAATCGTCCATGCTGCATATCAGAGCTTGAGCCACCTTAAATGCCCTCATTTCCTCCTCTCTATTTTTAATGTTCGTATTTACAATTTGCTTTTATATGTTTTCCTCTGTGTTTTTATTACACAGAGTGCCCTTGTTGAGTTATATTAACATTTTCCATTGTTCTTCACACTTTGATATTATACATAACAACATCCATCCTTTGTCTCAACTCGCTCCTGAATCCTGTTACAAACAAAACCATAAGAAATCACACTTTGATCTGCAGTTAATAGAAATGCAAAGGCAGGGAAGCAGGGTGGGTAGGGATGTTTCCACCCTACCCTAAAGAGCTGCTAACCTGAAAGACAGTAATTTTAACCACTGCACTGCCAGCAGTGTGTAGTAGTCACACACTTTGTGATCAAAAAGAGGATGTTCGTTCTGGTCTGTGAGACACAGCAGCAAGGACAGGATTAATTCTCAGTGAGGATGTCTCTGCATTCATAGTCTCACATTCAAGGGTTCTTAGCAGAAAGGGGACTTGTGTCCAGATGCCTCCAGCAGTGTTTTATCAACAGTTTGATGTCCCATTGTACAATCATACTGTCTACCCCACATCCAAACTGTGGGACAAGACAGATTCTTACACAGATATTGCTCACCCTAAACTATAAGCAATCACAAAAATAAAATCTTAATTAAAATCCAGTGTAATATTACATTCTGGTGGGCACACTGTTTCTCCTTGGTGCAAACCATCAAGTTTAAAATTTAAGCAATTGTTTGCTCTCGTTTTTCTCTCCAGTGTTTTCAAATCTGTGTTTTCAATCATGGCTTCACCTCCTTTATAGAAAACTAGAGAACAAACTTCAGTGGATCCTGCTGTTTTTGTAAAAGCTTAGGTAATATTTTGTCTGCACAAATGTCACAAACTCTTTTCATTTGGAACAGATGAAAGGGAAGTATTTAATAAAAATTATTAGAAACAAAAAGAAAGCACACTGACTTCTGAATTGTACAGCCTGCATTAAGGTTGTGTCTGTACAGAGCATACAGATGCTAGAATTGCCCTGATTTTGCTTCTCTGTAGTTTTTAACTGGCTGAAAATATAACTCCTATGAATTAATTTCCTTGTGGCAATGTTGTAGTGTGTCTCAGAATGGTATCTGAAGTTGTGCAGTGTAGTGCAGTACATTAGCAAGCATGCATACTTTGCAGGGAAGCTCAAATCACAGTGTGCAGTCAAGAGTCACACTTCATCTCCTGCCATTCTTTCACAGCAAATGAGAATTTACACATCAGGACCTGATATGCTGAGATGCTTTCTCTATTTAGTGTCACAGCTGACATACATTGGAGGGCAGGAGTGCTCACATTCATCAGAACCATGCTTAAAAAGCAGAGAGATTTTAACATTGTGTGTCCCTGCTTTTGATCCTAGGACAGGCCAATTACCTCTCTGTCCTGCTCTTCCTTTCTTTTACTTGGGTGATGATGGAAGTATCCCATGCTGAAGAGGTTTGCCAAGCTGAAAGTGAAAAATTAAAAGCTCTTCTGCTGCAATAGTACATTTTTTGAAAGCTGATTACGTTGCTTTTAAGGGATAATTCATTACTAAAGCAACAACTCTATTTGCTACCCTGAAAGGAAAGAAATTTCTGTATCCTGAGAACAACAGCAATGTGTGGAAGTGTAGACACTGTATTTTTCTTCATACCATCAGTGCAGGTGATGCAAAGATTTTGTCTTTGATTGAAGGCAATACTCTTTTCTCACCTGTTGGCTTTCTGAGATGGGATATGGAGGAGGGGAGAGCTGAACTCCTAAAATAACAACCTGAAAGCCCTTGGGAGGACTCCTGGGCAGCTCTGCCTTAAGCACGCAGCTCCCACTCATCACCCAGGGATGCAGAGCACCCACCCTGCCTGTGGATGAGCAGGATTTTTGGATGACACGAGTGCTCTGCCTGCACACACGCCCATAAACACACCCAGACACAGATTCCCTCCACACTTGGCTCCATCCCCGTGCCCCCAGATGGGTCACACTGTGCTCACTGGAGCCAAAAGGGGCAGCCCATAAATTGACTGCAGTTGAACCAAGTGGTCAGAGAGGGCTCAGGATATATTGCACACACAGGCAGAGCTGAATTCCTGAGGAATTTACTGTCAGCAGCGCGGATCATCTGATCACACCCAGTGTCACTTCTTCTGCAGGGAGCAAAATGAAAGAAACCAACCCCTAATGCCATGCCACCTGCAAGTTGTTTTCCCACATCCCTACTAATTCCATGTAGAGAAGCCAGATGAAACAAACACCGGGTTTTGAATAAACAATGATTCACCTCAGGGAAATTATCTAACAATACTCACAATTTCTTTCCAGATCAATCAACTGAAGTTATGGGTCAGATCTTCTTGCTGCTGGAACTAGGAGCACTTAGGTTTTTGGCAGAGGAAGGACATGGTTTTGTATTTTTAAAAAGATGAACTTTTGATATTGACCAATTTAGTATGATTATAACTGTGAATTGCTTGGGGATTGCATTCCAAATCTGATTCATTTCATGCTTAATTATGTTTCTAAACTGGGAGTGTTGCCAGTGATTGTCTTTATGTAAACAGAAGCCTATATGTTTTGAAAAACTGAATGAAAACACCACCAGTACAGAAAGATCAATAAAGCTCTCTTTTCCTGGTATTCTGAAGTCCACATCTTTGTTATAATTGAGTGTAAGGGCCAAATTTTTAATTGATAAAAGTCAGTGCAGTTCTTGGGACTTAGGAGAAACTCCAGGAATGCAGATATTTGTGAGGAAAAAAAACCGGACTTAAATGGCTGATTTCAGGTATTATTTGCCATATTCTCCCTGATCCTCTAAGTACAGGGATTTCAGCAGCTATTCTTCAGCTTGCTGATATCAATAAAATTGCAAGAATTAAACATGAATAGCCAGGGGATTTTGAATTTCAGGGTTAGGTTTGTATGGTGATAAAAAGAAGTGCTCACCTGCCTACCTGGTGGTGTGATTATATACAGTCTTGAACAAAATTATGGTCCACAGCTCCCTTCTTCAGCAGAGCAGGTAGAAATCTGAGGAAGGGATGAGGTAGGAAGGTGATTTGAGCAGTTCATATGCTCATTTTCAGATTTAATTCAGTGTCCCACAATATGAAACAAAGGGCTTTTTCCTTTCAAAACAGAGACATAAAATGGGTCCTTGAGGGAACAGGAAGCCTGTGTTGTAATGGCTGGATCTGAGGGGATCCTTGCTTTCCAGTTCTCCTGACACCCTGTGCATTTGTGGCTGTGGTCCAGATCCTAAGGAACTGCTGTGTCCCTCAGAGAAGAAAATTATTAATGAATTTAAGAAAAAAAAATAATGCATCTAAAAAGGATTTTGATCTGTTGGAGGTAGTTTTTGTTCCAAACTGGGGTGACAACTGAATGCATCAAAATGCTCCACAGAATGAACTGTAGCAGCATTTCTGCTCAGTGAGCTGTGACAGCATTGTAGCCTCTGGAGCCTGACCAGTCCTTAGGATGCTGGGATCCAGTCACAGATCCAGGAAATATGGGAGCCACATGTTGAGTCACCTTTCTTGCTATATCCAGCATTTCCTGTTCATCATAAACCTCAGCTGAGGATTGAAGCAAAGAAATTGGGTGCATTACTAAAATGGGTGCTGGCACTGGGGAAATACAACTTCCAACATCTTGTGAGAATACTGTGAGAACACTACTGGGGCTGAGCAGTGCCCATGTCTGCTGGCAAGAATCATGGTTGCTCATATCTGCTTGTGTTTTCCAAACACCTCTTCAAAACATTTAGATGCAGATTAAGTTGAATTTCCCATGATAAAAAAATGCTGCCTTGCTGTTTTTTAAATCAGATTTTGAAGTCACGTTCACCTGGAAGTCAGAAGAAATAATGAAAAAGAAAGGTAATGAAATTGTCCTGTGCTCTGTGTGAGGGAAACTTGGTTTCCCAGTTACTCAAGTACCATTGTGTTGTACAAAAGCCTATTTTCTCAATATTCCTGGTCTGGCCAGAAGCAGAAATGAATTGAAATTTCATAAGGCCCTTCATTCTCATGACATTTAAAGACCATCTTTGAAAGCTGATTAATATACAGTGAGTGCCCTGCTGTTAAAGTTCACTGTATTATGATATTGATGGTCTACTATTGTACTTCGAGACCAAACATTGATTTGGGGAGCTTAATAGCTTATAACAACCTGTACTGCCTTTGGTGGGAATCACAGATTTCTGTTTCTTTAATGGACTGGAGGAAAGCTTGTTCATTTACAGACTCCGTTCTTTTTGAGGGAGAATACAAAAATTAAATTTTTTGGTGAATAGCCTAATTTTACACCTTTCAAATAGAGAGATAGATGGTCTTTCTGCTTTGCTATATTAATTGGGTGAGTGGTCCAGTAACTCCTCTGGTCCTAAGCTGGGTGATTCTCCTATAATTTTCTTTCCTGTGTCCACAGACTAATCTAGAGGAGCTGTAAACACAATGTACCTTTCTGTTCTTCTTTCCAGAATTGCAACACATTGCTCCTCTATCCTTTTCACTCAAATGAATAGTTTACAGCAATCAATAATATTACTTTCATCTATCTATCTTTTTTTATTTTTCCTACAGCATTATAATTTCCTCTTTCAAGTCAGGGAAATAAATGTGAAATAATCTGAAGCTTCCTCTCCCTAATGTATTTTTTTTCTAATTTTCCAAATGAATCCCTGTTTCTGGTCAAAGACTAGCACAGTGTGATGAGTTCATTAGTTTGCTGCTGTGCATTCTCTGACTCACATTAAAGCACTAAAGGTCTTTGAGTTAGCAATAATTAGATGAGGTCATTAAAGCTACAATGAGATCACAATTGCCAGAAATGGCCTCACATTGTACAAAGTAAGGTCAAATCAGCTATAACCATTACTCATTCTGGATTTTTAATTCATTACATATGCATTAAGTAACAGTAGTGGGTGATCCACAGCTCGGAGTGAGTGAAAAGCCCTACAACCTGCCATATACCCAGTATTGTGCACTGAAGGGAGAGTTGCATGGTGAAATCTTTTATATAAATGATGCCTCACACACAGGAATCCCCACAGGGACTAAACAAGACTGGATCAAAAGAAATGGCAGCAGGTGCCAGGGATGTTTTGAAGGAGAAGCGAGGCAGGAGCACAGGCTGCACTGTGGAAAGTCAGCAAGAGCATTTTCCCAGGAAGATTCAAACAAAAAGGAAACAAACAAGACTCCCAAGTAAGACAGGCTGAGCTGTTCCTCAGGTCTAAAGCTGATGTGAAAGCCATGGCTCCATGGAAGGCCACAGCCACAGCACAGAGCAAGCCAGGCCCTGTGCTCACCTAGGCAGAAGGCAGCAATTTTACCTGAGCAATATGAGAAACCTATGCTCTCCTATCACATTTGCCTTTGTCCCATAAACACTTCTCCAGGAAAAGTGATGAGTCAGTCCAGCTGGCAAAATGGATGGATGAGTTTTCCTTCTTATGAGTGACGTTTCCATTCCTTAGCTGTTAATTATAAGCACATAATAACCTGGTGAGGGAAGGCAGAACTCCTTCCATTTTTTCTCATTTTCTGCACTGCCACAAAGCAGCTTTAAACCAAGCCTCTCCATGGCAATAGATAACCCAAATCAAGCTGAACAAAGAGTTAAGTGGGACAATAGCCAGAAGAGGGAGAAAAATCAATATACTAATGAAAGCAGCAATTGCTTCCAGATGTGTCTATCACAGAAAGCTGAGCTGGTTTCTGTGCAGTTTCTGGTTATTTCTCTCCTCCTCTTCCTCACACTCTGCTGATTACAGGCAGAGTGGAGAAATGATTCTTCCAGCCCCAGCACATCCCATTCCTCCAGCACTGTGGAGCAATGTCCAGGGAGAGCCAGGAAGGCACAGGAGCTCCATGCTCACCTCTGATGCACTAAAGCTGCAGGAAATGTCTCTGTCTCATCTGCTCTCACTGTGAAACACCTCCTTCCTGCAGTGCAAGGGACAGCCTCACCTGCATGTCAAGGCTGGGGAAGATGTGAAATTCCACATCTGTAGGGGGATAGAACATAGAATGTAATCTTACCCCCTAAAGAGTTGCAGCTGAGCCAATCACTAAGGGTTAGGAGCAGGCCTGATGTTAACAGGCCGCAGCTGTAGCCAGTAAGAAGCGTTTTATAAAAGAGTGGATTGGTTGGATGAGGGGAATTGGAGTCAGTTGGTTGGTGTGAGGATGAGTCATTGCCTAGAGGAGATACCTACAAGAAACATCAAGGAGGTATGAAACTCTGGAAATATGGAACCCTTGCAATGTAATGACAATAGAACTCTTGTAATATAATGACAAAACACATCTATTCTGGGCTGTGCCAGCGGAAGAAAAATGGCCTCTTTGACAACTACAGTCCAGATCAGAGCCTCTGCCTGACATCCAAATTGCTTGTGGCCAGGAGCATGAGCATGGTGTCCAGGTGACCCCCAACAATTGGCAGTCTGCATCTTCTCCCACCCTCTGGAAAGATTTCCTTCCAGGAGGGGCTGGACTCTGCTGGCTGGTTGTAAACATGCACAGACCGAGGTTCTGCTTTCAGGCAATTTCTATTTGCATTGTTCTCGTAACCAAAGTAATTAATGAGCCTAACTAGCAGCAACATCTGAATTTCCTTGCAGTCATACCTGCATTATGAGCAACATTAATAGTTACTCAAGAGCTCTTGATTAGCAGAGGTTCTTCTGTCTGGGTACAGAAACTCTCTGAATGACTGGGGGAAGTTGCAGAGCTCCCTTCAGCTTGCAAAATGTTGTCCTCACCCTAACCCCCTCTTTTTGCCTGTTATTCTTGGGGAGGAGCACTGTCTTTTTCTGAAAATATTGAGACTGTTGGATATAGATACTAGAGTGTGAAATGAATTTTTAATGCATCACCTGGGGATGCTGGAGAACCTGGGACCCTTCAGTGTCACCTCCAGAGACCAGACCCTCTGAGTCAGCTTCCACACGAGCCACCAGTGTCCCCACAGACACTGAAATGGAGTTTTACCACCCGTAATATGAAAAGATGCTTCACAAATCTGTGTCTTGCAGTTTTCCCCTTTTATTTCCAAACTTGCTTGACTGGTAATGAGAAAAAGACATGGCAATGAAATTGCAAATGGAGGAGACTGTAGATTTGGCATGCTAATGCTTTTTTGACATTTCAGCTGCCCTGAGGATCTACTTCTTTATGTTATGGAGCCAAGGGTTGATTTTCTCTTCACAGAGTTTTTCTTTCAGAGAAGAGGTAAGTCATTAATGTTACTAGATCCTAAAATATCCAAAGTGATGGAAAAAATGTTTTGCTTTAGTGTGTGCAGTAGAACTTATGTGCAAATAAATAAAGCATCCAGGTTCATTAGCATTGATGTGTTAGCCTGAAAGGGGAAAAGAGAATATAAGCAGCTAATGTTGTTTGTCCTGCAATCCATCTTCCATGTCACTGAGGGGAAAGAAACCCTTCTTAAATTTCCAATCAATCTTCCTGACCTTTTTGCATCATTTGCATCTTTAAACAGATTTTTTTGTTGTGAACTTTCCCCTTGATATTTCACTTTAATTTAAAAAAAAAGCTTTCCCTCAGAAATCTCTGCTTCGAAATGCCTCAGCTCAGACATGGGTCCTTATAGGCCCAAGAGGAATACCCAGCATTTCCTATTTTACCCACAAAGCAGAAATCCAAGGCTCAATTTAAAGTGGACCTCAAGTCATGTCTTGGGGTCAAACACATTGTTCATTCAGGCTGATGGAGAAACAGGGGCCAGGGGAGCATGTGGACCCACACAGTAGCCGAGCAAACAGAGGTAGTTGATATAATGGAAAACACAAACACATTTACACATTCAGCATTCATGTGCTGCCAATTACAAATTGTGCACAGATTCTGACAGCCCAGAAAATTCTTCACGTATTTATTTGAGAGTGTAAGAGAATAAGGGCAAGTTAAAGAGGCTCAAAAGTTTCTTTGTCAGCTGTGGAACCTGTCTGCTGTTGCCAAGGGTAATGTGAATAATATCAGTAAATCAGGCTATTGCAAGAATTGTTTTAAATGATACACTGAACAAAACTGCCAAGCTTACTAGTAGTAGTCAAAAAGCAAATCTGGCTAAAAGGTAAATAATACAAACCAGTAACCATTGCATTTTATACAACAAGCCCACTACATTTCTCTGTTTCTAGAAAAATATAAGCCTATCTTTCACCCTTTCATACCAGTTTCCATTCCTGCAGTGAGTTTTTTCAGGAAGACAGAGACAGGTTCCTCAACTGAGCTACATGAAACAGCACATGAGTCTTCTGAGGAGGGAAAGCACTTTGGCTTGAATGCTTTGGGAGCTGGCTTTGAGGATTTCACACCAACAAATAGCTGTACTCAGATCTTTTTATCTCCATTCTGCTTGTACACTGTTGGCTGCAAATCCTCACCCTGCTGCCCAACAAAGGGTTCATCTGAGTCCATCTGAATTGTGTTTGTGGCTGTAATTAATGGGGAGGGAGAGAAGAAGTGCAGAACTGCCCATAAAATACAGCTCCAAAAATTATACCTCACTGTGACGGTGTTCACAGGGGTCTTAGGGTGAGGGAAGAGCTGAGGATTTGACTCCATGTTTCAGAAGGCTTGATTTATTATTTTATGATATATATTACATAAAAACTATACTAAGAGAATAGAAGAAAGGATTTCATCAGAAGGCTGGCTAAGAATAGAATAGCAATGAATGATAACAAAAGTTTGTGTCTTGGCTCTCTGTCCGAGCCAGCTGACTGTGATTGGCCATTAATTAGAAACAACCAACATGAGACCAATCACAGATGCACCTGTTGCATTCCACAGCAGCAGATAATAATTGTTTACATTTTGTTGCTGAGGCCTCAGCTTCTCAGGAGGAAAAATCCTAAGGAAAGGATTTTTCATAAAAGATTTCTGTGACACCCCACAGAACAGTAGGAGCTGGCTGTGGATTCACAGGAATCCACAGGAAGCTGCAAAAATGGAAGTTTTGCCAGTTTAGACCTCAGGCTTCTGAAGAGTGAGGCGCAGCTTACTGACACACAAAAGAAGAATTTGCTGTATTTGGGGTTGCTATCATGACATTGAGTCAGCATTCAGATGTTTTTGGTGGCGTTAAAGGGGATGGAATTGGGTGAGGGGGTCTCCCCAAGCACAGCTGCTGCTCCTGCTCATCTCTCTGACTTCCTGAGCAAGAGAGGAGACCTGGGGAGTGGCTTTAAAGACCTGGCATGCAAAATGTGTCCCGTGTGAAGGTGTGCTGTGGGAAATGATCATCAGTAGCATCCTACATGCTGTACTGCATCCCCCAAAGCAGTTAAAGAGCCAGGAGAATACGAAACTGTCATTACTCTGTCTCCCTCCCTCTGCTTTGGAGCATAAACCTCTGCCAGACACTCAGGCAGAACAAAACACTTAATCAGTGTTAAGGATGCATCTGGTCCCCTCAGAGAGATGAGCTGTTCATTTATGCTTGTTTACAATATGTTTATAAACATTAGTGGACAGGAATAGATTACCCCAGTTTACTGCCACATAAAGAAGTCAGCTGCTCACGTTTCCCATCATATCTAGGTGCTTTTCTTTTACATTACTCAAGTGGTACCTTATGGCAAACAATCTTTGTGAATTAGGCCAGAAATCAGGAGGGTCCCTGCAGAATTTATGCTATTTTCCCTGTCATTATCTCCAAAGTATTACTTTTGGATCAAACCCTTATCCACAATGCCTAATTTTCCTTGCCATCTCAATTGCTCTACTTCATTTTACCTTTTTTTTTTTCCCTGAGGTCCATGAAGGAATGGATTGGGTTTATATTTGAGATGAAAAGCATATTGTTTGGACAGTAATGGAAAAAGTGGCATCGTGATGACACTTCCCCCTATGTCAAATGCTCATAACCAGCTAAAGAAACGTCTCTGGAAAGGATTTTTTTTTTATTTTATTGTTCCTTTTTAAAAACAGATTTTCCACTCATGCTCACTCTGAATTACAAGTTAGACTTAACAGAGCAGTAGAAAAGTAGAGACTAACTGTGCAGCTCAGGTTGTGTACCAAACCAGTGTCCCCTGAAATGGGGTGAGGACATGGAGGTGCCCCAAATCCTGGGGAGAGCCCTGCACTGTCATTTTACATTTCACTCTACCTGTTGGTTCTCCCTCTTTCTCTCCATCATCAGTTTGGCTATGAGGTTTTTAGGACTGAGTTTTTTCATTTTAAGCCTTTGAATTGCACATCATGAGCCTTGATTTTAGTTTGATAATCATAGAATCATAGACCATGGAATGGTTTGGGTTGGAAGGAACCTTAATGACCATTTCATTCCAACCCCTTTGTTATGGGCAGGGACACCTCTCACTAGACCGGGTTGCCCAAAGCCCCATTCAACATGGCCTTGAACACCTCCAGGGATGAGACATCCAAAACTTCCCTGGGAAACCTGTTCCACTCTCACAGTAAAGAATTTCTTCCCAATATCTAATCTAAATCTACCCTCCTTCAGCTTGGAGGTATTTCCCCTTGTGCTATCATTACATGCCCTTTGAAATGTCCCTCTCCAGCTTCCTTGTAAGGCTCCTTTAGGTACTGGGAGGTGCTATAGGACCTCCATACACCTTTCTCTTCTCCAGGTTGAACTCTTTCAGTTTGTCTTCATAGGAGAGGTGCTCCAGCCCTGTGATTAGCTCAGTTGCCCTCTTTTGGACTTGTCCCAGGAGTTCCACATCTTTCTGCAGGTGGGGACCCCAGAGCTGGACATGTCACTCCAAGCTGGGCATCACAGGAGCAGAGTAGAGGGGAAGAATGACCTCCCTCAATGTGCTGGCCATGCTCCTCTCAGGGCAGCTAGGATGGGGTTGATCTGGCTGCAAGCACAGGCTGACAGGTTAATAAACACATTCAGGGTAAGAATACCTGGGGTTGAGAAACACTGATGTAATGAAGGAGAAAAAGATTGAAAGTCAACAGTGGAACAGATTTCACAGGGAGGAAATGTGATGGGCCAGGTGACCAGCTGGTTATAAATGAATACAGACCCATTGCTCTGGGTGAGGATCTGCTTAATTGATGAGAGGTTTTAGAACCAAAGATTTGACTTAGGGTTGCTGTGTTGTGTGAAAACCCATTTAAAAATCTGGAAAGAAAAGTTGTAGCCAGCTGTAGTGTCTTCTCCCTGATCTGCTATTGGTCACAGAGCCTTCCAGGATAAAGTGATGACTTTCATTTTGTTGGCTAAAGATCAGGTATTGTAAGGAGTATGGTCACGCCTTTTGTTAGATCAGCATTATAAATGATCCAGCAATCCCATCAATCAATGGATAAGTGAAAAATGTCCACGAGCCTTCTCTCCTCTCATGGGATTCCTTGAGATGCCATCAGGTAGGACTTGCTAAACAAATCAGACCTGAGAGTGAGACTCATTTATGCAAACCCAAATATAGCAAACTACAGAACAAGGCTTGGGAAAAGGCAACCCAAGCAAAAGGCACAGTGAAATGTGCAGCAGAATCCTCTCTCACACACTTGCACACACACAAAGGCAGCTCTGGATCACCAATATTTGCACATGGACAGCTCTCTTTCCAATAAAGTGCACTGGTACCCTGGAAAGCAGATTTTTTGCTTTCCTATCATGAAGCAGCCTATACTGCTCACTATAGTGTGCTCCATGTCAAAAATCAAAGGCAATGCAAGATCAATCCTGGCCTGTTTTCAGTGACAGCAGGAGACAGGGTTCCCCTGCCAATGGAAGAGCCTTCAACATCCATATCCTCATCATTCTCTGCATTACTGTTCTGAGTGGGAGACAACCTCCTTTCCTTCATTAAGTCCTCCTCCTTCAGGTAGGAGGTTGAGAAAATTATATTTGTTTGCAGCTGCTTCTTGAGGGCTCTATTCTCCAAAGAATAAAACAAGCATTAGGGAGAACAAATATTCCTTTATCAAACCATCCTATACACATGCAAATTGATCTGTTTGCAAGGTAAAATAGTACGTAGACAAGATGAATTCAAAAAAGTGTGTGGAAAGATTCTTGATTTATTGTTATTATACAGCACTAATATGTATGCAAAATAAGTTAGGCTGAGTAATGCAGTATTTCAGTTCTGACTCACGACCAAGATTTGCACTAAAAGAAGCTAAATAACCTTTCAAACAGATTATTTCTTCCTAAAATACTCCAGTGCTCCATTTCACAACAGTAGAAATAAAATGGAGAAAAAAGGCACTTGAGATATCAAACAAATTTATTTCAGATACATTGGCAAATTTCAAAAGGTTAAGGTACCAATATGAAATTTTAAAAAAGGACAGAATAACGTTGGAGACCTTTCCTTGGAATCTCATTCTGCATGACCAGTATTTGTAGAAGAGACTATTAAAATTGAAAAGATCAAAATTTGTGGTGCTCTCCAGCTGAAGTATGTCTATGGGAGATGGCAGATTTTATTTTGGGCCCCAGGCTTTACAATTCAGATACATCTTAGAAGCAGTCCTTGCCACATTACCAGAACAAATAAGTGCTAACACATTCTTGCTGTGTAAGCAGAAGTGTCTGCCACTCTTCATTTAGAGGCAGTTCCATTGATTTTGCTTTCAAATTTCATACAGAAGAGTGGCAGAATCCAGCTCTGAAGTTTGTGTGTTTCTTTTGCACAGGCTCACCCTGATAAAATTTTCAGTCGACTCATGGGCACTTTTTCAAAACAGGATCAGTTGGGCTAGAACTTTTCAGCCTGGAAAAGAGACAGAGGAATACAAAGGTCTAGAAAAGCTTGAGGGGCTGGAAAACCTGGTCAGAGATTGTTCACTGCCCCTTTCTGTACTGGACAACCAAAGAAAACCACTGAGAACCAGGGCCAAAGCAAACAAAAGCATGTGGTTGTTCATGAGGTCAGTGATAGATGTGTGAGCTCTTTCTAGGAGTCACTGTGAACGCAAAAAGTACTTGGAAGAGAGTTTTGTGTGGAATTACTAAATAGAGCACGATTTTAACCCTAGGAAGTCCTAGGAGCTGAAAGCAGCTTGAGGCTGAAAGATGAGACAGCTGCGCATGTTCTTACAGGTCGGATTGTGAACCTGGTGAAGAAAGGAAAGAGCAGTAGGTGAATCCTTCATCCAAACAACACAGCTCCTCCTAGGGTTCCTTGCTCTGGTACCCAGCTCCTTGTTTTTTTGCAGATGATGATGCCGTGTATTTCCTCTGAGGAAGCCATGAGACCTATCTTAAAACCAGCTCTGCTCTTTGCCCACCTGTCCCTACCCCTGCTCAAAACCATCACACCCTGATGTCAAGAAATCTCCATGTATTATCCATCCATAATTCACCAAGGGAGAATTTAATCATGCCATTTGTCACAAAAACGTTTTAACCAGTGACTGTCTATGGAGTAAAATAGAGATTTTCAGCATCACCACAACAAATGGTTTAAGAGGATAAGCCCCAGCCAGCTATTACAAGAAAGGATGAGCTTGGAGAGGCTTTTCTAGCAGAGTGCCAAGGGATCCTCAGGTGCTGTTGTGTGTAGTGTCCTGCATCCAGAGAGAGGCAGCAGCTCCCCATGCATTGTGTTCCCTGGTGGCTGCTCCAGGCTTCTTCCTAGGCATTCTGATACCCTTTTTTTTTTTTTAAATTTTTTTTTTACTCTTTTTAAAAAAAATTTAACTCTGGAGCTGTCTGACTAACAGTGAGTTATCTCCATTAAGCATATGGAAAACCAGAACCCTCTTGAATCAATACCCTTTACTAAAAGTTCTAACTCTGGGGAGCTCTCAAGCTTTTACCAGAGGGTTGGCAGGTCCAGTGAGGAAATTCACATCTCCCAAATGCTTCTTCTGAAACTGATTTGAAATATGCAGGCTTAGCTGGGAATTCTAGTTTTGAAAAACTGTGTTAGTTTGACACAGGTTTTTTTTTAAATTAAGAAGTAAAAAAAGTTTGAAATATTTTAATTATAGTAACCTGCTTCATGCAGTGTGCAGATAATTCAGGCAATTGAACTACCTAATGAGTAAGTCATTAATTCTTAAAAACACCTTACACATTCCAATCATAGCATCAACCATTAAAAAGAAAATCCATACTCCTGTGTTTGCTCTTATTTTCCTCTAATAATAGCAATGGCCACCCCAGCACAGGGCATTCTCAGGGATTAATGACCAGCTGGGACTAATGGCACCCTTGGCTATACCTCTGGCCATAAATGCTTGTCAGACTGCTATCAATCCTCAGAAAATGCCCTGTGCCCAGATCGTTACTACTTAACCAGGAGTCAGAATGGAAATGAAAAGCAAATGTAGGGAGAGTTGTCAGGAATTTTCACACGGGATTGTTTGTCACTGTCAGAAATCCTTGTGTTGGGGTTTCTGTGGTTACTCCTTGTGCAGCTGTGCCCCTCAAGCACATTTTCTGAGGCAGGAGATGTGAGGATTCAGGCTCATGAGTGTCCCCAGCCCTGTTCCTTCTGGGGCTGAACAGAGAACACCACCAGCTTTGGAGCTATCACTGACTCCTGTCCACAACATTCTGCATGATCCATCCTGCATCACCCAGGACAGAGCCTGCTCATCCCCACCTTCTCAGGATGGCCAAAGCTGAGAGCCTCAGCCTGGCTAAATCATCCAAATGCTGTGGGATTTGCAGCACCACTCTCATTTAGGGAACACCAACAGGAGGAGCAGCATTGGTTCATGCTGGTGGTCAATTTAGTTTCATATTTATTTCACACTGGCACTCAGAGGAGGTGCATATTGAAGATTTGACCCAAGATCTGTTGTGTTGTTTTGCAAATTTTCAGCCAATAGCAGCAAAAGCAATCCAAACCACATGCACTGAATTGCTGGTAATGCCAAATGTTTGTGAAGGCAAGTAAGGAAACATGGATGTGATTTGACTGACAACCAACTGCTGCCATTTTTACATTTTTTGCTGACAGAATGACCCCAGGAAATATTTGTGCTGGCAAAACTGTAGGTGCAAAATGGGAAAATGAATTGGAGCTAAAGCTGGCAGGAAACTGCTTTCTCCACACCCCTTAGGTATGTGTGGGTGTTCACATATTTAGAAACTTAATTAATAGCTCTGAGGGACTTTCCCTGGCTATTTTTCAATGAAAAATGTTTCCAGTTGGTTGGGGTTGTTCTTTAATTTTTGCATTTCTATGTCACTAATTAAAACCAATAGATCTGACCTGGAAATCATCAAATAGGGGAAAAAAATATTTTTCAGATAGCCATTATCAGAAGGCAGCTGAAGGTAGTAAAAATGCTGTACATTTTACTTTTTGAGGGCCCTCATTTCACTGGTATCTTCTTGAGGTTCTTTCACAAACCAGCAGTGTCCATCTGACCAATGTTTTTACCTTTAACCCACTGCTCCTTTCACTGGGAGAAGGAATATCTCTCTATTGCATTTATCTTCTCATTATTTTAAATTTCTTCTGTTTTCATATCACTGGGAGTCTTTTTCTTCCCTGCCTATAGATTTTTCCTTGTCTATACATTTCCTACTGTGTGAAGGAAAGGGGATATTTTTCTAATCATTCATCCTAGGATAAATTCTTCATTTTGTCATTCTGATAAATGTTAAATACAAATGAGAGGGTGTGGGATGACATGAGAGACCAGTGCAGAGCAAACACAGAAGCTCTTTTTGAGGTACACAAGGAGCATTCTAGATAAATCTGTCCAAACCCCTCTGAATAGGAGTCCATCATCTCCATAATTTGAATTAATTCATCTTTTCTTTTTATGGCAAAGAAAAGAAGCTATCTAAATCAGTGGGATTAAGCAGTATTTTGCCATTTTACACTAACACCTGGCTTCTTTTAGATAAGGCCCAAATGAACATTAGCTCATGCCAAAGAACAGCCTCAGACTGTTGACCTAACTGTTTAAGTTATCATTCCTGAGATTTGGAAGAACAAATGCTGGAACTAATCCTGTCTATTGAATGTAACCTTATGCCCAGGGAGGCATTCATGAAATGTTATCAACATCATGTGTAAAATTACTTTTATATGTATTTTTATTATATTTTTAAAGGAGAAACCAGAAATGAATATCAATTGATCCAATCATAACTGAAAGTATTGCATCCTAGGTACATGACAGATCTTTAGTGGTCATAAACCTGATGCAGGCATTATATTATTCAAGGAGCAGAAAACTCTAGGGAGAACAAAATATGCAAAAATACCCCAGAAAATAAAGCAGTGTTCAATGATGGGGGAAAATTGGCACATGGTAACCTGCTATAGTAAGCTTTGCTGTGCCTTGGGAACTCTCCAATATGAACACCATAAGTAGCCATTTACATAGAAAATGTGAAATAAATGCACCTGATTCTTTGGTCTTGCAATTGGGGCCCTTTGAGACCAACATGAGAAGTTCAAGGCTCAGTCCTGCACCTTCTCCCCAGCCAGGAGGTTGCTACATCAGCATAAAATCAGCATAGCCCTCACCAGCTCCACTTCATCCTGTTTTAATCTGTACCTGGGTGGGCATGCAGAGATGTGCTAATGCCCAGGTTGCAGTCTCTCCCTGAGTAACACTGAACCAGAACATCCATATCCTTAAATCACAATAGATTATGGCTGGTTTGAATTGATTTGGATTCTGTCCAAGCAGGTGACAGCCAAAGGGATGGTGGATCACATTGTGTTTTATGAACAGCCTGCAGTGGGGACTGGAAGTGTGCAAGGGAAAACAGGGAACATAGAATAACCCCCATAGCTTATTGTTTAAATAAAAACAAGAGTAGTGTTCGCAGTCAGCGAGTGTTTGTCCAGTGCTTTCATTCTTTACAGCATTATACAATCCATGGTCAGCTCTTGGATGGTCTGGAAGTAAATTTGCCTTCCCCCTGGTTCCCTTGCCTACTCCCTGTGGTTGGCTTTGTTCCTGAGCATGTGAGTTTGGAAAGACAGGAGTCTGCTAAGGAAGGCAGGAGCCTCCCCTGAAATGGAGAATGTAAACCCTTCCCATCCCCCCGAATTGCTATAAATTTTAAATTAAGGGGGCTCTCAGGCAAAAATATGGGAGCAGGAAATAACAGTTCTTTAATAGGGAAAAGAAAAACAAATAAAGGATACAAAAAACCAATGCAGTACACTATAACAACACTGACAGGGTCAGAACCCAACCTGACACCCTGTGGGTCAGGGTGTTGGTGGCAGTCCCATTGGAATTGTGGCTCAGCCCTCCTGCAGTGTCAGGGGTGGTTCTGTTGGAGCAGGGGGATCTGTAGAGAAGGATGGACTCTTCCTCTGAAGATCCAGTGGAAGGAGAGACAGCTGTTGTTCCTCTGGGGAATCCCGTGGAGAAAGCCGTGCTGGTGTCTCAAAAACCTCTGGATTGTATCTGGATAGCAATGCTTGGCTCCTCCCTCTGGGCGGAGCATCTCCCCAGGGGATGTTCTAGTTCTTATCAGCCATGCAGTGACATTCAATAGCTGTTATCAGCAGATGTCCCCTCCCGATGGAAGAGTGATTGTGGTCACTCAAAGAGAGAGATAACTGCCCACTTGACAAAAGTAATCTGCCATACAGATGGTAATTGAAAACAACTTGCATTGCAATCTTCAACACTGGGGGAAGTTGCTATCACAGCAAGGGGTGGATAGCACAGAAATGGTCAGAACTTCACAGAAATTTGTTCCCTTTTATTTAATTACTCCTGCCAGTGTGGGGTTTGCCCAGAGTGGCTCTACTGTAGGAATAAAAAGCCCTAGTCCCTCTCAATCAGATGGCATGGTCTCATCAAGCTGGTTCTCTCACTGAGCAGCTGCACCTCAATTAGAAACTAGTACCCATGAAGAAAGCACCATTGGCTAATTATGCTAATTAGATAATAACCACCACCTCTTCATATTGCAGGCTTGTCACATCTCTCACTGGTATCTTATTTTATTGCAAACTGCACTGAGGGGAATTTTTACTTTCCTGCCCTGTCTCTCATGGGAGTGCAACACATACCTGATTATAAAATCTGATTTCAAAGTCCAATCCTGCTGGGTTTTGGAAAGTTCACACTCAGGACTTGGTTTATCACAGCTTAAGGAGATTATTTGACAAGAAATGTTTAAAAGAAAATGGAAGGAAAACTTCTTTTCTGAGGCTGGCTTACAAGAGCCACTGGAAGCCCCACTGCCTAAAACCCAGCGAGAACACCATTTATTCAAAAAAATTATTTCATGTTCAGAGGGAAGAACTGATGCTGCTCTTTATGCTAAAGAGCCCATTTTCATGTAATTCATACAAGAGAAATTTAGAGCTGTAACTTATAGATTTTATGTCTTATTTGTTGGGAAGTGGTCTTCAAAAAGTGCTTTGAATCTATCCTCTTGTTGGACTCCGTAGCAATTTGTTACCATTGATTAAAATAACAATTCCTTGTCATTAACCCTTTTAGAATTATATGTGGAGAATTAATGTGAAATGTGATTAGAGTGGGTTTCTGCTCAAATCGAGTAGGATGCTGTTACACTGAAAATGAAGTGAGTATCAGGAAGGATGATAAAGCCCCTCCTTATTTCCTTATTACAATGTCCACATCCAAGTTACACCAGGAAAAGATAATTTCAGATGCTTGTTCATTTGATTGAACTCTTCTACTTCAAAGGCTGTCTGCAGAGGATAGCAGCTTGCATTTTTAGGGTGATGTCCACAGGGGGATCAGAGCAGCCTGCTGTGGTGTCAGAGCCTCCACAGGGCACAGCAGCCCTGCCCTGGCTGGGAAAAGCAACACAGCTCATCTGGAGCCCCTTGGTACTGCTCAGCTTCCAAAAGGAAAAAAGGAAAAAGCCAAAAGCTACAAGAAGCCAAAGCTCAGCAGGGCTCTGCTGAGCTTCTCTGCCATGGCACATGTTTGGTGATCCACATGAGAAAGGTGTGAAAGTTGTTTATTATTGTTGCTGTTTTGTTGGGCTCAAAAATGTCTTGTAGGCACTGATTAAAGTAACTATTCCTCTTTAACTTGTTTCAGAATTGCACACATTTTTCAGGTATCAAAAACGAGTATTTCTGATCACTTTGTCTTCAGAGGAATCTTACAGCAATTGCTAGTTTTGTTAAAGTGTTTACAATTTCTGATAACTTTTAAGCACATTTTGGTTTTTTTCCCTGTTCCCAAATGGCTATTATTTTTATTTTATTTGTGGTGTTTTAACTATGCTGTATGAAAAGAGACAACCATTTCTTTCAGAGCCACAGGTCACCATTGCTACTTGACAATTTGATTCCTATTTAGGTGATAATTTTCCCAGTTATTTAGCAAGTTGTGAGCTATATAAACTCCAAACTGTGTGGGCTTTATTCCAAACAAACAGGCAAAGAAAGTGGATTTTTCAAAGCACTGAGACGGGGTGAGAGCTGTATCACAACCTCTCCTAAGCATCATGGTCTGCAAGATGTGAGTGTTGCATTTGTACTCTGAACAGGATGTGCAGAAATCAGCCCTCCAGAAGAATGCAGCGCTGCAAATCTCCCTGTTGACACGTCTGACACCACTGGTGGCACTGGGGATCACCCCTGTGAGGTGCACAGACAGGAGACACCTGGAGCGGAACCAACTCCCAGTGCAGAAGTGAAATTCCTCAGTGCCACTGGGATGTGGGCAGAGAAGCTCTGAGAACAAGGCCTGATGGAAAAAACCTGTTCAAAAGCCCAGTTTAGTCACAGTACTAAAAAAAGAATGGAGGAAAGAAGAACTTTTCTGTCTTTGTGACTGGCTTCAGTCATGAGGCACAGCACTGTCCATGTGATTTCATTTACCTGCAAGTTCAAAGAATAGCATGATAATGAAGCTATCTCTTTTTAAAGTTCACTTTTCCATTGAGTTCAAAACATTTATGAAATGCTTTCTGCTGAAATCTGAACACCACTAAGTGTAATGCTTTCAAACCTTCTGAGTAAGCTACACTGCAGTGTCCAACTGTACTGTAAATAGAACAAAATTATTCCTAAAGTTAATTGAAAAAAGAAAACCTACCTCTATTTGCATTCATAAAAAGCTAACCTGACATCCCAAAAGCAGCTATTATATGTCAGCATGTCATGTGCATTGGGAATATCTGATCCAATGCGCAGCTCATAAATGTCTAATTAAAAAAATATATATACAACAATTTTAATTGGTTCATTGCATCATTTGTTTTTATTACAGTTTTAAACTCTTGCACGATAGTCCGGGCTAAAACTCTCTCAATTTGCAGGGAAAAAAGAACTATGAAGAAGGATATTGAGCAAAGATAAGCAGGAATTCAATAATCACCATATGTGCAGGTAGAGATATATGGCTGAGTGTTGGTTAGAACATAAATCTGAGGTTTAATAAATCACAAAGTAGTTTAGACCTATCTGTGACAGGTTTTTAAAATGCCAGAAGAGTCAGTATAGAATTAAAAAGTAAAGTCAAGTTGGAGGTTCACACAAAACTCCAAGCTGAAGACTGTAATAGATATATATGTGAGAGCACAATGCATCTGGTTTAAAAAAGACAGAGAAATCAGAAAATTACTCTTATTGTTGGTTTTATCACTGTTGGGTTTTAGAATGCTGCAGCAAAGAAAGTTAAAGAAGAGGTATCTTATGGCTAACTCCGTTTTTATCTGATACTTGATAAAGAAAATTCAATTCATAATTATTTATGAACCAACATCAAGGAGTTTATTACTCTGATTACTCACTAATCATTTCCCGTAAATGCAGTGACCTAAAAATCCCATATAATCAATAAAGTAGTAAGTTTCAGATTTAAATCACTGTACCTTGTATTCTTGAGTAAACCTTTGGGTAATTTACAAAGGCTGTTGAATTTTATAGTAAGTGTTTTTCAAACCAAGCTGGATTCTAAACAATAATGACTTTTTAATGTGGATCTGTGATTACATTGTCATAGTGAAATACGAGAGTCTTTGACTGCATTCGAAATGAGGCAGAGGGTGAATTACTCCGAAGGCACAGATTACCATAGCCTCAGGTAAAGCAATCTTCATAAATTAAACTCCAATCTAAAGTGACCTGTCACTACAAACCTGTTGCTACTCCCAGTAACTTAAATTTCAGTGTACAATTTGTAAACAAGTTCTTTTCCTATTACCACAATGCGGGAGAGTTACTTTGTTAAAGTGCTTTAAAACGAATGTGAGGGAGGAGAATTATACAGAGCATTTTATGGGTTTCTTTTCCACAGTTTCAAAAAGCTGTTAGTTTAGGAAATGCAACTTGTTGTCTGCTAAAATGTTGATGCTTTTAAGATCTCTAAAGCTGTCAGCTGAAGGAGCCTTTGGAATAAAAAGCAACTGGAGCACTTTCCTAACTAATTTTTGACACACTGAGCATCTTCGACTCTCATATTCGGCAAGAACATCTACAGTTCAATGATATTCGAAAATGTTTTGTACGTTTAGATGCTTCAGCTGCCATCTCCCAAAAGGTTTTCTGGTTTTGTCATACCTCAGTTTGGGGAAATATAGTTTATAAATGTCATTTTCAGAGTTGCCAGAGCAGCTGTCTTATGAAAATCATATGGCTTGTGTAGGCTTTGCTCGGGGTTGGCCTTGGACATGCACAGCAGAAATAGCAGATAGTCACCCTGCTGTAGGGATCCTGTAAGCATGGAAGTCCTGACTCCCTTGGGAGTTTTCACCCAGCCCACTCACATCCCAGCTTTTGTCCTACACATCTGTTGGTCCAACAACTGCTCTTCCTGTACTCGCTGTGCCACCACTCAAAGTCTGTAAAAAACTGAAAGGTTACCCCATGAAGAGCTGAGCTAATTCATTTGAGTTGTACATTTTCATTTTCAGAAAGCAAGAACAAAGTATGCCTCCATGTTAAGAAGATTGATATAAAACTTTTTTTTTGCAGCATTAACTGCAAAGAAGAAAGTTTAAAAGTCAGGAATGGAAAGTGAAACATATAGTTTTGCTGACACAAAACCCAAAAAGAAACTTTTAATGAAAATATTTTCAGCTTCTTTTAAGTTTACTTTCTAAGCCTAGAAATTAATCCCATGATGCATGGGAAACCCTAGTATTTATTGAAACTACCTAAAAGAACAGCAGTTGATGGTTAACAACTGCAAGTTCAATTTGTTTTGGGCAATACCTTGGTATTCACAGAGCATGTGTCTGGTTTTTTCCCCACTGGTTTGCTCTTTAGTTTAACAAAAATCTCAATCATCTTCACATACATGACAAACATGATGGTCTCACAGTGTGGGGTCTAGGTCTGAGTCACAAGCTCAGTTCTTGGCTTCCTGCAATGACTGATTTATACATAGCAATGTAATGAGGCAGAAAAGTTTCTCTGTTCTCCTCCTCTGGAGAGTGAAGAATTCCTTACTTAGAATGACAGGTCTGGGTCATGAAGATATTTCTGAGCACCTGAGCAGAGCAGGTTGAAGAGAACCAAATTTAGCATGTACCAAATCTCTCTCAATATCAAATTTTCAGGCTTCCTTTAGGATGATCATCTTCCTGAGCCTATTTGGATATTAATATTATGTCCACTTCCCAAAGTCTTTTTCTTCCCTGTTTCATCCATTCTCTCATCATAATCATTGAGAATGCCTTAAGAAAACAGGGTTTGTACAGACATTTTATATCTGCCAGGCTGTTTGCATCACATGCCCATTTACTTTAGAGCCAGAGACCAATTTCAACCAAACTTGATGTCTAAAGAGATCCTATTTTTGTATGAGTTGTGTAAACTCTTTTCTGCATATCTTTCCACACAAAGACCCTGCAGATGCTAGAAAATCTACCTTTAGGTGGCGGAAAGGAAGAAGCAAGCCTAAAATAGAAATCTGACCAAGTTAGATTATTAATCTCATATTGCATTTTGAGGAAACTCAGCTGAAGCAATCAGGAGGAAAAAAAAAGAAAAACAAAAACCCACACCAAAATAGAAACTCATAAATAAACCCATTTTTCAGTTCTCACTTTGTCTGTATTTTTAAGGATGCATAAAGATGCCTCTAAGATTTTTTGCATTTGGTATTTTGTCTAGACATAAGTGCAGCTGCAAACATTCAGATCCTGCTGAGTAGTTCAATTAGTAGTTCATGTGCCACATCCTATCAGATTTCCAAGTATTGAGCTTCTTCACAGATTTTTCTCCACTAATTTTGTCACAAAGACCAAATGTAGCAGTTAGAAGAAGCATACTCCATCGTGCAGGAAAACACAGCTGTAGCTCCTGTACTACCAGCATTTCCTCAGGGCCATGGCTGGAAGCACTGGCTCAGCACACAGATCTCTTATTCCACATCTCCCTTTCCCTGCTCTTCAGCAGCACTCCTTGCACAAAATTAATTTACTCCTTTTACAATGGTGTCTTTAAGTGAAAGGCTCCATTTCCCAGTACATCCTGCTTTTTTCACTGCACCTCAGCCTTCAGGGAATGTCTGCTGAAATCAATGCCCACATATTTGGTAAGGAGCAGGTAAGAAGCTTCCACCTGCGCATGGAAGCATTGCTGTTGAGACAGTCTGGCTGCAGGCACTGGCTTATTTGCTCTGCTGCCAAGAATATCAATTGGATACTACACTTGCTATTGATCCAAAGGAAGATTTTGTTGTTGTTGTTGTAAAAAATGTGAATGCATTATGCAATGTCATGTAACGCTATAAAGCAAAATAAAAGGTACAGAAGGGAAAGAAAGCAGCAGAACAGAAAGACAGCAACATTAGCTCTGCAGATTTTGCAGCCTATAATGGCAGGTTTTGGCAGATGGGCAAAAAAATCCATGGCATATCTATGGGTGTCTGAGTCTGGAGATGATTCAGCTCCTCTCTGCTCTGCCTTGATGGGCTTGTCTGTGATGACTAAAAGTACAATCAGGCTGGCTGAAATCATATTTGTAACACCTTAACTGAGAAATAAACATACCTGGAGCAGCACAGAATGCTCAAATATTAATCTGAAGGATGGGTTTCATTCTCCTCCCAGCCTGAGATCTGCACACCAGGGAAAGAGCTGTAGGATGCTGCAAGGGTCTTTGAGCCCTTTGTTCTCATCTCTTTTCTCTGCTTCTCAAGGGGAAATCTCCTCTGGGTTCACAGTGGGCCCATGAATACTGGGGGAGAGACCCCACCACATGTGGTGCAGATGAGGGACCCACAAAGCAGTGAAAGATATCAGGGAATGGAGGCTGGGCTCCTGCTCTCCCTGCCAGCTGACACAGCTCTTCTCCCAAGGATTGCAACAGCTCTCTGGGCAGATTTCATTGTGTTTTGCACTGACAGGCGTCTCATGCTGAGATGGACACCATGAAGGTCAAGTTTCTGCATTTGGAGGTGGTTCCTAGACATTCATGAGCCAATCTCTCACGGGTCTGGTTGTAGTTCTCTGACACCACATCTGTGGCTGCTCTGTCACATTTAGCAGAACTACCTAAGGTGCTCAAGAGTTCTGATTTTCATGTACTAGTTTGCAGCTCAAAGCTGTAGCTTTGTACCAGAGATCTAACTGCTCCTTCCTTGGCCACAGCAGGGAAACAGCAGAGAAGTCATGACACCTGTGACATCTTGGTATCTATGGTAGTGACTAAAAGGTAAAGTGGATCAGCTGGATGCTAATTTGCAGGGGATGCAACTCTTAACCCTGGATCTGTGAGCTCTTGTTCTGCCCATGACCACAGTACCCTGCAGCACTGTCTGCCTGCACATTTAGCAATATGCCATGAGCAAAGGTTCTCAGTCTGCTGCCACCTGGAAAAGGAGTCAGGTTCAGTCTGTGTGGCCCCACAAGCTCCCAGTAGTTAATTTTGTCATTTCTCCTGACTTCTCACATGGATATTTTGTGTTTATGAAGTCCTTGAAGGGATATATAATTACAGAAACAAATCACACTTTTGGCACAGCAAGAAATACAGCAATGTGGATAAAAGAAAATATAGCTCATATTCCTGCCTCATTTTTCTTCTAGTGCTCTTAAATCTTCTTCTCCTTAAAGCAGGGCCTCCTGAGTTTGGGATGCCCTACAGGAATTCTCAATTTCTGCTGTGAACATGGAGCTTTTACTTCTCTGTCTCATAAAATCAGCTTCCTTTTGTTTTAGCTGCTGCACTGTTGCCCTCCCCAAAACCTCATTTTTTTCCTTTGAATGGGTGGACCTTTTGTATTGGGTTCATGTGGCCAGGTTTTGGTATCAGGGAAATTACAGGGGTGGCTCTGTGAGAAGCTTCTGGAAGCTTCCTCCATGTCCAGCAGAGCCAATGCCAGGCTCCTCCAGGACATCCTCACTGCTGGCCAAGGCCAGGCCAATTAGAAAAGTTGGCACCCCTCTGTGATAACATATTTAAGCAGAAGAAAAAAGTTATCGCACAGCTGTAATTGCAGCTGGTCCTCTCCAACTCAGAGTATTCTGTGATCTCTGACTGCTCTCCCTGACCAGGATCAGAGAAACATGTGATGGAACTGACCATATGATAAATTGACCATAACTCCCATTCCTTGGGGAGAGGAGGTAGAGCTGGGAAGGAGCTGGGGGTGGGGAGAAGTTGTTTATAAGGTCTTAATTTTACTTCTCATTATCCTGCTCTGATTTTGTTAGTAATAAATTCAATTAATATCTCTAATTTGAGTCTGTTTTGCCCATGACAGTAATTGTTGGGTGATGTCTCCCTCTGCTTATCATAACTCATGAACCCTTTGTTATGTTTTTCCTCTCCAGCTACAGAGGGATAAAAAAGCTCTCAGTGATAGAGAGGCTTTGGTGGGTGCCTGGCATCCAGCCTGGGTCAACCCTCTGCACCTTTCCATTCATTTTTTCTGAGAAATGCAAACAATCCTGAGGCCATGTGACTATACTTGTAATATGTGCATGGCAAAACTTAGAGATGACAGAGTGATACAATGCACACTAAATGGAAAATAAATCTAAACACTCACCAGCTTATATTTAGCATAAGAATCAATCAGTGTGTTCCAGTGGATCTGCTCCAATATACCCCACTGTGGATGCAAGCCAAAATCTGAGCAGCAACAAACAGCCCATTATCAATCCATTAGTCCTCACTGACTGAGCTATACACATAAAATCTTGTTTTACATGCGTACTCCTGCCATTCCCCAGCAGAGATAATGAGATTACATGGGCTGTATCACTCAGCCCAGAAACTTGTCACATTCTAATGAGTTTCTTCTCTCTGCCCACAGACACAAATAAAATACCTGCTTTTCCTATTGTTACCTAAGAGGTACCCAGCAGCCAGATGCTCCCTCGAGAAAACATAGGGACACCCTGCAGCACCCATCTAACACACATGGGATGATTATTGCCAGTTTTGTCTGTCACTTTGCATCTCAAGGAGACAGAAAAGCACAGGTTGTGGCTCCCACGACAGTGTTACAAGCTGGGAAATTGAAAGTGGAGCATCCCTCATTCCCCCATTTTCAATTCAAAAAAAGAGCCTTCCTTCTTCCTTTTCCTTTTCCTTTTCCTTTTCCTTTTCCTTTTCCTTTTCCTTTTCCTTTTCCTTTTCCTTTTCCTTTTCCTTTTCCTTTTCCTTTTCCATTTTATGTTGTCTGCTTATTATATAGAGCTGGGGGAGGAGAAGGAAGGAGGGGAACATTTGGAATTGTGGTGTTTGTCTTCCCCAGTCACTGTTGGTTACGATGGAGCCCAGGTTTCCTGGGAATGGCTGAATATCTGCCTGTCCATGGGGAATGATGAATTCCCCATTTTGCTTTTCTTGCATGGGCAGCTTTTCCTTGTTAAACTGTCCTTACCTCAGCCCACAAGTTTTATCCTTTTACTCTTCCATTTCTCTCCCCTCTCCCACTGCAGGTGTCTGAAGGAGAAGCTGTATGAGGCTGAGTTGGCAGCTGGGGTTAAACCACAAAGCTTTTCCTTTCTAACCTGTGAGTATTCTGTAAAACAACTCATTAGGTGCTCATTCCTTCTCTTAGCAGTAATGCCCTTAGCAAGCACACAGCCATAGCTGAACGTGGCCAGCCTCAGAGAGCACCTGGAAGAAGTTTCCCCACCCAAAATGCCACTTTCAAAAAATCTTTTTGGGAGAGACATTTCTTTGTCTTTTCTACAGTAGCCTTGTCTCCTACCAAATGGTAGGTCCACTGGTGATTCATCCAGGGAACCCCATCCCTTGGATATTGATGGGACAGTGCCACACAGGAAAAATTTTCCTGGGTGTCCCCCAGTGCTCCTGCAGCACTACAGTCCCCAGTGTTCCATTTCAGGGTGTCCAAGTGCAGTGTAAGTGGTGCATGTGCCTTCTGCCGCTGCTGTTTGGAATAATGTTGCTTTTTGTGAAAAAGGGAGAAAAGTTGCCTTTGTAGAAGTCCCTGTACTAAATTCTGCTTTGAGATATTTATCTGCAAGTGGTTTCCTTTGTTTTGGCAGGAAAAGCCCTGTTATAAATAAAAGAAGAATCTAGATGCTCATTTTTACTTTTTGATATTGGATAGGCCTCCATTCTGCTGAAGAGCTGGAAAGGTAAAAAATATGTACAAAGGATGGCCAATTTATGCCCTAGATTTTAAAGCAGAATAGGTCATTGATCTTGTCTGGTAGATTTGCTTAAAATTCAGTGGTACAATATGTCTTAGAGCCTGAAGAGACGAGTGAGGATCTGTATAGCTTGCGTGAGCTGAGGAGAAAAAGAAAAAAAAACTCCCATTACTGTATAGAGTGGTTGTCTTTTCAATTATGGATGAAAAGATGAGTATAACCCTGAGGGGTTGGATTCAAACAGAATGCAAGGGGGGAAGAGCCCTAAAAACAAGCAAAATCTTTACTAAGAGATGATTAAAAGGGAACATAAATGTCTGGAAGTGTTTTGAAGAAGGAAGTGCAATGGAGTGGGGGAAAATGGTTATGGTGGAATATGGAGTAATGGTATTAAATTAACAAAAGGAAAGGGTCTGTTGAATATCAATAGAATCCTTTCTGTTTTCCTGTGGCATCGTCTCCCAAGGGAAGTTGCAGAAGGTCCATCATTTGAGCCCTGGCAAATGACTTGGGACAAACCACAAGAAAGTGAGGTTTAAGGCACATTACTGAGATGTTCAGGGATGGAGTTCCTGACCTAGTGGCTCATTTCTCCCTCCCCCCTTCCCTGGGAAGAGACAGCATTAATGAAAATAAGGGGAAAAAAAGATCACCAAGGCAGAGTAGAGCTCCTGTTTATACATGAGTGGCAGAGCTACAGCAGTGGCAGAAAGAAGCAAAAAGATGCGTCCAAACAGATTGAAGATACCAGTGATGGGGAAGGGAAATACACAGAAAAACTGAATTGCATGAGGAATGAAAAAGAGCAGGTGAATGGGCTGGCCAGAGGCTGGCAGTGGCCCTGGACAGGGACAACAGAGCTGCATAAAGGCACTTGTGCCCTGGAGATTTCTTCTGCAAGGGACTGCTTTTGGACACTCTCTGCTTCTGTCATAGAAATGTGTTCCTGGTAATTCAGGAAGCAAGTGGTTCTTGCAGAATGTGGTCAGAGAATACAGAGCATCAGGCAGGGTAGGAGATGCCACTTGTACCTTCCCAGGCCACTTATTCCATGTCTCCCATCACCTGGCAGAGCTTATAACAGCTTCCTTTGAAAGGAAGGTCCATGCAGGCTTCATAATGCTGATAATGCCCATTTTGCACCTATATTTAATTACCCTCTTGAAGGATCTCAAATATATCCTGAAGCATTCCTTGGCTAAGCCCCTGGTGCTGTAGAGGAGAGTGGCCTTTTTCCAAGAGATGGAATGGGATATGGTTCAAGCAAGCCCATGAAACATCAGATGAGGAATCACAAATGCTGCTCATGAGCTCCCAGGCTGTTGCTGACAGCCCATATCTGGTCTTGAATCCCTTTTTTTCCCACAAACTTTATGAACATGCAGCACCTCCACTGCTTAAAGTTAAGCATGAGCTCTGAAGGGTTTCTTCAACAGACTATCTAACTAGAGTATGGCATAAGATATTCCACCCAGATGGCTCAATAATTATTTCAATTTTAAAAAACATCAATCCTTTTTGTGTTGAGTCCTCCAGCACCAAATGACAACAACCTGGAGTCTGGGCTTTGAGAGGACACACTTTTAGGAATCTGACCATTTTGTTTTCCTTTAAATTCACCTGAAACTCTTAATGCTGCACTGAGTCACTTGTCTGCAAGAACAGGTGTCAGAGGAGGCACTAAGGGAAAAGGCAACTGAACAAACTTTCTCTTCTTTCCTGAGAAGACCCTTAAATATTAACATAAATTTTGTCACAGAAGTGTGTCCAATAGCTAAAAAAAAAAATCCACTCACAAAAGCAAGAATTCATTGTTTTAAAATTAAAATAAAATAGTCATAGGGCAAATTTCCCCTCATCAGGACAGCAGATAAAACTAATTTTATTTCTATAACATAAGACAACAATGATTATTAAGTTTCATGAAAATAAATTCAACCATCTTAAGAGTAGGCTATAAATGGTAAGTATATTGTGTCAAAAATAAACATATGCACTTCAAATTTGTGCACCAATTCAAAATCAGATTTAACAAGCAGCAATTATTAAAGTCAATTGATGAGAATTCCATTATAAAACCAAATGAAATCTTAACTCTACATGAAATAAATATTTTTTCAAAGCCTAAGCAGAATGCGTTAACATGCAATGATCCCAATTATGTATTAAACTCAATTATTTTCATTATTACTTTTCTATTAAGTTGACATTATTAACTCCATTTTTATTAGTCTCAATTCCAATCCTAACTGTGTCTCAACTTTGGTATCTTCTTGCGTGGAATTTGTTCACAGAGTTATTGTAAATAAGCCTGCTCCCCTGAGGTCTATAAAGGGAGGTGTTTTGTGAAAAATAAAACAGCACTGTGGTTTAACAAGCAAGTTGGTGAAGCGATGCTTTCCATCAGCTTTGGCAGAATTTTGAATGGAAGAGTCCGAGTATCAAGTGTCAAGAATTCAGTTGTTTTGTTCTTATCCAAGTTAATCTCATGGCTGTGTTTTTGAAATGAACACTTTGTTTTTTCACTTTTTCCTTCTTAACCAAAGATCTGACCCAGTTTGAAATGAAGAAGCTTCTTCTAACATGACCTGGACTCCAAATCAGGTTCACTCACTCCAGCAAAGGATATGTCATTAGCATTAACAACTACAGTCATTGGACTAATTCAATGAGTTAATGCAGCAAGTTCTTTCAAAAATATTATTTTATTATAACACCATCTTCATGCATGTGGAAATCAAAATTAATGGCTCTGATTTTGAAGTAATTTATTTGTGTGGGTTTTGAATCTTGAAGTATTCATCATTCTTCACATATTCCTTTTTCTAGTGTAATTTCTGACAGCCAGAAGTTGTCTTCAGCATTTATAAATTTTCTAATGCTAGCAAGATGTGAAAATTCCTTGTGAAAGTGTTTTTAGTCCTAGTGGGTAATGAAAGGAGACTTTACCAGCTCAGCCCCTCTCTAGAAGTTTTGCAGTAACTGAAAACGGGGCTTACAAAATTTTTGAAAGATGTAGTATGCCCACCCTGAAAAACAAATACAAAAGTCAGAAATGTTAGTCAGATCTATTCTCATTTTCACTGGAGAACCGTTGCTACATTCCTAGGAAAAGCTTTGAGCTTTGGCTTGGATGAGCACTACTGGATTTGATGGACTCTCCCCCTCACACAGGGCTCCTGTCTGAAAAATCAAGAACATCAACACTGATCCAAAATCCCAGTCTTCATTGTCTCAGTGTGATGTTTGCACCCCATCCTGTCTTGGAAGGCCTCCTTCCAACCCAAACCTTTCCATGATTCCATGATTCTATGGTTCTATGATATTGTGTCTGTGCCTCAGCAAAAGCTTTTTGTTTATTCATTTGATTAATTTCTTTGAGTTTAAAGAAAGGAATTAATTTCACTTATTTCTTTATGTGATCATTAGAAAAGCTTTTAATGAACATAGTAAAACCCAACTAATTATCACAATGGCATTTAACTCTAAATAAAATTGACAGGAAGCAAGAATATGATACATATAATTTTGCACAGTTTATTAAAACACATTTATCAATTTTTTTCCTCCTAAAGCAACCTGATCATATTATTCCATGATAATGTAGCTAATATTTTTTCTGTGCATTTAATATTTAAGTGGCTTTTACTGATATTAAAGTCATAATGCATTTTATGGAAATTACCTTGCATTCTAATTACTTTTCTTGGTGAGGAATGGTAAACAGAATTATCTCATTATGCTTGTTGTAGATGAAAGCAAAGAAATATTTAATGAGAAGAGACTGCTAAAGGAAAAAAGAAAAATCCATATTCAGATGGGTTTTTTTTTTCAAATTAGTCCGTTTTGCCATCAATTCAGAGACACAGGACTCCTGGAACCCAGGCAGGAACCAGGCAGGCCCGTGAACAACAAAAGGCTCTGAATGACAAGCTGGATGCTTTTAACATCAGCAGTTCCCTTTTTTCCTGTGGCCTGTCCAAATGTAAGCTGAGGAGAACTGGGAGGAAGATAATGTGCTACCACAAGAAAGGAAGAAACACAAACGACTGTGTCCTTGAGCCCGAGCTGTCCCGTCCTTTTAGTAAATGAATTTTCTGTTGGAAAGCTATGAATTGTAGCTACAAAAATGGAGAGGTCAAGGCCTGTGCAAAAGTTAACCCCTTGTCCTTTTTTCCCCCCTGTTCTTTATATGAAATATACTCACTTCACTGGAAAAATAGAGGAATTAATTGTGGAGAAATCAAATTTTCCAGCCAACTCTTCTCTCAGTTTCTCTACTGAAGCCTAAGTGGGGTCAAAAACTCCAAAATCCAAGACTGGATTACTGTCTCTGAAAACAAAATGGTATATATATTTTTAATGAGCCTTTATGAAAATGAATATGTGCTTTAGCACTATATTAATGAGGTCTCTTCTCTTTCATAAGCCATCTTTTGGAAGGTATGAAATGGAGTCTGGCTCCAGGGAACTCATGGTTCACTGGCCACTTTGTGTCTGGACATATCTCTGAAAATCAAAATGCACCATGGCTTTTGCTTAGTTGGCATGACTTTGTAACAGCTGAAGAGCCGCCACCAGAGCAGCTGAATGGAAAGTACAGTATGTAGCAGAAATAGGTAGAAAAGGGGGAATAAGTGAACAGAAACACCAAGAAATAAAATTCCAGGAGTTTCTGTGGAGTTCCACAAGTTTCTCTGGATTTGCATTTTTCCTATCTTTTGCACAGGCACAGGGGTTTCAGTCCACCCACCAAGACTTACACACATGGCAGCAATGGTTACACCATAGGTCATATATTTCATAATTACATTATAATTTTATATATATATATATATATATATATATATATATAATATGTATAACCACCCATTTGTGGTTGTAATTGTGGTAGTTCCACCCTTGTGAAAGGACATCTCTGAGGCTTTCATTTAGTTTAAAAAGTTCATCACATTTCTCCTCCACATGTTCCTAATTTCAAGGGTCAGTATTTTCTGTTTGCATTTCTTAACTCCCCTGTAAGACAAATATTGTAAGATTGTTGTTGCTTGCACTTATTTATTTTCAACCTTCCCATTCTAGTAGCTTTTGAGCATCAGGTGTTAAAGGCAAGTGGATGGAAAATGTAGAGTTAAGCTTTAAGTCACACTGAAATTTCAAATTCAATTTAATTGAAATGTTCTGTGAATTTCTGTCTACACTAAGCAAATTTTTCTATTTAGGGGAGGGAGACTAGAAAGTTTTATGAATACTGCATATTTTGCAATTTTCTAAGCTTTCTTTCCGTTAGAAATGACCTTTAAATAAACTGGTTTTAATTTGCTTTTCAGCTCATTCTTTCTATTTTTTGATCAGCAAGCAAAACAAGCAAAGAAGACCTTTAGTCCCCTGTCATCACTGAAAACATCACTGTAAGCTCTAATGCACTAGTCCAACCCACTAATCTATTTATTCCTTTTTAGCCAAAACATCTTCTGCAACCCCTCCCATAGTTCTGCAAATAATAATTGCAATTATATTTCACCATTGTATTAAAGATCAAGTTATCTGTGTAAAATATTTAGAAAGGTCAGTGTCTCATATGTAACTTATAGGCAAAAATAAAATTACCAGCGAATGTCATTGATATTTATTGCAAATGCTCTATAACATTCCGAGTTTGCCATACACATTTCTCCCTGTAATAGAACATGTTTCTAAAATGGATTAAATCCTGATTTGATTTTAGTACTCTACATATTACAAATGCATTTAATTTTAAGTGACAAAATAAAATGTAGCAGATGACATCCTAATCTGATGTATAGCAGCTTCACCAGCAATTCCCTGTGAGATACATCTTTTTTTAGTAAAAAACGTCAGTGTTGCTTGAGTTAGCTCAACAGGGTCTTGTGTTCAATCAGCACCACACTTCAGTGTCTCCTCTTAACTAACTGTTACCAAAACTGAAGGGGTCTCAGCAAGGGAGATAAAAAGCAAGGTGAAGGAGATTTATTTGCTTTACTAGGCACAAAGAGCACTCCCTGTTGCTGTGCTCCAGCTTATTTGAATAGACAGCAAAGACAAATGCAGGCAGCACTTTTAAAGGTCCGCTGGAAGACTTACCATTGGATTTTAAAGACTCAGGATCAGCAGAGACAGAGAAAATGGGATGTGTCTGTGTGTCAAAGGCACAGTCTTGTTTTGGAGGTCACTGGGTATCTCGCTGATGGAAAACAAATAAATGAGTAATAACATTAACTGAATGATTGGGTTATGGGCATTATTTTCTCCAGAATCCTTCAGAGGCTTCAATGTGTTGACTTCAGCAAGGCAAAATCCTCTCAGGGCATTATGACCATTATGACCTCTCTTCTTTCAAATTATGTTAGTTCTGAATAACAATTATGGAAATTAACTTATTAGTGCAAATTGATACATGATGCTGGGCCAGCAGAATTGACTATTCTGTATTATTTTATTTATTTAGGCTGCAGTACCAGTTATAGTGCAATAAGTGGAGACTGACTCTATCATTAATGTAGAAGGATATTTAAGTTATGGGTATTACAAGAAATTCACTAATGTGAAATTTACCTCAGAAACATCAAACAATATTCTGGTATTATCTGCAATTTGCTGTGGTTGGAAAATGAAAGGAAGGGCTAGCATAACACCAAGTCTAAGAATTAAGAAATTATATTTGTTCTTTGAGCATCAACAAGAAATCTTTGTTTCTTTAAAACATTTGTGCCATCTTAGAAGAGGAACACATTTTTTTGTCTTGCATACTTGTTCATGTCTTCTCTCATTTACCCCTTTTCCACCACATTTTGTGGGAAGTGCAAATTTGACATAAAACTGAGTCCTTGTCCCGAGGCTGCCGGTGGTGCTGAGACTTCATCAGGATCTCATGAGGACCACATGGACACCTCCCCATGCTAATGCGGGAGGAGTCCCATCTGCCCAGACACAGGGAAACCCCTCATCTCCCCAGGAGGACATTAGGAAAAGCTCTGCAAGTGCCAAGCCCCACCCCAGCAGGCCCCCTGACATGGAGGAAAGCCCATGTGCATAAACACCTAATGCAGTCCCTGCTGGGTTTTGGGGTATCCCCAGTGGGCTGCAATGGGTCTGGATAGGGCAGTCCTGCTCAGCACAGCCTGTCCGAGCTCCCAGGCAGCTCCCAGCCACAGGCTACCTCAGCAAGCTCAGCTCTTTAGTGATTATCATCATTTTGTGATTTCAGCTCTGTGGGAACCCAGAACATTCCTCTGGCAGTCCAGGACAGTCAGGACCCCTGCCAGAGGGCTCAGAAGCCCTGGCATGAAGCCCAAAACACCTGTGGGTTTGATTACGACCCGTGGAGAAAATTACCAACCTTATATGAAGAACTGCAAGCCAGAAAAGTTTAAGTAGAATAATAGTGAAGTTATTGCAGGGTGAAAAAGTAGATTTTGGGATTTCTGGTATGGGGGTTCAGGAGGCAAGATGGAGGGAACTGGGCGTATCCAGCCTTTCTCCTTCTTCTTGGCCTCCTCTTCTGCTGTGATATTGGCACTTTTAGATTGGTTTAGAGTAGAAGCTCACTGTCTAACATAGGTATAGGTATTGCGAAGTTATTGTAAACATTGTACATGTAGGTTTTAGTATAAAGACAACACCGCCCTGAGGGCAGGCAGAGTGCCTGGAACTGTCCTGCTGAATGGACCTCGGCAGGGCAGGAGAAAATTTTTTATAGAAAAGACACAATAAACAAACAAGAAATGAAGAGCCCTGACTACTTCTTTGAGTGCCTGGCTGGGAAAAGAGATTTTGAACTTTTCTCGGAATCACTGTGACAAGCTAGAGATCCCAACAAGCTCTTTGCTTGCTAACTGCCTTGCAGGGAGAGAAGAGGAGAGCTGTGTGAGGTTCCACAGGAGTGTCTTTATTGATCTTCTGCAAAAGTTGTCAGGGACAGCTCTTCTGCCAACTGGGCAAAAGTAGAGGTTTTTATAGGGTACAGGAGTTTTAGAAATTGTCCAGTACTAGGGGTGGAGGGGAATGTGACGTATAGTCTTACAGAGAGATAAACACCTTCTGAAGGTGGAAAAAGGGGCTTCTCTAAGCTCCAGTCGTCATGACTCGGCATTTCCTATCTTAGGCCGCCATGAAGGCCTTGCAGGCCCCGTGCCTGCTACAAACACCTGTGGAGGGATAGAATGTAAGAAAATAGTGCAGAAGGCAGTCCCACACCTGAGGAGTTGCAGCTGTACTAATCACCAAAGATTAGGAACAGCCCTGCCCTCAACAGGCCACAGCTGTGTCCAATAAGAAGCCAAGTGCTACAAAAGAGTGTGTGAGCTAGGTGAGGTGAGAGTTGGGGTTTGTTTGTTGTGCTGTGAGGGGCTGTCCATGAGAAATCACTGAGAAGATATGGGACTTCTGAAATAAGATGACAACAAACACCCACCTTGCGTGACCGTGACCCAAACCCCAGTGGGAGCTCCTGCAGACATGGGGGTAACTCCCTGCTGCTGCACCATCCAGAGAGTCCATGAGGAAAATCTGAAGTAGAATAAACCTTTCAGTGTGGCTGGCTGCATTCAGATGCAAATTGTTTGTAAAGCTGGAGATTATCACAGTGCCATGGGACCACAATGACCTGTCCTGAGCCTTGTGTAGGACACCTCAAATCAGCTTTGCCACTGCCTGTGCCAGGCGGGCACTGAGCCCTTCTAATCTGCCCTCTATTGCTCCAATTAACTGGGGACAGCCCCTGAGGCTTGAGTGTGTTTGCATCAACAGTCTGAGCATTAGGCATAATGAGGAGAAAAATAAAACCATCCCACATAATGAGGAGAAAAAGAAAATTCTGTGTGTGTTTACATGAAAGCTAATTTTCTCGGGAAAAAGTAAAGATTATTTTTTCACCTTTCTTCATACTGCTGCAGGGAAGTACAGTAGCAGCAGTTGTAAAGCAAATTTTAATGATATGCCTGAATGTCACAGTTACATCTCTGACAAGTTTTTACAATGGCAGCATTTTGATCTTTTTTATCTTTCTTCTTATTTGACCCTCGAGATTACAATCAAAAGCTTTCTTTTTTTCTTTTTTTTTTTCTTCACATTAAAACATTGAAACTTAACATTAAATATATCTGGAAATTGACAAAGTCTGTGATTCAAAATGAAACAGGGAGATTACAAATACTGACACCATTTGAGGAAAAAAGTTTAAAAATTTAATTATCTTTTAATTTCTTGTATTTGCATATATCATAGAGTGTTTGGAGGAAGTCTCATTCTTTGCAATTTTACCTGCTTATCTGTGTAATGACACCTGACTGTGCAGCTCCCACTGGTCATTTCAGTCATTTCAGCAAGAATTTGAGTGCAAGGATGTTCTGTGAATGCTCATTTTCCCCTGGCTACTTCAAAGACACTTGGGAGAAAGCAAGAAATTTCCAAGAAGGGCTGGCTGTACCAACTGCCCAAGCAACATTTGCAGCAGGGGCAGTGACAAAGCTCAGAGAACAGGACCCTGTATGTTTGCATCAGGATTAAACCAGAAACCTCCAGAGCAAAATCAAAGCATGAAGGAGCCAGGGGGTGCTGGTTGGGGTACAACAGATTCAGAGCCTTGGAGCACAAGGCAAAGAGGCAGAGATGAAAAATAAACTCTGGCTGGGAAGATACCCAGTGGTATAAAAGGTCCCCATCTTTGTTTTGCATAGTACAGACGTGAAAAGGCACAGAGGTTTGGAAGAGTTCCTGGAAAACAGTGAGCAGCTGCTCAGTGCCACGTGTGGACAAGGAGTGCCCTGGGTGCCCCACGGGGCCAACAGAAGGACAGGAGATCCCACTGTGCCCAAGGCAATGGCCCAGGAGAGTGTGGGGAACAGGCTGGAATGCTGTCAGCTCGCTAAACCATTCCCTTAAAACAGACTCCTTCCATACAATCTGCTTAGAGAAATACCCAGAACAGGGCAGCTCCTCTCTGCCTGCATTTTTTGTGCTAAACTCAGAGGAGAATTATCTTCAAAATTCACCCATGCACTAGCCCCAGTGAGGAGTTTTACCTGCTCAGAGGGATCCCTTCTGCTTGCCTGAGAGGGGCATGGCAGGGATAGGGAGGAAGGGAGAGCATTTAATCCTGCTCAAAACTGCACAAAGCAGTGTGGTGCTCTGAGCCCTCACACCCAAACAGAGCAATGCAGGACCAATAGGAGAGCAGCTGTTGGGCAGCTCTAACTCCTGTCTGTTTTGTCATGGTAAAGGAAAAATGAGGATAATGATATCCATAACTCTTCATGAGCACTTTAAACCTGAAGCTATCTTGGTGCAGCTTAAATCAATATAATATCTGAAATTTTCCTTTCTGAACCCCTTTTTTTTCTTAAATGGCAGCTTCCTGAATAATTTTCGGCTGTCAGAAAAAAGAAAAAAAAAAACCAAACAGCACCATGGTTCTTCCTTTCTCAGTCCTGATAAATAGATGTGAGTCTGCTGACAAGGAATTCCAGTCAGCTTAGATGTTTGTTATACTTGCATTTTACTCCTCCTAATATCTCAAAGATTTCTTTGCCCTTTCTGATCTTGGCTGAAACTCAGCCAAGGTCCATTAATAAAAAATAGCAGCATAAATTGAAAGTTTTCCAGGAATTCCTTGTTGTGGCCTTAAGTACAAAAGTATCTTTTTTTCTTCAAAGAGATTTCTTAAAGTTTCATAAAACTATTAGTCTCATCCATTGAAGTGTTCCTTTCAAAAATCCTTGTTGCTGTTGAAAGTCCATGGCATCACTTTAGTTTAATCACAGAGTTTTCTAGAGAGGTCTATGGTTCTGTGTCCTTCCTTCACCTGCAAAGTCTGAGGTCTGTCTGTTGTAACTTTATCTGCACCACTGCAATTCTATAAAATATGTGGGAGAAATTTACAGTCCAGGTTAAATTTTTAGTCTTATTCCATGAAAGAATTCATTTCCTTCAAAAATTCATTTCAGGGCCATATAATACTGACACTGCATTTCTCTGTGATTTTAAGGATGTAGAAAAAGTTGGTCTCAGTTCTCTGGGATTTTAATTGCTGACCATATATCACCCCTGTGTTATAACAAAGCAAAGTGTAACAGGACAGCAGGTATGGATTCATTTGGGAGGCAGAGCTCATGACCGTTCATTTTCCCTCTACTACTGATGCCATTTAGCCCATATGAGGAGATCACACAGTGATGTTGCTGCCAGCACACCTTGCTGTATGGCAGCAGGGACTCCTGAGATAGGGCAAAAGAGCTGAGAAGTTGGAAAATGAGAGTTCTGACCCAAGGACCTGACACCAGCTAATAGATTTAGTACTAAATGTAAATTATTGCTAATATAAGAAAGTGGAAGACAATTTTAGCTGTTAATGAGAACAAGTATGAAGTAATTATTTCTTGCCAGTTTTAATGAGAGACAGCAAAGAATGTACCAAATGGTTTATCACTTTATGCCTCTGTATTCGCTGGAATGAAGCTCCATGTTGGAGCACAAAAGATAATACAGGCAAGATGGAAAAATAACCTAAAAAGCCCTGCTGTGAGAACATCTGTAAAAGTCAAATGCTAAATGAATTCAAGCTCTGCAAATGTTTGGCATTGGCTTTATTTATGCATTTTTAACACATCCAACACAATCTTGATTTGAGAAGGAACAATAATGTTATACCAAGTAATTTGTTGATAATAAGTTCTGTCTGGTTTTTGTAATTAAAAAAATGATTAAGAAAGGCTAAGTCATTAATGCTTAAACTGCTGCTGCTGGGATATGCACAGTAACACACAATTTATAAACTTTTGGCAGAGGGATTTATTTACTGATGCTTTTTCAAGAAACTTCTTTCTTTATGGTATTTATAGAATGTGAGAAATAATAGACTGTGATTATGAGCAGAGAAGAGCAATCATCCTGATAAATGCCAGTGAATTGTAAATCTAGACCAATTACTAGACCATTGCATAAGGATACAACTGCTGAATCTTGCAGCTCAGCTACTTTGTCTTTGCATATTCATTATCTCAAGGATAGATAGTCAGGTTTGGCAGGTGGTATGGGGAGCATTGGAGAAGGCACAGCTTCTATGGCAAACCCAATGCTCAAGTTCTCAGTCTCAGAAAATGGTCATTTTTTCATCGAGTGGTTTTGTTTTGTTTGGGGTTTTTTGGTTTTGTTGGATTTTTTGGGGGTTTTTTTGGTGGTTTTTTTTTTTGTTTTGTTTTGTTTTGTTTTGTTTTGTTTTGTTTTGTTTTGTTTTGTTTTGTTGGGGGTTTCTTTTGTGTATCTATTTGACAGTTCTAAGCAAAGGCAGAAACAGAAGGGAATGGAGCCGGTCCACTGACATAAACAGAAGCAGAAATCATACGATGTCCTTTCACCCCATGTCACAGGAAGGCACAGACTGGTGTCTCAACACTCCAAATACAACAGAGTACTTGAGGAAATTTTTAATATCACATCTAGTGCCGAATAAATGCGTAAAATGTATCTCATTGTCAAGTGGGATGTGTGTACCAGCCTGGGCTGTGAGTCTGTAAAAAGGTCTGTAAAATGCATCCCCTTTTCTGCTTGTGGGATGGAAGCCAGAACCCCAAGTCAGCTGCAGCAGTTTTGGTGAAGAAATGCTGATTCAAAAAATTATTTGCCCACAGCAGACCACCCCTCTTTGAAATTCATGTAGTTTATGACTTGGGGAAAACCCTTTCCAAATAATTTTTTTAATTTTATCACAAGTGTCACAAGGTTCCTTTCTCAATTGCTTTGTCTTTCATTGCAATGCATGAAATAAGGATAAAAGTCTGCAGGGCTTTTACAAAGAGTAAACAGCCAGGGTAAAACAGACCTTTCTCTCTCTATGGATATTTAAGTAGATGTAGATATTTCATGTATTACAGATGTTTCTATCATAAACACATCTCTCTGAGTGCATTATCATTGAGGACCAAACCACATATCTTTTGAGAAAGCAAAAATTTTCAAATCTAGTGTAGGTAGGGTTAGATTTAGGCTCAGGACTGTATTATGTTGGAATCAACACTATAGTTTTCTTTACCTACCTTCAGAGCAATTTGGTGTAGACTTTTTCATGAACTGGAGATAAAATTTATTCTCTGCTACAGTAAAATCTATTAAGATCTATCAAACTTCTGACAAATCACTTTCTGCTTGGTAATGCCACCTAAGAACAGCCAGAGGCTTTAAAATTTATTATAGCCCTTGCTGAGCAGCAGCATGGATCCTAGATTACTCTTGTAAAAATTATGAAATTATGTCAATACAGTTCTTATATTTTCCTCCACAAGGACAGTATAGGAGATAATGAGAGAATACCAGGAATCAAAGCTTTTGCTTTAGAAAGATTTACAGCTGCAGCTTCATACCATAAGTCAACACTGAATAATTAAAAGACTTGTAATTAAAGGCTAATTCAGTATTGATTGTGTCCTAGAGCAAGGGGGCCAGTTCACTGCTCTCTCACCATCCTGTGTGAGCTTCATCAGCCAGACAGCAAGAGTGCAATTACCCTAAGCAGCCTTCAGCAGTGGGATGGCATCTCCTCCAGCCCATTCTGGTGGGATGTGGGGGCACAGTGGTTATCTCACAAGGTCCTCAGTATCACACATCCTCTCAGACCACTCTGTGCTCCAAAAGAAATCATCAAGTCTATTTCATTTGGGAAAGTGAAGACATGGATTCTTCAGTCCAGTTGTGTTCCTGGGTCTCTGCTCCCTCTCTTCATGGTTCCTGTGATGGCCCATTTTGGGATGAGCACCTTTTTCAGGGTCTCTGGTCACTGCCTCCAGTGCTTTTCATGAGCATGTTCAGAGCTGCTGTCTGATTAGGGGAATAAATGAAAAAGGGAGGGTCATGGGCACCTCTTATCCAGTCTGCAGACCCATCTGCATCTCTGCAGCCATGCACATCATTTACACAGACTTTCTGGGAGGGGAAGACTTCAGTTTGGTGGTGCACACACAGAACTTACCATTGCCCTGATGAAGAGGGAGAAACAATGTGTCTTTGATGGCTTCAAAATGGCAAAGGTGGCTTCAATATGGCAGAGGTGGCTGTCAAAATTCAGGAAGTTCCATTTCTCTCTATGACACCTTGATGATTCTCTGATTAAATTTCACTGGCCCTTAAGTAGTCTATCCCCACCAATCAATTGATTTTTTTTTACCTTACAGGATCTCATATGCCTCCTGTATGCATTATATATCATGGAAATTAGGTCATATTTAATATACTGAATCATAAACATTAGAGATGGAAAATCTCACTGAGCCATCAAATTCATTCCTTTGTCAGTGGAAAAAGGTTCCCATGTAGAATAGAATTTAATTTTTAACATATAATATGTTCATTCCTAAAATGTTTCTTTTTTTAGTTGTTATTCCACAAAACTCATTTAGTCCTAGCTACCAGGGATTTTTATGGTTATGTGAATTTTCTTTTAGAAACTTCACTATACAACTTTTAATTATATCTCCACATTGCTCTATCTCCAGAAAATAGCATTTGCAGGTAATAATCATATGCCTTCTTTCCAGTACTATTCAAAATATGAAAAGATGGGACTAAATACGGAAACAATCCTGTAATAGCTATTTGCAAAGATACCTAAATGCTCTGCATTTTGTTTGCTAGTCACGATTTTTTTTTCCTTTTTCACAGTTTGGGAAACTGAAATAATCACTTTTCCTTTGAAAACCAACTTTTCTTATTGGGATTGTTAATTACTTTTCAGTTCTTATTATCATGAAAAAGTCTAAGACTGTGTTTTTTTTATAAAATCTGTCCTTTTTTTTAGCTAAGATTATGAACAAGAACGAGTTTGGATATTTAGACAAATATGTGTTTTGGAGTCTTTCATACATTACAAATCAATTCTTTTAGCTGACCTGATGGTTTTGAATCAGATCAAAATATCAAACAACTTTGGCAGCAGGAAGGACTCCATTAGATATTCCTGCTTTTGAGGGCAAAAGAAACAAAAGTCTCTCTGGAAGACCCTTTGTGGTTTTTCTTCTCCCAGTGAGCATCAAGCCCAAGGAGAACCTTACTGCCAGAGTGTATTAAGGTGGGGACAAAATATTTTTTAATTTATATTTTAACTAGAGTGTACCAAAATGGGACAGTGCTGGATCACTGGGTGGGACTGATTATGCTGTGTTTTTTCTGTTACTGGGGAACACCTGGGGACAGAGACAGGAGACAGAGCCATCTGATAAACCTTGTGTTCTTCATCTGATCTTAGATAGCCTATTTTCTGGTATCATTGGGTACTCAGATAATGTAAAACTCAGAAAAAACCAAGAAAAAATACAGATCACAGGATCACAGACAGGTTACAGGTGTAAGGGACCTCTGGAAGTCATCTGGTCCCACTATTCTGCTCAGGTACTGTCCCCTGGAGCAGGCAGGCTGTCCAGGATTGTGCTCTGATGACTTTTGAATCAGTCTGAGGTGGGAGACTCCACAACTATTTTGGGTAACCTGCTCCACTGGTCACCATCACAGTAAAAACCTGTTTTTCTGATGCTCAGACTGCATCTCCTGTATTTCAACTTGTGCCCTCTGGTCCTATCACTGGACAGCACTGAAAAGGGCCTAGCTCTGTCCTCTTTGTACCCTATAAACCAGATATTCATAAGCACTTACAAGATCCCCCTGAACCTTCCAGCATGACCCCCTCAGCCACTCCTCCCAGCTCTGTGTCCTTTGCAAACTTGGTGAGGGTACCCTGATGGATGCAGATAACCTTTCAGGCTTTTACAGAGTATTTGGAGCATAAAGAATGTGGCCAGAGAGGATGGCCTATTTATGAATTTTGATAACATAGATTGCTTCCTCTTAAGGCTTCCCACCAACTTATTAGAACCTTTGGCTGCCAGACAAAGGGTAATTCCTGACCAGTTTTGCTAATTTTCCCACTTGCAGCAATGTCACCATCCTGCTTGACCTTTCAAATCGATTCATCTTGAGAGACATTATTGACTAATTTCCTGAAATTCAGGTGAAATGTGCCCATTTTTAACCTTGTCCTTCCTTATGTACAGAAATTACCTTATCCTCTGGTACTAGCATTGCCATTAGTAAGCAATCAAAATTCTTCTCCAAAGGCTTTTCGATTTTATTTGCTCTTTCCACACTGATTTCAGTGATGTATTTCATCTAATCCTGGTGCTTTGTCAACTTTTTAATAGCACTGAGAGCTTTAATTGCCTTATTATCTTCTCTTCTGCAGTGAGGGCTTTTTCTTTAGCATTTCTATTCCCCTCAAGGAAAGCATGGACTCTGGAATATTATAGATCCTCCATTTCCTGGGATGAAGAAATTGCCCAGACCCTTAAGGACATCTACTTCATCTCTCAGCAACATTTAATCTATCATGGCCCCTCTTTATCTTCCTAATAAATTTTCTTCTCAGGCAGCAAAGACTTCATCATCCATGCTCTTCAGGCACAGCAGTGTCCTGCTGCTTGGTGTCCTTTTCTTCTATTGTGCAGCCAGGAAACCCAAAATTCCCAGGGCTAAAAACTCAGTGAGATTTTTTGGGTCAGGACTACAGATTAGGGGTGACATTCAGCTAGGAAAAAATGAACCATGGGCCTTGCTGCTTGTTTTTCACAGAAAAGCTGAGAAAAGAAGAAATCTGTGCAGCCCAGAAGGATTTGACAGCATAGCAAAGTGAAGTGCCTGTCAGTGTTTCCATGGATGGCTGGCACTGGGGAACAGGGCAAAAAGGTGCCTCCTTTCCCAGTTCCAGACTGTTTTCCACAAAGCTTAGATTTGGGTGCTTCATTATGTTGTCCTCTGGAGTAATGGCACAAAGTGGGTTTGGATAACATGGAAGAGCATGGATGCTTAAGCAGTGCATCTCTGGATTACTGTGTTTGCTGCAGCCTCATTTTAGATGGCAAAGCCTCCCCTGGCTCTTCCCCAGTGCCCATTACTGGGATCAGTGGCAGGCCCAGCTATCAGTGTCCTAATGCCTCCCAGCTGTGTGCCCTGACCTGCCTTTGCTCTTGCTTTGTCAAACCTCAATGAGCTCACTGTGTGATGGGTGATTACACCCCCAGACCAGACACAGCAAACATGGCACACAAGGAACTGGAGGAATAATGTGACAAATTCAGGATTAAAATCTTCTACTATATTGCAAATGGATGTTGTTTTATTTACCTGGCTTTCCTATCATGCACTCCAGATTGTACACTTTCTCTGTGTGTCACCTGCAGACAGATCTGCTGAACTGAGAATAAAGAGATGAATAATGTCACTGCCAGAACATAGCCATGAAAATCATAAATAAAAGAAAAAACATATTCCTGCTCAGAGGTATATTAACTGGAACTTTTATGTTATTTATGTTTTGCCTCAGATATACACATATACCAGGAGAAAAAAAAATCTAGTACTTAGAGTAAATCTACTGCACTTTGTTGTAAGCTTGGAAAAAAAAAAGTGTGTTGATTGATTTCCTTGTCTGAGTTACTTAGAAAGAGCTGAAAGCTGGAGGGCTGTTAGATTCTGGTAAAGTGAGTACATTTCCCCCTGAATAAAAACATTTAAAGGCTCTCAGTGTTTGTGCACGTATTCGTGTTCCAACGCACAAATTAAATGTCAGTAGAGCCAGACCTTCAGCTACATTTGATGGCAATACTGAAGTCAGTGCAGCCACATTGATTTATGCCACCTGAGGAACTGACCCAGAGTTGTTACTTTTCACTGGACATCACATAAGAGCTATAAATGGATTTCTGAGTGCACAGAAAAGAAAATGCAATATGGAAAGTGACTGGAAACCAGAAGCTTTGTCTGAAAGGAGTGCTCTGCCTTGGGGTTGCAAACACACCAACCTCTATCAGACACTTCCAGTGGAAATGGTGTGATCTGGGCATCCAATGTCCCCCTGAATTCCAAAGGGAAGCTGAAAACAATCCTATCACTTCAAAGACTGGGCTTATCTTGAAAATTGCTCTCTTACCCCTATTACAAGTGATGTCTACAATTGCAGTAGCAAGAATTTCCATTTTCCTGACAGCAGCTTTACCGTGGGTTGCAGAACAGTTTCTGTGCATTGCCCTGCAGCTACCATACCTGGGGCTCAGTAAGTGATTCAACTAATTTAAGGTTTTTTCAGTAGCTTTTCTGTGCAATGGGCAACCAATACAAGTACTGTGGCAGTGAAAAGACGATGGGTTAAAACCTAAAAACACCCCATGCTGTGAAGCATTTAAATTCTTAAACTAGATTTAAGGCTTGTAGTTCAAATCTGGGTTGGAATGGATGTATTTATATGGATTCTAGCAGAGCCCCTGTGGCTTGTAGCTGCAGGGGATTTGGTCCTGCTCAATTTGGTGAATTGCAAGTTTTCCAGTGAAACACTGAGATTTGACTGTCTCATTTTGCAACAGCATTAAATAATCCAAAGACATTTGTTTGCCTTTCTGTCTCCACTAAATGTGCAAATGGTTTAAGCCTGATTTTTGACTCATAAAAACCCTTAGTTAGATGGAAAGGCTCACACCTGGACACGCTCAGGCTAAATCGAAAAGGAAACACTAAGGTGGAAGTACTGTACCTCAATTTCTGGTGAATTGCTTTACAAATAACTTTCTTTCATAACACAATCCTTTTTCTTTGGATTAACTCATTATTTTACAGAATAATTCAGACTGGTGGGAGTCATCTTTCTCACACAGAAATAGTCATGGTGGAGAATTTTCTGGGTGTGTGCTGCAGCTTCAGAGAGATAGGAATTGGTTATTACCCTTACAACACACATGGTGTGCTGTGCAGTCTGCTCTCAGTTTTACTTCCTCTGATAAATAAGGAATAACATCCTTCAGTACATATTTTCCTGAATAAACAATAATTCATGCTGAAATGCACCAAACTTTTGGGATTAATGAATAGTCCTAGAGATATCCTAGAGGTATCTGAGTATGTGTAAACAATATGACCAGCAAGCAGGGGTTTTAAGCAAACCAAACTCAATGAAAAATTTTCACAAACAATTATTTCAGTAATAAACAAGTTGTGATCCTTATCCAGTGCAACAAGCTACTCATTCCAAACTAAAGGCAGTGCTTTTTTCCACATCATCCAGCAATTCACTCATGGCTGCTGGGAACTGATAGCTGGGAACCAATATTAAGACTTGACCCACTTTAATATATGAAACACATCACCTCCAGGAATTCTGCATGGCATTTAACTTGCTCTTTGAAAGTCACAATTGATGTCTAATCTGCAGCTGGGAACCAGGCTCACTGTTGTGGCATGTGAGTACTTTAACAGATTGTCTCTGTGTGTGTGTGTTGAAATTTTGGTGAGCCCAGCTGATCCAATCAGCGAGTTCACAGGCAGAAAAGAGCAACACGTTATGCAACTCCAGATTCCTTATCATCCTGCATGGGAATTACCTTTAAGGCACCAAGAATTGCTGTTAAATAGAGGGGTAGTGACACTGGTGAGCAGACAGATGAAAGTGTGATGGCTAATGAGAGAGGCAATGACATCCACTCAAGGTTTTGCATCTCTCAATGATGTGTCACCATACAAAGGGCACTGCAGATGCCAGCTGATAAGGGAAGCCTAAGTAGAACTGACATAATCTTAGAGTGAAAGAACACAGAAAGTGGCTGGGCTGTCATATTCTGATGAGATAAGCCACCAGAGTTTCCTTTTCTCAGACACCTATTGCACAAGTGCATGCCAGGTATAGCCCCACCTCCCAACACCCTGCAGTCAGAAGAAGGGGCAGAATAAAAGGGGGTTTGAGCTTTGAGAATTTCTGGGATTTTGGTTTTCTGAAATACCAGGAGGAATAAAGAATTGGATGCAAAGTTTTAGATTTCTGGATTAAATATTTTTGTGTGAATTTTAGCCATGATATTTCTGAGCTATCTTTAGTCCAGGTACCAGATGTTCCTTCTTGCTTTGGAATCAGTATCCTGTTGGTCCAAATCATTCACTCAGGTTCCTATTGTTAACATAATAACAGTCAGTAAATTCAGGGGGGTAGGAACACAGTTCATGAAAGCACAGTTTTGTTAGCTTTGTGGGTGTCTTGGTTTTGAGACAAATTAGGAGGAAATTAGTTTACTTTGGTTTGAAGTCTTGAATTTAGAATGGAGAATTCACCGATAAAAATTCAACAAATATGCAACAGTACAAGGCAGTGACAGGATCACAGCCCAAGCAGTCTGTAAGAGCAATTTTCCAGTGAAGTATAAGGGCAGGAGAATGGGAACACCTCTCCTTCCATCTAAAAGGGGAAGAGGAGCTTCTGAAACTCAAGTTTTGTAAGAGACTTTCTGTTCTTCATTCCCATCTACAAGAAAGTGTGTGACCGGATTTGTCACCAGGTATGGTGACTCTGTAACCACAACTGTCCCTCCCAGGAATCTAATCCAAGGTGTCAAATAACTTGGGAAAATATCATCTTGAGGACAAAATGGACTAGTTCTGTTTTTCTTTGTCTCATTTTGTCTCATATGACCCCAAGCTTCAAGATATGCTGCAGTGAAGACAGGCAAATAGAAAACACCCTGTTTAGCAGAGTCATCTGGTGCTGCCTGTTGCCTTTTCACACAGAGTGCAGCTCACTTCACTGTTCTGTTTAAACTCTCCACTTATCCAGTGCTGAATTACAGCTGTACAACTCATCCTGGCTGAGCTAAATAGGATAGTTGCACACCCTGCAGCCTGTCTGTCTCAGGTCATCATGATGGTATTAATGACCATCTGTAAGCAAAGTGCATGGGCAGGGTATGATTAGTGCAAGCAATTTAGCCACTATGCTTTTGTCAGCATGAATGCAGTTTAAATTAAACTGCAGTTGGCTGCAGCTGAAGAAGCTTTTACTTAGCTCATTATGAGCAGATTCCAGTTTTCTCACAAAATCCTTTCCTTCAATAACTCCTCAGAAGGCGCTTGTGGAGTAGCAAAGTCTCTGTGCCTACATTTTCTATTTCTGCTCTCTTGGCTGGGGAAACTCAGCAGGTTCCAGATCTGACTTTTCCCTTTTTCCTTTCCTGAGAGTGAAATACAATTTTTCTGTAAATCGAAGTTCTTTCATTTCACCATTTAAATTTTTTTCTCCTCTGAAGCCAAAGTGAAAGCCTGGCTTTTTAAAGCTGAAAACCTGATTACTGGAATACAGTTCTCCCACAGTAGTGCAAATTAGTCATCCATTGTGCAGTTTTGCAGCCAAGGGAAGACATAAGACTGTCTTAGAGCCAATCTCTAGGGATGCAGCACTCCAATTCATCCTGCTGTTTGTATCTCAGAAATCCTCCAGGGTGCAATTCAATGACCATTGAAGCCAACTGGCATTGAACTCTGTCATAAATCCAGAGCTCATGATGGACAGGGTTTAAAAATCCCTTGACATGGGAAAACTGTGGATGATTCTGCTGCAGTGGCAGAAAGGTCTAAGAGGAGCCATGGCTCAGGAGGAGAGAGGTGGGAGCAAAGGGGAGGTTTTACCTCTACTTCTGGCACTGGTCAGGCTAACTCAAAGGACAAGGTATCCTTCTGAGATCTGTGACTTAGAGATAACACTGCAAAGCCTGAGAGGGCAATAGAAGCAGGGCAATAACTTAAGAATCATACAGCAATGATGAGCTACTAGGGCAAGCAGAGTGCCCACCGCATCAGGACAAACGTGGATGCCTTTGCTGCTGAGCACAGGATTTAGCAGAGGGATGCAAAGAGCACCTGGAACCTGTGTAGGGGGTGAGCCAGTTTTGTGCCTTGGATTTAAGTTCTGTGACTCTGAGAGCCTTCAGCAGCAATAACCCTATTTTCCCAGCTTTCTGAGCAAATTGTGTTCTGGTTGAACTCAAGTGAGCTTGCTTACACAGAAGCAAGGCTGATTTCAGTTACAGGAGTATTGCCCTGAAGGGAATTTGGGGAGGATAATAGGCCTCTGGAGTGCTTGCTAGAATAGCATAAGGAGTTGGAGGTTTCTTTTAAAGAATTTTAAAAAATATGCTGGACAGAGCATACATTTCAGGGAGAGGCAGGGGGGAGTTTACATGATGTAGTTTAAGGAGTGTAGGCCAATACTGGCTTTTAATTTTTTTTCATGTTTTCTTTTCTTCTTTTCTTTTCCATTTCTTTGGGTTTTTTTTTTTTTTTTTTTTTTTTTTTTTTTTGTCTTTTTTTGGACTTCTTGTCCCACTGCTTTTTCCATTTATTTCATTTGCTGTTCCCAGCCTGCTTACTTTGATTGATGCTGATGTGGAGGGTTTACACCAGCTTACAATTGTCCTCTTTCTTGCCTTAGCATCTAGTCCTGGCCATTCCTGAAGACACTATTGGACTGGGTGGATTTTTATTTTGATTTGCTATGGATGTTCCTGTGCTGTCATGCTGTTGACATATGCACTATGGAATTTCTGAAGTGCACAAGAAATTGAGGATTCCCATGTTTCTTACCTAGAGAAATACTTTGAAAACTTACTCTCTGTTACTCTGAAGACTTTCTTTCTAACATCTCAATGTTAAGCACAATAGGCAAAATATTGTTTGTGCCATTGTAACATTAAAAGTCTATAATTTATATTCAAAATCTAAATATGTATTTCTACCATTGTACTAAATAAGAAAGAATTAAATGCAGCCAAATATTTCCATACTGAATACAGAGAGAAATTTTGAATCTTTTCATTATGAAATTCCTTTATTCTCTGACCAGCTGGCTGGAATTTTTTGGAAAGAGCAAACAGATTATTTCTGGTGTTTGACCAGCACTGACACATATTAGAGACACTTATCATAAAGTGGACCCAGTGGGACAGCTGTTAGAAAGCTTCCAAAATAAATGTTGCCTGGATTTCTGGCCAACAGCTCAGTTTGACCATGATCAAATCCCTTCTTATGTGACATTGCTGAGCATGTGTGCCACAAGTCTGTTTGCTTGGTATTACTGCTCTGGAATACTTATTCTCTAAGCAATAATAATGTTTGCCTTTACATGTGGAAACATATTAATAAGTGAAGTAGAACATAAGCTGGTTATTATGTTAGGTGCTTGCCTTGTATTGCTTATTGTTCTTGTATCTAAAAGTCTGAGATGTCTAATTGAGCAGTGGGGGCTGTTCTTAGGTAATCAGCTACATACCCTAAATAATTAACAGGAAATAGCTCATGATCAGTTTGTGGAGGAAATCTAGGCTGGTACTTGTGCATATGGCAATGTATGACAGCACGTTAGCAGAAATCAGGACTTGCTCTGATTGGCATTTTCAATGCCATCTGGCTTTTAAGTGACACATTATCCCATTCTCCCTAATTTGAGAATAGCTGCTTTTGCACAAGGCTGCTCACAACAAACATCTTACACTGGGACAGGAGGGGAAGGAAGGCTGTGGTGTTTGATGTTCCCTCTCCTGGTAAGTCCAGCTGCCCTGAGACCTCCAGGCCCAAAGCCCGCTGTTATATGGACTCCTTCCAGTGCTTAGGGAATTCAGATTTTTGAGAAGACTGTCAGGGTAAGAAGGAATTTCATACTCACTGAAAACAATGAAACTGGTGTGGCCCTTAACCACAGTATCACCACATCGTTGTTTCAAAGCCTCACATCCCAAAATTTCTTCCCTTTTGCTTATTCTAGCCACATAAGGAGAAGTTTATGGGAGCACAGAGTTGCAAAGGGCAAAGGGAAATCAGGGTTTGCCATCCCGAAATCATACACAATTTAGAATCCTTCCTCAGAAAAAGATCAAACTCTAAGTAAATTCAACAGCAGGTCCACACAGCAGCCTGTATTAGCATATTGTTACAGAGGTTAAAGCTTCCTAATAGTAGGTAAAATGAAATTGTTCATGGTTCATTGGTGTTAGCATTGTCCTTTAGCTAAAATCACCCTTTTCTCTGAAATTTGCATCACCATGCTACTGGCCTCTGTATCTCTCTGACTGTGAAGTTACTCCCTTTACTATTCTGTTTTGCTTTATATAAATTTGCAAAATGAAGAGTAAGACTTTCAATCTCCTCTCATAAAATATATTCTCCTTTATCTGACCCAATCAGTGCATCCATTTCTTAAATCCAGTGTTCAGACTGAGTTCTTGTCAGTGCCTTGCACAATGGCACTCATACTTCCTCCTTAATGTTGGGAATGTCTTAGCAGATACCATCTATTATTTCAGCTGCTCTTCTTACTCAGTTCACAACACATTAATGCCTCATTGAAGAATGTTTTTTTTTCTTCTGAAATCTCTGAGCATTTTCCTCTTTGCTGTGTCCAGCTCATGAACTCTCTAATCAGCTCTCCCATCAGTCTCCATGTGTGTCACATGCACCTTGGCTATGAAACCACATTACATTTCTAGCATTTTCATAGAACTACAATTCTTTCTTTGTTTCCCGATGTCTTTGTGACAACTCTCAACCCTGTGTCATCAGCAAAGTCTTACACTTTTAGAGCCAGACCACCTAGTGAAAAGTGGTCCCAAGACTTATCCTTCTGGAGCTTCACTAAAACCTTCCTCTAATCCATTGCCATATCCTCTTCAGTCAGTTCCTTGCTAATTAAATTATTTGCTTTCACCTCTGGCTTGCTCAGTTTAACTATTAATTTCCCAGGTACTGAGCTGGGGGGACATTTCATCCTAAGGAAAAAACTTACTGAGTGACAAGTCTGGGTTTGAAGCAACTAACCTTCAATAGTACTTTTTCTGTGTTTCATTTTGGTTTTCTTCCCTTCAGAATTTCTTTTTAAGCATTTTACAAACTAGATCAGAATGTGTGGCCTCTAGGTATTAGATTTTTATTTCTCACTCCCTCTTTCTTTATATATGGAGACTCCCAATCATAAAGATGCATTAGCTATACATTTTGATATTTGTTCTCAAAACTTCATAGTCCAGTTCTTGGAATTCCAGCACAAGAGAGGACTCAACTTGCCCAAATTACATCTCCAAACATTGTCATTTCCTTTAGCTCAGCCCCACCTCTTTAGAATGTCTTTAACTTCACTTTATAAAATCACAGAACTGGAAGGGAAGGTTCATAATGTAATGCCCTGAGCAAATAATCCATAGTTGCATTATTTTTAACTCTTGATTGTCCAGCTTACCTATAAGCATTATTTTGAAGATTCGATAACGTTGCCAGACAATATATTTGAGAGTTTTTTTGTCCTTACCATTAAAATTTCCCTTGTGTCTAACAGGAAGTTTCCTCATCTGAAAATTTAACTCATTAGTTCTGGTTCCAGCTATCATGGACATGGAAAGCAGATCATATCATATCTCTATCATCTCTATCTCTGTCTCTATCTCTGACAGCCTTTGGTCTTCTTCAGTGCTGAAGTTCTTATTCAGTAACACAAAGAGCCCCAGTTCTTTGCTCACGCACAACTGCCTGTGTTAATGCAGATTGTGACCACTCTTGCTGCTGTTTTTTGGACTGGATCTTTCTCAGCACACTGTACTCTAATAAAACAAAAGTCTCACTGAACCTTTCTTAGTTCTGAGTCAGATACATGGATTACTTAATGTGTTTTCTTGCAGCACTCCTGCCTGAGCTAGAAATGATGTCACTGGCTCATGGCCACCTTTGATCTGCTATAACCCCAAGGTCTTTGTGCATAAAATTATTGCCGAGCCCATTTCCATTCGGTTCAGATAGGTGCAGTTGGTCATTCCTGTCCAAATATTATTTACTTAGCTTTTTCTCCCTTACAAACTTCATTCTATTCATCTTCCTGCTAATTTTCAGAATGTCCCTTCAATAGACAAGTTCATTTTGAATTTTCAATGAGCCTGTAGTCCCTTCTTGCTCCATATCCTCTGCAAATTTAATAAACATACTTCCTATTCCATCATCCCTGCTAATGAAAATATTGAATAAATGCAGACTTAGGACAGACTCCTGCAGAATGTCACTCAATACCCCCTTCCATTTGGATAATGAACCATTGATAAGTACTTGGTATGTATAGATTTCCAATCACTTTTTCACCCCTCTCACACCAATTTCATTAAGAGAGTATTTGCCCAGCCTGCTAATGAGAATGTCATGTGAGATAGTGTCAAAAGCCCTATTCAGGTCAAATATGCCTGTTGCTTGTGCCTCACTCACACAGCCCTCAGTCTGCTCAGAGAAAGTTGGATAGATGTGACACAGCTGGCTCATGACAAATCTACAGCACGGGCTGCGTATCCACTCATCTTCCAGGGGACAGCTTGTTCCAGACTTTTGCTAGGAATCAAAATGAAGATTGGTGGCCTATCTCCTTCACAGGATTTCTGGTTTTTCTTCCTTAATAACCTGAAATCCCTTGGCTCCACTTTCTTTTACACACTCTTATTTGGCTGTTACTGTTTTGTGCACTCTGTGTACCTTTTATTGCCTACTTTCTCTTTTATCACGTTTGGAAAGATCAGGCAGTGTGTTTATTAGTTGCAAGGCTCCTTCTTCTATTTTCTCTCTGCCATGGAAAATATTTCAATATTTTTAATTAGCTCTGTATTTTCCTTTCTTTTCTGTTCTGTGAGGTTTCACTACCTCTGGCTTTATAAAGGAAAAGGAGGGTGAGAGGAAATGTAGGGCAGGGGCCAGGTTCTCCAACACAGTGGTTTTCTTTGCTTCTGGAAGCATCCACCATGCACAGGAATTACCTAAGCAGGTCATTCTGAAGATTATTCTGAAGATAAGCATCTTCAGAACAGAGAATGTGCCCTTCTGGCACTGCTTATTTTGTCCTTAAAACACACTGCAAAACAACAGCACATGACTGCAGGGGATTTTTCCCTGTTAAAGTTTCTGCAGTCTTCTGAACTCCAAGAGCCTGCAGAACTTCTGGTTGTCAGCCCAGAGACCACTTTCTAATTTTTCTGCTCTATTAAGCAAATCTATCCACATTTGCTATATTTTAGAGTGTTTAGACTCCCCAAACATGGTTTATTACACCATTGAAATCCTCTCATTCATTTTTAAAGGTCAGACAAAATCAATCAAAACAAATCAATTTACATTTTAAAAATTGTGTTAATGTGACATCGTTATTGTAACAGAGATTGAGGAAGCCCTGGTTTCACAGGTAAATTAAAACAGATCTAGCAAAATAAATCAACTGCTGGTATTGTGAAGATAAAGAACAGAAGTGATTCATCAAGTGTTGGAAAAGGGATTTGGGGCTGGGTCTGAATCTGATGTAACTCTAGGGGGTGATGCTGATTTTAAACCAAATGAGAACTGGTCCAGAACCATTAATTGAACAGCATAATTAGTTTCTGTGGGCATATCTTTTAGATTTTTTTCTCCTAACCACTCCCTAGCAGGGTTATTAACAGTATATACATCTCCCAGCTGAAACTTATCTCCATGTTAAATATCCAGTGTGAAAAATGGCTGAACATACTGGTGAACTTTATTGTCTCCAAGTGACATGTTTGCTAAATTTCAAATCATTAAAATGCCTGATTCTTGGTCACTAATTCCTGTTTAAAATTCAGAAGTTCAGACAATACTACAAGCCATGCTAGTAGCCTTGCACAGCTCTTGCCTGAGTCAAAACAAAGAAGAGCATTTGGAGGCTGAACACAGGGAAAAGAAATCATCTGTCAGTTGAACTTTTCTGCTCTTTGCAAGTTCTAAGGAAACTTGGGTGAGGCAGCTCAACAATTCCATGGCATCTCAAAAATGTAAGGTCTTCCTGCAGTTTTTTCCTGCTTCTTTCCCTGTCTGCTTAAGAGGTTGAGCAACCCTCTAATTGCTGAGCTGGTGATGCATTCCAGTATTTTGGCCAGAATTTTGGGCACAAGTGGCCAGCTAAGTATTGACCTTTCAACGTGTGTCAGTGTTTTTATGACTTTCTTTTTTTGAATCACTATCTAGTCAAACTCAGTCCTGTTTATAATATTAAAGGATGTGAATGGGTTTTTTCACACTCCCTCCAATATCAGACTATATCTCCATTTTCTCTTTTCAAAGTAAATGAACTCTATTTCATGCAGAAGTTAATAAGGAAAAAAAAAAAAAAAAAAAAAAAACATTTTTTTCCTATTATATTTCCAAGTTCCAGCTGGATGAGCTTCAGCTGAAGTATCCAAAGGGAGAGTAGTGGCACCAGTCTGGAGCAGGATCCAGCTCAGCAGCTGAGGACAGCAGCCCATTAATGTAAGGACAAGGCTGAACAAACTGCTTGGAACAAAATATCCTGGATCCTTCTGTTCAGTTTTAGAAGCCAAAGCAACTTCAGCACTTTAAGGAACTGTTGGAAAGTCCAGAAAAAACTACCTCTTTATTGACTGCTTTTTACATTTACAAGATCTACTTAGGATTAGGACCAGAAATGCTGATATTTTGATAAAAATTGCTTTAAATTTTGGTTGGGATTAAGAGATTTGCCAAAAGTCTCATTAACAGACCCTGCTTTTGTCAGTTTTACAGCCCAATTGCAGTGGCTTCAGAGCCTTGGATACACCTCACCCTCTGAACTTGCAGATGCTTTTCCTCACCAAGGCCATATCTTTAAAATTGCTCATTAATCAAGGCCTCCTTAAATCCTTCAGCAGATAGTAATCAATAGCAGCCTCAGTAAAATTTAACTGCCTGAAGGTTTTGGCAGTAGAAAATACTCTATTTACTTCTTAAAGTGAGCATTTCTGAGTTAAAAATCCTTATGAGCACAAAGAGTGAAAAAAATTAATCTTGGAACTAAATTAATAGTAAATGATGCATATTTGCTCTGGTGACAGCTTGGAAAGCTTTGTGAGCAGCAGGGCTGCATGGCAAAGGCAGGACCATTTCTGCAGTCCTTTCTCAGAAGAGAAAGCCCCAAAACCTTCTGCTGTGTCTCAGGAGGAAGGGAAGCCTAGTGGATATGGCACTGGATGGGGTGTCTTGAGACCAGGTCTTCCTGGCTGACCTTTTGGCTGCTCACTTAATCTCCCCATATTGCAATTAACAGGCCCATCACTGGGGAAAGCATTCCTCCTATCTCCTGCTCTCTCATCACATCTGTCACATTTGTTTTACTCTTTGGGTGACAAACTTTCCCTCTGATAGTGCCCTTTTACAATTTCCTTTTAAAATCCTCCAAGCCTTGATCCAGGCTGCTTTAAAAAAAAAACGATAAGACTATTTTGGTTCTGAGCAGTGAAGATGAAGATCTGCCTCAGAAAGTTGGGCATCTGGACAACCTGTGCAGTGATTTATTGGCAGTGCAGTGATTTTGTGGCCACAGCAGAACAGATCTTGAGAGGGAGGAAAAATCATGGGAATAAGGTGGGTAAGGAGTGGGGAGATGCAGCTTCTCCCTCTTTGTTTGCCTCTATTTTTTTTACCTCTTTTAGTACGAAGCACACAGTCCCTTTATGCTGGGCACTATATTGCCTATACCATGAGCTGGCTGTGACAGAAAATTTCCAACCATTTGTTATTTTCAGAAGTCTGCAGCTCCCTTTGCTAGTGGAAAGAAAACAGAGCCCTGATGTTGCTCTAATGGGTGGGGTTTCCCCCTCTACTTTCTGCCTTCAGCCCTCCTAAAATAGCCATCTCAGTTTTGATCATCAGTCCTTCAAGGGGAAGTTATGCTAGGGAATGGAAAACTTTTTTTAATGCCAAGTTTTAGCAATTATTTTGTCAGGTTCCAAACCTCTGGAAAATGGGGTTTCCTAATGGAAACTGACCCTTCTCTCACCCAGATAACACTGCCCCTGTAGCTAATATCATGTGTCTCGTGATACTGACTGTCAGCTTAAATTGATTACCCAGGATGTTCCCCCCACACCCTGCTGTAAGATGTCACTGCTCATATTTATAACTGGCCTCTATCTGCATACCTAAAAGTCTCTATGTGCAAAAACCTTGTCCTCATGCTCTCCATAAATGTTTATTGAAAAGAAAAATACAGTGTTCAAGATTTCTTTGCCCCCTCCCATTATTTATGATATGAAAGAAATTTATTGATGTCATGAAATAATTTGTATATTTGAAAATCAGTTGTAGGTTTCTGAACTTCACCTCAGCTCCACACTGCCACATTATACAAGTATTTATTTATGACCTCTGTAGATTTAATAAAAATAACACAAAAACTCAGCTGTATTCAAGTGTCAATTGGTACTTAACACCAGGCTTCATTTATTGTAAAGGTTGTTTTCTTGAATGCAGAGACATGAAATATGGAAATCCTTAGTTCCAGGGATTGCATTTTTTATGGTTCCTGGAGATGACTCCCTGGGGACCCAGAGCATGATGGCATACTTTGGTAAGGAAATAAAAGCCCAGACACTTAATAAACAGTCTGTTCCATCATATTTTAAGATATTTAACAGTATTTGCATTTCCCAGACTGGTACAACTTCTGACAACATCTCAAGCCATCAGGTAAATAAGAGAAGTGAATGTTCCCTTACTTCATGAGAAAGGTGTTTTTTGATGTTTAAAGCACCATATTCCATTTCATTATGGCAGTGCTGGACAGACTTAATGAATGTTTTACTTTGATCCTTGAGATTTGATGTCAGGAATATCAGATCTCAAGAAAAGCAGTAGGATTTGGATCTGTATTCATCACGTGTTTGTGAAAGGAATGGAGGATGAATAGCTGTGCCTTTGAAGGAGAGGAGCTGAAGAAGAAAAAGATGCATATTTTAACTAGCAGCTCTTTGGTAAAACATGAGCACATGTTAATGGAACAGACACAGCCATTCCAGCTGCCATGTTCCACCAGTGCTGAACTCTGCAGATGGATCTGCAGAGACTTGGATCAGCCTTCAGAAACAAAATTGACCTCAGCTCCAATGTACAAACTTTCTGCATCTCATAGGCTTCCCTTCCCAGGCACTGTGTTTTCCTGCTCTGGAAAGTCACTCATTCTGCAGTGAAGTATTTTTAATATTTTGACAAAGAAGCTGGATGGTTCAACACAAGAGATCTTTTGCTGTTCTTTCATTAGAGTGTGCAGCTGACTGAGTGTCATAGTCTTCTCTGCTGATTTATTTTCAAGAAAAGTCTAAAATGTTCAGTCTAGTCTTAGTTTTTAGCCTAAAAAGTCTAAAACCTTCAGATGCTTTGCATTGTCTCACAAGTAACTTGATAATTAGGGTTGCTTAGATGGTTTTACCTTTTGTGCCTTGTCAAATCAAATTACTTCCAGCTTATCTACATGTATGGAAATATATTTTTAAAATTTTATTGCTGGAGAGCAAGGAGGTTTCATTAAAAATTGAAATAATTTATTGTATTTCACAATAAAACAGTAATGCCCAGGAAATTGAACATTTAAGAATGTCATTATTTTAGTATCTTTTCATGTTGACTGCTGAAATAGTATAGCTTCACAAAACCTCCTCACCAAAAAAAAAGTCAGCCCTTAAATTACTGTTAGCAGTGTACACAGAACTTTATCACCCACTGTTTTAATAGGAAGATCTCAAAAGCAAGCGGACACTGAAGCTGATAATAGTTAATTACTTTGAATGGAATAAAATACATTCCTGTTGTGAAGACGATCAGTTTTGGAACACAGGCAAACAACAGTTGTGAGAAAATGATGTTTTTTTCTTGGGGTTTCATCTGCCATCTTTGGGTACTTTTCTACCACATTTATATGTCTCCCAGATTGGGGTCACCTGGGGGCTTTCTTCAATACTTTTATTTTTATCTCATTTAACATGGGGGGAGAAGATGGGGCAATGCCTTCTTTATCAGGTTCTTATCTTCAGGAATGCCACATCAGATTGTTTTTTACATTCCTAGAGGAAAGAAGAAGATATGTAAACAAATATATATTGATCTATTTGTGGAAGATTATTCAGTTGTGATCATAGAAAGCCTGGAAATGGTCGAGTCAGTGCTCATTGCTGGAGGTATGTTTCCATAATAGGATATGCCACACTATTTGTACTCCATCCAGCTGGCCCGTTGGAACATAGTATTTTATGTAATTATTGCATAAATTTTAAAATATAAAACATGTAAATGAACCTGAGTGGTAGTAATAGATGATTTTAATTACCCAGACATAGACAAGATTGCATTAAGTAGAGGAAATATATTTCTAAATCTGGAATGAGAGTGCTTTCTAATTCAATCTGAACATCAGCTGACAGCCAAAGAAACAAGGCTGGGTTTGACTGTAACTTGGAAAGAAGGTTGACAAAATAATATTAGAGGACAATTTGGGCTTCAGCATATTAGTTGGGGTCACAAATACACTACAGAAGGAATTAAATTGACAGTCAAAGCTACGAAGGGAAGCAAAAAAGAGGACCCTAACCATCAGATTCAAAATAGCAAACTGGGATACCATGGAAAGCAAATTAAATAAAGCATTAAAGAAAAAGATGATAGAAAACAAGAAAGCTAAAATAAACACAGAATATTCTGTGATAAACGCACTTGAAAAATGGCTTATTTTACAACCACCTGGTTGTATTCTCATCTGTCAGGAGCTAGGCAAATAATCCCTTCTTCAAATGTAAGATCAAACTCCTCTGTGCTGGTTAAAACTCATAGATCTACTGGTCACAGAAGGCAGTAGAAAATCCACACATTGTTGTGACACTCTACCTCCCTCTGCTCCTTTGTTTGCAGTTAGATTCATACTTGGAGGAGTTCTTCAGATTCCCTCTCAGTGTTTTGTTCTAATTTATTTAATTTCCTGAGCCTGCTCCTTTTCCCTTGTTCATGTTCACTTCACATTTCAGCAGTGCAGGTGCTATAGATGAGTAATAATATAAAACCCATGAACTATTGGTGGATACTTGAGCCAGACATGGAAGGGGTCATGTAGGATGCCAAATCACATCTTTACTAGGACTCCTGACATGAACACACACAAAAAACCCAAGGAAATTAATGCTAACACACTTATTTCTCTGTCCAAGAAAACTGAAGAAAACAGTGACGTAATGAGGCTATCCAGATATTAAAGAGCATGACTGGGAAGGTAGTGGCACTTGAGTTGATAATGTTTCTAACAATCTGAATGGTTCCTTCCCTTCAGCATTGACAAAAGGACCCCAAGGTCAAATTTCTGTGCATAGTAGGGGGGAAGTGAAATGTTAAAAGGCTCCATGATTGTACCAGAGAAGACAGGCAATTAAAAGTTGACAGGCAGCAGGTTTTTATGAATTATATCTCAGAATTCAACAAGAAGTAGCAATGGAGATAACAAAGACCTTTTGCTGCTGAGTTTTGATAGCTCACCACAGACAAGAACAGAGGGTAAGAACAGCAAAAGGCAGGGTAAATGCAACAACACTGAACAAAAATTGACTGGGGGAAAGAAATAAGCCAGGTCTGTGTTTGGCTTGGGCAGGAGGTGTAGTAAGTGCTATCTATGGATTTTCGAAAGCAGTAAAGAATCTGGTGGTCTTGGACCTGTAATGGAAAGATTAAAGTGCCAAAAGAAAGAGGAAAGCACAGGAGCTGGGTAAGTAGTGAAGAGGAGTCAAGCCAATGAGCAACTTAAGTTTTCCTGTCCTATTCATCCCACTCAGTCCATGGACATCCTGCCTCTCTGGGTACCCCAGCAGGAGGATGGTTTTCCCAAAGCACTGCCTGCAATTCAGAAATTGTCCTTACAGAAGTAATAAAATTAATCCCTGACCTCTTCTTGCCACTGCTGTCCATGGCTCCTGTGCTGTGCTCATCCTCCCTGCTCCTGAAACCACCTAATCTAAAAGCGAAATGAAGCACAGGCCACTTCAGCTGGCCTTAATGCTGGATACACAACTTCCATGTCTGAAAATACATTACACCCTAAGAATCCTGGTCCTGGGGGACCATTGGGTTAGGGGAGAGAGAATTTTGTTCCCCTGGGAGAGCAGGGAAAGGGTCTGCCAGCATTTCCTGGCACTGCCTCTGTTTGAGAGTTATTTGGAAGAATGACAGTTATGGTAAGAGCAGAAGATAGAATTGATGCAATTAAACATGCTGTCAGAGATGATCTTATGGAGAGGAATCATCTCTTTCCCAGCATTAATTACAAATAGTACAGGGGATCATGACCAGTCCTTTAGGCCTTTTCTAGGTAATATACAGTGTTTGATGCCTTGACCTTTCTGTTATCTTCCACATTTAAAAATCCCCTTTCTGCTGTGTTATGGCAGCACAAAAAGACTCTGCCAAGACAGCAGGTTCTGTAAAAGAAACAGGGAGGAAATATGTTGTCTTGCAGGCTGGGTGGACAAAATGGGGAAGAAATGGGTCCTCAAGCATAAAAAAAATATGTGAGGCACAGAGAGAAAGTGATTTGTGCATTTCATGAAGGGAGTTAATAAAGGAGAGTCAGATTGTGCAGAGGTGGGCAGAAGACCTAATTTCAATGCCTTATTCAGTAATGGGCTTCAGGCTTATCCAGAACCTCCATGAATAACTAAGACAAATACTATAATAAATTACAATGATGAATAAAGCTATGCAGCAATTTATGGAGATATTTTTCCCATTTGCATTTTGATGTCTTTTAGAAAGTGATGATTTTTTATTAAAGGAAAACAAAAATTGCAAGAAAATTCCGAAGTGCATTTTGTTTATTTGGAGACGAAAACATAAAAGCTATTAGCAAGAGCTGAGCAGTTAAACTACTCTTAAACCAAGAGAAACCTTCATTCTAGGCCTACCTGAAGAACTTACTTTGTGAGTTTGTATAAAGTCATCTGATTTCCTCACAACTCCACCAACCTTAAGGAAAAATAGGGAAAAAAAAATCAGGATTTCATTTAGAATCAGGTTTCACATCTGATCTGTTTTCCCTTCAAAAGTGAACTATGGAAATAAGAAAGATGGCTATTGTTTAAATACTGGGAAAAATATGGAAACAAGATGAAATAAGGGAAATGGCTGCATTCTGTAACCCACTGTGACAATGATCCAAGAATAAACAAACCCCAGGTATCCAGCAAGAGTGAGCAGGGCCATTATGAGATTAAACAATGGACACAGTTGTGCTCATTGCTGCCCTTGTGTAAGTCTGGTTTTCACTCCAGGTTTTCACAGCAATTGTCCTGAGCAGAGACAAACCAAAGATCTCAAAAGTGTGAGCCAGAACAGCCTGGCTGCAAGGTGCTGAAAATCCAACTACTTGAGCTGGATTCCAGGTTCTGCACTTGATGGGCTTTGTTAGGAGAAAATTTTGCCTCCTTTCCCTGTTAATTTTTTTTTTAATTTGTGTAATGTGATTTTAAAATAATTTTTTTGTTATCTTTTTTTTTTTTTTTCGTTTTTTACGTTAGGAAAAAGCATTTACAGTGCTTACATTAATGAAGTACTGATCTTCTCAGATATCTGTTTACACCTATTTTACTTTAGGAAGAGATGTCTCTTTTCTACAGTTACTCTTCAGCATGTGATTCTGTAAAGACCCAGGAAAACCTGAACTCTAAAGAAACTGCCCTAAGAACCTGCTCAGGAGTTTTGCATATACTATACAGCAAGGCAGATAAAACCACTCTAATTTATTTTATTTTATGTACAAGTTATTATTTTATGCTTTGGTCAGTCTAAACTATGGCTGAAAAATACTTAAATATAACCATTGAAAATGCTGTAGAACTCCCTGATAAACAATAGATTCACCTGGGAATTTGAGGAAGATATTTTGACTAATTCTATATTTCAAAAGCATTAGGTATTAAACTTTATTTGAGCTAAGAAGCAGGGAAAAACCCAACTGAAATTCTTACAATTTTACTATCATTTTCATCCAATGAGTGTTTTCTTAAAATTAAATCTATTTGTTAATCATCAGCTAAAAGGAAACCAATTCTTTACATATTTTTTGCCTTACATAGTTACACAATTGATCTGGTGACAGCAACACAACTATTGCCCTCCATTTTCTTTATAAATTTCATTAAAACCAGTAATATTTTTTTTTGCAGTTTTGCAGTTTTGTGTCAGGAGCAGCCTCTCTAAGAACAGCAACAAGTGTATGAACTTTCCACTGCTGAGTGTCAGCCTTCAACACAAAAAACAGATCTAACTCTGATTCTGCCAGGTGACATTTCCCATCCTTTGTTATATCTAACAGTAGGAAAGTCTCTTGGTTTGAGACTTGGTAATGCTCAAGAAAATAGGGTCAAGCAAGAATTTCTAGAGTGATTGATTGTGCAGCTTCACTGTTTAATGCTTTTCTGGGTTACTCTTAGGTGACAGCCAATGTGGATAGTTGGTTTTATTTTTATTTTTGTTCACAAGTCAGTGAACTGGAAAACATCCAGTGAAATTTAATATCACCCTAACCATACCTTGGCTGAAATTCCACAATTCTCAGAATTAAGTCTGAACAGGAGGATTTATAATTTTCCATTTAATACTAAGAATGGTCTTTGAGAATTCACTGAAATTCTCAGAGAATCTGGCCTGAATTTTGAAATTTAAGAAAAAATCCCCAATTATATTCCTCATAATATGAAACAGTAATCAGCAAAGTTTTAGCTAAGCATTTACAAAAAATTAAGAATTGCTCCTTTTATGTATATATCCTGCTTTGTTTGTCTCACTTTGCCTGCTTATGATGTTACATTACTGTGGATACTGCAGCTTCCTCAGCCACTGCTTTTATTTCCTGAGGAGATGCATGGCCAGCTCAGCTTGAGACGGTGTAGAACAGCCTTGCTTGTGGATTTTGGCTCAACCCTTCCTTCTTCCTGTTGCATTTGCCAAGAATTGCACAGGCAAAAACGTCACTCGCATTGTCAACAGGGAAACAGGGACAATCCTGTGGCAACTGTAGAGGAGGAAAAAAGCTGCCTGCTTTTCTTCACATCTATTTGTCAGCATAGAAATATCACAGAATGTTTCCTTCCTGACCTTGGTATTCAGGTTTGGTGCCATTGTTCACAGCCAAAAAAAGGTGGTCAGGTTTGGCATGGGTGTGTAGAATGTGTGACTGAGGGAGACTGAGACCTCCTGTTGCCATTGGACCCTCTCAAAGGGAGGGTGATGGACCCAGACCCAGTGAGGCTCTCTGGAGCTGGGTACAGAACTTTTATCTGAGGTCAAGCTGGACAGGAGCCTTGGGCAACCTCATCTTATGGCTGGGATCCCTGCTCAGGGTGGGGTGGTTGAAATGAGATGATTTTTATAGTCAAATCCCCACCAAGACATTTTGTGATTATATGATCCTGTGATACCACCCCAGCATCACTGGATGTGAGGAGCATAAGAGCCATGATGTCATCACAACACTAATTTATTACTCTTTGCCACCATCCAGACCCAATTTTCGGGGTACAGTTGCAGCCTACTCTGTGCCATTTTGTTAATGTTTCTGCTTCAATGCCACCAAAATGCTCAAGCCAAGGACAATGCCACAGCCTCACCTCCCTGCAGGCTGTGCTGGGGTGTGCATAGCCATCCATCACCAGAGTGGCAGCACAAATCAGCCACATATACATGTATTTATGCAACCATTTCCAGCCATCACCTGTCTCTCCATTTCAGATGGAAAACCATGAGTCCTGACAGCCTAAGCTACCAGTTTTTAAAATTTCAGTCTTTGTAATGCCCATAGCTTGGATTAAAATTCTATATCAAGGACTCTTGAAAATTGATAACTCAATATCCTCTTCCTAACCTTTATTATTCAGGATTTAGCTGGAAAAATGCTGATGCTGTGCATTATTCTGTAGTTTCATCATGTAGCTTCTTGTTTTACCAGCCTGTGGTCTGTGATTCCCCAGAAAACTTAGGAGCTTGCTTAGACATGGGAATAAACTGCACAGTCCTCCACTGGCAAATGTGAAATGGTGTTCAGTGGTGTTCAGATGCTCCTATCTGGGATATTCCTGTTCATGGACAGCCACAGCCCAGCTGGAGCAGAGCCTGGAGCTGAGGGTACAGAACCTGCTCCTGTAGCTACAGCATTTTATGTTGCTTCAGAGGCCACGGTTGGTATTTCTGCAGAAATGTAGCTACAATCCATTAAAACAAAACAAAACAAAACAATAAACAAGAAAAGGAGGCAAGTCTAATAATAAATCAAACCAAACAAATATGCTGGGAGCAACAGAGTTTCCTATGGTGATCAGCTTGTCAATGAATCACAGAAAACTCCACACTGAGATGCTCCAAACCTCCTGCCCCAGCCACAGCTCACTCTGCAGCTCCCTGGGAGGAGCAGCACACACTTGTGTGCTTACAGCCTGACCCCCTAACACAGGTCCTCTTGCTGCTGGTCCTGCCACAAATCTGAAACGCTGAGCCTTGCTTAAAAAATGCAGATAAATCAGTCTGAAGTCCTCTGAGCTTCAGAGCACAGCCCATTACAGACTGAAAGACTGGAGAAAGACATAAAATATGGGTTTGTTTGCCCATATCAATTGCCTTTTTATCTCCTGTCTTCTAGGCACAAAGGAATTTGAAGTGAGGAGATGTCAGTTTTGGTTTGTGTGTTCACAGTTTCATTGTAATAAATTATGTCTTTGACACATTTTTGTAAAGAAGGCAAGGATAGAAAAAAACCCTGCCCAAACCCTTGTAGTCTCAGGTACAGAGAGATCACATGCAGGCTGGTGATGATTTTTGACATTGAGAGAAATGAAGTCACTCAAGAGTGTTGAATGAGATGCCAGAAGCAGTGTCAGAGGCCCCGTGCCGTGCCACGCTGCTTTGCCCCAGGCTGGAGGGTTTTGTCCAGCTCTGTCCCACCTGGGAAGCCACAACCACACCTGGGGAGGGGGATGGAGAGGCTGGGGCTTGCAGGAGCTCATGGACACAGCAGAACAACTCACAGCTCTGCCCTGGCCATGGGGCTCAACAAATGCAGAGAGAAAGGTAAAGAGTCCACTGCCACATGAGCATGAAATCATTGGCTTCGCTGCCTTGGATAAATTGCAATATGCAATTTATGAGCTGGGAAAAGGCAGCAGGAAAGCTGAGCAGGCAGGGCACTGCTGCTGCCTCTGCCCTGCTGCTCCTGAGAGGCAATTGGAGCCACTGCCTCTGCCCCTCCTCTGCTGCCAAAGGAGTCCATCAGTGCTGCTCTCACTGGGAGATTAATTAAAGTCTGTAAGCACTTGGGCTATACTCAGATGGAATATCACAAGATATTTAATCCTTTGATAATATTTATTTGGCTGATGCCTGCACTAGAAGGGGAAGGAAAACCAGGGCACATGTCTGTTTAAAAACATCCTTTCTCATTAAAAAGAGCCTAGCTAAATTAAAAGGTTTGTGGAATGTATTTCCTGTCAAACCTCCGGCCTGGGGGGAAAAGTACTGGAGAGGCATTTGTGGCTGCAGTTGATGTGTCCATCTGAGCCCAACTGCAGGGCTTTGTATGACTTGTGAGATTGAGGGCTGACTTATTCCATTATCTTGTAATATTTCACGCTCTTAATTCCTGCATTACTATCTCATTCAGTACAGCTACACCAGGTATTAATTGCCTATCCAGACAAAACTAGTTTAAGCTATTTTTGTTTTAATTTTTCACACTTGAGTAGAAGCTGGTGAAGCTTCATTTGACTTTTTTTGTTTTAATTTTTTAAACTTGATTAGAAGCTTTATTCAATTCTCCATAACCAGACGGAATCTTTTTTGAAAGCCCTGGTAAAAAAAGTGTGTGTATTTTGTTTCATTATCTAAAAATCTTTAATCTTTCAAAACTGACATAAAATACATAGTTACTCCTCTCACTCCATTAATTTTAATTTGTTTTGATCCCATATTTGCTGTTTTAAGAATCCTCCCAATCTAACTTGAAGATTCAAAGCCATACAAACAGCATATGGTACAAACTTCACATCTGTATCGTGTTACACTTGGCAAGAGAGATAGGAGCACTCATTTACTGGAGCTCAGCATGGAGTGGGAGATCAGAGGTTATCATTCCTGATGGCTTACAACTTTACAGATGTTTTCCCTCTATGAACAACAGAACCTCTTGTCAGTCACAGCCCAAACCTAAAAACCAGACGCTTCTACCTTCTTTTCATAATTTTTTCCATAATTCTTTCCATGTTTTGCATTCTCTTTTTAGGGTTCAGTAGTAGGGAAATGATTACAGATTAACAGTTGCAAAAGATTAGTTAACATTTTAAATGTGTGGGGAATATGGCAAACTAAAATAATACTGAAAAATAAAATCATAGTCAAAACATATGTGAAACCTAATCTGCAATAATCTTGAATTAATATTAAAGCTTATATCACATTTTTCCAGTCTTGCCACAGTGGGAATACTGAGTGCACACATGTAATATACATTTCTGTAGAACTGATCATCTAGGTGTTATACTGCAGTAAAACCTAAATTTGAGTGGACCGGATTTACATACATGATTCATTAGAATTGTGACCTTTAGTGCAGTCTTGGCTTGGATTCTCTAGTCATTTACAAAACACCTGAAGAACAACACCTGGGTAATTAAAAATGCCATTTGGCAGAGGAAAACTATGACCAGAGTACAGCTGATTCACCAAAATCTCATATGGTCCCTATGAAAGAATAAAGAAATTAACCAGTCCAAGTTGGCCCAATATATTTTTTTCCTCTCATGCAATGAAAGACACTTCAAATTTGTATTACAAATTCAGCCTCAATCTAAAGAACCATAGAATCCTAGAATTATTAAGATTGGAAAAACCTGTAAGATCACCCAGTGCTTCCAGGTAGTTGTAGACTAAACACCCTGAGCTCCCTCAGTTACTCCTCGTGAGATTTGTGCTCCAGAACCTTCACCAGCTTCTGCAGTAATTTTCATCCAACAGATGAAAATTTGCTTTAAGCTTTGCAAACTTCTATTTAGGTGAGTTGTGGTCACTGGGAAATTTCCAGGTGTTTGGAAAAACACAAACACTGTGTCAGATGGCAATGAGCAGGTCACAAAAAAGCAAATTATTTAAAGGGTTGCCCCTCTCTTACTAATCTTCAGTAACTAACTATGTGTGAACTCCTTGTCACCTGGAGCACAAGCCAGATCACTGGTGTGAACTTTACACAAAATGGATATTACTTTACAGAGGAACTGACGTGGAAGTCACACAGGACCAGTTACCACACCTTGGCTAAGGGGAAATAAATCACAGCACACTATCTGATCAGTCCTTAGTTAATATTAAATTTAGCTCTTCCATTTTATAGTTTCATAGTCATCTCTTCTTTCTTTTGTAATCCTAGAAAGAAATACAGTTTCTGTCCACCTATGCTTTTCAAATTCTAGCTGTGATTATATATGCATAAGTTCTTCATAATAAAGAGTACTACAGTGACATATATTTGAAATCTGCATTATGCATCTGGAAAGACTGAGTGGGGATGGGTGACTTGTCACAGGCAATAAAAAATGTCAGTGGCACATGTTTGTGTGTAGTCTGTGAATGCTGTTTGATGTACTTATCAGTTTCTTCCTACAATATGCTATAGTTACTGAACAGCACAGCTTGGCTATTGATGGGTAAAAGAAGTAGAAGATAAGAGAATAGGCAGACAGTGATTTGGATTCTGCAGATGATATTTTGCAGGTTGGAAAGGACAAAGACAATCTGCAAGCACCAGCAGCTGATATATTCTCAATAGGAAATAATTCTGGGCTTGGAGACAGAGAAAAAACATATGCACAGTAAATCATGCAAATCGAGCCTTAATGGTGGTGCATTTGACAATAAGGCAGAAAATTATGGAGTTGGAGGTTGTTTCTTTTTTTTGTTATTGGGTTTTTTTATCTTCAATTTTATAACAAACTTCTAGTTGGTCTGGCCAGCTATTAAGCTCTTAGCATGCAAAAGGCTGTGGTGGTGCAGCACACTGGTATAACAGCAAACTTGTGCTGGGGAGATGGAGGATTGAATAATCATCCCTCTAGGTCCTTACTGACTTCCCTGGGTCCTCTGAGAAAATCCCAAGTGGTTAAGAAGCAGCCAATTGGTCAGAAGAAATGGGGGCAATTTCCAGTGTCTAAAGGTGAGATGTTATTTTTTACACTTCTTTATTTCCAGTAAACTGCTCATTCTGTGAATATTTAAATCTTTTTTAAAAGCCAACCAAATAAACGAACAAACAAAACCAACCCAAGAACAGTGAGACTGTTTCATTCCTGCTTGCCTCTGTAAAATCCCTGGAGCACTTCCCTTGGAGAGGATGCTGGCCAGATGAGGAAAGCCAAAGGGAGCTGCTGGCAGTTCCTTTGTCACTGCAGCATCTTGCAGGAGGGCGTGATACTTGGGGATAGAGCTAACGACCCACTGTGGCACCATGCCATGGAACTGTCAAATTATCTGGAGAGAGGCTGGTAATGAATGTGCATCACTGCTACATACAATTTGCTTTTAAGCAGGTAGGTAGGGCTGTGACTGAACAGAAGCCATTAAATTATGAACAGAAGGAGAGGGATCCAATTTTCTGCCTTGCTAAGGATATGAATAGTTTTAATGATAGCTGAAGACTTCGAGTTTGCCCTTCCTTTTGTAATCTTCCTCAATTGTTTCCTTCAAGTACAGCAAATCTAATTCTCTAGTTCATACCATCAATGTTGCGCTGTTCTAATTTCATGGATGTTTTTTGAAGAGGCAGTTTTGTTTTAGTGCAATGGAAGGAAAAATGGACCTCATTGTTCAAAAGCTCCTTTGGCAATGAGATTAATGGAACATCTCATTTTACCTCTCTTCTGTTGCCTTACTGCAATGTTTTCTGCAAAAGGAACTTGGGTAGTCTGTGCTGCATGTAGGCAGCAAATAAAAGAACAGTGGGACCCAGAGTTTGCTGGGTGCAAAGTGCAAAAACTACACTAATCATCAGGAGGTTCTGTCACCCACCAGAACTGCAAACACTTTTAGTCTAATCTTAGTGACAAAGTTGTAAGTGGCCTGGATTTTGGTCTGTATAAAATCATGTTTTAGGCAAGAAAGGCCTGTGTCCAAATGTATATTTAGTAAAAAAGCCCACAATATACATTTTAGAGTCAGATCAATTCAAATAAGGTGAAAGACTCTTTATAGGGGGTTCTGTCTGCCAGTATTTACCTTTTCTGCACTACTGGGCCCTTTCTCCATTCCCTTGATATAACTGAAAAATTTATATATATTAATTTTTTACAAGGAGGACTTTCTGCTTTTGCAAACTGACCTTAAACTCTGTACCTTAAAAAGTGGAGTTAAACGTGTGTGCATTAAAGACACTTTCAATGCATAGTGTGTCTTCAGAATAGCTTTTATCTAGTTATGATTAAAAACATTTCACCACCAAGACAACTTGATGGTTTTATGACTTATTGACTACCCTGTTACTGTGTAACATAGTTAATTGGCTCTCTGCTTGCTTTAATCTTGGATGTTTGATTCTGCTAAATCTTTAAAACACGTTTTTGACTACATTATCCTGTAAGTATTTAAAATAAATGCCCCTCAAATGCATTTTTTGCAGTTTTAATAAGTTCTCTTTAACAAATAAATGGGGGAAGGAGTGGAGACAAGGGAGAATACATGAAATATTAATAAAGGCCAATATGATGGAGTCAATAGATGGAGGTTGTTAAGATAAAAGCTTGTTTTTCAAAGCATTCAAATTTGGATTCTCAGCTGGGACAGTCTGAAATAGCTCAGGGTAGATCACACTTTCCTTTTCCTCTTTCCCCTGTTTTGACACAGGCAGAGCCAGCAGGTGGGAAAATTTCTCCCTTTTTGCCTGTTGTCTGTCTGCAGTGGTGGGGAGGAACTATTCCTTCCTGGAGATCTTGCATGCTGACTTTGGATGCCAAAACACCCTTTGGAAGAGGTGGATAAAATGTGGATAGGGCCACCATAATATGGGGTACCTTCTGTGGGGAGCTGTAATTCCCTCAAGGGTAATGCCACTGGTCTGAGCAGGGATGGTGGGGATACTGTGGGGATGGACAGAGGTGAATGGCATGTGACAGTAACAAATGCTTATTTGTAAAAAAAATGTTAATATTAATGTGTGTGTGTGTCCAGCTCCTGCATCAGAGGAGCTTTAAAAACCCAGCCTAAGCCATTAGCCATGTGCTTTTTGGGGTGTCTGTCACACACAGATCCTCCTGGGGAGCGCTGAGAGGTGGGGAAGGACTTGGCCTTTTTAAAGTCATTTAAAAATTACTTTTTTAAATGTCAGGAGACAGAACTGAAATCCTGACAGAATTTAAAGGTGTGCTGTGAAGGCAATGGGAAGTTGTGAAGGATATTAAAAGGATATCCCTCAAGCTGTTTGTTCTTACACTTTTGAATCAAAAGGACATCACCTTGGGAGAGTTTCCCTGTTCAGCCATGTAAGGGGTTTCTTGTCACTAATATACTTCTGGTGATTTTTGTGAAAATTTTGAAGAAAGATGAAGCCTTGGATAAAAAATTCTGTGGAGTGAGGTGTCTGCATGGTTTTGTGTCTCTTGAAAGCCTGCTTTTTGTGTAGGACAGTGTCAATTAGAGCCATTCCTGTAGCATGTCGCTAGAGGGACATGAAAACATGGACCCGATTAACTCCTGTTGTTCTTAGTTACTGCTCTTTAATGTGAAAAAGCACAACAGGGGTGACTTAGGGCTGTCTGTTCTCTGACTGAAGGAAAGAGCTTTAAAATATGATCTTTGAGCTGTTTGTTGAAAAAAAAACCAACACATACTAGTGCTGAAGATAGTGCAATACTACAGAGGTACACCAGCAAGTATTCAAATAAAATGCAAAGAAAATCTTCAAGTATAAGATACAAAGAAATAGTGTCTACTACAGTTCTCAGCAAATTAACTTGTTTATATTAGGTATTTATATTAAGCTTACCTACACACTTGCTCATATTAATTTCAATAGTGAAGATGAACTGTGTTAGATCTGCTTTCAATCTAAGGTGTGAATTAAAGCCATGAAAATTTCAGCGTCTCCTCTGGGCTGTGTTTGGCAGCTGTAGGGGAGAAGAAGGAGAAGGAGGCTCTTCCATGGGCCTTTCCCACAGAAAAGCTGCAGTGCACGGCTGGGAGGGAGCAGTGGAGCTGCTCCTCATCTCTGTGAGCAGCTCTCCTCCACCTTTGTCCAGCATCAAGCCACAAAAGCCCAGCTTCAATCCTAGACTGGAACAGGACCATGCTGGGGCTGCTCTGAGCTGGGAGCAGCAGCTGCCATCACTGTCCCCATGTGCTGGAAGGCTGCTGCCTCCCAGCTGAGCCCTGTGGTGCCTGGTGGGATGCCAGGGGTGCCCCAGGCCACCATCTGTGCCTCAGGTTTGCAAACACACACCAATGACACAACACAGGGAATCCCACTGCTTTAAGCTTAATGATGTTCTTCACATTTATCTTGAAATAATCTTGTGGGCACACGGGGTCTGTGCAATCAAAAATCAGCAGCGACCAGGTTTTAGCTACAAGTGATTTGCAGGGAAGCAAATGTGACACCCCTCCCTAAAATCTCTTTTTTTGAGAAAGCTGTTAAGGAAGCACAGCTGAGGCATACCCTCTCTTGGCCAGACTGGCTTGCAGACTGCTCCAAGCAGGCTTTGATTTTATCTGGCTCAGAGACACAGGGCTTGCCGTCATTTTGCATCGCCCCCCTGCCTCTCCTCCAAGTCTCCCCCTGGCCTTGGCTGCCTGAAGGTGCCTCCAGCTCTCCCCTCACTCCAGTTCTCCATATAGGGAGAAATTTTGGTGCCCAAATGGGAGAAGAGCATTTCTATTTCTACACTGGAGACAGGAGGAGAGTGCTGGTGACAATTCTGTCCCCTGACTCTGTTCCAAGTGGGGGATTTTACTTACACCCCATTTGTCCACAGCAACTGCAAGGGTGCTCAGAACTGTTTTCCTTTCCAAAAGACTCCTTGGGTGGCTTTTGTTTTGCATGGAGTAATTAAGGAGAGGAAGCTGAGCCCTTTCCCTTCATGCCTTTGTTTCTCCTGTGTATCACATTACAGGTGCAGGGGTCAAAGTGTGACCATGCCAAAGACTGGTGGCAACAAATAGCTGCAGAAGAGGATTTGTGTTACTGCTGATCTGGTGGAAAAGCAGAGAGATGCTGGACTCTTTTCTTGCTTCTAAATGTCTATCTATCTATCTATCTATCATCTATCTATCTATCTATCTATCTATCTATCTATCTATCTATCTATCTATCTAATCTATCATCTATCTATCATCTATCTACCTACCTACCTACCTACCTACCTACCTATCTATATCTTCTGACTGTGTGTTTATTTTATTTTTAAAGAATGTAAAGGCTCAGGAGAGCTTTTAGTTCTAGTTTGTCCCTCATTAGCTTTTGAACTGTTACTCATGCAGTGTGATTAGTTCCATGTTGTACCTGTCACTGCCTCTGCCCTTTGTTCAGGCTAGCTAAAATATAGTAGTATCTCATTTCAGTGATAGACTTGACCCAGAGTAAAATGTGCAAATTCTTACAGAAAGCGCAATAATTGCAATTGATTTATTCTTCTATGGGGAAATAATGTCTGTCTCAAACAATAACATCAGCTTTCTCTTAATTGCATTACATTAATATCATATTATTCTGTATTCATATCCACATCCAAAGCTGTGAAACATGTCTGGGTTGTGTTGGGTTTTTTCCCTGCCCTTATGACACACACAACTCTCAAAATGAGTTACCAAATATAGGAAGCCCCTTTTTGCCCATTCTGTAGAAGAAAGACAAAAGGGTATAAAAAGAATTTTAAATAATACACTGGTCTATAAGCAGAGAAGCTGCATCTCACCAACAACAGCCCCATGTTTATCTCAGTTGTTAATCCAGTGGTGGGGATTATGCTGTATTAATGATGTGTGGGAGCTCCAGACTATTTCTTATTCCTGGCTCGCAGCATCTGCTTTCAACAAATGTCTTTTGTGCACATATGTGACCTTTTGGCTCCCTACACTTCAGTCCACCTGTCAGGATGGCATTGTGCCTGCTCATGAGTGGGGTACAGAGGAAACCAGCCTCTGTGGCTCTGTAAATCCTCCTTCATGGCAGAACATCTCCCTCTTCTCCCAGCCCCATGGTGCACGTGGCTTTGGGGAGCCACCAGCCATCTGAATTCCAGAGGACACCAGCCTTGGGCACCTGGTGGGACATGAGGGCAGATCTGAGCTGGCATCAAGCAAGAGAGCTGCTCTCATATCCCACTAGGGCATGGCAGAGCTGCCCTGGCACAGGAGCCCCTCTGGCCATGGGGTCCCTGCAGGCTCCAGGCTCAGTGAGCATCACCCAGTGCAAAACAACAACGAAATAAACTATTTAGTGCAATACAACAAGTGAGCTCAGGCTCATTTGCAGCAGGAGGCTGGGACACAGCTGACACCCAGCCTGTAAATGCAGCCCTTTTCTGTGACACCTGGCCTGTAAATCCAGCCCTTTTCATCTGGGCAGAGTCATGGATAAAATCCCAATCACTTTTCTCCTTCCTGAGATCAACCTATGCAAGATGTGGCACCTCATGAGAAAGATTTCGCCAGCATGGTTTTCTTCAAAATAGCTATATTTTGTGAATGTTGCCTGATTTTTATTTAGAGAGGATGAAAAATCAGTTCAGAGGCAAAATTCCCAAAGTGTCTAATGTTGTCAAAACATCAAATTTCACAGTATAATATTTGGAACTAAGATTTTTTTTTTCTTCTTTTTTTTTTTTTTCCCCGATTTTCACTGTGAGATGCCTGTTTGAAAGGCAGGGTTTGTTTTTCAACTTTAGTGCAATTTGCTTACTTGGAACACAGTAACATGGAGCACTCCAAAGTCATTTTGGGTTTAATTTTGGCAAAAATTACACCTGTTCTGTTTTTTCAAACTGGAAAAGAAGTCAAAATAGCAGGATTTCCCATGAAGTGATAAGTCCCATTTCTCTTCTGCTTTGGCTGGGTTCAAATCACCACAGGGAGAATTTTCCAAGAAAGTTATTTATAACCTTTAGAATATGGAAACATTTCAGTGTTTTCAACCTGCAGCATGTGGAAATAATCAGGGGAGGAAAAAAAACCATTTCCGTGGGTTTTGATAACTGAAACAACAGGTGCTAGGTCCAGGAATAGAGAAAAAGGAATGGGAATTAATGCATTTTTCAGTGTATAACATTCAAGGTGGAAATGCCCAAAGAGAGAGGTTGACCCAAACACAAAGGAGAACTTTACTCACCCTGCACTAATTACATTGAAGAACCTTTTGACACAGGACATTGTGGAGGCCAAAATTGTAAAAATTGTAAATGAGTTCAAACTGGGAGCAAGAGATTTGATGTAGGAAGCCTATCAGGGGCAATTGTGATATTCCAGATGTTACTTTCAGCAAGTCCTTGAGCAACAGACTGCTGGAAGAATTCCTCTATTTCCTCTGCTTCCTATAGCTTTTCCTTAATTGTCTGCTGCTGTTGGAGGAAGAATAACAGGCTGGAGGATCCTTGGTGCCATCTTGTCCTTGTGTTACTGGCTTGTCAGAGAGCTTGGACAGCAGCCATGGCAAATGGAGGATGGAACAAGGGACTCCAAATGAAACAAAACAAAACAACAAAAAGTACAGTTTATTTGGTTTGCATTTCTCTGGAAATTGATTTCAGGCAACCCTGTTTTCAGCCTTGGGGTGTCTCAATAGCTGCAGGACACTAAGCAGGGAGTCATCCGCCATAGAGACCCTGTTAGGAAAGTGCAAACTGCACATTGAGAGCAGAGGAGAAAAGGAAGATGAAGGTTTAGAGATGGTGAGAACAGAGGGCCCTATTTGGCAGCTCTTTAATGCTTATCTTAGTATTGTATTTGGCACCCAATTACCGTAGTGATGTGATTGGCAGCTGATTGACAGGATTACGTAATGGAGCTGTCTCTCTTGAGCAAGAGCCATATTCTCAGAGGAAAAATATCACTCTGCTGTGGGGATGGGACCAATGCACAGCCTGCTTGGATCAGCGAGGGTTTGAAACAGAATTTTCTCTTTAAGCAACTAAATAATAACAACTTCACAGTGAAATGTGAGTGAAATAGCCATCAGGACTTCAGGGGTGTCCAGACACTCATCATCCTGCTGACCATCTGACAGTCCCTGGCAGCACTGAGTGCCTGTGCAGATAGCAAGGGGGCACCCCAGCCCCAGGGAATGACTGCTTCAGTTCAGCCCTAAATCCAACGCTTTCAGAAATGACACAAGAGAAAAAGCTGCAAATGAGGACAGTGGTAACAAAATACAGTACAAGAATTGGTGGATAGCACAGGAATTTTTCTCCTGAATGTTTAAAATACACTGGTTTTAATGACTGGGGCACAGAGGTTGGCATGAGCCAGCCCTGTTTGTGTTTGAAGGGCCAAGAGAATTGGTTGCCAGTTTTTCCACAGTATCTTGGTCCCATCAGTGCTTTTTCTTACCTGGAACTTTCTTGGTTTTTGAGAATGTGGGGCTTGTGCCTGATCATGTAATTCTGGGATTTGCTCACACATCACTGGGATTCCTGTGCAGTCAGGGTGCTTTGTTAGACTGTTAGCAAATGAGCTCCTGCAGGGACTGAGTCCGCAGACAATGTGGCTGGGGTGCTCCTGATGGCATCCCCTTAGGAGATGCTATCTAACCCCCTTTGCTTCCAGGGAGAACCAATGACAGATCCTGAACTGACTATAAAGGGTGAGCAGAGAGTGATGCCCAAATTCCCAATCCCCTGGTTCAGAGCTGATCAAACAGGAGCTCACTCTTACCTACAAAAGCTCAGATCCGCACAATAATGTCCCTTCTGTCTGTGGATGTGGGACCCTGGTTGGCCACACTGAGAGGAGAAGGTGCGAGGGGATTGTCATTGCCCTACCCCAGGGACCTCAGCTGCTGTGGGGAGAAACAAAACTCACCTCCTCCTCCTCCCAGCTGCCCTCTGCAGAGGCTGTGGTCAGTCCTCTGTAGCCCCAGGGACAGGCTCCACACTGAATTTCTTCATGGCAGTGCTAGCCTGTGATGGAACAGACATCCTGTATGTCTTTTCTCTTTTCCAGACCATAATTAAACACTAATTATGTACAGATGAGCATTCAGGGTGTTGCAGAGCCAGGGAAGGTCCCACTGCAGGTGTTTGCAGTGCAGAGAGCACCGTGTGGATGCACATGTGGATGGATGAGTGCTCATGAATGCACATGTGGATGGATGTGTGCCCCTGTGGAACCCAGCCCAGGTGTGCTCTGCACTGCAGGCAGTGGGGCTGCAGGTGCTGAGCAGCTCCTGGAACTGCTCTGGGCTTGTGTTCGTGCCTCAGCACTGTGAAAGGCCCTCCTCATCTGCAACAGGCTGCCAACTGTGCTCTGCAGCTCTTGGCAAGCCAAAGAGCTGCTTTTGGCTGCCCTTGGAGCATCACTGAGCAACTTCTGGAAGCAGCGAGCTCTTTCTCTGTGAGCACAGCATGGAGCTCTCGGCTTTGCATATGGGAGAAGGGGCTTCCAGTGATTCTCTTGACACAGCCACAGCACTCATGCAGGGTGTGGGAGAGCTGGGAAAGCTCCTGCCTCTGCCAAGCAGGCTGGAGGACAGGAGCAGCTCGTGGGGCTGGGATATCCTGGCCCCACAGAATCACTGAACATGCCAGGGGAATGAGGGGGATTAGATTTCACTAGCTAGCAAATTGAGTTTCTGTAACCCCTGACCAAAATTCATACTATCAGCTGGAAATAATACATTTAACTGATTTCATATGGCTTTGAAATATCCCGTAAACAAAATTTTAGGTTTCAGTTTTTAGGTTTCTGTTTTATTCACCACTGTTTCTCTCTTTTTCAGCAGGACTTGGAGAAAAAATCCTACTAAAGCCAAGGCAAAGACTCCCATTGAGTCCAATGAGAGCTGAACCTGACCCCTTATAGGATATCTTTATAGATCTCTGTGCTCAGAGAGCTGTTGTTACTGAGTAGGAATTCTGGACCACATGGCACAGAGCGTTTCCTTATAAAGATGCTTTCCTTTGGACATGCAGCAGTGGCAACAGCACCTGTGTGCTCACACACAGAGGCACAACAGCCACACAGAGTCATCCATCTTAGGAAACATGCTATGCCTTTTAAGTGTTTCTGTATCAAAGACTGATAAATAAAACATGGCTTTAGTGTTAAAAGGAAAAAAGAGCCCTTTTAACAGATTAAAGTGCTCACAGTGCCTGACACTGTGAAATAGGAGTGTGGAGCAGCAGGGCAGTTCAGAGAAAAGACTGGCTCTGCTGACAGGTACAAACTGTTGTGTGTCTTGCAGCAGCCATTGGCAGAAAATAAGTCCAAAATCTACTTTCCCAGCAAAGCCTTCCTGGAAGGCAACAAACTGAACCTCTATAGCTAAACTTCTCTATGTTCTCCAGCTGAGTGTCATGAGAAGCTTTCCTTCCTGAAGAAAGAGGAAGAGAAGAGTTTTTAAGCCAGTCAAATAAACAAGCAAACAAAATCAGCATCCTCTCACATGTTATAATGGTTTATTCCAGCAGACTGAAAGCCCTGCTGGGTTTTGCAACCTTTTTTTTCCTCAGCATCCTGATTCTTCTTAAAGCCCAGCACACGGAATTGGCTCCTTAAGTGATTTCCACTTGTTCCTCAGCAGTTGCAAAAGCAGTGATAAAGCCTCATGCCTTTTCTCATCCCTTCACAACTGTGAACAGAGAGCCCAGGACACCTAAAGGCTGTATTTGTACAGACAGGGACATCTCCCCATTCCAAGGAGCATTAACTAATTACATTTGTTTGGCTGATCAGAAAAGCTGATGGTTAAAACTTATTTTCTTTCACTCTTCCTTTCTGAACCTGTGTTACCTTGGTGGAGGGGAGCCTTACAGCAGAGATCACTGAAAATCCTCCTGAATATTTTATCAGTTCTGCTCCTTGTGGCTTAGTGTACAAAGACAAACCCTTATGTGTGAAGGGCACGGAACTGAGACAGGGGAGGAGGGATAAACCAGTGCCTGCCCCTGCTTTGCTCTCTGACCAAAACATACTGGCTGTGGAAGTGGAAAATGGAATTTGTGCACCATTTGTGCTCCACTTGATGTGGAGCCTTGCTTTTAATAGCTGAAAAGAGCCCCAATTAATGTGAATGAGAGCCAGATGATTTTGCTGTCAGGCTGGTAAGGAGCAGCTTTATGGTGCCAGCTGGCATCCCATCACCTTTTAGGACAAACTTGCCTACTGCTCTCATGGATCTGAAATGTTGCAGCAAAGAGCAAGCCCAGGTAAGAGCACAGCCAGGCAAATCTGAGATGCTCTGTCCCTAACCCAGCCATGGAAAAGCCAAGCTGCTGCCTCTGCCACCTGAGAATCCCCTACACTCTCCTATAAACCATTTCCAAAATGCCCCAGCCAGCAAGACACGTGGCCAAAGGCAAGTGGGGGGAACTTATAAAATTAAATTGCATTATTTATTGGAGAGATCTGAGCTCTATCTTGCCCCAGGGTGTCATTATGCACCTCTACTCTATGCTGGTAATAGTTATCTGCACTCTGATAATGACTTTGATACCTTTCAAAAATGATGATAATTGAACACCTCTGTGAATGACACCTCTTCCAGACATGCTGGCACCCCTTGCAGACCATGGTGCTCCTGCAGGGACTGAGAGGGACCAGAGCCTGGAAACCACACTTGATTTCCCCTCAGCAAGGCAGAGCTGACTCTGTCAGCAAAGGGACACTGCCCATGGAAGCTGCTTGTGTTGGATTTGGGGTTGGGCATGGTAGCTGGTGTTAGATGGGGGCAGAAGGAAGGTGAATACCAACACCACAACCATATAGAATTGTTATAGATACTGTCCCTTTGCTCCATTCAGCAGGAGAGAAGGAGGCAGTTTTGTGTCTGACAGGCTAGCACACCCTATGTTCAGTAGGCCTTATTTAATATTATACCCCATGGGAATTTTCTATTTATCTTCCATGTATCTCCTGTCACTCATAATAAGCACCCTCCCAGCCTGAGCAGGTCAGAGCCCCTAACACTATTTCCCTGAATTTCAAAACTGATGGGATGAAGTAATGGGGGAAAATTCTTCTATCCACAGGAGGCCATTCTGATTTTCCTTTATAAATTTTGTCCCAGATCCTGGAAGAAGCTTACACTTTGGTAAAAAAATCTTGGATTTTCTGTGGTTCTGTTTAGCTCAATAGCATTTCCCATGCCCTCACAAGGCAATGGCTTTGGTGAAACCCTTCTGCCATTGTAGGCCTGTGAAGAGCTCAAAAGCAGCCTGGGAATTTTCACTTTTTAGCTTTATATAGTTTATTTATTGCAGAATTGGCAGTCTGTGGTTGGTGGCTGAGGTCTGCCCAGCCAGTACGCGCTGCAGGGCACTGTGAGCATTCACTGGGATTTTCTGCCCTCCTCCCTCAGCCCTGACACTTCCAATTAGCACCAATCACACCAGCAGTTTTGTGGGGTGAATATTTGCCCACTGGGACCCTGAGAGAGACCTGCTCACTTCTCAGAGCTGCCTGATGCCTGTTGGATAAGAGTGATTTACTGGCTGCAGCTGGGCTCCAGCAGGGGACAGGGGTGTCATCAGTCTCCCCTGACACCTTCAGCCAGGCGAACTTGGGCCTTTTGAAGGAGTTAATGCCACCCAGCATGGAGATCATTCCTTCCTTGGTTTAAAAACTGCTAGGAAAATTGGGGTTTATTCCTTCCTTTGCCCTGCCAAGGGAGAGGAGCAGAATGGATTGTCAGACCCACATCCTGTGGAAATTTCCCTTCCTCTGCTGCACCTCCAGTGCTGCCAAGTAATTTGTTGGGGCTTTTAAACCTAAGAGAGGATGCCTGCTCTGTTGCACATAGCAAAGCACTACAGAGCAAAGCAGGCAATCTCCATTATCCCTCCTTGGATCTGTTCCTGAAGTCTGCAGGGCTTTTTGTTGAAGTCTGCCATGTAGCTGCCATCTCAGTCCAGCCAGAAGAGGCAGGTGTGGCAGAAGAAAAGGGTGTGAACAGGTGTGACAGTGGAAAAGGAACACTTTTAATGAGAAATGATGCTAAAGCCAGCTAAAACAGTGCCCTCATTCCTCTGAATTTCTGTTTCCTGTAGCCATTTTCCCTGCATGGCTGCCCTTCCTTTCCTCTCATTACCAATAAATGCTGTGGTCTGTGGCATGCTATTAACTTTTTTAATACCCTATTTTAAAAATTAATGTATTTTTAATAAAATGTCCCAACTGAACATGCAAAGAAAATTATCACTTAAGATGTGCAGTATATACTGATGCAAACTGTAACTTTCTGACATCTTCCAGCATCCACTGCTGGGCAGCAATTTCTGTTCAAAAAATAATGTTTCCTTTGTCAGCTGGATCCTCACTTACTGATGTTGACATGAATTATAGCAGAAATACACACAATGGTGACATTGTGCTGTGTAATTGACTATTTTAGGCCTACGCTGGAGTGTTTTACATATTCTTATGATAACAATATTGTTTCCTTGCTTTTCCCTTAGATTAGCGTTGTTTTGGGGTGACTTCCTTTAACCCCTTCACTCAGTAATGAACACATTTATTTTCACTGCTAACAATTTTAGTCACTAAAAAATTTCTACTGAACGCTGGAAGTTCAGCAATTCCTGCAGTTTCTCATGGTCTCATATCTCATAGTTTGATATTCTGAGCTCTCTTTGCCTTGTTTTGCATCTATTTGGTGAAAGGAAGCACAAAATGTGTTGATATTTGTGTCAAGGCTGAGGCCCCACATTTCAGCTGCTTCAAAAAGAATTCAGAGGCAATGAAACTTTTTTGATCTCAGAACTGTGATTCAAGCCACCCAATAAACTTCTCCCCAACAAATGCTCTTTCTCTACCACTTCTATGTCAGACAAATGGCAGAACCCCCCCTCCTACCATAAAATACCCCAGTATCTCTATTTTAAAGGGAAGAAAGTGTGGGTAGATGAAAGAAAGAACTGTGTTATATGAGAGGAGCATTTGTGCCTCAAAAAGGAGCTGTAGACAATGACTCAGAACATCCTTCTGGCCCACCTCAGTGGCACAAAAGCACTCTGATACCAGTTTCCTTCTCTCTTTTGTTCTTCTGATTAAAATTTGAGCATTTCCATTATTTTACAAAACACATCCTTTTTGTTCTTACCATTCAGAAAACTAATTTCTCTTGCTTGTGGATTTTCCCCTAGACTGAGCAAACTGAAATTCATTCCAACTAACCAATTCTGAAATTAAAGAAGAGCCACTTAAGCATTATTCCTAAATCTTTTGGAAAGGAAAAAAAATGAGGGGGAGGGGAAAATGAAAAACCCAAGATTTTTATCTTTGCTTTAAGAAAAATGGGTGATGCATGAAATTGAAGCTAGCTTTGCTGGATGAGGTGGTGAGTAGAGATGAAGCATTCCTTTGTTTTCTGAGGCAGATCAGTGAGTCTGACCCCTTGGCCTCCTAGGTTGCTAGTAAAGGTGTCCTGCCAATATCTTCTTTTTCTGCACAGAGATTTCCCTGTCTCATGCTGGATTCACAATCCTCCCCAGGTCAGTGGGAAGCAGCAAAGCCCTGTTTGATTGACTGTACAAATGAGGGGTGCCTGAGCCTGGGGTTCCATCCCTGTTCTCGTTGTCATTGACCAAATGCCAGATCACCTCTCCTGGACATTTTTGTGCTCTGGCAGCTTTTTGGGGATTTATTTTGTTCTTTGCCCTGTGGAATGTCCCTTACCATGTCATTATACTGTGTTGGGAAGTACTGAACAGATTTCAGGTGGGTGTCTCCTGATATTTACAATGCTGAAAATAACAGACTTACATTGGCCTCCCCCTATATCCTTAGATATCCGTGTCTTCTGACTGGACTCTCCTGTGTTGCATAATGATGGTGCATTAGAGGAAGCTCTGGAGATTCCTCTCTAATCAACCCAGCTAAACCCTTTCAGGGGTCATTCTTTGAAGCTTGTTTTGTGTTGTCGTTGGCAGATTTTCTCAAAACAGCCCAAGGAAAATCCCAGATCTTGTGATTTCCTGAAAGGACATTTTCAGAAGCTCAGGGGAAAAAAGTCTCAGCAGGCTGGGCAGGAGGCTTCTTGCAAATTCTAGCTATAGACTTTCAATGTGGTCCCAAGTTACCTTGAAAAACTAAAAAAATCTCACAACCCAATTGACATTTTCTGAATTTTAGGTCAAAAATAGTTTATTTCAATAAACTATTGAAACTTAAAAAAAATAATGTAAGAAATACGCTGAGATGACTAACACTGAAAGTCTCTCCTACTACTGTGCTTCTTTTGAGCCATGAGAAACTGCTCAATGATACTGCATGCAATAGTGAAAACATGAACTAACTCAGCAGTGTTAGAATTGATTCTGACCCTTAGCTATGTATAGGACAGAAAAAGTAGTCTATTCTGCTTTGATTATGGCGGGGTTTAGATTGATCCTTTGACATTTTCTTGTGAAACCTGAAGGGGAGTCCAGAGCACCTAAAGTTTGTGTGTATTCAGAACTTCTTGCAGCCAGGAGGGCCGGAGTCTGATGGTTCCATCTAGTGTCAGTTTAGAGACCAGTTTAGGCTGGACATTGGGATAAAATTCTTCACAGAAAGAGTGACTGGGCATTGGAATGGGCTGCCCACGAGGTGGTGGAGTCACCTTTCCTGGAGTGTTAGAAACAGAGTGGATGTGGCACTTAGTGCCCTGGTTTAGCTGATGAGGTGGTGTTAGGTCATAGATTGTACTTGGTGACCTCAGAGGTGTTTTCCAGCCTTGTCAATTCTGTGATTCTTTGGCAATGTGCCATAGGCATGTAACCCAACGCCCTGGATTTGCAATAAGGGTGGATATCCTGGCAGGATGGGTAGCCTTGAGTAGCCCTCAATGCCTGCGCTGAGCTCCATGAGTCATTCCCTATGGATCTTTCCATCAATACCAAGGGAGCTCACAAGATGCCCAAAATCTCTGAAGGGATACAGCAGCGCCTCTCACAAACAGCTGGATTTGTTAAAATGTGTTAAAATGAAGCTAGTTCTGGCTGGCCTGAGCCACAATGGATTTTCCATTAACTGAGATTTTTTACAATAAATAGTAAAACATGGAGATCTTCTGTTGAGTGAGTGATATTTCTATTTACATCAGTCAGAGGGGCTACCAGCTTAGGGCTGAGAGGAGTGTTGGTGATTTTGCTCAGCTTCAGTCACTAGCTGACATGGTTGTACTGCTTCCAGAACTGTCTTTGCAAGTTTTCCTCATTTCTTCCAACCTTAAGGCAGCTTTCCCCAAGGCAGAGCCCTGCCCTGCCCTGCCCTGCCCTTGGGGGTACAGGCTGTCTGAAGTGGAGTCCCCCTGGTCCCCCACAGTGCCTGTCCATGAAAATTAAACCAGAACTCTGAAGTTAAACCAGATTAAACTAGAACAACCCTGAACTTGTTCTTTTCAGGTGTCTGGAAAGAGGAAATTTTCTTTTCTTAGAGAAGTTTACTTTATTTGTCAATATACTTGTATTTCCTCAATAAAGGCATTTTATGTACCAGAGAAGGTTAGCTCCCCCTCCTCTTCTCATTTAAGGGCTAATTCATACGCCAGCTAATTTGTTCTGGCTATTATCACAATTTATTTCCGTTGCTACAGGGCAGCCAATAACTTTAATAAAGGAGGTTCCAGTTACCCAATCTTCCCAGTTAATAATCTGCATTGAAATACACAGAATGAATTGTCTCCCCCATGCTACAAATACAGAAAATTACCATGCTGTAGTGTTATCACTACCACCCAGGTACAATTAAATGTGTGTTATGCATGGAGCTGCACAGAACACTACCAGTAATGTCAAATGCAATTAAAAAGGGACTATTGTGTGGCTCCATCTGAAAAATCAGCCTGTTTGTATGTACTTTACACAGGATTACTCACTGGATAGGGCAATATTGAATCACTTGATGTTTGGGATTCATGGGAGAGAGCTGAGCAAACAAAGGAGCACAGCCTGCCACAGGAGATGTTAATAGTGAGGAGCTGAGGCCTTCCACCTTAAGAAAAGCATGAGATATTTATTTCCTGCATCACTGGAACACTGTTTGTTCATTAATGGTGACCCTATTGGGCGTAGGCACTGTTCAGAGGGTTGCAGGTTTTGCTCAGCCATGTGCACTATCCTTCTCCTACAGAAGTGACAGTTTTATACAAGTCCCCTGCTCTCTTTAATAGATCATCTTTCCAGCTCGTTATGCTCTAGTTCTTCTCCCTTTATCTTTAAATCTCAAAGTCTTGACCTTCTTTTTATACCCCTGTCAGCGTGAAGACACCCCAGATCCAGGCAATCACTACATTAAAACTGTTCCCATCTTCCCTCAACTCAGCTCTTGGAAATAAAATCATCTCTTAAGACCTGTGACTATATTAAATAAATATGAGCTTAGTGTTCTGATTGATTTTATTTGGTGGTTTCTTTTGCTTACAGTGCAGAACTGCAACATCCTTGGACCAAATTCCATGGTGACTGAAAGCTGAACAAAGTTCTGCTAAATCTCTGTCAGCTGCACTAATCATCCTCATCCCCATGTGTGGGGACTTACCAAGCCAGGACAGCATTTGGGAGGGAACCTCTCAATTATGGGCATTTTAAAACAGAAAAGGAGTTACTTCTTGATTTAATTTATTACCTTAAGTCACTATCCATTTAATTGAGGATGCTAGTGGGAAAATATTTTTAATTTTTTTGAAGGTAACAGGATAAGCAGAGAGAACTCCTGGGGCTCTGGGTGCTGTTCAGAGCACTGCAGTTATCACACCTCAGCATGGCACTGACCCAATTGCAGTGTGCTGTGTAAGTACTGCCCCTGGCAAAGCAAAGGCAGTCCAGGAACAGATGTTACCCCATGTGTTTTTATTAGTCCTGGGTGCTTTTTTCTACCTCTTCTGCCTTTTCAATTATTTGATTTAGGCACTGGCTGAAAATGATGCATTTCATTTTGTTCCTGGTGCCAGACTTTGCCAAAGAGAAGCATAAAGTGCAATATTTCCTTGGATAGAGCCAATCTTCCCAGCTCCACCCAGACCACAGGAGCTGCAGCATCTCATCCCTATCAGTGCTGAGCCTGTATTTTTATTCCTTCATTGCAATGCTCGAAACAATTGAAATAGTGGCCTAAATAACAGCTATTCCATTAAATTATTTAGAAATTGTTCCTCTAAGGGGGAATTTGAGTGTTGCCTCTCTCAGAACTGCTGAGGTCTACAGTTCTGGCTTCCTGGGCAACACCCCCAGAGTTGAAACAACCCTTTCTGGATGTAAGTTTGGTGGTAATCTTGTGTTGGAGCTGTCAACCAAAATTCAGACTCGGAGCACATCAGCTCATCCCAGGGCCAGTGTGTTCCCCGTGTAGCTGTTGTAGCTTTTGGAAAGCAGAGCCCTCTGTAAAGTGAATGAGCTGTGGAGGGCAAATGCAGCATGGAGAGGGCTTGATGTGGCACAGCTCAGGCCAACATCGTTTATATTGTCATAGGTACTGTGGAGTTACAGTCTCACTGAGTGCAGGGCATGCCATAATATTGGTGGGGAGAAATTGCAGCCTAATTGCTGCCTTCCTTTCCCCCTGCCTTTCTCCCTGGCCCAAGTTCATGTGCATGTGTTATCCTGTGGGTGAAATCTAATATAATATGAATTAAGGAAAATTGCACTACTCCCTAACGTCCAAATCACACAGATTGATTTGCATTTACTTGTAACTGAAAACACATGGCTAGTCACAGTTTAAGAAAAATAAAAAGGATTACAGCAACCCCAGACCATGACTGAAAGGAGTTACTGAGCCCTTGCATTGTATCATTTAGCTTCACAGTGGAGCAGATACCTAATCTCACATACAACAGGCCATCTATAATCAAAGAGTTTGCTGCTCCCTGGCTGTCCTGGAATGATCACTTAAGCATTTGTCTTGACAGATACCCAAGGATCCTTTGGCAAGGGGAAAGCAGCACCAAAGGAAAAACCCGGGTAGGAAAACCTTTAGGAGACTGATTGAAATTGCAGGTGACAAGGGGATTGATGGCAATGGCAATTAGGCAGCCCCAGGGAAGTAGATAAGTGTTAGAGATACAAAAGCTTCGTTCTGCATGTGATGGCACACTCATCCCCTGGTCCAGAGAGTGACCTGCCCTCGCTCTCAGGTGGCAGAGTGATTTCCAGCAGGGCTCTGCCTCTGCACCTCATTGTAATTCAGGGAAGGCCAGCACAGAATATTCTCACTGTTCTCATACCCTGATGAGATTGTTCTGCCATGACACAGTCAGTACAGTGCCTGAGAAAATTACTTTGTGAAATGCGGGGCTTTAGACCATTACCTGAAGCAAAATCCTTAGGCTGAATTTAAAACATGATGTGATGCAGGTGCTTGTCTCCTTTTCCTTTTCCTTTTCCTTTTCCTTTTCCTTTTCCTTTTCCTTTTCCTTTTCCTTTTCCTTTTCCTTTTCCTTTTCCTTTTCCTTTTCCTTTTCCTTTTCCTTTTCCTTTTCCTTTTCCTTTTCCTTCCCTTTTCCCTTTTCCCTTTTCCTTTGAAATTCTTTCATATTGGGTATTGTTTGTTTTTCATAGTTCTGGGATCATCAAATTGGTGTATAACTCTAAGTAATTAATCCCATGACTGCACTATTGAAATTATCTCAACCACCAAAATGTCTGCTTACTCTACATCAGAGCCACTGCACCCCTTTGGTGCCCAGATAAATCAGCTAAGCATAACAAAGTACCTCCAACACTCATTTCCAAAGATCTGAAAAGTGGTTGGCTGGTCTTGAGTGTTGCTCTACAGCTGGCAGCTGTCTGGGAGTGTTTCTGATGGAAATAAAAGATGGGGGAGAACATGGGAGGAAACTTCTCTCTCTGAAAGAAAAGAGTGATTTTATTAAAATTTGAGTTCTGGAGGTTTTTCTTGGTTTGTTTTAATTTCTAGTGCCAGTAAGTTAATATTCTCACCGAAGGAAATAAAAGATGCTTTTAAGAAAAAAAACATGTCTGTTTTCCTATTCTTTAATTATCCTTTCTTTTTGAGTGGCTGGTATCTATTGAGGCACCCAGAACCCCACAGACAGGGGCAAACTTCCAGTCTTTCTGAAGTGATGCCCAAACAGAAGAAGCAGTGTGAAAGCAATGCCAGTCCTGGTGCCCACGCTCATTCTTTCATGAGGTCATGCTCTGATCCAGTCCATTTCTGGAATCAAATTCCCAGCTGTGGCTTGCAGGGCAGGACAGCCCAACCTCCCCTCAGTGATGCTGAGCTGAAGCTTAGGGAAAGGTCTTTGTGCCCTGCAGTGCTGGTGGCATTTGGAGTTCAGGTTCACCAAAAATGGTGAAATTGGACTTGGACCCTGGACTCCACCAGGGGAAGGAGTGAGGGACCCAAGCGGGAGTGGGCAAGGGTGATCCAGCACCAGCTGAGCAGGGGGTCCATCCATCCTCACCATCCATCCTGATCCTCACCATCCGTCCTCATCCTCACCATCCATCCTCACCATCCATCCTCATGCCCCAGCTGCCTCCTCAATGTGTCACTTGCACATAAACTGGAGAGAGGTTTGTAACATAAATCAAATGACCTTTTACTCTTCCCAGGGGACTGAGTGGAACTAATAACAATCTTAAACTGGTTTCCATCAGAAAGTTGTCTGGGTCTATATTTCTGGATTCCGTTACTAATCTTCAAGAAGAAAAAAAAAAAAAAAAAGTAAAAATCCAAACAATGTTTTTTCTGCCTTTTATTCCTTGAGACAATGATCCCATTGTAATTGTCAGTCATTAAACAAAACTCTCTGTGCAGAATATAAAGGAACCACAAATACTGACATCCCCAAATGAAGAGATTCATTAATCACAAACACAATGAATAATTATTTTTAAAAGAGGAAGCACAAAAGGCCTCAGGACTCAGAGCTTGCATGGTGGGATGTAGCAGCTGGGAGTATTGCAGCCCTACCAGTGGTGCCTGCCCCATCCAGAACAATCTTTCCCAGAATATGTTGGGCTTTCTGTTTGTTTCAATATACTGTTTGTTTGTTTGCCACTTAGAGCGGTCCAACTGGCTGCATTACTCAGTAGGAAGCTAATAAAATTTAATAGCAAACCTTAAAAAATGTTTATTTAAATGTACCATAGAAATGTTTCGTTAAAGAAAAAATATTCCCTCCATATCCGTATGGTTTCTGTTTGAAGTGCTTTTGGACTGGGCTCAAGGCATTTGGGAGTTTGCCAGGAAGGGGTGTAAACAAGGGAGGCGTGGAACTTTTATTCTCAGAGAATGGATGGCACATCCAGGGTGCAGCAGTGCCAGGATGTTTGTGCTTTAAATTCAAATCAGACACGCAAAAAAACCCAAACAAAAAGCCACTACTCTGACTCAAGAAGGAAATGTGCTGGGGTCACCTTGTTGAAGAATTTAGATAAGAAAGGATTTATTAATTTCTGTGGTTCATCTGCCTGCCAGAACAAGTTTTTCTAGAATATCATTTGCTATATTTAAGTGTCTCATAATTAGGAAGAATTTATTTTATAGAGGAAAAAATAATTCTGATTTTCTGCTACCACTTTTATGAGTATTTACATTGAACTTATATTTGACAAAGTCCATTTTTCATCAAGATGTGTCTTACTGTCAAGAAATAGGGATGGAAGGTCCCATTTGAGATTGTTCAGTCTGTTTCAGTACCCCCAAAACAGGATCAACGCACTTCTTTTGTTTACCTTATTCATGGAAACCTCAAATGATGGAAATTCCACCATATTTCATGGAAATTTCCCAACTATTTATCATCTACAGCTTTTCCCTGATGTTTATCCCTACATCTCCTTTACTGCAAATTAGACAATAACCCATTAGTCTTTCTCCAAACCATAGAAGACAAGGAGAACAATTCCTTCTGTCTTCCTTTGGTCTTTCTTCTGTCTTTGTAGCAACTTTTCACACCCTTGGTGTCTGTTATCTTCTTTTTTTTTTCCTTTTTTTTTTTCCTAGCTGAGGCTACCCAGTTCTTCCAGAAGAGACTGAGTTTCCAGACTGCTGAATGTTTTTGTGCTCTCCATTTGATGCCCTTCCATTGGCCCACCTCTGTTTCTAATGCACTGCCAAGGACATCAGGTGAGGAGCAGTGTCTGCGTGGCCTCATGGAAGGATTACTTCACAGGACTTTCATGTGCAGCTCCCCTGTTTACACAGCCCACTCTAATATTTGTTTTTTGCAGTCGTGTGACCATGTTGACTCAAGCCCAGCCTGTGAACCTTGGTAACCCTCAGATCCTGTTTCACAGGGCTGATGCCCAGCAGACGTTTTGCATCCGCTGTTTGTGCAGTTCATTTTCTCCACTCAGAAGCGTCCACTTCTCTTTCTGTTTTCATTGAACCACATCCAGTTTTTTCTCAGCTCATTTCACCCATTTGTCAAGAGGATTTTAAATTCTAATCCAGTCTCTCAAAATTATTGCAGTTCCTCTGTGCTTGCTATTCACCCATTAAAGACCAGCCACCCTGCCTCAAATTAGGGGGTAATCTTCCTAACCAGCAAACCCTTAAACAAAGTGTATGTCCAAGAGCTAAAAGACACCTGTCACATGCCCTGGAAAGCTGAGAAGAAGGTCAGCCTCAATCATGACTCATTCAGGCTCTTGAGAAGCCCAGTATTTCATTATCCAGATGGCTTTGGGCACAGAGAAAAGGACAGCGTGGCCAGGGCTGTCAACATTTTATCTAGCATTAAGGAATTTTTGTTACCCAGAAACCATCATGTCATCACAATGAGGTGCTGGTCACCCCACAAAGACACAGAGTGGAGCTGCAAGCTGTGTTAATGAGCCATTTGGAGTACAAGCATTGCTTGGCAACTGCCATGCATATATGTGAACAAAATCTGGCATGAGCATGCACTCAAAGATGTTGTTAAAGTCAAGTATGCCTGTATATGTAACATAATGTACACGTATTTATTACAGATATACATCTTTTACACTGTAGAAAAGAAAGTAAAATCCCTGCTCATTTGACTTATGCCGATGCTGTTCACCTATAACTGCTGCAAGGGAATCCATGGTATAAAGGGCTCTCCTCACTCCAGCCAAATGCATATTGCATCTCCCTCTAGTGGCTTAACCCACATGTCCAGCCTCCAACAACATCTCTATGTATTGTACTAATTCCATTTGTCATGGACCAGAACATAATTCACTCAGGAGAGGAGATGAGCTCATTTATGAACACATCTTTATTTTGAGGTATCCCCTGTTTCTGTATTTCTGATTAAAATCTGCTTGAATTTTGTACCAAAGTCTGGTTTTGCATACAGAAAATCATGAAATACATAAGGAGGAAAATGTGGATTTCCAGTTTAAAATTACTTTGGTGGTAAGCTAGCAGAAAAAATGAGACGGAGGCCAAAATTCAAGTCTGTCAGACAGCTCTGTAGTGAATATCTTCATTTTTCTTCAAAAGAGTTGAAACAGCTCAGAAAACAAAGCATGTTTTGGGCACCAAAGCTTTACAGAGTTACAGCCAGAACTGCCTCTCTGCTGCACACCATTTACAGTCAAAACCAGAGTTTGGAGTGGTGGATAATGCCCAGAGAAGTGTCTAAATCACTCCCACTCAAGCCTCTTGTTTTCAGACTTGCAGGTAAGTCATCACCTAGCTAATCAGCTATAAAATGAGGCAGTCATGGCTCTGAGCAGCATTTCCCTTCCATCATTGAAAAGTGCCATATGCCTCTGAGCACACACGACCATCCCAGCTGAAAGCCAACAACTTAACTGCCCTCTGTGTTCATTAGCAATTCCATGCCTCTCTCCAGCCCCGTGTCCTTCCTCCAGAAGACACATAAAAACAAGGTCTTGGGCACTTGTGTTAATTAACATTCCCCCAGACCTTTCTGCAAAACTGGAGATAATAGTCCTGGCGTGCTGGCCAACTTCCAGTGTGCAAATTGCATTCGGCTCAGTTTAAATTCCCCTGGCAGCTGGAGGTGGCTGAGGTATTTGGATATTCCCTGTCCTCTGCTGTGCTGTGCACACAGAATGAGCCAGGCTGGGAGCTGGGATACAGGGGGATGGGGGAAGCTCCCCTTTTGGATAAGGGAACAGCTACAGGTACAGTCCGAGATGAACACAAATACAAGGAGCTCATCCACTGCTCACATGGAAAGAAAAGAGTTTATTTACTTCCCACTGACTAGTTTCTGGCAATAAATTAACAAGTTTTCTCATTTTTCTTCTTTTTTTTTCATTACACAGCTGGTCTTATAAATCTCTAGCCATAAATCTGAGACAGGAGTCCGTAACAAAGCCATAATTAAGTCTTAAAATGTAGGTGTCATTTTATGAGTTTCTGGGTCCGTATTCACGTTCTCCATGGTCATAAACAGTGGTCTTTTTCTTCTTTAAAAATCTCCTGTATAGCTAGTTGAAAACCCAATGTACTTATTAAAACCCTTTTTTTTTTTTTTTAATAAAGGTTAAGTACTTGCAAAAAAGCCTTTTTGGCTTTGGTATCAATACAAATTCTGTTTATGATATTCACTTTGGACCTAAAAATGTAATTAAAGCCTTGTCACAGAGAACTTATTTATCTTCAATTGAGAAACATTGGGTCAAAATTTTGCCAAATACTTATTTTAGTGCAGCTTTTCCTAGTCTGCTTCTACTCCATCATAAATTACTATTTCTACTGAGGCTGAAGAGAGAATTTGTAGACTCTGGATCAACTGTGATATTGGATGGGCACTGATTGCCCATGGGTATTGTGAGGCTTCCATCCTTGGAGATATTTAAAATCACAATTTTGGCAGCCTGCTCTAGGAGGAATTAATAAGGAAATGGATGTAAGCTCTTCCCTCTTCAGTTTGGAGATTCCATGGTTTGCAGGATCCAGCTGAGGGGAAAGGAGAGCAGCACAGGGGACAGCAGAGTATAAGAAAAATCGCATTTCCATCCAGTTCAATGTTGGAACCCTAACACTACATTTGATCTGAAAAGTATTTCTCAACAGGTAAAACCACCATGTAAAAAATATAAATAATAATAATAATAACTCAACTATCCAAAATTTCTCTAAAAACAGAGAAATCCACAGTTTAACATGAAATTACTCTGCAAGAAATCAGACTGAATATTTCAGATTTAACCATGAGTTATTCTGAGGCCTGTGTCTCTGTCAAAATCATGGAGTCATTTTGCTTCAGTGCAACAACTTGATCGAAATCTAAACTGTTCTGATAGGATTTTTAGATCAAGAAGTGAAATTATTGAGTTCTGAAGGACAAAAAAGACATTTCTCAGTGAGACCCCTGAGACTTCCTCACTTGATGGTTAATTCTTTCATTAGAATCTTATCTTACATATTTTTTTTTAGAAGCTGGAAGGACAGAACAGGACAGGACACCCTTATCATGGTTTTGGTTTGTTGATTAGGCCATCAATGAAGACTAGTATTGCTGTCCTTGAAGTTTTAGATCACTGCTTATTTCAAGCTAAAATGGAGTTGTCAATCCCTGGTATTAGCTTTTCAAACAAACTAAGTGATATTTATGATAGTCTTGTATATTTATCTTCAAGTTGACTTTACTTGTCCTAGGTTGTGGATCCCTGCTTGATCTTAGATTATTATGATTTGTTTGTTTTATCTGCTTCTCAAAGATTTATATTCTCAAACTCCTCCAGTGGCATTAACAAAGGTTTGATAACCCAAGTGATAAACCAGTTCTGCTTTTAAGTTTCTTATAAAACTTCATTACAAGTGAAATTAATCACTGTGGATTTTAATGTGAAGAGAGGACAGGGGCTGTTATTTGATGGCCTGTGTTTAAAAAGCTGGGTAAGCTTTATATCACTCTTTATGATAATAAAAAATTATGGTGTAAGACCAAGGTCATCCCACAACACATGAACAATAGCCCAGGGTGCTCCTGATGCACTTACAGAGGAAGCTGGTTCAGCTTTATGGCTCATGCTGAAACCTTCCCCTACTTCATATGCACTCCTCATACATTTGCAGTTCAGGTCCTACCTGAAAATAAACAATATTTTAGGAATAAATGATTATATTTAGTTCCAGTTTACTCAAGAAAAGCCTGACATATACCTACATGAATGTCTCGGATCTGTGTTCAGCTGAAGTGATGATGCAGTTATTTGAACATATTATCATTTATATCCTTTTTTGTCTGTCTTGCTCAATGCTTTGAAATGCCTTGAAAGCTCCAGAAATAAAGTAGATTCTGCAGGCAAAAGGGAATGGCATGGTTTGCTCTGTTCCAAAATCCTCCATCAATGGGAAAGAGTAATTGTATTGAGAAGCTGTTCTGCTCTTTTGAAATGAATATATAATTTTTATTAATTTCTTTTTTTAAATTGAGAGCAGCAAAGTGTTTAACACAATATTTGCAGCTTGCACCCATTGGTGCATGAAAAGCTGTAATACAGGTTTGTCTGGAATGATCTTAAAGAAGAATGTGTCCAACTGCAGCTCCAAGGCAGTGAAAGAGAGTTGTTAAACAATGTCCCCAGCCCATTCCTGCTTTCCCATGAAGTGTCCAGCACAAAGAGTCACTTACATTTTCACTTAGTCACCCTCTGCTTTTTTATTGTTCTTGCAATCCTGAGACCTGAGCAGAGCTTTCTTAACCCAGTGAGCAGAAGCCTTTGCACCATAAACATAAATAAATGTTTGCAGATGTGTGTGATTTCCTCAGAGTACCTAGCTGGGCTTGGATATGTCACTTATATAGGGGATGAAGTTATGAAATTACAGTAGGAAATTATCTCCAATTCTGTCAAAAGGCAACTTGCTTTTTGTAATTTTTGAGGTCTTGTTTTATCTTGTTATGCTAATGCTAAATTAAGACTACACTAAAAGCAACCATTATTTCACCCACTAAATAACTGAATTATCAAATAGATGATGCAATGGAACAAGCACAGTGAACAAGAAGTGTCCTGTCCCTTCCAACATTGTCACAAGAGGCAGAATCTAAGCAGCTGGATCTAAACTGTAGCTCTGTGACTACACCACCCTGCCACAGCAAAGCCTGAGCACTTAATGCTGTGGAAATGCAGTGGGAATCAGCAATTAGAGGCAAATAAAATTGTGATCAGGTGATTTGATGCAACACACATAGTGTATTTCATCTCCTCCAGTAAAATGAGAACAGATTTGAAGGTTTTAGTCATAAAACAGGAATTTAAGTGATAAAAACATTCCAAAATGAGCAGCACCAAAGGAAGTCAATACAGCTGCTTTGCAGAGTAATTTCATGCAGCCATGGGTGAATGTGATATTTTTCTCCTGAACCTGAAGGAGGGATGACTGATTTAAGTGCTTCATGTGATTAAGTAGACAAGGTGGCCATTCTTATGCATTTATGCAGAAGCAATAAAAATGTGTGGTCATGCACCAAATCCTAGGGTCAAAACTGCAGTTACTGCTTAGGCAAAACTCCTGTTGGCATCTCCAGTTTTTATTGAATGTGGGCAGTGAGCTCCTAGCCTGTCCTCTCATGCTCTTAAATAACACCATCAGGTGGCTAAGAGGGGGAGGAAAATAAAGCAGATTCACAGAGTCATTTAAGTGCCTAAAAGCAATGGCTGTTCCTTATTGCACCCCAAACCCATGAGGATTCAGCAGAAGAGTCAAGAGGGCATCAGGACAGTCACACCCATGAGCTGGAGGCTTGCAGGAGGAGGATCTCTGTTGAGGCAAACCACTCTGCTGGGGATTGATAGCATTCTGTGAAGTTTTGGGTCTGTTTACATTTTTGACCCCATTCGGGGCTTAAACCAGCATGTAGCTCAGCACAGTGTGAAGGGGTAAATACTGAATCTTTATATGAGCATCCTAAAAGACAAGGATGTGTTCTGGTGTGTGCCTGCCCATGGCTGATGCTTGAACATTAGCCCCTTGTGTTCTGTTTCATGATGGAATTAAGATGGATTGGCTCTATTAGAATTTTTTGATATGTGAAATAATTTATTCACATCCAGCCTGTTCTCACAAGGGTCATAAGGACTTTCTCAGTCTCCCCACCAGAGAGAGCAGTAAGATGGAAATCTACTCTGAGCCAAATGTACCCTCTTCTCCACGGAGCCTGGCACTTTTAACCAACTCTTTAGAGTCTAAAGAAGCCTCACACCAAAATACTGCACGATGCTCTAAGGCTGCAGTGCTTGCACTGCCTGATTTCTGACTCGAATAATAACAATGAAACATGATTGAGCTGCTTGACATTTACAAAAAGGTGCTTGTTAAAAACAGTTCCTCCCAACTTAATTAACACTAAAACCCTTTAGGTGTTCCTCCAAGTACATATTAAAACAGCTGTCCTTTTCCCTGAAATGGAAGTAAACTACAAGTGAGCTTCAATAAAACCAATGGACTATGACTTCTCCCAAGCACAACTGTAATGAAATGTTACTGCTGTAATATCCAGCTAAATAAAGAGTGGTGAGCTGGCTGGGCCAGCTGCAGTGGCAGATGCAGACAGGATCATGGGCTTTAAACAATGCTATCACTGAACAAACACAGACGAGGAGATAACATTTCTACACCTCCCCAGTTTCCATGAAATTAGCTTTTGTTATTCTAAATCAAAAAAGCTGATAATCCTCTCAGTATAAAACGAACATCAGTAATTGTTCCATACATGGTATCATAAACTGCCATTAGTCATTGGTCAGGAATATTTGGAATTATGTGTCTGTAAATTGCACTGCATATTTGAGGAGACTTGATGCTTTGCTGGTGAGAGAGATCAGCCACAGGTTTATATATGTGTGCTACACTTTCCTTCATAAGAAACTTAATGCATGACCTAAAGGCCACATCCAAACTGGACTCTTTCCTTATGGAAATACCCCTGAAATTCTTAAGAACTGACTAAAGGAGTAAATTAAACAATTCAGTAGAAATATGGGTTTTCTGTGTTAGACGTGGTCAAAAAGGTAAAATGTACATCATTTAAAATATACTGAGATTTTGAAATTAAACACTATCCCAAACTGAGGTCAAAGTTTAAAAATTTCTCCAATTTGGTTATTGCATATCATGTCATTTGAAAGTATCAAAACCCAGATTTTTTTAAATGGCAACAATATCCACTAAGCTTTTTTGAAATTGCTGTATTCATGTGAAACGTTTAAATATTACCAGCATTTTCCAAAGGAAAAAAAGTGCTATTTAGTGTTGTCAGTCACTTTTCAAGGCAAATGCAGCAGTCAATAAATGCTAAATAAGTAAAACAATAAAACTTACCTCTCAGTCTAAGTGTTGAAATGTATAATGGTCCAAGCTCAGAATCTTATAGTGGTCTACTGGCCCTCTGGTGCTCATGCACTGGGTTTGGATGCATATTTGATCCTTGCTGCATTTGTTTTCTTTTATCCTCCCTAAAACTGAACTTTTCGCCCCTTTAAAATTGGTTTGGCCAGATAAGAATCTGTGTGGTTATAGGATGTAATAACGTATTTAATAATGATGGGAATGATTTGCTCCTATTAAATAACAGCATTTTACCCAACAAGAAGTTCTACTGGAGTCAAAAGGCCACTTGACACTTGGGTAATAAAGTGCTCCCATGCCGTAAAGGAGATTACTCAATCCTGTTCCTAAGCATTTTATTGGGCAGCATTTGAACAGATTAAGTACTACTATTGTGGAAGATAAATCATCACAAACTCACCATGTCATCTCAGCTCATTTTTATTGTATTTGCAGGGAAGCAGCTTTAAGCTCAGATAAATATTGAATTTGACACTTTCACTGTAAAATAACCAGTCGCTGGGAAATAAATGAAATGTGCATAGATATTGCTTTTAAAGATAAAACTTGGTTCCCAGGTTTTTAAGGGCACACTGACAATAAACCATCAAAATAAAACTTGGTTTATCTTGCAGGAATTCATATGGAACCCATGAAAGAGTGCTGTGAAAATTTGTGTGTGCCCATGGGGCTTTCAAGCTTCTCCAGAAGCCAGTGGTCAGCTCCTCAGCCAAGAGCAGGAGCAGGCTGCAAGTGAGAGAAATGCTGCCTAATTCTCCCTGTTGCTGTTTCATATCCCTCCTTTTCTCCTTCTGTGCTTGCCACAAAGAAACTTTATCTAGCTGTAATATCCCCATCATTTTTCTGGGGGAATGGCAAAAGTTCTGGGAAGCATTAATATCTTTTTATATAAATGAATAGGAGAAAGCAATAGAGAAGCAGAAGATATCCCATCATTTAACATAACTATCCTATGGCAATCACTTTGGGAGAGCAGGCCCTGACACTTGAAGGGTAAATATATTTTATTACCCTTTGGGCCAGACACAACAGTTTATCTTTTAAGAACAACTCAAGGGAACATTTCCTTCCCTCCCTAGCATCCTATTACTGTACTTTAAGAGGAGGGGAAGGTTGTTTACCATTGTTATACTATGTCACCAAACAATTAAGCCTCCTTCAGCTAACATGATGGATTGGTAATTAATTTGCTCAGCAAGGTAATTCATGCATAAAAGCTCACCAGATATCAGTTACCTGTTTCACAAGAACCAGAGCAACCCTCAACAAAAAGGGTCCAGACTGTCATTAATTTAGAGGCACATATTTCTATTCAGCAGATTTTATTAGAAGAATGTAGAGACATCAAAGAAAAGTACAGTCAGACTTCTCACAGAAGCACAGGATGATTTGAAACTTCTAAAGTCCATTTAGTCCATTAGTTCCTCCTTTAAGAATCCTTAGTTGCTTGATCATATAACAAAATTATAACTCTCAGTAGCAACATCACAGGTTTTCATGATGGAAATGAATACATGGCCTTACAAATTCCTTTTTGTAGGCTGAAAAATAAGTGACAATTCCTTAACCTCAGCTTTCCTGAAGAGATATCAGCTGTGTCAAGAGCAGTGATTAAGAACCACACAAATACCATAAACAGTTACTTCATTTTCATCCACTATTAGTTAATCCACCATTTCCACGGAAAGATGATCAGGTATTGAAGAGGTTAGCTTAAACAACAGAAAGGTTTGGTTTTTGGCTCTTTCTCCCTGATTCCAAACTTGTAGCTGTACCCTTTTTGGTTTGAGTTGGGTTGGGTTTTTTCCTTAATCAATGAACAGAATTAGTTACAAATAAAGAAAACCCCCATCAATTTATGTTAAACAACCCTAGTGGTATTTCAGCATCCAGAACTAGAAGTGTTGTTCTCCCTGCACTGCTAATACTGCCTGTTTCTAGTCAAGAAGTAGTACTACCAGTAATTTATTTCCATACATATATATATATACATACACACACAGACATATATATATATACATATACATATACATATACATATGCATATACATATACATATACATATACATATACATATACATATACATATACATATACATATATGTATATATAGAGAGATAGATATATCTGTTAAATTCAGACAGTTTGGGGTTGTTTTCACGTGTGCATTACCTGAGAGGGCAGAGGCAGATTTTCACCCACAGCTGTGCACACACATATCCTCACAGAGAGGATAATCTGCCTCTGACACACACTGGTATAACCATGCTGATACACTGGGAACCCCTGAACAGATTTGCTAACTAGAGTTTTGTAAATCACACATTATCCTGCTTCTTCCAAATTACATCGAGGAGTGATGCAGAGTTGCTTTCATGCAGGTTTGAGAGCAGACCACATTCTGTTATATACTCCCTACATTGCTGATAAAATCTGAAAACGTTTTGCTCTCTGGTTAGACCATAATCATGTTGGGGGTTTTGATCATTTTTCAATTTTCATAATTCTTTTCAGCAATTTATCAGAGTTGCAATTTTTTCTGCTTTGTCTTTATGCACAGATTGACTGTTCCTCCCAAGGACATTTCCCTCACTGTCAGACAATGACTGGATCAAATAAGGGGGGTTTAGACCCTTTTGCTTCTTTTCAATTAGTGAACAGACTGAAAATGGAAACAAAGCATGTTATTTATGTCTTTCTTTCCTCCATTACAGCAGCTTTCAGGCAAGCCAAATGAAGTATTTTTTTACACTTTACATAATTATCTTTGAGCTTAATGAAGTTATGGAAATTTGTTAAAAAGCTGGCTGTCTCTGGCTACTGTAGCTCACAGGGAAGTGGGGAGCAGCCACAAACAAAGGGAGAGTTTGCACAAAAGCTGCTGTTCTGTATTAGGCACCTCTGTGCTGGGACCAATTTTCAAAAGGCAGTCGGGCTAGATGTTGCAAGTGTTCAGGAAGGATCTGAAAGCATTTAATAGGTCATTTGTGCACCATCTGAGCAGAATTTGAAGAAGTCTCGCCATCCTTTGAATTTATATTTTTGGAATATCAAACCCATTGCTGGTGCAGTTTCTGTGCGACTTGAGCTGCTGGCCAGAAAAGCCATTTTGCAAAGATGTGGATGTGTGCAAGTGTTCATCCATCTATAGCTTGTGTTGGGGTGAAAATACCACAGAGAGGCAGAGAGCAGCTATGGGAAACAGCACAGTTCTTTGGCTTATGGGATGGATATTATATATTATATATTGCAGGAACATTATGTTGAGCTGAAGCCAACAGCTGGAAAATTTGGACTCAGTATTCCCAAACCAGCCTTTGCCTCCCAGCGTGGATAAACCCCCAAACCATCCTGTTACACAAATGAGAGCTGCTGAAACCTCCTTTCCATCTTCCCTTGCTTCACCCTGTGCCCTCTCAGATGTGCTACTTGGGCATATGTGAGTAGCACACCAGAATGTAACAGAAAGTGAATTTATTTCTATCTGATGCTCCTGAGACAATATCAGTAATCCTTCTCTTTCATATATATTTCACTGGCAGTGTATTTCTTTATATTTAAGTTGCCATTGTCTGCTCAGAGAAGAATGAAGAGCTCATCTCTCATAAAATAAGTAAAATTACGGCTGTGCTTTCCTTCTGCTGTCCCTCCCTAATGGGACTGTTGCCATTTTGAATAAAGAACCTCTTCTTTGATTCCTCCTTCTTTTCTGTAACCATGGAAGAAACTTGACTATAAATCATTCAGAAAAATAAATAACTTTTTTTGTCTGTTATGCCTGATTAAGTGTTCTCTATGCTTATGCACTTCTCAGGAAAAATAAAAAATAAAATCTAGATTAACGCTTTATCCACGTCCATTTCTTTGTTTTAATTTGAAAAGTCATGGAAAGAAAGGGTTATTGAAGAAGTAGCCAAATACCCTTGGACGAGGGTCAGGCAGCAGGCTCCTCCAGTCCAATAATTCTGCTAAACATGACCAGAAGCCAGCCAAAAGCCAAGCAATCAGACAACAGTTCTCAAACATATTTTTGCGATTCAGTATGATCAATGGATAGTATCACAGAGAAAACACCTCCCGTAAAAAAGAAATGAGCAAATAAGCACACAAATATGGAAACCTGATTAATATGAAGGCAAAGCACTACAGTTGTGCTTCATATCATCTGTGAAAAGTTGCTTGGGGGAAAAAAAAGAAGAGTGAATATTTATAAAAGACGGCTCATCTACATACAGATACACTCATCTATTTCAAATTTTCAATCTTTGTAAAAAAGTTATCGCAGTAAAAAGGAAGCAGAGCTGATTTCTGCCTCAGACCAGCAGCAAGTTTCTGTTTTAAGGTGGATATGAAATCCTGATTTTCAAGAACTCAGGAAGCAGCCTTTAAAGAAAAAAGAAAAGGAAAAAAAAGAGAGAGAGAAGGCATAAGTTTGCTGTTTTGGGTGAGCTCTCATTCCTGAGATGTTTCTTTTACGAGTTCAGTGTCTGATTTGCCTTAACTTTGAGAGATTCAGCCAGGCTGTGATCATTATTAAGCTATTCTGTGCAAAATACAGGATGTTTTTGACATTTCCCATCAGCTGCTGAGACATCTGCTAAAACATGCAATGAGTTTTGACAATCATGCACTCCAATATTTACCCACTTGTCCACATATCTGCTTAAACGTCTCTATGCTCTGCTCTCTCTATCTCCAGGCATGTTTGTTAAGCAGGACACACTGCTGTGCAGATGCAATATTCCATCATCTGCAAAACATATTAAAGATGGAAGGTTTAAACCATGGGTTAATGAATAGCTGTAAACTCTGAGAGTCAATTCAGGAGCTCAGAAGGAAACCTTTGGCCCCCTGGCTGAGTTCATGGCGAAAGGGAAATGAAGACCAAGAAACCTTAAGTCTGCATTAAAAGTCCTAGTTAAAGGACATTGCTGTTGTTTGCACTTAAAACCATCCAGTGGAAGCTGTTATTTTCCTCAGATTTTAGGATTTTAATTTAGTGATGAAAGAAGCTCCTTTTTTTAGTCACTGCTCTGCTCACATTAAGTATGGTTTAATTTTAAGCAGTCACTAAGTACACAGAGGATTCACTGGGTCTTGTTCCACGCAAAAATATCAAGAAATGCTTGAAAACATCCTAAATACAGGAAGAGGTTATTTATCAAACACACTTAGCTGGTCATCCCAGGTAATAAGACCTAGGACTTTCAATGAATATGTTCATTTTCCTGGACCTAAAGACAGTGTTGTTCTCGTAAATACTATTCACTGATATTTCTGATCTTTTTCTCTTCATTCGTTCATTTTCTAGGAAAAAAAAATTGTGTAAGTGGATTAAATTTCTAAAAGCATTTTTATAATATATAAGAAACTTGAACTGAAATGGAAAAGCGGAGGGGTAAATAGAGAAATTATAATGTAGATAAGGAAGAGGCCAATGAGAATGAGAGAAAGAGAAAAAGAGAGACAGGAAGACAGGAATTACTGTAATGAAAAGAGGTTGTCCTTGACATTTTTGAAAGAAAGATTTTGGGACAAATTTGACTTAATATTTTCCTTGAAATGTTGCCATAAAATTACAACTGAATCTGGTATTTTCTGGTATTAGGTTGACTCTTAACACCAGATAGAAGATTTTTGTGGTCTTCAGAACATATCCCAGCCTGTCAGGGAGTGAGACAAATTACAAAAATACAGAGGGTAAATGCCTGTGTTGAAGCACAATTAGAAGAATTTCTACAGCAAGCTGGGAACTCCTTACAAAATAGTAAGAAAAAAGTTGGATATGCAGAAATGGTAAAAAAAGTTGGATAAATAAGGAGTGTAACGGAAGGGCAGATGCATAAGAAGAATCAATATTGGAGAGTTGCTAGAAATGGGAAATGTTGGGCACCAAGTACTGCTCCTTGTCTGAAGCAGAAGCAGTAAACAAGAAGCAAGAAGTGTATGTAAGAATTATTAAAAACAAAAGTAGAAATCCAAATGTCTGAGAATCTCTTGAACCAGCTCTGTCATCAGATCAATTAAGACATGAAACTACACCCATCTATTATCCCTCCCAGACAGATCAGTCATGAATAACCACACAGTCCTTCAGTGTAGTGCAGCTGTGAAGAAATAAATTCAGTACATTCACCGTGTCTCAGGAAGTGTCTTTAAAGACTGTAGTTTGCTGTTATTTTATAAAGAAATATTCTGATTTCATCTGGAATAAAATTTATGACTGAGGATCAAGAAAGAAATTTAATCTGAATTAAGTGGTTAGGATTTCTAAAATGATATGGTGAAATCCATCCTAGGGAAAAACATGGTTAGTGTACCAAAACAAAGGCTGAGAAGAGCTAGAATTTTTCACTGAAATAATATTGGAAAAGTAAATTCTAGGAGGGGAAGGAAGTGATTTAAGGCTAAGGAGTATTTGCACAAAAATCAGGAAATGGAAAGAAGCAGCCTAAACGTAAGTCTCAAAACTTACAATTCCTCACCTTTCCAAGAAACCAACAGTTGTGTAGTGGGATGAGTTAGGGTAACCCTGGAACCCCAGTGTGCTGCCTGAGCTCTGGAATGAGATTCACAGATGCAATATCTGGAAGTTCAGAAGCTGGACCCAATGATCCAAATATATTTATACAGTTATGCTCCTGAATTTTTGTCCACCACACAGACAGCAAAACTTCTTAAGGCTGCTCATGTTTACAGGGGATGGAGCAGGGGGTTGTGAGTATGAATCTAACAAGAGAATAAAGTCATTTAAGCCATAAAACCTACAGCACCAGTATTGAATACTTGCACAAAGACTCAGAGGAAATGGGGTTTGTATCAGCTACATATGCAAATGTGGCCCATGAAAGATTCACCTGGCAGTGGCAAAAAAGTTAGGTGGATCTTTTAAAAAGTCACCTTAAAACTGCAAATTTACTGAGTAAATTATTCAGTGTGGATTGTTCATGCAATTCTTCTTGTGATATGTGAGAAGAATGAATTTAACTATTTTGCAACCATATACGTGCTCCTTTTTCAGTCAGTGACATTCCTGAGATAATAGAATTTATTCATGAAATTTACATTGCAGTGGTGTAAGAAGATATTACCAAAATCACAAATGCAAAAACACAGAATATATTGAAGCAAGCAGCGGTCTGTAATTCAACTGAAAATTTTATTTACATATTAAGCCACCACAAACTCAATGGCATGGGGTAGCATTTGGACCCACACTGACATTTTGGTATTTTACAGAATGGCTGCTGAAATCACTGGCCTTGGGATCCCCCTTTAAAAGGTTGGCCCATAGATGAGTGAAAAAGATGGAAAAGCTCTGTCTAATTCCCATGGGCTTTGAACAGGGCCTTTATTATTATACAGAGATTGAAGCAATTTAATTCAATTTCAGAAATGGTGTTCACTTCCATAGCAAGCTGGAGATGCAGGAGTTGCTCTTATTTAATATTTGAAGAAAAAAACCCCAAACATCTGACACCCCCAGGCAGGCTTCAGAGATTATGGAACAAAAGCTGGCTTGCAGTCTGACCTTGGGCAGAGCACTGGGCATGGATCTTCTTGCTTGACTCTGTCCTTTAGAGAGATTTGATTACATTTTTTTATTTTGGTGAGAGTCAAGAACAAGCTACTCAAGTTGTTACAGTGAATAATTCACTCTCTCATCATATCCCTTATCTCAAGTTTATCTAGTAGCTACCTAGTTTACAAGAGTATAGCTAATATTTCAATAATCTCCAGTAACTCTGTGCACCCAGACTAGCACTGCCCTGTCCCTCCTGCCATAGCTTCTCCTGTTCTCACATGGGAATTTGTTAATTGTAATCATAGAGCCATTTTTAAAGACCCTTCCCCACTGTTGAAGCAGAACCTTCATTCTTCACAGCTGAATGTCTGGTTTTCTCCTTGTCTGTATCAAATAAGAGTTTTTTCCTGCTGCAATCCAGATCATTCCCTGTCAGCAATTTGTCTTCTTTTTTATTCATCATGTTCCAACTCAATGTGTCATCTCCAAATTCCATCAGCCAGGACTTTAAGTTCTCTTTCAGATCATCAGCAATGTTCCAGAGTTTAGGAAGATGAACAGCTCTCAGCAGTTTCTCACCAGAAATTCATATACTTTATGCATGCCATTTATATCCATTTGAGGTGTGTCAGGTGGATTTTAATCATCCTTTTCACTTATCAGATGACAAACAAGCCAAATAATTTGTGCAGTCTCAGTTCCCAATACCCAACCATGCCCTGATGCTGCCATGCTAGGAAGAGGTGATTGCAGTAATTTTGTAATTACCACAAAACATGTTTGGCTGTGTTACTGGGGGATCTACAGCAAGCCTATGGTCCTTCAAACATCTAGATTATATCAACAATGTGACATTTGTCAACCAAGTTTATAGAGTAATAAGCTTTTGGTCAGTTTGACAAGATTCCAGATGCTGCAGCCTTGTTATTTTAGCCTCCCTTCTTTCTAAGTTAATTGAAACCAATACTAGCCGGCCATTATTTTGTTTGGGAAGAATGTCAGGGTCATATCACCTTTTCTATTCCAAATAATAGACTAGCATGAGTTTCCTTTCTGCCTTCTGGATCTTCTCAATCAACACTATAAGAGGTTCTTCAGACAAGTCTTCCAAGGTTTTTGCCTGAGAGTTATCCAGATGAGTATTCAACTTTATTTTAAGCGAATGCCTTTTATATTAATCGACAGAAAAGTCGTTCCTTCTCATTGAATAAGATTATCCTTTCTCTCATTTCTATTTAGTGAAGTAGCAGCACCATCCTTAGTATTTCCTTGGCTCTTATTGGCTGTTATTCTTATTAGTCTGAAATCTGCAGGGTTAAATTGTGCATGTCCTCTTCTTTTAAGTCCTTATTTTTTTAGCAGTTTTCTACAATCCCCAGTTTCTAATTTTTATTATTTCTAGTATATCCTCAATATTTTCATCTGTTATAAAAATCATTTTATCGGGAGATATATTTGTTTGGCAACCAATAGACTGCTTTGATTTTTTAGTAGGATCTGCACTGTGCTATGTGTTACATAAACATATTGGAAACTAGTTTACACTTAAAATAATGGGTTTCTCAGGCTTTTTTACAGGTCCTCTGCGCAGGGTACCTTCACTTGAACTGGGAAGCAGCACAGTGGGACAACAGGGGTGTGCTGAGCTGACCTGCTAATCCTTCCAAGCCATAAGGCTGCAGTAATTTCTCCATCACATGGTCCTGCCCCAGGAAATTCCTTCAGGTCACAGTCCCTGCAGCAAATGTCCCCCAAATGTCCTCAGACAGAGCCACTTTTGATTTAGCATGCTGCACCATACGAAAGGACAGAGGTTCTCCCAAGGCCCTTCCTCACCATTGGGAATCGTTCAAAGCCAATCACAGAGCTAAGCACAGCTTAAATTCATGTGACTCGAGGCTTAAGGAAACATTAGCACAAATCTCTGCAAAAGCCAGCCACCATGATTTGTAGGTGAGCTTTCCCAGCTGCCTGTAGGAGAACAAGTTTTATGGCCTGCTTGGTTTTCCTTTGTGCAGGAGGAGATTTCTCTCCCCTTCCCTTCCTCCAGACTGACCCAGCAGAGAGAGCCAGTGTGTGTGTGTGTCCCTGGGGAAGGAGAGACCTGTGGGCACAAGGGCAGCTGGAGTGCAGATATGATGTCAGATGTGCTTTAACACAGCTGGCAGAACGCTATGAACCAGGATTTTTAGTGTTTGAGGGATTTGCATGACTTCCAGATGTTCACTGTATGATCAATCTTGCTATGTGCACAAGAAGCATGTCCCCATGCACGTGTAAAACAAAGCCTGCCTAACCCAGGGAGTGAATGAGGGCATGCTTGCCTTCCTGGAAGGCTTTTGTTTGCTTTTCTGTTCAGATTTCATGTCAGGTCATCCACCGTTTCTGTCAGCCTCATGAGATTAACACAGGGCTTTATGGCTGCTATGATGATGTAATACCTTGATTTCACTGAAATTGAAGAATCTGTGTGAAAGAAAATGGATTTTAAATTACAACAACTTAAAGTTACCTGTCTGAGCTTATAGAGATGGACACAGTGTTTGAAGGCACAAAACAGCCTTTGAACGGAGGATTGGGAAGGAGTCTTCTCTGCAGGCAGGTCATGCTGTAATTGTTTCTAAAGCCTTTCTTGTCACATCCTCTAATGAAACTGCTGCTGGCCAGGGTCAGAGACACTGCTGCAAGAGCTGCATCCCTGGCTTGAAATGGTGCAGCAGTGCCTGAGTGTTCCTGTCAGTCACTATGAATTTACTCCATTATAAATTGAATTGGGATCAGACCCTTCACAGAGAGCAACAGTTCTACTCTTTCCAAAAGCATCAGCATTTTAGTGTTAAAAAAGCCTATTCCCCCATATAACCCTAAAAAACTGTGCATGACGACTATTCTGTGCAGACTAAGCCTTACATTTTCATTCTCCACAAGAGATATTAAAGCTTAAAGCTACTTGCAACAGAAAGGTGACTAATAAATGAAACAGAAACTGGGAGTTGGAAAGTACCAGATTAAAGCAATGCCCAAACCCTAAATCTTAGGTGGAAGGTTTCAGGAAGCCAAAGCTGGCAGATTTGATTTGTTTTGTCTCACTGACTCTGAAGATGAAGCAGAGAAGAGGAGGGCATTGGGTTTATTGCTCACCCCCTGGCTATAATTGCACTTGAAACTGAAAGACTTTGAAGACAAATCTTCCAACTGTTGAAGACTCAGCACTCAAAAGGATCTCCACTGGCTCCAGCCATGGTCATATATTGAAATCACACCCTTGCCTCATTGCATTACAGTAAATATTATCACCAAAGGCTGGAAATGGGTGGGCCCTGTTTGAGACCATGATCCACTGAGGAGCACAAAAAATGGGAAGTTTTCACCTGCTTTTCAACCTTGGTGTGGAGACAGACACAGTGTGGGCACAAGTTCTGGAATCTGACATCTCCTCTGCCACGACGCCCAGATGTCTCCAAGGCCTTGGCAGCAGCAATGTTGGGAATGCAGTGTCCAGGCTGGAACAAATCCCACAGTCCTTGCTTGAGCTCCCTCCCTGGTCTGCAGCCCCACACCTGCCCAGCCCAGCTGCTCCTGGTGCCCTGGGCACAGACAGGTGTGCCATCCCCCACTGATTGCCAGCTGCTGAAGGTCTGACCCCAATCTCACTCCCCTGAGGGGTCAGAAAAACAAAAAGCAGCCAACTGAACCCAAGGACCAGGAATTAGGATTCTTGTACTTATTTATGATTTCATCATGGCTTGGGTTAACTCGCTGAACTAGCATGATTCAAATTACTCACCAATAAAATGCAAATAACTGTTCCTCACGGGAGTGTAATGAGATTCCACTCACCCTTTTCTACTGCTTTGCAATCCTCACATTAAGGCATTTATTTCTGTGCAGGTGCTTTCTGGGTGGTTATTGTCTAAATGAGATGGAAGCTAGATTTGTTTTGTTTAACATTCACTGTCACACTATTTGAAAATCTCAGTCTGGTTTTACCAACCAGCTATTTTTTCTCTTCACACAAGAAGAGCATCCTGAATACCAAATAATCCGTGAAGTGTGTTTAAGCACAGTATTACTGGAACAAG